>NC_064621.1:529890382-531090632 GCF_023898315.1 Schistocerca nitens | reverse complement strand
ATAAAACTGAAGCACAGTGGTACTCCACTTCAAGGCATGATGCCGTCTAATTGCTAGTCTTCTGAAGTACGAAAGATTCGGGAAACTAAGGACAATTGTTTGATCGGAGTCAGAAAATCTGAGTATAAAAATGTGAATAATATCGCCTAGTCCCCGATGTTAGCCAATCTTTACACTAAGTAAGGAGTGAAGCAAACAGAGGAGATATATGGAAATGGGAATTAAAGACCAGGAAAAAGAAATACAAACTTTGAGGCTTGCCGATGACGTTGTAATTCTTTTAGAATGAGGGTGATCAGTTGAACGTGGAAGAATCGACAGCTACGTAAGTGAGAGGCTAGACGTTGTATTCAGGAACAGGTGGAAGACACGACTACTGCCGCTCTGTCGGCATGGGAACAGGGTCGGTTTTGTGGCTTGATTCCTAATCTGTTGGAGCTGCCACAGTCGATAAGAAAGGAGATTTACAGCCGCTTCCTAGAAGAAATCGTAATTACAGAGCGTATGATAACTCGGGGCCTGTTTTACTGCCAAACGCTACCTTCACAGAACCTAAGCTACCGAGCATGGTCTGCAGTCTCCATATTGCATCTGTCCGTAATTTGTTTCTTTATCTTATAATGAAATATATGAAATGAGAGAGACAGAGAGAGAGAGAGAGAGAGAGAGAGAGAGAGAAACGGAAAGGAGAAAGGGGGGAGATAAAAGACTCGTAACGTTCTTCTCTTCCAGACGGATTTTCAGTAGCAGCTAGTTACTTCTTAAAGAAACGAGGAGAGAGTTTAACGACCAGAATCCGATTTCCACAACTTCACTGTCACTGTAGCCTTTTAAGATGAACAGATTATGATGAAAAAAGAAATATAAAAGCTAGGCATTAGTGTAAACAACTGCCAAGCAAAATACTCTCCAACAGTCTTACTGAAGAGTCTTGTATTAATTTTTGCTTCCATTAGTGATAGACGATTTCATTTTTAAAAGTGGTATAAAGCGTGAGCATATTACGTCCTTTAGTAACTTAAAATCTTATGAAAAATAGAATTATTGACCATTTATTATTAGCATCGAAGGGAAGATCGAGGCAAATTTATTTGTCTGACTTTAATTTTTCAACTTCGCTCCACAATACTCAGACTTCGAACATGTTATGTGACCAGCCGCATAATTTTTCATCTTAGGCCTTCGCTTAAATAATGTTGTTGTTGTTAATAGCTTTTTAACATTTCTACTACTATTCTTAACAATGTATTTCAGCCTGAGTCAGTCCTATTATTTGTGTTATATTTCATCGTAGCATATGTGATAAAATACATAAAGTCTATCCATTAATTAATACCGTAATATAAGTAGAATGAATCTTTTCCTTTACAGCGGAAAGTGCGCTGTTTGGAAGTTAGCAGGGAGATATTGACAAAAGTAATGCTGTGACGGAAGGTCGTGACACATCCCTACATAGCTCAAAATTAAACTGCATTTGAACTCAGAATATGTGTCCCGATTGTTATTTTCTCTCAGATCTACAGATTGGATACTGAAAGAATAGAGTGTACCAGAAATGAAATACATCTTTATCTACCACAGTATGTGAGCCGATGGCCAACACAGTTTGGTTTAATGCTAAAAGTCAGAGAGCTTACATTACTAGAAGAATCAAACAAGTACTGGTTGAATCACCTAAAAGTTGCAACGCAAATACTGCGGAAATGGAAAGTGCTGTTGATGTGTGGTTTTCACAGAGTGCAGTGGCAGTCAAGGGCTCGTATTATTAACTAATAAATACATTGTAATAAAACTTAGAAAGTGTATTTTTGTGCAAACATACACTTTTAACTGGAAGAATGTTTATTGACATTAAGAAACTAAAAGAAAGACAAATTAGAACGTCAGTGGTTTTTGTTGCAGGATTATAATGTGAGTCGTTTACGAGATATCGACTGCGAGAAGCCGGCCGCTGTGGCCAAGTGGCTATAAGCGCTGCTGCTACGGTCGCAGGTTCGAATCCTGCCTCGGGCATGGGTGTTTGTGATGTACTTAAGCTAATTAAGTTTAAGTAGTTCTAAGTCTAGGGGAGTGATGACCTCAGGTGTGAAGTCCCATAGTGCTCAGAGCCTTCTGAACCATTTTTGACTGCGAAAAGTTTCCACACTGACAGTTTTTTGTACAATTCATCTTGCGTAGTCGATAGGTTCTATGTTGTTGTGTTTGCTTACAGTGTGCTTGTGTATTCCTCGAGGGCTTGCGATTTGCTGGTCAGACAGTGTGCGGCAGTTGAAGCAGGTGGTCGTGAGTGGACGCCTGTATGCTCATAGTGTGTGGGAAGTGTAGCAAGAATGCAGGTCATTCTCGTACGCTGTATGCGGCAAGATATCCCAACAGAGATCAACCATCTCTGCAATTATTTATCAACCTCTTCAACTAGTTACGTGGAAGTGGTAGTGTAACACCTACACAACGTAACAGAAGGGAACAGGTGACGACAGGTTAGGGGAAAATTGATGTTCTTTCTGCTGTTGCAGTTGATTCGCACCTTAGCTTTCGCTCAATCGCAAGAAGAAGTGCCATGTGTCAAGCAAGTATCCTATGCATTCTCAACCGACATACACTCCTGGAAATTGAAATAAGAACACCGTGAATTCATTGTCCCAGGAAGGGGAAACTTTATTGACACATTCCTGGGCTCAGATACATCACATGATCACACTGACAGAACCACAGGCACATAGACACAGGCAACAGAGCATGCACAATGTCGGCACTAGTACAGTGTATATCCACCTTTCGCAGCAATGCAGGCTGTTATTCTCCCATGGAGACGATCGTAGAGATGCTGGATGTAGTCCTGTGGAACGGCTTGCCATGCCATTTCCACCTGGCGCCTCAGTTGGACCAGCGTTCGTGCTGGACGTGCAGACCGCGTGAGACGACGCTTCATCCAGTCCCAAACATGCTCAATGGGGGACAGATCCGGAGATCTTGCTGGCCAGGGTAGTTGACTTACACCTTCTAGAGCACGTTGGGTGGCACGGGATACATGCGGACGTGCACTGTCCTGTTGGAACAGCAAGTTCCCTTGCCGGTCTAGGAATGGTAGAACGATGGGTTCGATGACGGTTTGGATGTACCGTGCACTATTCAGTGTCCCCTCGACGATCACCAGTGGTGTACGGCCAGTGTAGGAGATCGCTCCCCACACCATGATGCCGGGTGTTGGCCCTGTGTGCCTCGGTCGTATGCAGTCCTGATTGTGGCGCTCACCTGCACGGCGCCAAACACGCATACGACCATCATTGGCACCAAGGCAGAAGCGACTCTCATTGCTGAAGGCGACACGTCTCCATTCGTCCCTCCATTCACGCCTGTCGCGACACCACTGGAGGCGGGCTGCACGATGTTGGGGCGTGAGCGGAAGACGGCCTAACGGTGTGCGGGACCGTAGCCCCAGCTTCATGGAGACGGTTGCGAATGGTCCTCGCCGATACCCCAGGAGCAACAGTGTCCCTAATTTGCTGGGAAGTGGCGGTGCGGTCCCCTACGGCACTGCGTAGGATCCTACGGTCTTGGCGTGCATCCGTGCGTCGCTGCGGTCCGGTCCCAGGTCGACGGGCACGTGCACCTTCCGCCGACCACTGGCGACAACATCGATGTACTGTGGAGACCTCACGCCCCACGTGTTGAGCAATTCGGCGGTACGTCCACCCGGCCTCCCGCATGCCCACTATACGCCCTCGCTCAAAGTCCGTCAACTGCACATACGGTTCACGTCCACGCTGTCGCGGCATGCTACCAGTGTTAAAGACTGCGATGGAGCTCCGTATGCCACGACAAACTGGCTGACACTGACGGCGGCGGTGCACAAATGCTGCGCAGCTAGCGCTATTCGACGGCCAACACCGCGGTTCCTGGTGTGTCCGCTGTGCCGTGCGTGTGATCATTGCTTGTACAGCCCTCTCGCAGTGTCCGGAGCAAGTATGGTGGGTCTGACACACCGGTGTCAATGTGTTCTTTTTTCCATTTCCAGGAGCGTAGGTTCCACCCCTATCACAACTCTCTCCATCAAAAGCAGCGTGGGAACGATGAATGAAATCGTGTTAATTTCTGTACAGAGGCATTAACACAGGTACTCCAGATATATCACGTATCTTATTTCGTGACGAAGTCACATTTACCAATCGTGGGCAGTTGAACCGCCGAAACATGCACTATTGGTCTGTTTAAACCCAGTGTTGGCTTCGTCAGATGGAACGTCAGCGTCCATGGAGTGTAATGGTGTGGAGTGGGATAGTGAACCATCAGCTCTAAGACTCTTTTTTATAGGCGGAATACTGAAGGTACACAATTACTGCAGCCTCCTAACAGACCATCTTTCACGGATGCTAGAGGACTAGGAGGAAGATGTTTCTTCTACAGACTAGGAGGACCCTGTGGTACCAAGACGATGCCTCTCCAGCCCATAGTGCACGAAGTACTACAGTATATCTTCACGAATTTTTTCCAAATTGCTGGACTGAAGGCCGAGGACCTATACCGGATTTGACGCCTGTAGACTTTTTTCTGTGGGGCGAAAGCTGAAAGACTCTGTCTACAAGAACATAATAACTACACCCGATGATATGCAATGGCGCATTACTGCACCCTGCTCGGACATCTCTACCAAAATGCTAACATGTGTTCAGCAATCGTTCTCTACCAGTCTGGAAGCTTGTAATGCCGCTGCCGGTGGTCATTTTCCACACAACCTGTGATAGCCAATTCTCTCCTTACTGATCAGGATCCATATAACTAGTGTATGCACTTGCGTTGTTCTTCCGTTTGCGCTATCACGGGTATTGTACAAATGTCGGTGTGGGAACTTTCAAAATACGATATCTCGTAAACGGCTTGTACTAGAATCCTGCAACAAACAACACTGACATTCATAAATAAGAGCCCCTGAGTACCAATACAATCAATGAAAACCGCACATCAATAGCACTTTCCATTTCCGCAATATTTGCGGTGCAAGTTTTAGGTGGTTCACCATGTATGTTGCTTACTCCTACGTATATTCTCGGAAAGCTCATGAACGTAAAATTACAGAGATGCGAGCTCACGCGAAGCCAGTAAACAATCGTTCTTCCTTCATACTATTCTCGCGTTGAACAGGAAGGAGGGAAACTACAGTGGCACAAAAAGCACCCTCCGCCACACACCATGAAGTCACTTGTGGAGTTCAGATGTAGACGTTGCCTTTCAGAATCGCAGATACGATTGGAATCAAAGTCAGACCTTTTGAAATAGCTGTAGTTGAGGCTGACCATTACATAAGAGTTCAATGAATTGAATTAGGGAGTGCAATGTATTGAATTATGTAATATATCTGGCTTAGTCAGCCGTCATATTAGGCTCCAAGAAGCTGTTCCAGAGCAGTGGAGATGCAAGAAGTATATAGATGACGAAATGTGTTGTGAGGTACCTGTGACAGATGTTAGATTCGGTTCCATTCCCGTGAGAAAGACCGCCTGCATAATGCTACTGCTCTGTGATTGGCTGCTGTGTTCCGAGCAAGGGCGCCAAAACGTTAAAGTATAGTTGTTATTATTAGTTAAACTACTCATTGGAACGACTTCACTTTTTAATATAAATATTTCTCAACAGCTGACTATCAATCAGTCATTTTAGAATTATTGAAAACGATTTAAATCAAGAAGAAAAGACTGACGAAATTGCAGACGAAGCACTGCGGAAGCGTTCGGGTCACGCCTTTTTTGTTATGGCGCGCGAAGTGTTTCGGGCTGTTCGTCACTCTGGATTAGGCAGTCGGGAAGAACAGACATGTTGTCTGTCGTAGGATGTGTTTCCAATTTTTATTTAAGTTCCTGTTCGTCACTCTGGATTAGGCAGTCGAGAAGAACAGACATGTTGTCTGTGGCAGGATGTGTTTGCCAGTATTCAGTATTAAAAGTCCGGTAGTCATGAGGCACACACACGTGCCACAAATGGTGTAAAGACACATTTTCGTAAACATTCTGTTTGATCATGTACTTTGCTGGATCAGAAGGTGTTGTATTAAGATCATGTAATCTTCTCGTGTGGCTATATTAAAATACGCGAGTGGCATCCCAAAAAAGTGACACATTATTTCAGAACAGAACCTCGCTAAAAGCCAGTTTCAGCCTCAAGATACAGAACCTACGACCTGCGTGCTGTTTTCTGCGCTGGGGACATCAACTTGAAGACAGCAGGTTAGTGCACTACAACAGAATCTTCGTATTCCACACAGTGCAGTGGAAACAACTAGGCGCCTCACGTGTATTGCATGCACTGAATAAGTGTGCTCAGTGACACGTCATCTGCAGTAATGCAGATGAGGTAAAGGGGGATGATCGTTATCAACACCAACAATCAATTCATTCTTCCTTTCTTGCAGTAATTAGTGAAGAACAACTGCCGTGGCGGGCATGTCAGCCTGGCAACGGGCAGAACCTTTGGCCGGCCCCATCTATACTACACTCCGCATCACGTGTGACGCTGGATGCTGCTTTTTTTCGGCGCGTATCTCAGAGCAGATCGCAGCTGCGCTGCGTAATTACGCAGTTAATCACTGCTGCTAGCAGCCCGCGTATATCACGCGCCTCGGCTGGCCGCAACGCGCATGCGCGCCGAAGCCTGCTACATCTGCCAACAGCCTCCTCTCTGAGCGGACGCTGCCTTCTCTACGTCACAGAAATTGTGGTCATCAGCAGATTACCTATCGTCACATTTACAAACGACTTATCTTTCCGAAGACGAAAACGGAATTTCGGAAACCGATTTCCGCTGTCAAGGCGTCGCACACGCATATTCAAGAGGCCCGCCAAACGGAATCCGTGCCTGTAGTTCTCATACGGCGGATGATAGCGCGCGAAACTGCTCGAACCTTTACTACTGTATATCCAATTTCTGTGCCGCTCTCTAGTTTAGTTTCAGGAAACAAAACGACCAACACTTCTGGCGGCATCGCCTCTAGTGGGCCGCTTGAACCAGCGCGCGCAACGGCCTGACTGGCTGGCTTAAATGCTAATTAACTCGGAACGGATCAAGGTATCTAATTTCTTTCTTAACAGTTATTTCTCAGCGCATACTACCTCGATAAATCCTTACAAGCTCTTCAGAATATTTCTAACAACCCCGTACACTGCTGCACCCGTGGCTCCTCCTCCTTCATTCGTTCGTCTTGTGCAAGAGAAAAACCGTATATAGGGATTCACTACCTTTGAACGTTACTTCCCTATTTGACAACCCAGTAATACACTATGTGGTCAAAAGTATCCGGCCACCCCCAAAAACATACGTTTCTCGTATCAGGTGCATTGTGCTGCGACTTCCTGCCAGGTACTGCATATTAGTGACCTCAGTAGTCATTAGACATCGTGAAAGAGCAGAATGGGGCGCTCCGCGGAACTCACGGTCTTAACTTGGTCACGTGATTGGGTGTCACGTGTGTCATACGTCTGTACGCGAGATTTCCACTGTTTCCGATGTGATACTGAAGTGGAAACGTGAAGGGACACGTACAGCACAAAAGCGTACAGGCCCACCTCGTCTGTTGACTGACAGAGACCGCCGACAGTTCAAGAGCGTCGTAATGTGTGATACGCAGACATCTATCCAGACCATCACACAGGAATTCCAAACTGCATTGCCGGCCGGTGTGGCCGTGCGGTTAAAGGTGCTTCAGTCTGGAACCGCGTGACCGCTACGGTCGCAGGTTTGAATCCTGCCTCGGACATGGATGTGTGTGATGTCCTTAGGTTAGTTAGGTTGAAGTAGTTCTAAGTTATAGGCGACTGATGACCTCAGAAGTTAAGTCGCATAGTGCTCAGAGCCATTTGAACCATTTGAACCAAACTGCATCACGATCCACTGCAAGTACTATGACAGTTAGGCGGGAGGGGACAAAACTTGGATTTCAAAGTCGAGCGGCTGCTCATAAGCTACACGTCACGCCGGTAAATGCTAAACGACGCCTCGCTCGGTGCAATGAGCGTAAACATTGGACGATTGAACAGTGGAAAAACGTTGTGTGGAGTGACGAATCACGGTACACAAAGTGGCGATCCGATGGCAGTGTGTGGGTATGGCGAATGTCCGGTGAACGTCATCTGCTAGCGTGTGTAGTGCCAACAGTAAAATTCGGAGGCAGTGGTGTTATGGTGTGGTCGTGTTATTCATGGAGGGGGCTTGCACCTCTTGTTGTTTTCCGTGGCGCTATCACAGCACAGGCCTACATTGATGTTTTAGGCACCTTCTTGCTTTCCACTGTTGAAGAGCAATTCGGGGATGGCGATTGCATATTTCAACACGATCGAGCACCTGTTCATAATGTGGCCGGTGGCGGAGTGGTTACAAGACAATAACATCCCGGCAATGGACTGGCCTGCACAGAATCCTGACCTGAATCCTATAAAACACCTTTGGGATGTTTTGGAACGCCGATTTCGTGCCAGGCCCCACCGACCGACATCGATACCTCTCCCCAGTGCAGCACTCCGTGAGGAATGGGCTGCCATTCGCCAAGAAACCTTCCAGCACCTGATTGAGCGTATGCCTGCGAAAGTGGAAGCTGTCATCAAGGCTAAGAGTGGCTCAACACCATGTTTAATTACAGCATTACTGATCTAGGGAGCCACTAACTTGTAAGTTATTTTCAGCCAGGTGTCCGGATACTTTTGATCACATAGTTTATATATTATCTGATGAAAAGTATAGGGACACCTAGACATAGAGTGTCTGCCCTAGCCGGCCGTGGTGGCCGAGCGGTTCTAGGCGCTACAGTCTGGAACCGCGCGACCGCTACGATCGCAGGTTCGAGTCCTGTCTCGGGCATGTGTGTGTGTGCTGTCCTTAGGTTAGTTAGGTTTAAGTAGTTCTAAGTTCTAGGGGACTGATGACCTCAGATGTTAAGTCCCATAGTGCTCAGAGCCATTTGAACCATTTTGTCTGCCCTGCTCTTTTATGAGGGCTTTAACGCTGCTGGAGACGCTTTCAACGCCGTATCTGAGTAACTGTGGATGGTTGGCAGCCCATTCTTCATCGACGGCCGAAACCAGAGAATGTAGCGATGCAAGACGCTATGGTCCGGAGCGAAGTAGACGTTCTAACTCATCCCACAGGTGTCCGACTGCATTCACGTCGGGATTCTGAACAGGTCAGTGTCTTTCAGCAACGTCACTGTCGACAGAACACTGCGTCACAGATGGTGCTTTATAACACGCCGATACAATCGTCATCTCCCAACTGTTGATCTACTGTAGGTAGCCCACTGTGCTGTAAAATGTCTTCATATTCTTCCACATTTAGCGTTATCTTGCACGCAGTAAGAGGAACAAACGCCAACAGCGAATAACACCACCCTACAGTAACACAAGCTGGTCTATACTTGACTGCTGGCACTAATCATGATGGCAGGAAACGTTCTCCTGGAATTCGCGAAGCCCACACACTTGCATCGGATTGCCACAGGGTTTAGCCTGATTCATCACTCCAAATCACTTGTTTCCAGTCATCCACTGTGCAGTGGATCATCTCTTTATACTATCTCAAACGTCTCTCAGCACTGAATACAGAAATGTATGGCTCATGAGGAGCTGCTCGACCACTGAGCTCAGTTCCTTTTAACTCCCAGCGAAGAGTTACTGTGTTAGCTGGACTGCTGGTAGAACGCTGGAACTCACTAACGATACCTTCCGCTGATTTTATGCTATTTTTTAGAACCACCACCGGCCGCCGTGACCTAGCGGTTCTAGGCGCTTCAGTGCGGAATCGCGCGACTGCTACGGTCGCAGGTTCGAATCCTGCTTCGGGCATGGATGTGTGTGATGTCCTTAGGTTAGTTAGGTTTAAGTAGTTCTAAGTTCTAGGGGCTGATGGCCTCAGATGTTAAGTCCCATAGTGCTCAGAGCCATTTGAACCACTAATATTTTGTCAGCGGTCATTGCCAAACTTAGTGATAAACGTGAGTGTAATAAAACTGCAGCAGCCATTATTCGATGGCGTCTTTCTGAGAGCTAAAGCGTAATTACCTCTACTACTAAATGTGATACCGTCTCAACCACGCGACTAATCTCGTTGGTCATAAATATAAAGCGACTTTAAGTGTTTTAAAAATGTGTAAAAACTTGTGAGTAAGAATCTCTCACGCAGCCCACAGGCCACTTGCTGAAAAAACTGACTGGCTGAGCCTCGCCTGAGGATCCTGTGAGTCACACTATCGAGCGTGGGTCAGTGACGTCCCACTGATCCTGAGGACCTCTTTGTGCCACCGTCAGCAAGTGGCTCGCTCCGAGTGTCTGGGGCATGGCCTACGCAGGAGCCAACACAAGCGAACGAGCACCAGCGAACCAGCATCCACTCTGGCGTGAACGGAGGCGACCGCGAGCAAATTGTCATTTTCGGTTCGCATTCACAGATGCTCGCTCGTGTTCTGCTGGTGGTGGTTGGAGCGTTCTCCGCTTCGGCGCATGCAGCACTTGGAGGATTCGGCCGGCTACCGTTTCGGCCGCCAAAAACTTCTGCTACTGGTGTGAGTTATGTGAGCTATGGAGTGGTCAGAAGAATATGTAATTTTGCTCATATAAGAATGTACGTGAGGCCTTAGCAATTCAAGAGACTCCGAGCACAAAATACAGAATACAAAGGGAGCACGCTTCGGGTGAAGTTACCGAGGCATTCAGGACTCTACGTGTTCTAAAGCTGCGTATAAACTTGCGAGCAGCTGGTATTTGAAAAATACGATACATTCATTATTTCTTCAATCAGCTGCAAAAACACTGAGGATGCACAAGCTTTTGCACCTCCACAATAAATTTCCTTGAAAGGAAATAAATATGAACACTTTTATGTTAACTGACTAAAAATAAAATAAATTAGAAAAACGTAAGAAAATTTCTATCGTTCTCGTGAGTTACGTTCAAGGTAGCTGCAATTAAATCATTGAGACAACAATGTTAGTTTGGAAGCTTTTGATGTAATAATCCTTCCAAAGTGTATATCAAATTTTATGGAGTAGCCTATGTAACGGATTGTATATGTATTTTACATATGACTATTCGCACTTTACTTACACCATTTTCCTTATACGTACTTTAGAAAATACTTCACTGTTTTGCATATGTCGTAGTGCGGACATGAAACTACCTGAGATACAGCAGTTACTGAAATGCGAAACATTTTGTTGGTTAATTATCTCCAGTAGCTAAATCTGTGAGTAAATGCCAGCCTTCCCTCGCGTTATGTTTCTCGTCGGTAATTAGTGAAGTGCTTTTAAATTTCTCCCGCAATTGCAATGAAAAGACAGCTAAAGGCGTCCACAGACATATGTGCGAGGTTTATGAATTCTGTTTAACGAAAGATAGATCTGCAATACAGTGATAACTTTACCCTCTCCACGTGTAAGGCGCTTGGGGAAGAAAATTTGTTTTCCTATGCCACTTTGTTTGCTTTTTGAGTATCGCAGTTTCGCTTCGCGGCTATAACTACGAGGGGCGCCCAGAAAGTAATGCTCTGCATTATTTTATTTTATTTTTTTGTTCAGCAATCCTCCATTAAACATTATGAGAATTAAACACACGAAAGAATGGTGTTTTATCGACACACCTTATTTTCCCACGTATTCTCCATCCCGGTCTTTGGCTTTCCTGTAGCGCGAAACAAGGACGTGTAAGCCCTGTGACTACCAATCTTTGACCTGGTGGCGGAGTCAGTGCTTCAATGTGTGAATCACCTCCTCCTCGTCCTCAAAATGTCTTCCACGAATGGCATCCTTCAATGGCGACTGACTACATCAGCTCGCTGCAACGTGTCAGGTGTGACAGCCGTGGATGGTCTCCCAGATAGCTGCAAATGTGGATCTCCGCCGAACCACCTTCTCATGACCTCATCCGCCGTGTTCAGCGACTAACTGTACTTCTGTCGCCAGCAGATGGTCCATAGACTTTGCACAATCGTTTGTGAGTATTCCCCACAGTTTATTTCTCTGCAGCGAGAAATTCAATGACTGTGCGTTCCTTGTAACGTACATCACCTACAGACGCCATTTTGAAACTGTCCTGCACCTACACTATCTGTCGGAAGTGACGGAAACTTGGTACGCTCACTCAAGAGACTTCAAATAATACATACGTAACGTTTCGCATTCGTAGCATTGTTTTCGGTCAACCCTCGTAGTATTGTATCGAATAAAAGCTGCTCATTCTCTGGTGTTCTCTTCCGATTTCTCCAGTGCAAACATTCGTTCAGAGGTACAAGTGAATGTTAAAGAACACAGCTAAACATTACAATGCCTATTCTCTAGTGTTCACTCCCGTTCGATCCGGTGTAAACGAATCGCTGGTGAGCTACGCACGCATGTATGTGCAACGTGTTCGTGAAATGTTCTAATCATAAGCTGCTCGCAACCGAGCGCGCGCGCACACACACACACACACACACACACACACACACACACACACACGAGTGTCATGTGTGGTCCTGCGGTGTTAATGGCAAGTGGATGGGCGCACAAAGGAGACGGGTAAATTTTGCCAGCGAAGAAATAATTCAGACGAAACAGCGCATTCGCCGAAGCAAGTTACAGGGTAGGCTCGCTAATAACGACATAGCCGAGCAGCTAAGTTAGTGGCTGCCCCCGCAGGGTCAGAGGGCAGCCTAATTAACGGCTGGAGGCCGCTGACGTACTGCGGCCAGGTACGGCACAGCGCGGCCAGCTGGAACGTAGCGGGAGGAGGGGGAGGGGGGGGGGTGACGCAAGCGGTGGTAACTCAGCCACGGGCCACGTCTGCAGCGTGGCGGCTCAATCCCACAAACGCGTAGCAGCTACTCACGGAAAGCGTCTGCAACAGCTTCAAGGGCAGTCGTGGAGACATCCGTCTTGTCTATATCATCTGTCACTGTCTCGTCTCTTACCTGCAACACATCAGAAACGCCTCATATTAGCTTCAACGTGAATAAATGTTCTAGAGGTTCAAGTAAGGAAAACTCACATTTATCTCATTTATACACTGCCGGAAAAAAATAGTACGCCTTTTTAGAGGTTTTCAATTCACTCAAGATTTATTGTCGCAACAGTGCATATGGAGTACATGAAATGATTACTTTTACAGATCAATAGCACAAGCGGATGTGTGGTGCCACGCATCGACCCTTCCTGAGACATCCATATGGGGAGCCTCCACAAGCGGCAGTGCAGGTGCTGACTCTGTGATCCAGTCGATCGTACAGATGGGGAATACTGTTCTGGGATACGTTACGCCACGGCTGCTCGACCTGTTCACGTAGGAGTTGTTGGGTGACAAGTCGTATGAGTCACTACTCGTCCCATCATAGCCCACACTAGCTCGACTGCAGGCAAGTCCGGAGATCGTGCTGCCCAGGGAAGTTGCTGCACGTGTTGCAGAGCACGTTGAGTCTCATGAGCGTGCGTGGGCAAGCATTATCCTGATCGAAAAACACATAACCTTCCTCTTGCAAGAGTGGCAAAAGAACGGGTCTAACGACATTCTGCACGTACTGAGCACTGGTTACCGTGCCCCCCTGAAACACCAAAGGCAGACGAGGATTGTAGCTTAAAGCACCCCAGACCATAAAGCCTGCAGCGGAACCAGTGCATCTTGGACGAATGCACTCTACGAGAGAGCGCTCACCAGACGTACAGTGTAACGCGCACACGACCATCGCTTACATACAGGCAGAATGTGCTTTCATCTCTTAAGACTACGGCGCGCCATTCCATTTTCCAAGCTATCCTCTGAGATAATGATGTTGTGTGAGTGGAATATAGGCTAGAGGTGTGCCCGCCCGTAGTCCCACTGCTAATAACCGTGTCTCAACAGTTCATGTTGACGCCGGCCGGTGTGGCCGAGCGGTTCTAGGCGCTTCAGTCTGGCACCGCGCGACCGCTACGGTCGCAGGTTTGAATCCTACCTCGGCCATGGATGTGTGTGATGTCCTTAGGTTAGTTGGGTTTAAGTAGTTCTAACAAGGGAACATCCCCATCGCACCCCCCTCAGATTTAGTTATAAGTTGGCACAGTGGATAGGCCTTGAAAAACTGAACACAGATCGATCGAGAAAACAGGAAGTTTTGTGGAACTATGAAAAAATAAGCAAAATATACAAACTGGGTCGTCCATGTGTAATATAGGCAATATTAAGGGCAGTATTAGACGAGGAGCGCCGTGGTCCCGTGGTTAGTGTGAACAGCTGCAGAACGAGAGGTCTTCAGTTAAAATCTTCCCTCGACCGAAAATTTTAACTTTTTATTTTCAGTTTATGTGAAAAACTCTTATGTTTTCATCACTTTTTTTGGAGTGATTATTACATCCACGAGAAAACCTAAATCGGGCAAGGTAGAAGAATCTTTTCACCCATTCGCCAAGTGTACTAGTTAGGTGGGTCGACAACATATTCCTGTCATGTGACGCACATGCTGTCACCAGTGTCGTATACAAAATATCAGACGTGTTTTCCTGTGGAGGAATCGGTTGACCTATGACCTTGCGATCAAATGTTTTCGGTTCCCATTGGAGAGGCACGTCCTTTCGTCAACTAATCACACGGTTTTGCGGTGCGGTCGCAAAACACAGACACTAAACTTATTACAGTGAACAGAGACGTCAATGAACGAACGGACAGGTCATAACTTTGCGAAAATACAGAAAGCAAAATTTTCAGTCGAGGGCAGATTTGAACCAATGACCTCTCGTTCCGCAGCTGTTCACGCTAACCACGGGACCACGGCGCTCCTCGCCTCACATTGCCCTTAATGTTGCCTATCTTACGCATGGACTACTCAGTTTGTATATTTTGCTTATTTTTTCACAGTTCCACACAACTTCTTCCTGTTTTCTCGATTGATCTGTGTTCAGTTTTTCAAGGCCTATCCACTGTGCCAACTTATAACTAAATATGAGGGGAGTGCGATGGGGATGTTCCCTTGTAAGTTCTAGGGGACTGATGACCTCAGATGTTAAGTCCCATAGTGGTCAGAGCCATTTTTTTAGTTCGTGTTGACACGTCTGGGCTCACAAGCGCTGTGCTGAGGTAGTTGTACGACCTGCTACTGTTGCCCTTACAATGTGACCGTCGTGGTGGGCGCCTGTGCTGCGCGGACGTCCGGAACCTCGTCTACAGGTGTGAGAATGTTCACGTGACTACTAATAGCAGCATCGTTGCACAACCGACGCAGCACGTCCAACTTGTGTAGCAATTCTCCGAAAGGACCTTCCCGCCACTCAGAAAGCCACAATCTGACGCCTTCCAAACTCGCTCAGTTGGCTGTAGGAAGCACGAGTGCGCGTCCGTGGCAGGGTTGCCTTCTTGCTTCAAACTGCTGCACCAAAAGTGGCTCTGAGCACTATGGGACTTAACTTCTGAGGTCATCAGTCCCCTAGAACTTAGAAATACTTAAACCTAACTAAACTAAGGGCATCACACACATCCTTGCCCGAGGCAGGATTCGAACCTGCGACCGTAGCGGTCGCGCGGTTCCAGGCTGTAGCGCCTAGAACTGCTCGGCCACCCCGGCCGGCACGGCTGCACCACACAGAGTCTGCTGGCTGTGAGAACTTCCTATGGCGGGGTAAACACAGATTGCGCTCTGGTAGCTATGCCGCTACGCTATCGGCTGCTGTGATGTTGAAATCATTATCAGTATATGTACTATGCCCCACGTGGCATAAGCCGTCATCGGATCAAAATCCACATAGTGTTTTCAGGTGTGCCATTTTTTTCCGGCAGCGTAGATTTAGAAAAACAGATTGAAAATGTTTATTGGAGTGCACTGTTCAGAATTTGGAAGTTCTCAGTGATAAAATATTATCGGGGATAAAACACAGCCAGCGAAAAGTTATCTCCAAGATTTGTAGAACCCACACTGTATTCTTAAAAGTCGAGGGACATGAAACGGAAGCAGTGGTTGAGAATAGAGTGAGAAGGGTTTTAATCTGTCTCCCATGTTACTGAATCTGTGCATCGACCGAGAAGCATTTCTGGTCAAATGTTAGAGCGGGGCGAAAACAAGACTCCTTAGAAATTACGTATGCGATTTTACCCGAATTGTCAAAGCAAAACCAAAAGTGGGAAGTGGGAGAATGGGCTAACAAACGGACCACCGAGAGGTCTAGTTTTGAAGAAAATATATATATACGTATATGTAATTGCTTCAAAGGAATCAGGATAACTAAGATAAAATCTGACAATTAAAAAAGACGCATCAATTTTTTGCGAAGTGATTTGTCTAAAAGAAGGGAAGAAAATAAAGAAAATGGACTAGAGAAACATTTGACCTTCCTATGCATGATGCTCGAAATCACGTACAGCCATAGAATTTCACAGAGTACTGGTAGATATTTCTCTGTTAAAAAACTAAGTTAAAGACTAAACACTGAATTCTCATTCGGTTCCTCATTTCATTTGGAAATTCGTGTAAGCTCCTACGGGACAAAACTGCTGAGGTCATCGGTCCCTAGGCTAACACACCACTTAATCCAACTTAAACTAAATTACGCTAAGGACAACACACTCACCCACGCCCGAAGGAGGACACGAACCTCCTACGCGCGAACCGTGACAAGAAGCCCTAGACCGCTCGGCTACCCTTCGCGGCAGCTGCTCATTTTCTGCACATCATTTCGAGCACCATTCAAAGGCACGACAAATGCTTCTTCAGTCTATTTTATTTATCACTTTTAGATAAGTCATTTCATAAGACAGTAGACTGTTTTTTTTTTAATCTTTTACCTGTTTTTAACTTGTACAAGACAAACACTGGCAAAAACTGTTGTTTATTCTCAAGAATCAAAGTGTTGAAACGAATTATATGTATGTAATATTTTGAGACCCACCACTGATGATGCCTCTGGTGTAACACTCACTTAAATTATTACATACGACTTACAACATACAAAAAAGATATGTACAGGGCGTTTCAAAAAGAAAGAGCAGATTTCAAACATTTATTTCTCAAAAACTACAAATGATAGAAACACAATTCCAACGGTCCTTCACTCAATATGAGTACCAAATGTTACACAACAAATATCAAAACTGTACCTCAATATGAGCACCATTTGTTACACGACAAATATCAAACCGGTATCTCATTTCTTGCCACACACGACGCAACTGGTCTTTAGTTACCGAATTCACGGCCGCAACAATTCGATGTCGTACCTCTTGAAGAGTAGCGGGCATAGGTGGGACATAAACACAGTCCTTTATGTACCCCCACAAATAAAAATCGCAGGGAGTAAGGTCTGGTGACCTGGGAGGCCACAGACGATGACATTGATCTTGTGCTCCTGCTCTTCCAATCCACCGTCCTGGAATGGTGTTATTTAGGTACCGTCGTACAGGTTCAGAGAAGTGTGGTGGGGCGCCATCTTGCATGAAGATGAAGTGATTTGAATCTTCCTGAAGTTGAGGAAATAGCCAGTTTTCTAACATGTCCAGGTAAATGGTTCCTGTGATAGTTTTCTCCATGAAAAAGAAAGGTCCATAAACTTTGTTTACCGAAATTGCACAAAAGACGTTAACCTTTGGTGAGTCTCTTTCATGTTGAATAACGTCCCTCGGAGTTTCACTCGCCCAAATTCGTACGTTATGCCGATTAACTTTACCAGAAATGTGAAACGTTGATTCATCTGAAAAAATTAATCGTTCGGCAAAATTGTCCTCTTCCATGTCCTGTAGAATTGCAGTTGAAAATTCGAACCTTTTGTTGTGGTCGTCAGGACGCAATGCTTGCAATAACTGCAGTTTGTACGGCTTCATGTGCAGACGGTTACTCAGAACGCGCCATACCGTTGTTTTAGACATGTTTAGTTCGTGACTTGCCCGTGCCGTGGATTTTCTAGGGCTCCTTTCGTAAGCTGCACGGACACGCTCGACATTTTCATCCGATGTGCGTGGACGACCCGTGCTTTTTCGCTTGCAGATGCAACCATCTTCTACGAATCTGTGATGCCACTCATAAATTTGCTTATGACGAGGCGGCTGTTTGTTGAATTGACGGCGGAATGCACGTTGCACACCAACAATGGACTCTAACTTTGCAAATTGCAGCACACAAAATGATCGTTCCTGTGGTGTCGTCGCCATTTTCCTACAAACAAACGCCAGCGCCACTGCGGATTTGCATGGAACTTCTGCGCGGACCATTGAAAAACTTTGAACCTTTCTCTGACAAGAAACGTTTGAATTGTGTTTCTATCATTTGTAGTTTTTGAGAAATAAATGTTTGAAATCTGCTCTTTCTTTTTGAAACGCCCTGTACATAACATCTACCGCGGATTATAGTCATCTTAAACGTGTACGTTAATTTTGATAATGTTCTGATTAGCTTCCTGCTAATGTTCAACACAATACCTTTTGCTTTTCTTTCAAATCCCGCTGCGCTTCTTATACTACACTAACCGACGTCGCACAGTCGTTCATGTGAACAATGATGGCTTCACGGGGCTTAGAGTGAAGTCATACGTACAGCAATCAGTGGACTGTCCGGAGATCTGTGGTCGTACACTGCATGTCTATAACTCCCGTCTGTGCCCCAAGAATCACAACGCACAAGTCGTATGTGTGAAGTGTAAGGTCACAGCGCAATGAATGACAGCAAAGTAGATGAGCTATTAAGGTTATTCGAGGACAGGAAGAGGAACATCTTTAATTTACAGCTCGTAGCTGCGTGGTCCGTTTTACGTCAGAGTGGTACTGATGGGATTCCTTCCAAAAGAAACAATCACATCTTCTAAAGCCAACTGTATGATCCTGAACGAGCTTGTATGTGCCTTGTAGAATAAAATGCATGACCTCCTCTCTTCTAGAGCTTTGTCGCTGCATGTCAATACAAGGTCACTCACTGCTGCCCACAAGCAACGTATCCTTTTAGGTGGGGATAATTCGACCATTACACTTACAAGCTGAACTTTAAAATTATCTGACTAATGTACCTTATGATACAATGAAATTTTTTGCTGGTGCCGGTCAAGAAGTGCGAATGACCATACAGGAGAGGCCTTCCTCACAATCAGCAGAAATTATCCAGTGAGAATAGAATTCTCTTCGTTGTAACAGATGTTTAAACAGATATGGAAATTATACTGAAAATAAGTTACAAATCACTAATTTTTCAAAAACATGTTCCAAATGTATAAATAATTTAATTTTATTGCTCTAAAAGGGCATTACTCCAAAAAAGCTCTTACAATACATTCGTTTTCACTATCGTTACATAATGCACAGGAATTTCTATGCTGGTATGCATTCTACTGTGTGTACATAACTCAGAGAAGAAATTAAAATGACGTCTGCGAGGTTCATATTTTGTAATTATAACCTGTGGTCACGTCACAGAAATTAGGGGCGTGAAAATGCTTCAACTAATTTTCTAAATTCTGTACATTACGATATGCAGTCTTATTACAGTTTTTGTATATTTGTTGATTTCTTTATCCTGGTGGCATTAGACTCTCTCTCTCTCTCTCTCTCTCTTTCTCTCTCTTAGATCTAACGAAGTATTCTCCACATTTTACGTTACACCCATCAACATTAAACAGGAGATACCTCCTCATGTTCTGCACACGTGTTGTAAGAGCTCTTGTCTCTAACATACAATTCAACAATTAGAAACAGTTAAGACATAAATAATGAAAACAATAATAGCTACAGTAGAAAAACCACATCTTATTTTAGTCTGTAAAAAAACGGAATAATTCAGATAAATTACAGGCAGGCAGATTCACACTGTAAGCTCTGGCGTGAGAAAAAGGACGAAAGAGAAAGAGGACGTGATAAAGAGAAAGAAAGTAAGCTTTGTGACTGACTGAGGAACGAAAATACGAAGAAGCGTTACTGAGATACAAGTGAGCATTTACTTCATTATTTGACAGAAAGATATGATCATGTGTGTTAACTTTTTGGTGGCAAGTTACGACGCTGACAAGAGGAAGTGCTCGGAGTTTTTTCTTGAAGGAGTTAGCAAACGTTATTGTTTTGTGGACAGGCAAACTACGAAGTCAGATAAGAGATGATTTGTTACTGTTGCGGTCTTGAGTCCAAAGACTGATTTGATACAGCTCTCCATGCTACTATATCCTGTGCAAGCCTCTCCATCACCGAGTAACTACTGCAACCTACAGCCTTCTGGATCTGCTTATCCAGCTCTTGTTCTCCCTCTACGTTTTCTACCCTTCACGCTTCCGTCCAGTACTAAATTGATGATACGTTAATGCCTCAGAACATGTCCTACCGACCGATCCCTTCTGCTAATCAAGCTGTGCCATAAATTTCTCTTCTCCCCAATTCTATTCAGTACCGTCTCATAAGTTACATGATCTACCCATCTAGTCTTCAGCATTCTTCTGTTGTACCACATTTCAAAAGCTTCTCTTCTTGTCTAAACTGTTTATCGTCCATGTTTCACATCCGTACATGGCTACACTCCATACAAATACTTTTAGGAAAGACGTCCTGACACTTAAATCTATAGTCGATGTTAAATTTCTCTTCTTCAGAAACGCTTTCCACGCCATCGCCAGTCTACGTTTCATATCCTCTCGACATCGAGCATCCTCAGTTATTTTGCTGTCAAAATAGCGAAACTCATCTACTACTTTAAGTGTCTCATTTCCTAATCTAATTCCCTCAGCGTCACCTGGTTTAATTCGACTACATTCCATTATTCTCGTTTTGCTTTTTTTTTATGCTGATCTTATATCCACGTTTCAAGACACTGTCCATTCTGTTTAGATGTTCTTCCAAGTCCTTTTCTGTCTCTGTCAGAATTAAAATGTCACCGGGAAACAAGCTTTTTAGTTCTTCTCTTTGGACTTTCATTCTTAGTCCAAATTTTTCTTTGGTTTACTTTACTGCTTGTTCAATGTACAGATTAAATAACATCGGGAATAGGCTACAACCCCGTCTCACTCCCGTCTCAACCATTGCTTCCCTTTCGTGGCCCTTGACTCTTTACTTTATGACACTTTATGGTGGGATTATGATTAGATGATTGGTAGTTGATGTCTGAGGCAAGGGAGCCTCTGTAATAGCCACGTAACTGTATGTTTCCAACTCTGCTAACTAGACGAATGAGGAACTCACACAGTCAAACTGACAGACGTTGCTTGCGTAAGGCACACAAGCATTCAAGGAAAGTTCTAACCATGTTAAGTTCTCGTTACGGTGGCGAGTTTAATTATACGAGAGTAGTGGACGTTTGACAGAACAAGTGATTGTGTTCGTTTCACTGCAGTGCCGAAAAGCAAGTGGGATCTTTGTGTATATAGTGACAGTACCTTCTCTCCAGCTAATGAGGCTGAAATAACACTAAGTTTGCCCCAGAGAGCGTTGCAGGACCTCTAATAGTTTCAGTATACACAAAAGATTCATCATACAGCATCAGCAGCGCTGTAAGATTGTTAGTGGATGTTGTTTTTGTCTATGGGAAAGTATCATCGTTGGACCATCGTTACGAACTGAATAAAGATATGATGAAAATTTCTACTTGGTATAACGAATAGGGGCTATTGGAATGTGGATAAATGCAAGGTAATACCTATAACGAAGAGGAAATGACGATTAACATCTGATGGCAAGCTCGGTGATGAACATATTGAGCACGTCACATGGCGTTAGTATTTCGGGCTAATACCATGACGCGATACGAAACAGTACGATCATATAAAAGCAGAATTATGGTATACGACAGAAGCGTTTTGGAAAAATGTAATGCACCAGTGAGGTGAACTGCATAAAAGGGACTAGTGTGACACGTTCTAGAGTGCTGTTACATCGTTTGGAGTGCGTTTCTAGCGGACAGGAGAACAGGCATCGAACGAATTCAGAGACGCGATTCTAGGATCGTAAAGGTTGGTATAGTTCATACGAGAGTTTGACAGAAATGCTCGGGTAGTGTAATGTGTATCCTTGGAAGAAAGACGACGTAGTTTTCACGAAAACCTGATGCACAAATTTACAGGACCTGTATTCTAAGAAGATTGCGTCATCAATGCACGCCATCAGTCGAAGGTATCTGGGCATCCACTGGTAGACATTAATCTGGATTGCGTTTGACTTTCCCTTTCAAGATGAGTTGAACTCTGGTGGGGACAGTTTCAATGAGCTGTCTGAATGTCTGTGGAGGAATAGCAGCACATTCTTTCCCAAGAATTCCGAAATCAGAGAAGGTAGTCGAGTTGAAGTCTCGGGTGTGGAGCGATGTCTACGTTCTGACTCATCCCAAAGATGTTCCATTAGGTTCAGGTAGGGACTCTGGGCAGCCCAGTGCACTTGAGGAATGTTGTTGTGTACAAACCGCTGCCTCACGAAGCTGCTTTATGACAGGGTACGCTGTACTGCTGATGCAAACGTCGTACGCTATCCTGTAAGACATATTGATATCCATCTGCATTTCGGTTTTCTTAATTGCAATAAGTGGACCACACACTAACCACGAAGAACACCGCCATGTCGTAACACGACCTCCTCTGTACTTCATTGTTGGTACTACACATGATGGCAGGACCGAGCGAGGTGGCGCAGTGGTTAGCACACTGGACTCGCATTCGGGAGGACGACGGTTCAATCCCGTCTCCGGCCATCCTGATTTAGGTTTTCCGTGATTTCCCTAAATCGTTTCAGGCAAATGCCGGGATGGTTCCTTTGAAAGGGCACGGCCGATTTCCTTCCCAATCCTTCCCTAACCCGAGCTTGCGCTCCGTCTCTAATGACCTCGTTGTCGACGGGACGTTAAACACTAACCACCACCACCACCATGATGGCAGGTATCATTCTCCACACATTCACCAAACCCAAATCCTTACATGGGATTTCCACATGGTATAGCGCGAGTCATTAATCCAAATGACTGTTTTCAATGGCCCTGGTCTTTACACCACTTGAAGCGTCACTTAGCGTTGACCACACAAACCTGTGAGTTTTGAGGAGCTCGTCGACCACTGATCCCCATTCTTTTTAACTCCCCACGCAGAATCATTGTGCTGGCTGGACTGCCGGTAGCACTTTAGAACTCACGAGTTATTCCTTGCGCTGATTTCATGAGATTTTTATATCGACCTTCCGAAATGATCGACTGTCTCTGTCCATCGCCACGGGCGATCTGCCTGAACCGGTTTAGTTATTGTTCATCCTTCGTGTTACCAACTTGCAATCACGTCACCAACAGACAACTTGGGCAGTATTAAAAGTGTTTTAATGTGCATGATGTATTTGTTACTCAGCTGACGTCCAATGACTAGTCCACGTTCGAATTCACTTAGGTCTTCTGACCGACCAGCTCTGCTTCTTTCTGTTTCTCTACTTACAACGGAGAAGTCACAGCCTTGTCCTATAAGATGAAAGACACTATATAGCATACAGAGGGATATAGCAGCCTAAACAGGCATTCTTTCTTCGCTCAGTACAGGAATGGAATCTCAAAGAAGATCAGTAATATTGCTACAAAGTACCCTATACCCCACGCACACTATACAGTGACCAAAGTGACTAAAGTCACGCGATAGCGATGTGTTCGTATACAGAAGGCGGTAATATCGCGTACACAAGGTGTAAGAGGGCAGCTCGCTGGTGGAGCCGTCATTTTTACTCAGGTGACACGTGTGAAATGGATTCCGATGTGATTACGGACGCAAGACGGGAATTAACAGAATCTGAAGGCGTAATGGTTATTGGAGCTAGACGCATGGGACATTCAGCTTCGCATATAGTGAACGAGTTCAATACTGCGCGATTTACAGTGTCAACACTGTACCCATAATACAAAATTACCTATCACCGCGGACAACACAGTGTCCGAAGGCCTTCACTTAGCGACCGAGAACAGCGGCGGTTGCGTTGAGTCGTCAGTGCTAACAGACAAGCAACGGTGCATGGTATAACGGAAAATTCAATTTGTGACTTACGGTGAACGTATCCGTTAGGACAGTGAGGCGAAATTTGGTGTTAATAGGCTACGGCAGTAGACGACCGACGCGAGTACCTTTGCTAACACTACAACAATGCTTGGGAAGACTCAGATGGACACGTGAACATATCGGTTGGACCATAGACGACTGTAAGACCGTCACCTCGTCAGATGAACCCCTATTTCAGTTGGTAATACCTGATGGGGGCTTCGAGTGACGCAAACAGCATTAAGCCATGGACCCAAGTTGTCAGTGAGGCATTGTGCAAAAGCTGATGGTAGGTCCATAATTGTGCGGACTGTGTTTACATGGAATGTACTGGGTCCTCTGATCGAAATGGTTATTTTCGGCTACTTGGAGACCATTTGCAGCCATTCATGGACAATATGTTCCCGAACAACGAAGCACCGTGTCTCCGAGCCACAACTGTTTGCGATTGGTTTGAGGAACATTCTGGACAGTCCGGGCGAATGATTTGGCCACCCAGATGGCCCGACATGAATCTCATCGCACATTTATGGGATATAATTGAGAGGTCAGTTCGTCCACAAAATCCTGCGCCGGCAACATTTTCGCAATTATGGACGGCTACAGTGGCATCATGGCCCAGTATTTCTTCAGGCGAGTTCCTACAATTTGTTGAGTCTATGCCAGGTAGAAATGCTGCACCACCCCGCGCAAAAGGATTTACGACACAGTATTAGGAGGTATCCTATCACTTTTGTCACCTTAGTGTGAACGTAAATGATTTTATCGCCAGTAAAGTGTTGCTCTCGACTTAGTAAGACTCTCGTGTAGTTGTTATTGGCTCAGCGTTTCGGAGCCCAGCGCTTCCTTTCTACTCTATCTCATCCCAGTGCTTTGCATAATTCCCTTCCCAGTCTCCTCTCAGTGTCTCATGCAAATGTGGCATCTCTACGGGGCGTCTGCAGCGGCGTCTTCACTTTCATTTTCCGCCAGAGCACAAAAGTAGGTCGGGCTGGTCCTGTAAGCGGGTGAGGCCTCGGCGGTGGCGGCTAATCCCGTACGTCAGGTGGCCCCACCCTCCACCCTCCACCCTCCACCCTCAGCACCGCCCCGACGCGCCCGCTGATACGGTGAACGCTAAGTTACCGCCGGTACCTGCGGCCAATTTGTAAAACTGTCGGCGCGGCCAGACGAGGCGTGAGAGGGCGCGCCTGATTAGGCCTTCTAAAAGCCAAAGGCTGTTCCGCCGCCGATAGCCGGCGCGGCCGCTCTGATCTCGCGCCGACGACTTCATCAGCGGCGGGCGACTCCCAGACCGCCCCCACACAGCTCAACTGGGCCAGCACCAGCCTAGGCGGTGGCCGAGCCTGCGGCCGTGGACGAACGCCAGGCGCCACGCTGTCCCAGTTCCAGGCGCTGCCTGTGGAATGTAGGTGGCGGGCACCACTGTACGCTGACTGGCCACTGCTACATTACGATAGTGCCAATCTCTAACCGCATTACTGCAGTGTGGTACATTTATAAACTTTGTAAGAGGAACCCTTACAGCGAGTCGAGCAAACACAGTGCCTGACAAAAAAAAGTGAAGCACCCAGAAGTGGGGGACCGGGAGTGTGGTAACGGAATGGAACATAGCGGGCTCAGAGTATGTAATGTTGTTACAGTGAGTACAAAGTCGAGTCAGGTTTACAAATAACGTGGCAATATAAGCCTATCAATTTCATCAGAATGATGTTGCACCGCCTGTGGCCTGGAAGCATACACTGATTGAGTGGGAAGTATGTCATACAGCCATTGTATCCTGTCGTGAGTAAAGGTGGTGCATATTTACAACTATTGTAACTGGTCCTTGATATCCTGGTTATCGGCACTGAGATGGAATATACGTCGCAGCTAATCCCACAAATTTTCCGTCGCGTCCCCTCTGGAGAACTTCCTGATCACTGAGTTATATAAAACGCAGCAGACAGTTCACAGATACACATTCCATGTGTGGACAACAATTATCCTGTTAAAAAATGGCACCATGATACTGTCACATGAGAAGTAACTGAGGAGGACACGACGTTGTGCCATCATCACAGTTCCCTCAGCCACTACCAGCCACGACCTTAAGTTATCCGATGGCTCGTCACACCACGACGCCTGAAGTAGCACTACTATGCCTTTCGAAATTTTGTTGAAAGAATGGAACCTCTCCCCAGGTTGCCGCTGTGCACTCTGGTCATCCGGTGTAGTGCAGAACCGCTCTTCATCGCTGCACACAATGTGACGCTATTCATCGCCAGTCCACATTCCCTGGTCGTGGCTTTACGCTCCAGACGCAGCCGTTTGCGTTGTGGTGTCATGGCATGGCAGACTATGGATAGGACAGTAATTTCCTGGTCCAGCACACAAGGTTCCAGGGAGTCCATTACTTCCTCGTAGATCGCAGACGCAAATGTGAAGGGGTTACGAGGTGCTTGGTGCTCGATACGGCGGTCCTCCCTTATTGTGGTCAGACACTGTCGACCGGAACTTTGACAACGAGTATATTCACCCTAAAGCCGTCGGCACACGGACCGTGCATCCGAACGTTGAGCGTTGAGCGTGCCGAGTTTCTGACGCCATAGCGTGGAATAGCACGCTCGGGAGTCTTTCCGAACGTGCAGAGCAATATCTGGCATGTCAGATATTCTGAGCGTGCGTCTGAGCGTTGACCAATGAGATGGCACAGCGCCACCTACGTCACACGCACGCCGTCTCCCATCAGTACAGAGTTGTGAGGCGCCATATTGGCGTTCATTTCAAACCTATATGTATATATGCCGTTTCTGAGCACCAGCAAATTGAGAATCACTGAAAAACCCGTTGTTAGTTGTGTGATTCGTTCAAATAAAATTGTGAGGAACATCGTATTCGTGGCAAAATAATTATTGTAACCTGCGTATTATGACAGTAGGCTCTTTGAAGGCAGCGACACACTGAAGATCCACCAAAAGCGCATTGTTCTTGGTACAATTTGTTATAATTAAATTTCAATTAGTAACTTAATTATCTACGATTAACGGTTTTAGCAAGCCATAATACAATGTGATTAAGTACGCCAAGGGTGTTAGGGGTTTAGCGTATTGGTTAGCGTCTCTGTCGAAGAAGCTCTTTTTGTTGGGGCGGTGGTTCGCGTCTTAACACTACAAAAAATTTTTTTTCCTAACATTCGCATTATTAGGTTCTGATACTTTATTATTAGTTTAATATAAGTATACGCTATAATATTTGATGTTATGAAAATATATATGCACCTTTTTCTGAGGGGTGACTTTGTTCGATTGGCTTAATCTACAGGACAGCTTGCGCTACTTGTATAAAGTTATTTTGTTCCTTTTTCTTTTACGCTTCGTAATTCACATGTTGCAAGGATTCTGCTACTGGGTAGGAACAGTGATCAAGTAAGCCTAACCCTGGAGTCTTACAAAAATGTGGGAATGATGAAATAATGTTTATCGTATGCAGAGAAGTATTCCAAATTTGTACCACACTATTTGTAATGGAACTGTTATAAGCCTGTGTCCTTATTGATTGGACATGTTACTTTCCTTTTCGTGGACGATGGAGAAAATGTGCATTTTAATAGAGCTACCGTGGGAATTTTACGCACGCCCGTTGAGTAAATAGTGTGATTTACGAACTACTAGAAACAACTACCGCTGGAGTGCGTTGCGATCGCGTATACCACGTTGGGGCCCACGTACCGTATGCACAAGTCGCACCGTTCCTGAGCGTTCAGCAGCACGTTGAACTTCGCACGCTCAACGTTAACATTCGACAGCACGGTCCGTGTGCCGACGGCTTAACGTTATCATGCTGTCCAATATCGGACCATATCATGCCTGGAAACCCCACAAATCTGGATGTTGTATGATTAGATCAGCCAGCCAAATGGAAATCTGCAATCAGTCCCTTTCAAACACTGTCAGAAGCTTACAACGCTGTCACACAGAAGTGCACAACAACTACGTGCATTTCACAGTGATCACTCACTTTGTGACGCTGTCCATGCTCCTTATACAACCTACCCTGCCTGGCAACAGTATTAAGCACGCGAAGCGCTAACGTACAATGGCGGAAATTCTATCGTGTTACAGAGAGTTGCATATCTTCGTCACTTATATACCCGTCGATGGTACGTACTAGTACGAAGCTACACTAACAACCGGCTTTGTCGTGTGACAGTGTACATCGCTTTCGTTGTGTGTTTGCGACTGATGCTGGAAGAGAGCACCATCATCGCAGGTTTAGCGGCTCCTCCAAGAGCGGCGGTAATTACGTCACGTGACCGTCGGCCACGCAAAGCTGCGGCCTGAGCCACTGCAAAAATGGCAACACTGAAACTTCCCCTTTGGAAAATTTATGCCCGCATCTCGTGGTCGTGTGGTAGCGTTCTCGCTTCCCACGCCCGGGTTCCCGGGTTCGATTCCCGGCGGGGTCAGGGATTTTCTCTGCCTCGTGATGGCTGGGTGTTGTGTGTGTGATGTCCTTAGGTTAGTTCGGTTTAAGTAGTTCTAAGTTCTAGGGGACTGATGACCATACATGTTAAGCCCATAGTGCTCAGAGCCATTTGAACCATTTTTGAAAATTTATGAATTACTGTGCTGATAAGCCTCTATGTTATTTGATTTTCAAACAGCTTAGCAGAACTGAACGTACTTCACTCTTTACTTATTCTGGTCAACACTAAAATAACACACACTATTTTTAGCGCAACGCAATCTGACTTTCAATAATCCCTACAAAAGAATGGCCCTGACTAACAATAATCTATACCTTTCATGAATAACGTACCTCACAAAAATCTTCGTTACACGAACTACTGCAATACAGCGAGCGCCAATACTGCCAGCTAAATAAAAGATTCTAACTACTGAAGGCACTAACTACTGATAGGCATAGTTAGCAAATGAAAGATTTTGATAGAGAACAATCAATGTATTTACCTTAATAGTCTTCAAAAGTCATAATATACATAGCAATTCATGACATCCATTCTTACAAATGTACTGTTTCTGATTGACGCAAGTCCAGATCATCCGCTCTCAAAAATCCGACATCTCACTTCCTCACATCCACCACTGCTGGCGGCTCACCTCCAAATGCGCAACGCTACGCGCTGTTAACAGCCAACAGCCCAACACCACAATAACGAATATTACAGCAATGCCCCCCAGCCACAGACTGCACACAGCACAGCCAGGGATTTTCATACAGAGCGCTACTGGCGTTACCAATATAAAAACCTAAACAGCTTACTTACAACATAAACTGGTCGCAGGGCCGGCAGAAGGCTTCAACCGTCTCTCCCACCCAGATCATGAACTCTGTCCCGACATTTACCCCTCATAACAACTTTAAATCCACCCCACCCGTTCCACCTTGTCAGGGTCCCTCTCCCTCCCTTTCCCATTTTCCCCCTACCCCCTCTTTGTCTCTTCCATCCTTCGTTCCCCAGACCCTTTCCCTCACCAAATTTTAGCCCCACTAATAACCATCTACTCCAACCGCTTGTGCATCCCATCAGCCACTCCTGCCCTCGATACATCCGCAGCAGTCCTCCATCCATATACTATTTCCTTTCTACCCTCCTCAACGAGCTACCTTTCCTCTTCAACAACAGACCACCTGCCCTGGAGCAAATCCTTCCGGCTTATGTGCTAGTAAAATGCTCCTTTTTAACATCGGTGTTCTACGTCAAGCCTTATTAAAATGTTTCAAAGGTTATCTTATTGTGGCTCTGATTTTTACCTTTATTACACCTGTTTTGAACTAAAACCAAAGGTAGTCAACTTTCTTCTACATAAAAATTACCATTTTATTTTCACCTTAAATTCATTGTAAATCTACTCTCCATTAAAATTGCTACTCCAAGAAGAAATGCAGATGTTAAACGGGTATTCATTGGACAAATATATTATACTAGAACTGACATGTGATTACATTTTCACGCAATTTGGATGCATAGATCCTGAGAAATCAGTACCCAGAACAACCACCTTTGGCCGTAATAACGGCCTTGATACGCCTGGGCATTGAGTCAAACAGAGCGTGGATGGCGTGTACAGGTACAGCTGCCCATGCAGCTTCAACACGAGCCAGTTGCTCGGCCACCATTGACCAGACGTTTTCAATTGGTAAGAGATCTTGAGAAAGTGCTGGCCAGGGCAGCAGTCGAACATTTTCTGTATCCAGAAAGGCCCGTACAGGACCTGCAACATGCGGTCGTGCATTATCCTGCTGAAATGAATGGTTTCGCAGGGATCGAATGAAGGGTAGAGCCACGGGTCGTAACACATCTGAAATGTAACATCCACTGTTCAAAGTGCATTCAATGCGAACACGAGGTGACCGAGACGTGTAACCAATGGCACCCCATACCATCATGCCGGGTGATACGCCAGTATGGCGATGACGAATACACGCTTCCAATGTGCGTTCACCGCGATGTCGCCAAACACACGGATGCGACCATCATGATGCTGTAAACAGAACCTGGATTCATGCGAAAAAATGACGTTTTGCCATTTGTGCACCCTGGTTCGTCGTTGAGTACACCATCGTAGGCGCGCTGGTTCGGCATAGAATTTATCCTACCACGAAATTTCGTGCTTTTTACCTGTATTGTCCATGATTATTGTGAAACTCCAGAGCGTTTTGCAACCGTAATATTACCTTGCAATCAATCTGCGGATTCACCTGCAGTTTGGCTTATAGTTATGACTGATTCCAGCTGGCAGCTAGACATTATCAGATTCTACAAAGGATTTTTTAATCAGTTTCTAAGGAATTTGTCTCTCTATTGAATAATTCTTGTGAGACGTTAGACATATATTTACATGTACATCCAAGAGAAAAACCAGTTCTGAGAGGCAGCCAAAGTAAAACTTTTTTTAGTGAATGGGCCCCGTCACTAGGGGAAACCGATCAGGGAGGTAACTAATACTGCAATCTTGTGGTAACATACTATTTTGCGTGGGCACGTCACTCATACTCGAAATTAAATTAATCTGTATGAGTCCAGAAACAACAGTTACTCATATTAACCTAAAGCTGTTGAGACAATTATAATGGAAGGGCAATAAATATTCACTTTTGTATGCGCATGTACACGAGGTACATAAGAGCGAGGGGGGGAAAAATCGTAATTTTCGTTAGGTCCCGTGTATTTAGCCAGGCAGTGGCCGTAGGAAGTGCGGCTGTACGGGACGCTTTGAGCAATTATTGCTAGTTTTAGTATTATTGCTATAATGATCACTTAAGGGCCACGTTGTTCGTAATCCTGACAACTTTTCCTGTTAGCCCAATATTCTATCATCACGACTGCGTGATTGTCTATCAGTACCTGAGCTAATTTGACACCAGTGCTATTAGTAGCTGTAGATAATCTGATGATCTGTACTGATATCTGTTATCAATGCCGTTGTGACCAATTTCCAGTTGCTCAAGGTCTTTGCTAGCAACTCTTCTGAGCTTGGTGTAAGTCGCTTTCCATCTGGACTCTCCAGCAACCCATCATGACAACAGAGGATTAGTCTCTTGTTTGTCATTGCTGTTATATTGCACTCTGGGTGTTGGATGCGTCTGTTTCTGTATAAATAATCTTTTTACTTCGGACCATGATTTTTCTTACAATTTTGCAGCCATTTAGACTTTTCTTTATTATTATTATTATTATTATTATTTCTTTCCTTTCTCAGACGTTATGTCTGGTTACAAATGGAAAGTGACGCGGACCTTGATCAAGCGTGACTTCCTTTTAACTGTACGGTATATGTTACATTGCATTTAGGAACTTTCGGGTAATTGAACAAGTATCAATAATTACAGATTTTTGTAGTTGTATATATAAGTTTGGACGTAGCTGTATTGCATTGATGTACTGGTGGATATTGTGTGGTATAACTCCTGTAGTTGATAGCATAATCGGTATAATGTCAACTTTATCCTGATGCCACATGTCCTTGACTTCCTCAGCCAGTTGGATGTATTTCTCAATTTTTTCTCCCGTTTTCTTCTGTATATTTGTTGTATTGGGTATGGATATTTCGATTAGTTGTGTTAATTTCTTCTTTTTATTGGTGAGTATGATGTCAGGTTTGTTATGTGGTGTTGTTTTATCTGTTATAATGGTTCTGTTCCAGTATAATTTGTATTCATCATTCTCCAGTACATTTTGTGGTGCATACTTGTATGTGGGAACGTGTTGTTTTATTAGTTTTATTGTATGGCAAGTTGTTGATGTATTATTTTTGCTACATTGTCATGTCTTCTGGTGTATTATGTATTTGCTAGTATTGTACATCCGCTTGTGATGTGATCTACTGTTTCTATTTGTTGTTTGCAAAGTCTGCATTTATCTGTTGTGGTATTGGGATCTCTAATAATATGCTTGCTGTAATATCTGGTGTTTATTGTTTGATCCTGTATTGCAATCATGAATCCTTCCGTGTCACTGTATATATTGTCTTTTCTTAGCCATGTGTTGGATGCGTCTTGGTCCATGTGTGGCTTGAAATGTAGTGTTTTCTTTTTCCAATTTACTTTCTTCGTATCTGTTGATGTTATGTGATCTAAAGGCTTGTAGAGGTGGTTATGAAATTGTAGTGGTTTAGCCGATGTATTTATATGAGTGATTGCTTTGTGTATTTTGCTAGTTTCTGCTCGTTCTATAAAGAATTTTCTTAAATTGTCTACCTGTCCATAATGTAGGTTTTTTATGTGGATAAATCCCCTTTCTCCTTCCTTTCTGCTTAATGTGAATCTTTCTGTTTCTGAATGTATGTAATGTATTCTATATTTGTGGCATTGTGATCGTGTAAGTGTATTGAGTGCTTCTAGGTCTCTGTTACTCCATTTCACTACTCCAAATGCGTAGGTCAATATTGGTATAGCATAAGTATTTATAGCTTTTGTCTTGTTTCTTGCTGTCAATTCTGTTTTCAGCATTTTTTTTAGTCTTTGTCTATATTTTTTTCTTTTAGTTCTTCTTTAATATTTGTATTATCTATTCATATTTTTTGTCTGTATCCTAGATATTTATAGGCCTCTGTTTTTTCCATCGCTTCTATGCAGTCGCTGTGGTTATCCAATATTTAATCTTCTTATTTAGTGTGTTTTCCCATGACTATGCTATATTTCTTACATTTGTATGTTCCAAAAGCCATATTTATGTCATTGCTGAATACGTCTGTTACCTTTAGTAATTTGTTGAGTTGTTGATTTGTTGCTGCCAGTAGTTTTAGATCATCCATGTGTAGCAAATGTGTGATTTTGTGTGGGTATGTTCCAGTAATATTGTATCCATAATTTGTATTATTTAGCATGTTGGATAGTGGGTTCAGAGCAAGGCAGAACCAGAAAGGACTTATTAATATTATTATTATTATTATTATTATTATCACGTAGTTTTCTAGTGAAGCTACATTTTTATGATTTATTACGCAAAGAAATTTTACTGAATCAATCAGGGAGATGAGAGCCCTTTGGCACAACATGAGTAAAAGAAGGGCCAGACTGATAGGACACTGCGTCAGGGATCAAAGATTAGTAAATTTGGTATTGAGGGGAACTTTCGGATGCAAAAACCGTAGATAGGCACCTAATCGTGAGTACAGTAAGCAGACTGAAATGGATGTGCGGTGGAGTAGTTACACATACATGGAAATACTTGCACGGGATAGACTGGTGTGGAGAGCTGCATCAAACCATCCTTCGGACTGATGACAATGACAACAATACGAACAGTTTGGCAACAAGAACAGCAATGACGTGTAATATGGTGGGTTTTGAGATCGAAAAATATTGGAATATTGGGCGTGATGCTCAAGTGAAAAGCAGAGAAAATTTACTACAACCATTTGCATTCGCTCATTTGGCCAGCGAGGTTGCGTCTCATGTATGAGTAACTATGGTTCATATTCATGAGAGGAGTCTTCCTTCGAGACTGAATGTCTGATGAGGACGAAAAAAATGTCCTCCAAGCTGGTAACAAACAGACAAGCAGGGAAAGAAACTGGAGAACTAACTATATAACCACCGTATTGCCGTCAGGTGCCTTCCTGGGGAAACAGTGCCGGAAATATAAATTTCCTAAACAGAGCTATTAATTAATGCATGTGATTGGATCAACGGTGCGCCGGGTAAGCGACTTTCCAAATGAACTCCAGGGCGGATGATTCACGGCCTCTACCTCTCCCTGTACCTTCCTGATGAGATGACCCACACGCCCCTAGCAAACTAGTTATGCAGCCCACATGACGCGCTGACAACCAGAATTATTTCCAACGGTCGTGGGTCCCCTATAAACACTCTGGACCGTTCCATCACTCACGCGAGCGTTAACACTTGGTCTCCGAGGCCAAGAATGGAAAAGCAGTACTATGTTATTCACAAGATTTTCTGCCGTACTGAAACCTAATGGTATTATAATCCAATGAGCCATATTTTTGTGGACGGATTTCTATGCATTCTACTGTTCGTTTGCAACTACTTTCATTCGTCAAAGAAACAGCATTCTTACACTCCTGGAAATTGAAATAAGAACACCGTGAATTCATTGTCCCACGAAGGGGAAACTTTATTGACACATTCCTGGGGTCAGATACATCACATGATCACACTGACAGAACCACAGGCACATAGACACAGGCAACAGAGCATGCACAATGTCGGCACTAGTACAGTGTATATCCACCTTTCGCAGCAATGCAGGCTGCTATTCTCCCATGGAGACGATCGTACAGATGCTGGATGTAGTCCTGTGGAACGGCTTGCCATGCCATTTCCACCTGGCGCCTCAGTTGGACCAGCGTTCGTGCTGGACGTGCAGACCGCGTGAGACGACGCTTCATCCAGTCCCAAACATGCTCAATGGGGGACAGATCCGGAGATCTTGCTGGCCAGGGTAGTTGACTTACACCTTCTAGAGCACGTTGGGTGGCACGGGATACATGCGGACGTGCATTGTCCTGTTGGAACAGCAAGTTCCCTTGCCGGTCTAGGAATGGTAGAACGATGGGTTCGATGACGGTTTGGATGTACCGTGCACTATTCAGTGTCCCCTCGACGATCACCAGTGGTGTACGGCCAGTGTAGGAGATCGCTCCCCACACCATGATGCCGGGTGTTGGCCCTGTGTGCCTCGGTCGTATGCAGTCCTGATTGTGGCGCTCACCTGCACGGCGCCAAACACGCATACGACCATCATTGGCACCAAGGCAGAAGCGACTCTCATCGCTGAAGACGACACGTCTCCATTCGTCCCTCCATTCACGCCTGTCGCGACACCACTGGAGGCGGGCTGCACGATGTTGGGGCGTGAGCGGAAGACGGCCTAACGGTGTGCGGGACCGTAGCCCAGCTTCATGGAGACGGTTGCGAATGGTCCTCGCCGATACCCCAGGAGCAACAGTGTCCCTAATTTGCTGGGAAGTGGCGGTGCGGTCCCCTACGGCACTGCGTAGGATCCTACGGTCTTGGCGTGCATCCGTGCGTCGCTGCGGTCCGGTCCCAGGTCGACGGGCACGTGCACCTTCCGCCGACCACTGGCGACAACATCGATGTACTGTGGAGACCTCACGCCCCACGTGTTGAGCAATTCGGCGGTACGTCCACCCGGCCTCCCGCATGCCCACTATACGCCCTCGCTCAAAGTCCGTCAACTGCACATACGGTTCACGTCCACGCTGTCGCGGCATACTACCAGTGTTAAAGACTGCGATGGAGCTCCGTATGCCACGGCAAACTGGCTGACACTGACGGCGGCGGTGCACAAATGCTGCGCAGCTAGCGCCATTCGACGGCCAACACCGCGGTTCCTGGTGTGTCCGCTGTGCCGTGCGTGTGATCATTGCTTGTACAGCCCTCTCGCAGTGTCCGGAGCAAGTATGGTGGGTCTGACACACCGGTGTCAATGTGTTCTTTTTTCCATTTCCAGGAGTCTACTTTCACACTTGCATCAGGCGAATGCATTCGCTGTATGTTATACAAGTTCGTCAAGAACAGTCTGTAAAGCGTGTAAAAGTGCCACAGGGTAGGTTGTACTGAGAAATAATTGTTAAAAACAATCGAAACGTAGCGCCGTTTTTGAGATAATTAGCGTTGAAGTTACCTAGTCGGGCCGTTGCGCACGCATATTTAAGCGGCCAGCCATGTACAACTAATGGCAGTTATCGTCATAGCGTAGATGAGTGCACGAGACTGTTCAGCCTTTGGCTCGGGTTCCATCCTCATTACCGCCACATGTCCAATTTCTACATCGCTCTCTTGTTCAGTTTTAGGAAACCAAACGAAGAACCTCTCAGGTGACACCATCTCTCATCTCTGGCAGGCCGCTTGAATTTGAGCGACGAGCAGTAGCCTGAATGTCCAACTCTACAATGCTAATTAACTCGGAAATGGCGCAGTGTATTGAATTTCTGTTTTAACAGTTACTCATGGGCCACAGCTCTCCCTGCAACACGCAAGCTTTTCAGACTATATCTGATCACCCTGTACATTTACATTTGTGATAAACGTAAGAACAAGAGGAACCTTTCTTGAAAATTGAAGTAATTTTGCCGTCTTTGTCTGTTATAGTTTTACTAACGAATGATTTTTTATTTCGTCGTTAATTTGAGCACTGTCAGCTGATTTCGGTGAGCCGCCGTTGTCGAGTGCTTCCTAAAATTTCTAAAAGAACAGCAGTAGTAGTAGTATAATGGTGCTAAGGGAAACTAGCAAAAGTAACAATATTATGTCGTAAAATGAATAATTCTTTCATTTCTATGAGTTTTTTTGTTTACATTTCTATTAATCCCAATAGCTGACTGAGTAGCGTACACGGAGATTTGAGTTTTTTAAGTGGCCATAACACAGTAAGCTAGTTATCGTTGTCTGAGGACGCATTACCTCCGAATTTGTGGCATTTTCCTTTGTCAGTCCTACACAAATGATTTCTCTCGTTGTGTTGGAGATTTCAGGAAACGAGAACGGTGGTGCTGCGATTAGCACCTTGCACTCTGATTCGGGAGGATGACACTTCAGACCTCCGTCCGGTCATGCAGATTTAAATTTTCCTAGATTTCTGTAAATTGAGGTTAAAATCAACAAATCGCAATAATATTTGCTTATTTATCGGTTTCGGCTTATGTTAGAGCCATCTTCAGAATTTTTTGCCGTACAAGGGTAGTAACAGCAAAGTTACAGACTGTACTATCACGTATGGCCTTGAAATAAAATAAACAAAAGCTGTTGCAAAAATTACAAACAGTGCTATTACATATGGCTCGAAAAGAAAACAGAGAAAGATTGTAGTGTTTATATCTATGACTGGTGCTGGCGGCTCGTCGGTTTTCTCGTGATACCACGATCGTACACTGTGACTCATGGCTGTGGAGCCACGGGTTAAATAGTGTGCAATTCGCGCGCCGGCTATGGATTATGTCATCACCTGCCAATGGCAAATCCATCACAAGAACCCGTAGACCATGTACGAGTACATAGGAAGTTAAAATATTATAAAGCATCAGGCAATTAGTCATTTATGTTAAAATAAAATAACCAAACTTATAAAACAACAGGAGAGGCAGTGTAATCTATTGACATTAGTGCGAAAGTCAGACACACCGTTCTTATTAAATCAATAAACGAATAAACAAGAGAGTGGTAATTATATGCACATACAGATATTACATAAAGACATAATAACAGGTAAAAGTACGTTAAAAAATACAACCATTAAAATATATTTACTATTAAAAACAGTCTTGATCACGATTTATTTATAAAGGTGACCGGGTTCGATCACTGTAGTGATTCTCCAGCACAAAGAGGTTCCTACTCAATGGTCTGAAGATGACCACAGCAGTGGTCGAAACCGGTCACCTTAATAAATAAATCGTGATCAAAACTGTTTTTAATAGTAAATATTTGTAACACATTGATCACTGTCACTCCCGTAATGTATTCAAAAGTAATAAATTTACTAGGCAGTGCCCTCTGGTAAGAATTCAAAACGGCGTCGGTATATAAAGAAATATTATTGCGATCTCGCCCGTTGATTTTAACCTAAATATAGCATCAGGGCTGGCCACTGTGGCCGAGCGGTTCTAGGCGCTTCAGTCCGGAACCGCGTTGCTGCTGCGGTCGCAGCTTCAAATCCTGCCTCGGGCATGGCTGTCTGTGATGACCTTAGGTTAGTAAGGTTTAAGTAGTTCTAAGTCTAGGAGACTGATGACCTCAGATGTTAAGTCCCACAGCGCTTAGAGCCATTTGAACCATAACATCAGGTCACTATCCTCCAGAGACAATGTTTTTTAAATTCCTGTAAATTGCTCTGGGCAAATGCCGGGCTGGTTCGTCTGAGAAGGGCACTGCCGATTTCCTTCCTCATCCTTTCGTCATCCGAGGTTGTTCTCCGTCTTTAATGACCGCTCCGTTGACGGGTGTTGAACTCTAATCTGCTTTTTGCTTTCTTTATTTCTTCCTCTATTCCTTCATCAGGACACATTTGTAAAAGGTGTCGCGCCTAAATCAGCTAATAGTGCACAAGTGAGCGCATCATTACTCAGAATAATGTGTTATTCCTCCAGTGGTGGAACTGGTTGTTCATCTATCTTACTACCTTCCAGTTTGTCGATAGTGAAATATTTTATGGCTGAATTTTTGAAGGACTTATGAGGAGACATCTACGGTTGCCTTGCTAACAGCGGGCGTGAGACAAGGCGGGGATCACACTATCAACGGCGTCTGGGTGTTGTTGTGGTTGTTGTTGTGGTCTTCAGTCCTGAGACTGGTTTGATGCAGCTCTCCATGCTAATCTATGCTGTGCAGTACCTACCGCAACCTACATCCTTCTGAATCTGCTTAGTGTATTCATCTCTTGGTCTCCCTCCACGATTTTTACCCTCCACGCTGCCCTCCAATACTAAATTGGTGATCCCTTGATGTCCCAACACATGTCCTACGAACCGATCCCTTCTTCTAGTCAAGTTGAGCCACAAACTTCTCCTCTCCCCAATCTATTCAGTACTTCCTCATTAGTTATGTGATCTACCCATCTAATCTTCAGCATTCTTCTGTAGCATCACATTTCGAAAGCTTCTATTCTCTTCTTGTCCAAACTATTTATCGTCCATTTTTCACTTCCATACATGGCTACACTCCATACAAATACTTTCAGAAATGACTTCCTGACACTTAAAGCTATACTCGATGTTAACAAATTTCTCTTCTTCAGAAATGTTTTCTTTGCCATAGCCAGTCTACATTTTATATCCTCTGTACTTCGACCATCATCAGTTATTTTGCTCCCCAAAAAGCAAAACTCATTTACTACTTTAAGCGTCTCATTTCCTGATCTAATTTCCACAGCATCACCCGATTTAATTCGACTACATTCCATTATCCTCGTTTTGCTTTTGTTGATGTTCATCTTATACCCTCCTTTCAAGACACTGTCCATTTTGTTCAACTGCTCTTCCAAGTCCTTTGCTGTCTCTGACAGTATTACAATGTCATCGGCGAATCTCAAAGTTCTTATTTCTTCTCCATGGATTTTAATACCTACTCCGAATGTTTCTTTTGTTTCCTTCACTGCTTGCTCAATATACAGATTGAATAACATCGGGGAGAGGCTACAACCCTGTCTCACTCCCTTCCAAACCACTGCTTCCCTTTCATGTCCCTCGACTCTGATAACTGCCATCTGGTTTCTGTACAAATTGTAAATAGCCTTTCGCTCCCTGTATTTTACCCCTGCCACCTTCAGAATTTGAAAGAGAGTATTCCAGTCAACATTGTCAAAAGCTTTCTCTAAGTCTACAAATGCTAGAAACGTAGGTTTGCCTTTCCTTAATCTAGCTTCTAACATAAGTCGCAGGGTCAGTATTGCCTCACGTGTTCCGATATTTCTACGGAATACAAACTGATCTTCCCCCGAGGTCGGCTTCTACTAGTTTTTCCATTCGTCTGTAAAGAATTCGCGTTAGTATTTTGCAGCCGTGACTTATTAAACAGATAGTTCGATAATTTTCACATCTGTCAACACCTGCTTTCTTTGGGATTGGAATTATTATATTCTTCTTGAAGTCTGAGGGTATTTCACCTGTCTCAAAAATCTTGCTCACCAGATGGCAGAGTTTTGTCAGGACTGGCTCTCCCAAGGCCGTCAGTAGTTCTAATGGAATGTTTTCTACTCCCGGGGCCTTGTATCGACTCAGGTCTTTCAGTGCTCTGTCAAACTCTTCGCGCAGTATTATATCTCCCATTTCATCTTCATATACATCCTCTTTCATTTCCATAATATTGTCCTCAAGAACACCGCCCTTGTATAGACCCTCTATATACTCCTTCCACATTTCTGCTTTCCCTTGTTTGTTTAGAACTGCGTTTCTATCTAAACTCTTGATATTCACGCAAGTGGTCCTCTTTTCTCCAAAGGTCTCTTTAATTTTCCTGTAGGCAGTATCTATCTTGCCCCTAGTGAGATAAGCGTCTACATCCTTACATTTATCCTATAGCCATCCCTGCTTAGCCATTTTCACTTCCTGTGGATTTCTTTTTTGAGACGTTTGTACTCCTTTTTGCATGCTTCATTTACTGCATTTTTGTATTTTCTCCTTTCATCAATTAAATTAAATATATCTTCTGTTACAAGGATTCCTACTAGCCCTCGTCTTTTTACCTACTTGATCCTCTGCTGCCTTCACTACATCATCCCTCAAAGCTACACATTCTTCTTCTACTGTATTCCATTCCCTCATTCCTGTCAATTGTTCTCATATGCTCTCCCTTAAACTCTGAACAACCTGTGGTTTGTTCAGTTTATGCAGGTCCCATCTCCTTAAATTCCCACCTTTTTGCAGTTTCTTCAGTTTTAATCTACAGGTCATAACCAATAGATTGTGATCAGAGCCCACATCTGCCCCTGGAAATGTCTTACAGTTTAAAATCTGGTTCCTAAATCTCTGTCGTACCATTATATAATCTATCTGAAACCTAGTATCACCAGGATTCTTCCATGTATACAACCTTCATTTATGATTCTTGAACCAAGTGTTAGCTATGATTAAGTTGTGCTCTGTGCAAAATTTTACCAAGCGGCTTCCTCTTTCATTCGTTACCGCGATTCCATATACTACGTTTCCTTCTCTTCCTTTTCCTAGTATCGAATTCCAGTCACCCATGGCTATTAAATTTTCGTCTCCCTTCACTATCTGAATAATTTCTTTTATTTCATCATACATTTCTTCAATTTCTTCGTCATCTGCAGAGCTAGCTGGCATATAAATTTGTACTACTGTGGTAGGCATGGGCTTCGCATCTGTCTTGGCCACAATAATGCGTTCACTACGCTGTTTGTAGTAGCTTACCCGCATTCCTATTTTTTCATTCATTATTAAACCTACTCCTGCATTACTCCTATTTGAGTTTGTATTTATAACCCTGTATTCACCTGACCAGAAGTCTTGTTCCTCCTGCCACCGAACATTACTATTTCCCAGTATGTCTAACTTTAACCTATTCATTTCCCTTTTTAAATTTTCTAACCTACCTGCCCGATTAAGGGATCTGACATTCCATGCTCCGACCCGTAGAACTCCAGTTTCCTTTCTCGTGATAACAACGTCCTCCTGAGTAGTCCCCCCCCCCCCCCCCCCCGGAGATCCGAATGGGGGACTATTTTACCTCCGGAATATTTTACCCAAGAGGACGCCATCATCATTTAACCATACAGTAAAGCTGCATGCCCTCGGGAGAAATTATGGCTGTAGTTTCCCCTTGCTTTCAGCCGTTCGCAGTACCAGCACAGCAAGGCCGTTTTGGTTAGTGTTACAAGGCCAAATCAGCCAATCATCCAGACTGTTACCCCTGCAACTACTGAAAAGGCTGCTGCCCCTCTTCAGGAACCACACGTTTGTCTGGCCTCTCAACAGATACCCCTCTGTTGTGGTTGCACCTACAGTACGGCTATCTGTATCGCTGAGGTACTCAAGCCTCCCCACCAACGGCAAGGTCCATGGTTCATGGGGAGGTCTGAGTGTACGGACGAGAAATCAGCCAATTCCCTTTATACTTTACAAGTTAGCTACATCGTCTGAACCGGCAACAGCAACGTTCCTGCTGGTTTGTTATGTTAGTAAATCGTTCCCGAGTCCCAGCTGAGATGACACTGACCCAGACGCCGTGCCCTCTGTGTTGGTCACCACGCGAGGAACGGGCCAGTCACGCCGTGTTCCCTCGCGCAGAATGCACGCGGACCGGGTGTGTCTGCCATTCCTGGCCAGATTGCCTGGCTGGTCGGTCGGAACGCACGTACCGCAAACTGCCGACACCCAACAGCCCGACCGCATCGTTGCGCCGTGTTGATTCGCCGCACGCCTGTTAATTCCCCGTGCGGTCGCTCGGAGTATCCCATTCGCCGCGTCGCATTATCCGTGGAGTCCCCCCACCTGCTGGAAGCGGTAATTACGAGCCCGTTGCACTGGCCTGCACAACGGCGCGGACACGACCGCTGTTTGCACGTCCCTCACCTGCCGGCACCCGCCCGCGGTCGGTGGTTAATGTAATCTCCCGCACGTCTGCGGTCAGGCACGCATTCCCACAACGACGTAATGGGAAAAGTGTCTCAGTGTCTGCGGTCGCGCCGCACTGCTTAAACACATTTTAGCGGCTGCTCTTCTTATGCGTCAGACGTAGGAGTCCGCCCAGGTTGAATTAGATACTGCCGTACCTTGTGTAGTCTCCTCACTACATCGGATGCATCAATTTGCACATAATTTCAACGTACTTGAATTTGTCCACAACGTCCTGGCGTGTAGCAGTAGCGGGAAAATTATCCCAGAGTTCTCAAGTGTAAATAGTGCTTTTAACATTATAGCGTGGAATAAGTAGCTCCATGGTTTCATGTTAGTACGTTATTAGTTCAGTACTCGTGTCAGACAAAAAATTACACTCTCCCATCAGATAGCTGGCTAATACCACGTAGCACTGTCTCTAGTCTTGAAAACAGCTTAAAATCGGCGAGAAGGAGAATGCACAAGTTTCTTAAAGTAGATCGTATGATGATCGATTTGTGCAGTCCACTGTAACGGATCTTTTACGTTGGGATAAATTTATTTTATTTTTTGTTAGATGTTTTCGTTAAATAGCTGAATAAATTATAATTAGGAATAATTTAGTTAAGCAGAGTAGAGAAGATAAAGTCAAAGAGATGTTCATTGGGCAGACATTGTCGTAATGTAACGTCGTTGCGTTGTTCGGATGTTAAAACAAATCGGTTGTGTTCCGTTCTGCTGTTCGGTCGTGCGCGTATCTGAAAGGAATTAATTCGGGGACTAGAATAAACTTTCACATAATAGTTACGATTCGATGTTCCGACAAAAGGGGTTAATGTCCGTGTTAATTTTAATTGTGGGAGACAGGGTTAGTTTTGACAGATACGTGAAAACGGACGTAACGAAAGTTGTTCGCGTATCATCCTTGAACGTGACTTTTTATTTAATTAACGATTGCGGGCTCATTAAAAGCTATTATCTCATGATTAGGATCAATCCCTCTTTCCTCCTATATAGTGATCATTCATTAACATTTACGTCATAAAAAAGGATTATTAATAAAAGTGATATTAAATGACAATTAGGTGTTATTCCGTTAGTGTGGAACCAACGTAATATCTCTGAAATGACATTGATATATAATTTTATGTTAAATACTGAACTGAGATAGGAAGTAAATTGAAATTAGTGAACATTTGATACTGAGACTATAGAAGCAGAAGCTCTTAAGGTTTATCTTCTCTAAAATGGCAAAACAGGTACCAACTCAATAGTCGACATTATGTATTGCAAAGACATTAACATTTCACACTTATTTTGACGACGCGCTGTTAAACAAAGGAACGTTGAGTCTCTGTACGAGTAATAAAACTAAATCTAAAAACATAATTAATAACGGCGAACTCCGCTTTAACAAACTGCATTGCGTGTCGTCATTGGGCAATAACTGCTCAACCGTGGAGACTTGTGTGGTGAAATTAGAAGTCGCGCATATAAAACAAACTTAAAAATCCATTCAAGCTACACAGTGGAGTCGGCACAACACGACGTGGGCAGTTATACCACCAGATATCGGGGATATTGAGTGCTACGTTCCACTCGCTGTTCCCAATAGTCCCAGAAATTTTCTGTGGGACTCAGATAATTAAACGGACCAGTCACGAACTATTCGAGGTCTGAGTATTCTGAATCCAGGAACGGGTGCGGTCAGTCATCTGAACACGTGTGTTCTCACCGTGCAAGACGGCGGCGTCCACAGAATATTGGTCATGGATATGTAAAAAAAGGAAATGCAACACTTAATATCGAGAATGCTTGAACAAACATCCTGGTTCATGTTCACGGTAACGCTAATGAGTGGGCCCAAGTCGTGGTACAAAAATCACCTCCAAAACATCACAGGACCACTTCTGACCTGAGCTGCACCCTCCAAACACTGTGGCTTAAACGCATCACTATGCCACCGTTGCGTTCGACGCCTAGCGACCTTTGATGAAACGCAAAATTGCGATTTGTGGGACACACCACACGTGTCCGGTCAGTTACTACCCAGTCTACATGCCGTTTGGTCCACTGAAGGCGAGCTGCTTTGTGTGCGAAGCACCGGACTCAGAATGTCCATTTCGCACAGTTACAGTCGCAATGTTCGCATGGAAACTGGTGGAGATAAATGTGCGTTCACTGACAGCAGCAGTTTGTCAAGTTTGAGACCGGCTGTCTCTGGCAAACAGTTACACTCGCCTCAGGTCCCTGTCGGCTAGGATACGACCACCGTTTTCACGCCACGTTACATGACCGCAAGTAGTACAACATTCCTTCTGGACACACTAGACAGAATGCGTTGATACGTCAACAGATGGTGCAACTTGGTTCAAATGGCTCTGAGCAATGTGGGACTTAACATCTGAGGTCACCAGTCCCATAGAACTTAGAACTACTTAAACCTAACCAACCTAAGCACATCACACACATCCATGCCCGAGGCAGGATTGAAACCTGCGACCGTATCGGTCGCGCGGTTCCCGACTGAAGCGCCTAGAACCGCTCGGCCACACCGCCCGGCTGCAACTTCATTCACAGGATCGTCACGGAAACGTCCAAACGAAAGATTCTCCCGGCCATTCTGTCACATTTCCACGTCGACTCATTTTACTGCTCTGTTTCGATACCCGCGCGGAATATCCTTGCCACGTTTCACGCGGCTGCCCCCCCTCGGAGGTTCGAGTTCTCCCTCGGGTGCGTGTGTGTGTGTGTGTGTGTGTGTGTGTGTGTGTGTGTGTGTGTGTGTGTTGTTCTTAGCGTAAGTCAGTTTAAGTTAGATTAAGTAGTGTGTAAGCCCAGGGACTGATGACCTCAGTAGTTCGGTCCCATAGGAACGTACCACCAATTTCGAAAAAATTTTCTGATTCGATAAAGCCGACTATTACGTACACACCACTTCAATGCTATTACTTATCAACGTTACAGGGTCATACGATCGCCTGGAACCAGTTGAACGCGATCTACAACTCTCCAGATCGAGCAGAATGCTCTTTTAAGGGCGTCACTAATATTTTGGCTTATCAGCTTAATTACCTTGAACATTAGTCACGACACGACACTTGACATCAGCCAAATTTATATTTACGCCCCAAATAAACAGAAAAAATCGACCTGTAGCGATAGCTAGGAGACTTGGATGGGCTATTCAATCGCTTAAACAATTCTGTTTTCCGCATTCAACGGCTCCTTCCACGGAGTGTGTGAGCATGGTGTCAGAAGAAGCCCCGTATCGGCACTTTACTACTCCTCTCGAATATCACGGGTCTTAAAGTCCACACCCGATGGAAGTATCACCATCAGAAGTGCCCCATGCATTCATTCCATGCGAGACCGTGGAGATATTTGCAGTTTGATCCAGGACATTGGCGCAAAGTCTTGTGATAAGGATCTTTGCGACATCCACCTCTCCTGTCCATGAAGACTAAATACCGCTGTTGGCCATTAGTCTCATCACCAGGGTGCGAAGGATACGAATCAGTTATTTGTAAGTGACGCGACACAACACATATGTGCGTTTGCTACTTCCGCTCTGGATGCGTGTTACATTAATTGCAGTATTGGTTACACACTTTCATAGTCCATCCGGTACTCCTGCTACTATCGTTCTCAATATACCATGTGGGATATTTGTGACCACATAGCAGACTGATGTTTCCTTCTAACCAGAGGTTTTTCTTTTGTCGGTCAGCCTGCTCCTTTTCGAATTCTCTAAGGAAAATCACTGCGGTTTTCGTTTTGGTCACGGGTGTCGAATGAAGGAACTGGAAGATTTTACTACCAGTCGAGAATGTCAATAATGATGTGTGGAAGCACATCGTTTTTAGCGCAGGTGTCCCATTGAAAATTTGCTGACCATACTTGACCTTGCAGTATTCCCAGTCGTACACTGCTCATTACATTACATTTTTTATCTTGAAGTTCGGCTACCAATTTTTGTACAAAGGGAGTTTATCACATGCAGCACTTCCTCGATTTCATACCAATTACATTATGGTATTATTAACACTCATTTCACAGTCTGGTCTGGGAGCAGCCTCTTGCTGTGCCCCAATGACGCTATTCCTTCTCACGAAGTCTCACCCCACCTCTTGAGAACGACTGACTGCGTTACATTTGCTGGCAAGTCTTTCGTCCGACAGCATGAACCGACCGGTATTTCGTGGGCACGCATTTTGTTTGTTAGGGGGCAGTCTCGGACTCAATCGAAGGTAATTAAAATTGAGAGAGAGCAGCAGTTAAGATACACAGTCGCATTAGGAAGTAAAGAGGTGCAGACAGCAAGATGTATGTTTCCCTTCGATTCGATCTCCACTGTCGTCAATCTCATTTTCTGTCCAGAAACCCATATTGTCGACGCGACGTTTGACACTAATGTTCCTCGCTTTCCTTCGATGTTATCTCACCAGTCATTGCTCTGTTAGCTGGATATCCGTGCCCGTGAAGAGTAAAATGCGATCTAATGTCGAACACAAATTGCCCTGACTAAATTTTCTTGCAGCCCTGAAAGTCTTAAGCTATTAACACTGTGAAACGTCTAAATGTAACACTGTATGGCGAAAAAAGATAAGCTTATTGTCTATAAATTAGGTTACGATAATTTATTCCTCCACAGTTGGCTGGTGTAATGGACGACACAATACTGGTAAACAACGGTGGAAAGATACAAGGTGTGTGAGGTGCAAACAACAAATATCGTTATTGACAATGAAGTAGTAATGTAACTGTAATAAATTTAAAGAGAAAAAACTGAAAAACATTCATACTAAACGATGAGAGAAACAGTGTTTTCGGGCGCGCGCCTGTTTTTGTGTGTGTGTGCGTGTGTGTGTGAGGCGGAACATCAGAACGACACCGGCAAAGAATTACGCTCAGCAGAACAGAAGTACGTTTCTTCTGCACTCTGTGTTCACCTTATGAAATACAACCTCGATGTCGCTCTCCACTACTGTGGTCCGCAGTTCGTTGTCTAGTGTCTAGCGTTGCTGCCTCTGGGTCACGGTGTCTCGGGATCGATTCCCGGCCGGGTTGGGGATTTTTTTTCGCTCGGGACTGGGTGTTTGTGTTGTCCTCATCATTTCATCATCATTCATGAAAGTGGCGAGATGGGACCGAAAAAAGGTTGGGAATTTGTACGGGCGCTGATAACCGAGCAATTGAGCGGGCCTTTAAGTCAAGAACCAGCAAATGAAATAAACTGATACTGTCCATCATCCATAACTTTGATTTCTCATTTATACGAGTAATTAATAAATTGTCACCATTGCATGAAATTTCAGGGTAGGATATGTAATACCTGTCAAACCCAGCGCGCTGGAGAACAGTACGCCATAACATTTCTGTGGACTTCGAGGACTCCTAGCAAACATGTGCCACTGAGCTGCACAATTGTACAGTTCTTGGCTATCGCCTGGATTCACGCGTCAACGGTGTCCGATAGAATCAAGTGACGGGGCATCCATAATCTAGGCGAGACCAAGCTGTTCACAGTTTCAAATTTAACTTCCAGAAATTCTTGAGTGGTTAGAAGCACACACGTGAATAAGCAGCTGCACTGCATTGATACACTCACCGTCTATCAGCATCTAGTCCCAGAACAGTGCGTATTAGTTGTGACTATCTTTTTAGTTGAGTGATGAGCACGTGACGAATTAAGAGAAGACGGACGTTCGTTCTCTGGTACAGCTGAACCTCGTGAGGAGGTCTTGAAGATATAATCGAAGGAGACAACAGTACTATCAGGGAAAAAAGAACTGCAATAAAATATACTGAACTTGTATTAGACAACGTAGGACGAGAGTAAATTATGTCAGGTGATTTGATAGAAGAATGGCAGTCGTTTTGCTTCACATAATTTCGGTACCTAGTTTCCGATGGGAAAAAAAAACTAAAAACTTGATACGGTATGCAAAGTAAGTTACATGCCGTTATTTGGTGAGGACCTGTTTCAGCCTTCAGAACTTCCCTGCAGTACAAATGGGAACAAATGCCTGCTTGGAACATGAAACAGGCTGCTTCCTCTTGTTAACATGCCCCGCGGTACTAATTACCTGACTACTTAACGAGATAAATTGTGCAACTTCAGACAACAGATAATCTTTTTCAATGACCTGCACTTAACAAGCTATGCCTCTGAATGTTTTCTGCTTGTGGAACAGGTATTTTAATCGAGTATTAGCTAGTCTCTGTCTGCGCTTAGCAAGCCCATATTTACCAAGCATTCTCCGTGTAATGTTTCGTAATTAGTGAACTTCAGACGTTTACTCAACGGTAAAGAGAGAACATTTCGTATCAGCCAGAGAATCTTCGTTATGTGTGTTCCAATTAATCAAAAATACTTTTGAGAAGAATTTACTTTATGACATTCTTTCGCTTAATCAACGGCAATGAAGAGTTGTATAATAATTTAGTATACTGCTAATGATTGTTATTAACTGCAAATTGTTGTAGCCATGACACTAGGGATCGTATTTTACATCTTACGAGGGTTGGAGCTTAAATAGTGGTAACTATTTATTGGCAACCGACACAAAAGACTTACCTGTTTGCACCTGTTATGTCCTTCAAAATAGTCACCAGCGTTGTGTAGAATTCGTTGCGAGCGATGTCGAAGGCGACCACCGTTAGCAGAGCCTGTTTTGTTAATGGTGCGAATGGAGCGGTCTAAATTTATGGTGATTCTCATGTTAGACTGTGACGATATTATTCTTAGCCTCCACCGCAGACCGTCAATGCACAGTATTACTGTTCGTTTTTGGAGCATCACCTGCGAGCAGCTTTGCGAAAGAAACGGCGACACTGTCTGCGCAACCCACCCATCATTTTGCACAACAATGCTGGGGCGCATACAACGCAAGCGGCGGCTGCTCTGTTCGATCGATGGGACTGGGAAGTACTGTACCATCCACCACACTCCCCAGACTTAAGTCCATGTGACTTTGATTTGATTTCGAAGATGAAGGAACCCCTTCGTGGCATTCGCTTCAGAAGTGTTCCAGAGATTCGACAGGCAGTAGACCGCTCCATTCGCGCCATCAACAGAACAGGCTCTGCTAACGGTATACTACGCCTTCCACATCCGTGGCAAGGGTTCTACACAACGCTGGTCACTACTTTGAGGGGCAGTAACAGGTGCAAACATGTAACTCTCTTGTATCGGTTGTGAATAAATAGTTACCACTATTTAAGTTCCAACCCTCGTATGTAGATTCGCTATCTACACTACCGGCAATTAAAAATGCTACACCAAGAAGACATGCGGATGATAAACGGGTATTGATTGGACAAATATATTATATTAGAACTGACATGTGATTACATTTTCACGCAATTTGGGTGCATAGATCTTGAGAAATCAGTAGCCAGAACAACCACCTCTGGCCGTAATAACGGCCTTGATACGCCGAAGCATTGAGTCAAACTGAGCGTGGATGGCGTGTACAGGTACAGCTGCCCATGCAGCGTCCACACGATACCACAGTTCATCAGGAGTAGTGACTGGCGTATTGTGACGAAACAGTTGCTCGGTCACCATTTACCAGACGTTTTCAATTGGTGAGAGATCTGGAGAATGTGGTGGCCAGGGCAGCAGTCGGACATTTTCTGTATCCCGAAAGGCCCGTAAAGGACCTGAAACACCGAGCGAGGTGGAGCAGTGGTTAGACAATGGACTCGCATTCGGGAGGACGACGGTTCAATCCCGCGTCCGGCCATCCTGATTTAGGTTTTCCGTGATTTCCCTAAATCGCTCCAGAAAAATGCGGGGATGGTTCCTTTCAAAGGGCACGGCCGACTTCCTTCCCCATCCTTCCCTAATCCGATGAGACCGATGACCTTGCTGTCTGGTCTCCTTCCCCAAAACCAACCCAACCCAGCACTTGCAACATGCGGTCGTGCATTATCCTGCTGAAATGTAGGGTTTCGCAGGGATCGAATGAAGGGTAGAATCACGGGTCGTAACAAATCTGAAATGTAACGTCCACTGTTCAAAGTGCCGTCAATGCGAACAAGAGGTGACCGAGACGTGTAACCATTGGCACCCCATACCATCACGCCGGGTGATACGCCAGTATGGCGATGACGAATACACGCTTCCAATGTGCGTTCACCGCGATGTTGCCAAACACGGATGCGACCATTATGATGCTGTAAACAGAACCTGGATTCATACGAAATAATGACGTTTTGCCATTCGTGCACCCAGGTTCGTCGTTAAGTACACCATCGCAGGCGCTCCTGTCTGTGATGCAGCGTCTTTTGCATCCAGCACGGCGTTCCGTACTACCCTCCTGAACCCACCGATTCCATATTCTGCTAACAGCCATTGGATCTCGACGAACGCGAGCAGCAATGTCGCGATACGATAAACCGCAATCGCGATAGGCTACAATCCGACCATTATCTATGTCGGAAACGTGATGGTACGCATTTCTCCTCCTTACACGAGGCATCACAACGACGTTTCACCAGGAAATGCCGGTCAACTGCTGTTTATGTATGAGAAATCGGTTGGAAACTTTCCTCATGTCAGCACGTTGTAGGTGTCACCACCGACTCCAACCTTCTGTGAATGCTCTGAAAAGCGAATCATTTGCATATCACAGAATCTTCTTCCTGTCTGTTAAATTTCGCGTCTGTAGCACGTCTTCTTCGTGGTGTAGCAATTTTTATGGCCAGTAGTGTATGTACCAAAACTCGCAAGTAAATAAAGCACTGTCTCCAACGAAGGATAGTGTAGTGAAACAATATGTTGTTACTACGTTCTGGTTCTTACAACACATTCTTACGACAAGATTTCCGCATGAGTGGCATTCAGTAAGTTATGCAACACCTTTTTTTCTGAAAGCAGATAGGTTTATTTCACAATTCCAATACACCAGCCGGCCGGAATGGCCGAGCGGTTCTAGGCGCTACAGTCTGGAACCGCGCGACCGCTACGGTCGCAGGTTCGAATCCTGCCTCGGGCAGGGATGTGTGTGATGTCCTTAGGTTGGTTAGGTTTAAGTGGTTGTAAGTTCTAGGGGACTGATGACCTCAGCAGTTAAGTCCCATAGTGCTCAGAGGCATTTGAACCAATACACCAAATCATTCCCCACACTTTTGGCCACGAAACTCTATTTTACAACATAATCTCCATTGATATGCGACGGCCTGATGCCACATTACTGGAAGGGTCTTTATCGCCGCATGGTACCACTCTACCGGTCGACGGGGAGTCAAGGTCTCGCTGCATCTATAGCCTGCTCATCTTCCGCGCACTTCCTCCCGCTAAGAACATCCTTCTTTGTGTCAGACAGATGGAAGTCGGAAGGTGAAAGATCCGGGCTGTAGTGTAGGTGAGGAGGAACAGGTTTTCGCGACCTTCCTGCTGTGACAACAGACGCCAGACCCAACCATTCACCATCCGTTTGTTCACTGGCAGGTCTCCTTAGACCTTCTGCAAGTGCCTATGAATATCGGCATCCTTCATTGTATCAGACAGATGGAAGTCGGAAGGTGAAAGATCCGGGCTGTAGTGTAGGTGAGGAGGAACAGGTTTTCGCGACCTTCCTGCTGTGACAACAGACGCCAGACCCAACCATTCACCATCCGTTTGTTCACTGGCAGGTCTCCCTAGACCTTCTGCAAGTGCCTATGAATATCGGCAATGCTCTGGTTTTCTGCCAATAGAAAGTCAATGACAGTTCTCTGCTTGGAACGCGTCCGCTTTAGAGACGCCATTTGAAGGCTACGTGTAACACCAGCTTCTATCGGAACTTCATGAAAGTAGAGGGTTTGAGGCGGGAATACTGTACGATATCCCACAAAAAATTCCGCGTTTTTTCAACCGAAACTAGCCGAGATGAAAAGTGTTGCAACACTTTTTGAAAGTCCTTCGTAAATGCTGATCGCATCGATTACAATTTGCATCCTTTTATCAAGCAGCAGGTCACGATCTTGTATTCAAGTTTAAAAAATGATTTAAAATAGTCATGATTGTAATGGTGACAGTAGATGATGTAACAGCTCGTAGTCTCGCAGTGAGTGAGAATCTCGTGCAGAGCGCTACGGAAATGGTGCAAGGGATAATCTTTTATGTCTAGTTTACCTGTAGTTTTTCTTAAATTATCTTTCTCCCCAAGTATTGACACTACTTCTTCTACATTTGTTCAGCTATCACGCTCTTGCAGGCACTGGTGCTGATCTTCAGGCACCGGAAGGAAACTGTTTGACGCCTGAAAATAAGCGTCAGTGGCTCTAATGTTTTTTTGTTATGGTTGTAGGGCGCAATACTGCTACGGTCATTAGCATCCGCTCTGTGGCTTAGGGAAAGGTAAAAAATAAATAAATAAAATAAAATAAAATAAAATTGGAAATCAGCAGCAATGGGAGTGAAACTCAAAAACTGGGGGGGGGGGGGGGGGGGGAACTAAAAAACAGAAGGAAATCTTAGAAAACCAGTATACAAGGGGGGAATGGAGGTTGTTTTCGCCAAGAAGAGCTTCAAATCACCGACCTCATCTCACTGACACTGATAAACTTGAGCACGCGATCGGCTGAGCGCGTGTCATCTGCTAAAATGGAAGATATATCAGGCGACAGCTGTAGACGGGCGCGTGGCGGAGTAAAATAGGGGCACTCAAGTAAAAGCTGTCTTCCCGTCCACAGCTGAGAGCAGTGGGGACAAAGCGGGGGAGGATTGCCACTTAAAGGATGTCGATGGCTAAAAAGACAGTGCCCTATCCGTAGTGTAGTTAAAATTACCGCCTCCCGACGACGAGATCAGGAGAAAGAGGTCCAAGCACAGGGAAGAGCTTTCACGTCCCTCAATTTATTATAGGGAAGTGTAGACCAATGTGCGTGCCATAAAAGAGCAAAAAAATGGTTCAAATGGCTCTGAGCACTATGCGACTTAACTTCTGAGGTCATCAGTCGCCGAATTAAACCTAACTAACCTAAGGACATCACACACATCCATGCCCGAGGCAGGATTCGAACCTGCGACCGTAACGGTCACGCGGTTCCAAACTGAAGCGCCTTTAACTGCACGGCCACACCGGCCGGCATAAAAGAGCAACACGACGACATAAAATACTCCGTAGATCGGCTAAGGGAACCACGCGAACAGCAGGCTGAGGAAGAGAGACTGCAGCCTTGGCCGCTATATCGGCCGCCTCGTTTCCACGGATACCAACGTGTCCTGGGATCCAGAGCAATGCCACAAGACGCCCAGCAAGTGAAGGCAGTCCTGAATCCGGTGGACCAGAGGGTGGACAGGGTAAAGAGCTTGGAGACGGACGAGAGAGCTGAGCGAATCTGAGCATATAATATACTGTATCCGCTGATGGCGACGGATGTATTGGACAGCCTGGAGAATAGCGTAAAGCTCGGCGGTAATAACCGAACATTGGTCGGGAAGCCGAAATCGATCAGGGATTTCGCCAACAATATAGGCACTCCCAACTCCAAATGATGTTTATGAGCCGTCAATGTAAATAAATGTGGCATCCCTCATTTGCGCGCATAGAGCAGCAAATGCCCGACGATAAACGAGAGAAGGGGTACCACCTTTGGGAAGCTGACAAAGGTCACGGAGCAGGCAGGTCCGGGGGCGGAGCCAAGGCGGTGAGGTACACCCAGTTGTCAAGAAAGTTTTAGGAAAGTGGAAGGAAAGAGAAAGTAGCAGGCTCTAAGGATGTAGGTAATGCGCAGATCGTCACTGTAACACACTGACGTTTTGTATGGTTGCATGTTCGACGACGAAGGAGGTGGAAGGACACCTCACAGTGAAAAACGGGAAAAAACAATGAAACTGGAAATCATGGTTTTGGGAGACTAGCAAATCACATTAGACGCGATTATAGAAAAAGTGAAAAACAGTGACGGATCAGTTTCTAACTTCTTGCACGACATTTTGAATATGACTAAGATCGCCGTCCGTTGGCTTCCATGGCTGCCCACAGCAATTCAAAAAGCCCACCGATCGCGGCAGCAGCGGAAACGTTGCAGCTGTGTCAGCCCAACTCTGACGTCTTCCTCAGATGCCTCTTCATCGTGGAGGAGTACTAGCTGTTTCACTGGGACCAAGAGATTTTACGCCACAGGAGTCTTTCAAATAGAGGTTGGTGATTTGTTTAAAGCAGAAGTAGCAACAGCTTGCATAGCTGTCCATAAGGTATCGGCCTTACAGAAAATTAAAGTCAACAGCATTTACTGTCAATGCCTTTACCTTGTTGCTCACTATCACTATCTGTTTATTGCACTCAGTTATATCTTTATAGTAGCTCAACACAATTTTCAGTAGCAAATCTTTCTCATTTTGAGAGAAGTTTGACGATCGTTTCTTTTTCTGTTTACTTGCTCCCATGGTTATAGCACGACACCTTTGATAATAAATTTTGAGTATCTTCAGTGTACATAAAAATCTACGGTCGAATAGCAATAATCGTGTCGATAGCCGGTATTAGCCGTGTCGCAAACCATGTTACGTGCTACCTGAGATACAATCTGAACATGCACCGGTGGATTCAAGATTAGCGTTATACAATAGAGCTGAGCCCTGAACATCGTTCAGTTTCTGATCTAATGTCAAATTTGATCTCCAGTCAACGATAATTATACTATCGGTCCTAAGTGTAATATATAAATACAGTAACAGCAGACTACTGGACTTTTTATTCAGTTTACTATTTTAATAGTTCTAACGCCTCTGTGTAAACACTTGTTATACTGTATGAATTATCAGTTACGTGTAATTACTCTATCTGTGGATGCTCCAGTTTGCAAATTAATAGATTATATTCGCAAGGGGAAACCCGTTACCGGTGCATATTATGGAAATCTCCCGACGAGGTTACGCGAAACTGTCGAGACGAAGTGTCGTGGGAGCGAGGTTTTACTCCACGACAACGCAACAGCTCTCTCTCTGCACAGGACACAATCACTCACGCTGCTTTTTTGGATTACCATATTTCCCCCTCACCACCGTATTTCCGTGACATGACTCACAGTACTACTTCCTCTTTCCCCGGGTGAAGGGACAACTGCGTTGGAGGCATTTCTAGAACCATGACGAGATGACTTTCTAATTTGAACGTTTTCTGAACAGCCGGAATTGGAACTTCTACAAAGAAAAAAGTTCAAATGTGTGTGAAATCTTAGGTCATCAGTCCCTAAGCTTACACACTACTTAACCTAAATTATCCTAAGGACAAACACACCCACCCACGGCCGAGGGGGGAATCGAACCTCCGACGGGACCAGCCGCACAGACCACGACTGCAGTGCCTTAGACCGCTCGGCTAATCCCACGCGCCTCGAACTTCTACAGCCAAGAGCTCCGCAAAGTCATTCATTATTGGGAACAATGTGTCACGTTGAAGGATCAATACGTAGATAAGCGCGAACACCATAACCAAGTAGTTAAATGGTCGCAGTTTGATTTTTCGATGTGGTAATTAAAAGTTTATGGGTTGACATGTTGCCAAACGGAAGTGTGTGACCTTGGAAACATAACTTACTACATCAAAAATCGCTTAAAAATAACTTTCACAATACCGGTTGCAGCACTTCAGCCACTTTCAGATGTAATTAATTCGCTAACAGCTTTGTCAAGCTACGTAACAATTCCAGTTAAGAATTCTGAAGGTCATGTAGTCTTATAAACTGTCTGAATGAAAGCATCATATCATCACATATTAAAAGAGACTGAAATTAAAATATTACCATGTGCTGTTTATGTAGAGATGATGGAACAAGCAGTTATGATAAATTAGGGGGCGGGGGGGGGGGGGGGAGGAGAAAAAACGAGAGCCATAGGCGAAGCAGTGCTGGTAACATAACAGCACACACTATGTTCACACGTGTTTGTCTTATAGAATTTTTCAAACAAAGAAGACTTAACAGCTAAAGTAAGAGTAAAAATAGCGCTATCAAATTTCAAAAAAATTGAAGTTAAAAAAAATAACATGAAAAAATAGGCAGAAATAAGTGGCTGTCATAGTCTAAGATCATAATAAACATAGACACTTTATGTCTAACTGCCATTCACAGAGACATTACGTGAAAACGTAGTGCACCGAACTACGAAAATATATTCACAATAGAATTTGATTAATAGGGTAAAATTGAGTAACTCGGGATGGTATTCTGTTGTAAAATGGTAAAACTGTTAAGATTCTAATTGAACATCGTTATTTTTAAGCGATGTTGGACGATATAAATTATTATATAAAAGTGTCTGCCTGCCGCTGGCAGAGTGACGTCCATATTGTGGACGTTGACAAACGCGCGGCTGCGCGCAGCGAGGTTCGACCCCCGAGCTTGGTGCGTTGTTGCGCATGTGCGAGCCGGGACCGTCCGGTGGGCGGCGCCGCCCACCGCTACCTGGGGCATGCGCAGCTGATCGGCGCCGCCCACCGGGCACCAGCTGCCCCTCCAGAGCACTTCCGAACTGCACAGCAAGTGTCGCGATGGAACTGTCTGTATGCCTACTGGCCACCTCTTACAGTACGCGCTGGTGTACAGTACCTGCTTTCTTCACCACGGCCCGATATTAAGCTGTGCTGTACGAATAACGGGGAGAAACGACGAACAGCACTCGCCAGCTCAATTTGTGCTCATCTAATTTACCGATGTTTACCTTCTGTGTTCTCGAAATAGCAAGAATTCCGGAACGTAGCCTGTGACGGAAGTACCATCATTACGGACACACACATAAGCGCCGATGAGTAATTAAATACATCAGTAGTGCACCCGTATTTCCGCGTCCAATCCGAGTGTAGCTTATCCTAACAGTATGTATCACGGTGATGGTAAATCCAGCTACACAACACTTTCTTTTCATACACAGAGTGAAGAGGTCAAGACAGCCCATCTCAAATAAATGAGTACAGAGTAAATACGAGGGTTGTTCAATAAGTAATGCGAAACATTTTTTTCTGAAACCAGGTTGATTTTGAAATTTCCTAGCAGTTTAAAACTGTATGCTGCACTGAGACTCGAACTCGGGACCTTTTCCTTCCGCGGGCAAGTGCTCTAGCAACTGAGGTACCTAACCACGACTCACGCCCCGTCCTCACAGCTTCAGTTCTTCCAGTAGCTCGTCACCTACCTTCCAAACTTTACAGAAGCTATCCTGCGAACCTTGCAGAACTAGCAGTCCTGAAAGAAAGGATATTGCGGAGACATGACTGAGCCACAGCCTGGGGGATGTTTCCAGAATGACATTTTCACTCTGCAGCGGAGTGTGCGCTGATCTGAAACTGCCTGGCAGTTTAAAACTGTGTGGCGGTCCAAGACTCGAACTCGCAGGAGTGCTTCTGTAAAGTTTGGAAGGTAGGAGACGAGTACTGGCAGAACTAAAGCTGTGAGGACGGGGCATAAGTCGTGTTTGGGTAGCTCAGATGGTAGAGCACTTGACCGCGAAAGGCAAACGTCCCGAGTTCGAGTCTCGGTCTGGCGCACAGTTTTAATCTGCCAGGAAGTTTCATATCAGCGCACACTCCGCTGCAGAGTGAAAATTTCATTCGGGTTGGTTTTATTCGAGATTCCAATACACCATACTACTCCCCTCTCTTTTGGCTAAAAAACCCTATTTCTGAACAAAGCTTTCGTTCGATGTGACCGTCTTACTTCACCTTACTGAAAGGGCCTGTGTGCCCGCATGGTCCGAACACGACTCTACTGGTCGACGCCGAAGCCAACTGCTTTCTGCGTTCGTATTTTCCCCCTCATGCACGTACTGCCTCACACGGATTGCATCGTTCATTAGGCGGAACACAACGGAAGTTGGAAAGTGCGAGATCCGTGTTGTAGGCTCGATGAGGAAGAGGAGTCCAATGAAGTTTTGTGAGCTCCTCTCGTGTAGACAAACTTGTGTGAGGCCTTGCGTTGTCACAGAGAAGGAGAATTTGGTTTGAATTATTGTGGGAACGAACGCGCTGAAGCAGTTACTTCGGTTTCCTGAAGGTATCAAAATACGCTTCAGAGTTGATTTTTACAACATGATGGAGAACATCAAACGGAATAACCTTTTCAGAATCGCAAAAGACCGTCGTCATGACTTTACCGGGTGAGGGGGCAACTTTTTATTCGGAGGAGGTGTGGTGTGATGCGACTTCATGGACTGCCGTTTTGTTTCCGGTTCGAAGTAATGAACCCATGTTTCATCGCCTGTGATGATGATGGACAAAATAATTTTCATGGCCAGCCGGTGCGGCCGAACGGTTCTAGGCCCTACAGTCTGGAACCGCGCGACCGCTACGGTTGCAGGTTCGAATCGTGCCTCGGGCATGGATGTGTGTGATGTCCTTAGGTTAGCTAGGTTTAAGTAGTTCTAAGTTCTAGGGGACTGATGGCATCAGATGTTAAGTCCCATAGTGCTCAGAGCCATTTGAACCATTTTTGAGCAGCAGCGTCTGTGTAGAGTTGTCAGTGCTAACAGACAAGCAACAGTGAGTGAAATAAGCGCAGAAATTAACTTGGGATAAACGACGAACGAATCCGTTAGGACAGTGCGGCGAAATTTGTCATTAATTGGCTATGGCAGAAGACGACTGACGCCAGTGCCTTTGCTAACAGCACGACATCGGCTGCAGCGCTTCTCCTGGGCTCGTGATCATATCGGATGAACCTTAGACTTCTGGGAAACCGTGGTCTGTCACGTGAGTCCCGATTTAAGTTGGTAAGAGCTGACGGTAGGGTTCGACTGTAGCCAGACGTCACGAAGCCATGGACCAAAGTTGTCTACAAGGCACTGTACAAGATGGTGGTGTCTATGTAATGGTGTGAGTTGTATTTACATGGAATGGAGTGGGTCCTCTGACCCAACTGCACCAATCATTGACTGGAAATGGTTACGTTCGACTACTCGCAGACCATCTGCATCCATTCATGGGCTTCTGTTCCCAAACAACGATGGGATCTGAGAATGAAGAACAACAGTGTTCACAAATTAAATTTTATGAATTACTTGTTTTCTAACAGCTTGCCGTCAGCTTCATGGGATGCTTCAAAATTCGAAGCAATGAGAAGTTAACTCATCCATCTAACGAAAGACTGTATTGGATGTCACGAAACGCATGACTGTTTGTAGCAAACAGGTCAACCTGGTGGCAATCGGAATAACGTCCGCCAACTTACAGATATATTGAAGGGACATGAAATCATCCGAATGCGCTGGACATGCTGCATTTCGTGATACTCCTATAGAATATCCCCTTATATAGACAGTTGTGGTCGCTCATCGAAACCAGCGTGTGCTGGGACTCCATCGATCACGTTGCAACCAGAAGTCACTGCGCACAGTAAGCGGTACTAATTCTAGCGGTTCAGTAACTGCGGAGCACTTATACTGATGGTAAGCAACTCCGGTTGGTTGGTTTGTGGGATTAAAAGGACCAGACTGCGACGGTAATCGGGCCCTTTTTCCAAAAAAAATTAAAACCACCCAAAGACAATAAAAACGAACAACAGGAAAGACGTCAGACGACACAGGACAAGAAATACTCCGACAGAGATCAGATAAAACAAATTAAAATCACACAGAGTGTGTCGGTGGTTGGCCGACCATAGAAACAAAAAAGGAAAAGCCAACCACCGGGAAACACATTAAAAATGCAGACTAAAATCGTAGGCCAATGGCCAGAATCGACACAAAAGGACATAACAAACACTCAGATGAGACGATAAAAACCCCCTGCCCGAATAAAACGTAAAACTAAGCCAGCCATAGCAGGGTCATCAGATAAAAGGGCAGGGAGCGTATCAGGCAGCGCAAAGGTCTGCCTGAGCACAGCTAAAAGCGGACACTCCAATAAAATGTGGACCACAGATAAAATGGAGCCGCAGCGACATAGAGGTGGGTCCTCACGGCTCAATAAGTGGCCGTGCGTCAGCCGAGTGTGCCCAATGCGCAGTCGGCATAGGACGACAGACTCCTTGCGAGAGACGCGCAAGGAGGAGTGCCACACAGTCGTCGTCTCCTTGACGGCACGAAGTTTGTTATGAGTGGCCAGACCGCGCCATTCAGCGTCCCAAAGCGAAGAAATGTGTTGGCGGAGGACTGCCCGCAAATCAGTCTCCGGGAGGCCGATGTCCAGAGATGGTGTACTGGTGGCCTCTTTCGCCAGGCGGTCAACATTATCATTTCCGGGTATCCCAACATGTCCCGGGGTCCAAACAAAGACCACAGAGCGGCCGCAACGCGCAAGGGTATGCAGGGACTCCTGGATAGCCATCACCAGACGAAAACGAGGAAAACACTGGTCGAGAGCTCGTAAACCGCTCAGGGAATCGCTACAGATCACGAAGGACTCACCTGAGCAGTAGCGGATATACTCTAGGGTACGAAAGATGGCGACCAGCTCAGTAGTGCAAACGCTGCAGCCAGCCGGCAATGAACATTGTTCGGAATGGTCCCCTAGAGTAAGCGCATAACCGACACGACCAGCAACCATTGAGCCGTCAGTGTACGCAATGCCAGAGCCCTGATACGTGGCCAGGATGGAATAAAAGCGGCGGCGGAAGGCCTCCGGAGGGACTGAGTCCTTCGGGCCCTGTGCCAATTCCAGCTGAAGGCGAGGGCGAGGCACACACCATGGGGGTGTACGCAGAGGTGCCCGGAAAGGAGGCGGAAGAGGTAAAGCCCCAAGCCCGGAGAGAAGCTCTCGGACGCGGGCCGCGATCGTACAACCTGACCGGGGCCGACGTTCTGGCAGATGAACGACCGATCGCGGGAACAGGAGACGACAGTTTGGACGCCCGGGCAAGTTAAAAACATGGGCAGCAGAAGCGGCCAATAAATTTTGGCGCCTGAACCGCAATGGAGGGACACCTGCCTCCGCAAGTATGCTGTCCACTGGGCTGGTCCGGAAAGCACCAGTGGCAAGGCGTATGCCGCTGTGTAGGATTGGATCCAGCACCCGCAACGCAGATGGGGATGCTGAGCCATAAGCCAGGCTCCCATAATCCAGACGGGACTGGATTAACGCCTGGTAGAGCCGTAACAGGGTAGATCGGTCGGCGCCCCAGCGGGTATGGCTCAAGCATCTCAGAGCATTTAGATGCCGCCAACACGCCTGTTTAAGCTGCCGAATGTGAGGCAGCCAAGTCAGCCGGGCATCAAAAACTACACCCAAAAACCTGTGGGTCTCCACCACAGCAAGGAGTTCGTCGGCAAGATAAAGCCGCGGCTCAGGATGGACTGTTCGGCGCCGGCAGAAATGTATAACGCGGGTCTTGGCAGCCGAAAACTGAAAACCATGCGCTACAGCCCAAGACTGCGCCTTGCGGATAGCGCCCTGTAGCTGACGTTCAACAGCTGCAATGCCAGTAGAGCTGTAGTAAAGGCAGAAGTCGTCAGCATACAGGGAAGCGGAGACAGAATTTCCCACCGCTGCAGCGAGCCCGTTTATTGCGATTAAAAACAGGCAGACACTGAGGACAGATCCCTGTGGTACCCCGTTCTCCTGGACTCGGGAGGAACTATGAGAGGCCGCGATTTGCACGCGGAAGGTACGATACGACAGAAAATTTCGGATAAAGATCGGCAGAGGGGCCCGAAGACCCCATCCATGAAGCGTAGAAAGTATGTGATGACGCCATGTCGTATCATATGCCTCCCGCATGTCGAAAAAGACAGCGACCAGGTGCTGACGCCGGGCAAAGGCAGTACGGATGGCCGACTCCAGACTCACCACATTGTCGTTGGCGGAGCGGCCTTTACGGAACCCACCTTGAGACGGAGCCAGAAGGCCCCGAGACTCCAGTACCCAATTCAACCGCCGGCTCACCATCCGTTCGAGAAGCTTGCAAAGAACGTTGGTGAGGCTAATGGGGCGGTAGCTCTCCACCTCCAAAGGGCTCTTGTCTGGTTTCAAAACGGGGATGACAATGCTTTCCCGCCATTGCGACGGAAACTCACCCTCGACCCAGAGACGGTTGTAAAGGTCGAGGAGGCGTCGCTTGCAGTCCACTGAAAGGTGTTTCAGCATCTGACAGTGGATGCGATCTGGCCCAGGAGCTGTATCAGGGCAAGCGGCAAGGGCACTGTGAAATTCCCACTCACTGAATGGAGCATTGTAGGATTCAGAATGGTGGGTGCGAAAACAAAGGCTCCGACGTTCCAACCGCTCTTTAATGGAGCGGAAGGCCAGTGGGTAATTGGAAGAAGCGGAACTAAGTGCAAAATGCTCTGCCAAGCTGTTGGCAATTTCGTCGGAGTCTGTACAGACTGCTCCATTCAGTGAGAGCGCAGGGACGCTGACAGGGGTCCGATAGCCGTAGAGGCGTCGGATCTTGGCCCAGACCTGCGATGGAGAGACATGGAGGCCAATGGTGGACACATACCGCTCCCAGCACTCCTGCTTGCTTTGGCGAATAAGGCGGCGGGCTCGCACACTCAGCCGTTTGAAGGTGATGAGGTGTTCAATGCAGGGATGTCGCTTGTGACGCTGGAGCGCCCGCCGGCGATCTTTAATCGCTGCAGCGATCTCAGGCGACCACCAAGGCACAGACCTCCGCCGAGGGGGCCCAGAAGAACGGGGAATGGCAGATTTGGCGGCAGTAACGATGCCGGTGGTGACCGATTGAACCACCGCATCAATGTCATCAGTAGAGAGAGGCTCAATAGCGGCAGTGGAGGAGAACAAGTCCCAGTCAGCCTTATTCATAGCCCACCTGCAATGGCGCCGAGAAGACTGACGCTGTGGCAGTGACAGAAAGATCTGAAAGTGCTCACTACCACACAGGTCTTCATGCACTCTCCATTGGAAAGACGGTAAGAGGCAAGGGCTGCAGATCGAAAGGTCGATGGCGGAGTACGCGCCATGTGCCACGCTAAAGTGTGTGGAGGAACCATCATTTAATAGCGAAAGATCGAGCTGTGCTAATAAATGCTCAATGGTGGCGCCTCGACCTGTCGCCACTGACCCGCCCCACAGAGGGTTATGGGCGTTGAAGTCGCCCAGTAACAAGAAAGGTGGCGGCAATTGGGCTATCAGAGCAGCCAGGACATGCTGCGCGACAGCACCATCCGGTGGAAGGTAAAGATTGCAGACGGTAACAGCCTGTGGCGTCCACACCCGAACAGCGACAGCCTCTAAAACTCGCTGTGAAGAGAGTTAAGGACATATATGCAGACGTCAGCAGACACCCTTTCATAAGCTGCCCGGTTCTTATAATAACCCCGATAGCCACGGAGGGCGGGGGTTCGCATTGCTGGAAACCAAGTTTCCTGAAGTGCAATGCAGAAGAAAGGGTGAAGGCTGATAAGTTGTCGGAGCTCAGCTAGATGGTGGAAGAAACCGCTGTAGTTCCACTAGAGGATGGTATTGTCCATGTCTGAGAGAGGCGTGACGGGACTTGGAAGGCAGATTAGGCCGCTGGGTCACCTGCTGCCTCCAACTGAGCACCGGTGCTAGCGCTATCCATGGCGTCTGAGGGACCGGCGAGATCGAGGTCCTCAGCGGACGCCAGAATCTCCACCTCGTCCTCAGACGCAGAGCTGGAAGGTTGCGGTTGGGTGGCTGCCACCGCGAGTTCCTTGGGCTTAGAACTCTTCTTCTTGGATTTCTCACGCTGCTCCTTGGGTTTAACTGGCTGGGAGGGCTTCACCGATTCAGTCTCCGGGACTGGGGAGGATCGTGAAGCCCTACGACCAGCGGATTGTGGGCACTTACGCAACTGTCGGTCGTCACCCTTCCCGCTGGTGGAAACCTGGGAAGGGAGGGACCCAAGGGACCCCTGGCGAGAGTGAGAAGCCGAAGAAGTTGGACACTTCTTCGGCTTAGAAGCGGGGACGGACGTCCCCGATGGGTGGGATGGTGTTGCTCCTGAGGTAGGTGGCGCAAGGGCAACCCGGTGGGTAGTGCCCCCCACTGGCAAGGGGGCAGGAGGAGTTTTACTACTCGTCGATCCGGCCGGAAGTCAAGAAACTGATGGGGCTAGCACAGGTGTTGTAGCAGCAGCGTAGGAAGATGTCATTCTCATAGGATGTAATCGGTCGTATTTCCGTTTGGCCTCAGTATAGGTCAGTCGGCCCAGGGTCTTATATTCCATGATTTTGCGCTCTTTCTGGAAGATTCTGCAGCCTGGCGAGCAAGGTGAATGGTGCTCCCCGCAGTTTACACAGATGGGAGGCGGGGCACATGGAGTATCGGGATGCGGTGGGGGTCCGCAATCTCGACATGTGAGGCTGGAAGTGCAGCGGGAAGACATATGGCCGAACTTCCAGCACTTGAAGCACCGCATCGGGGGAGGGATATAGGGCTTGACGTCACATCGGTAGACCATCACTTTGACCTTTTCCGGTAACGTATCACCCTCGAAGGCCAAGATGAAGGCACCGGTAGCAATCTGATTTTCCTTCGGACCCCGATGAACGCGCCGGACGAAATGTACACCTCGGCGCGCTAAGTTGGCGCGCAGCTCGTCATCAGACTGCAAAAGGAGGTCCCTATGGAAAATAACTCCCTGGACCATATTTAAACTCTTATGGGGTGTGACCGTAACAGCAACATCCCCCAACTTGTCACAAGCAAGTAACCGTCGTGACTGGGCAGAGGATGCCGTTTGTATCAGGACTGACCCAGAGCGCATTTTGGACAAGCCCTCCACCTCCATAAACTTGTCCTCTAAATGCTCGACGAAGAACTGAGGCTTTGTGGAGAGAAAAGATTCCCCATCAGCTCTCGTACAAACTAAGAATCGGGGCGAATAACTGCTGCTGCCATCCTGAGACTTACGCTCCTCCCACGGTGTGGCCAGGGAGGGGAACGTTTTCGGATCGTACTTCTGTGCGTTAAATTGAGCGCGAGAACGCTTAGAGACTGCTGGCGGATGGCCACCAGCGAGAGACGATGTACCACGATTCATTGCGGGCCATCCGCCCTGATGCCACCTACTCCGACCAAGGGCCCTCCCCACGGGCGCCACCCAGCCACAGCAAAGGCCACCTAGTCCCGATGCCCCAGGGAGATGGGCATCTACTCCTTTGCATACGTGGGGAGTTAACGGCGCAGGCATCAGTAGAGCGATCCCTGTGTTGTCAGGGAGCTACAACCAACAGGGTACATGGCGGCCCCACCACAACGGACTGGCTACCGTGCTGGATGTTAGGTAACATGTGGTCCATGGTCGCCGTCAGTGCAGAAAGAGGCACTGCACAGTGCAAGGTGTAATCAGCACGAAGGAACGTAGTCATGCCAAAGAGATGGAGAGCGGGCAGGACTGCAATTCAACGGCGAATAAGCTGGCGAAAGGTCTGATCGCAAGATGGACACAATGCACCAAGTAAGACGCCCTTCCCCAATCGGCTCGCTCTTCGGAAAATTTTGAGAGATGGAGGTCAAACCCAACAGGGGACCATCACATAACGCCGAAACGTGTGAGACTCCTTTTAGTCGCCTCATACGACAGGCAGGAATACCGCGGGCCTATTCTAACCCCCGAACCCTCAGAGGGAAAGCAACTCCGGTTCAAGGTGTTGGTAGAAATTTAGGTCCTACAAGTGAATCAGCAACTGTTCCAGCTCAAATCCACCTGAAAACATCAGCTGGTAACATTCAGTATTCGTCGCGTGTCAGTTCAAATAGACTCTAATGGTTCAAATGTCTCTGAACACTATGGGACTTAACATCGGAGGTCATCAGTCCCCTAGAACTTAGAACTATTTAAACCTAACTAACCTAAGGACATCACACACATCGAACCTGCGACCTTAACAGTCGCATGGTTCCGGTCTAAAGGCCTAGAACCGCTCGGTCAACGCGGCCGGCTCGCAAATGTGACTATTTCGATTTAAAAATAACAGGCACGCGTAAAGTAGTCCTCATCTAGGATCGAAAAATGTGTAAATAAGGCAAATAAATACTATTTAGATGAAGAAAGCAGTGGTTCATTCCATACTATTTCAAATTAGAGTATTCCTAGTGCCTACACCCCCTGAAAATGGAATACATGTTGGTTATTTTCCTGTAATACTCACCAAATGATTACCTGGCATGTTTCGCTGCAAACGTTCTAGTGAAATACGTATTACCAAACTTCACCATGAAGTCATCCTGAAATAATTCCAGCGTTCCCACGTAACGCATTCCATCGCGGATACGGTCTGAAAGAAGAAGTCTTGTTTTTCGGACACAAAAAAGTAAAGCTGTTCTCCATCCGATGTTTGGTTTGAACACCGCAGAGCCTTATCAGGCATCGTCCTATTCGGGGTATACACTGTCCTCCTTCCGATTTCCGAACTGACGGAGTCTACCAGACATGCGCTACTATGAATTTTCATATACAAAAAACATTGTCAGAAATGAAAGAAGTGAGAGTGACTTTGGACTTTCTGATTAGTTGTCTAAGTAGCAGGTCTCGTCTGTACCTCAAATTGGTAATCCATCTTAAAGTCTACGAAAGAAGAGCTAACTAGGAACTGGGTACCGTACATTAAGTTATATGACCAAGGCGCCGCGCTAAATGGATTAACAGCTGCATGTTCCTTAATTCTGGAAGTTAATCTGGTAGACAGCTTTAATTCATCCTTGACCATCAAACCCGAAAATATACTATCGCTTATAGACTTTTGTCAATGGCTTCTATTATTCACTTATATTTTCAGTATTCATGCACTTATTATTCTCTTTATAATCATTTTTAAATCCAATTTTGTTTATTAGGAATAGTAGCTAATAAGTTACTGGACAAGGTCAAGACTTGCTTAAAACCGATTACAACTAGTAATTTTTTTATGCCTGCAAGTTTAACTTCTCTACCTTATCGGCACATGATCCCTCCACTGCAATGTTTCTCACAGCCTCAAAATGTATGAAATAGTAACGAGTGTTCGTAGTACCACGTCTGTACGTCTACTTTGGAATGAAGGTATTTTATTTCTGATTTATGCAACCTGAAGCGATCAAGAATGGTTCAAATGGCTCTGAGCACTATGGGACTTAACTGCTGTGGTCATCAGTCCCCTAGAACTTAGAACTACTTAAACCTAACTAACCTAAGGACATCACACACATCCATGCCCGAGGCAGGATTCGAACCTGCGACCGTAGTAGTCGCGTGGAAGCGATCAAGAGACAGGATGTATGTTTACTTAGGTTAATACCAGTACACATCAATTAATTTAATCTGCAAATATCATATACTCAGAAAATAGCTTTTCCAGCCATACAAGTGATAAATAAAATTATTTTTATCATGTTTACGAATAAGAAATGTGATGCAAGGTTTCACAATCTGCACCGAAAATCAAATGCTTAGCTATGTCATAGCATTTGCGTCGAATGGTTCAGACTCGCTTTATGAGAGAGTCGTTAATTGCGTCAGAAATATGAAGTATTTGTATAGGAGCTATGGCTCGCATAGATTGCGTAAGGTCGTTTCACAAGTAGGCAAATGTTTTCTAAAGCAGGTCGAGGTCAAAAAATGTGTAAACCGAACACTGCTGACGCAGGATAAACAGCGGTGCGTTCTCAGAGGCGCGCGCTCAATATTCATAGGTAATAAGCAACCACTGCATGAACAATGAAATGCATTATTACTCTTCGTAAGGCACAATAGCGTCGTAAAAGTTAACGGAGGACATTGAGAGATTTAATGTTCGTGACGAGAGTAGCGGAGAGTCTAATCGAGAATAAAACAGAGGCGAGACGATATTCGGATACCTTTTAAGCCTTGAAGTTATGTCTTAACCTCCTTGCACATACAGTACAGACTTTGGATGCCTGGACGGCGAGAACGTGTATCCTGTTCTTAAGGTTGCAGGTCGGAATAGTATCAGAGGCATTACGGAAGTAAAGGACCACGGCATCAGTGTAAGGTTCCTCTGTCTACTGCCCAAAAACTGTATCTGGCGTAATTTTAATGTGTCTACATATATAATACACAACTCATCTTCGTTTATTAGTAGGGTTTGTTGGTTGCTTGAGTGCTGTAAGTCGACTCTCCTGGTCGATGGAATACATCCACTTAAAAAACACACATATTCCGTTCACTTTTTCGTTGAACCCTACCTGACAGTTGATACCAGTTGAAATTCCGTCGAGACACGGTCTGGTGGCGACGCTGTAAAGCTACCATCTATACAATTACTAGATTTTTGAAAAACTTGCAACTGGCTCAGTCCGTTGCAACATGTGCCGAATCTGTGGTGAAGTATGTGATTTGGAGTACCTGAAGCTGCAACTAACGAATGTGCACCAAACTATAAAATCGCATACTATGGTGTACTCTTACTATAATCGCATACTATGACGTAAATATCAGCAGTGGCTGAATCAAAAAGAATGAAAATTTCCAGCGAGGGTGGGATGCGAACCCGATTCTCCTGCTCACTATGCAGATGGGCAAACCACTACGCCAATGGTGCAGTTACATTACACACAATCGCTGCTTGTGTAATGACCGTGTATTTTACAGAAAAGTTCTACACTAGAGCGCCAAAGAAACTGGTACACATGCCTAATATTGTGTAGGGGGCCGGCGAGTTCGCAAATGTGCCGCAACATGACGTGGCATGGACTCGACTAACATCTGAAATAGTGCTGGACGGAATTAACACCACGAACCCTGCACGGCTGTCCATAAATCCGTAAGAGTACGAGGGGGTGGAGATGTTTCTGAACAGCACGTTGCAAGACACCCCGGTAATGCTCAATAATGTTCATGTCTGGGGAATTCGGTGGCCAGATGAAGTGTTTAAACTCAGAAGAGTGTTCCTGGAGCCACTCTGTAGGAATTCTGGACGCGTGGGGTATCCCCCTATCCTGATGGAATTGCTCAAGTCCGTCGGAATGCACAATGGACATTAATGGATGCAGTGATAATTAAGTCAAGACCGTAAGATGTCGACAGGCGTTGATATACATCGATGGCGACAGTTGAAAACGTGGGCCCCGACCGGGACTCGAACCTGGGATCTCCTGCTTACATGGCAGTCGCTCTATCCATCTGAGCCACCAAGGGCACAGAGGATAGTGCGATTGCACGGATTTATCCCTTGCACGCTCCCCACGAGACCCACGTTCCCAACTTAACGTCCACACACCACTGACCATTACACTGATTACTCGCGGCAGACAATCTTACCGAGTCCCGCAAGAGTTCGGGCAATGCTTGTGCTCCCAGAACAGATGAAGAAGATCAATGGCCGGTTAGCCTTAACCATATGAATGGATGCAGCTGCTGAGACAGGATGCTTACGTACGTGCGACCTGTTAGAGTCGTATCTAGACGTAACATGGGTACCATATCACTCTAACTGCTCACGCCCACATCATCAGAGAGAATCCACCAGCTATAACAGTCTCCTGCTGACATGCAGGGTCCATGGATTCATGAGGTTGTCTCCCTACCCGTACACGTTCATCTGCTCGAAACAATTTGAAACGAGACTCGTCCGACCAGGCGACATGTTTCCAGTCATCAACAGTCCAATGTCGGTGTTGACGGGCCCAGGCGACGAGTAAAGCTTTGTGTCCTGCAGTCATCAAGGGTACACGAGTGGGCCTTTGGCTCCTGAAGCACATACTGATGAAATTCCGTTGAATGGTTCGCAGGCTGACACTAGTTGATGGCCCAATATTGAAATTCGCAGCAATTTGAGGAAGGGTTGTACTTCTGTCGCGTTGAACGATTCCCTCCAGTCGTCGTTGGTATCGTTCTTGCAGGATCTTTTTCCAGCCGCAGGGATGTCGGAGATTTGATGTTTTACCGGATTCCTGATATTCACGATACACTCTTGAAATGGGCGTATGGGAAAATCCCCGCTTCATCGCTACCTCGGAGATGCTGTGTTCCATCGCTCGTGCGCCAACTATAAACCACGTTCAAACTCATTTAAATGTTGATAGTCTGCCATTGTAGCAGCAGTATCCGATCTAACAAGTGCGCCAGACACTTGTTGTCTTATAGAGGCCTTGACGACCGCTGTGCCGTATTCTGCCGTATGTGAATACGCATGCCTGTATAAGTCTCGCACTGGCACGCAGTTGACGTCCGAGCTGATCCCCCACATGTTCTGTCGGGGACGTACCTCATGATCTAGCTGGCCACGAGAGTACCTCAACATCACGCAGACAGCTCACAGGGATACATGTCATGACGAGCATCATCCAGTGGATCCTGTTGAAAGACAGACTACGGTACTATCGGTTGAGAGCAAACACATGAGGACGCAGTATGCCAGTGACGTATCGTTACGCCGTCAGAGTTCCTTCGGTAAATATCAGCCTTGACCTGGAGTCATATGTAGTGGCTCACCACACCACGACGCCAGCAGTAACGCCCCTATATCTTCCTTGAAGCCTGCCGCCACACGCGTCGACGATGGTCACCTGAGCCTGTCGAGAACCTCGGTAACTTGTTAATGGAATAAAGAGTCCAGATCATAAATTAGCGACATTCTTACACATTAAAAGCAAAGAAGCCTTCGTTTTTGAAAATAATTATTCCGTTAAAAATAGTGCTGAGTTAATAAACAAGCTAAAAGCGGTAGATTTCACTACCTTCTCCCCGTTGGTTTCGTTCGACGTTGTAAGTTTATTGCAGGTTGTACTCGATTATGTTTGTTGTTCGCTGTTTTTGAGCAAATAGTTAGGAATAAAACAGCGGTAAAACGTTCAGCCTTAATAGCAAAAAATTCAATGTTTCACAAGATCCGTTATCACCATCTGATCATTTGATCCGAAATCATCAGAATCTTTCAGGATTACCAAAACATTTTACTTGGCTAGATAGTTACGGTTCGCAGCACTATTTCAGACTGCAAGAATTTCAAAGTGGAGTCTCCAGATTAAACAATTACGTAGGCCAAGAATGAATGTCTTTTCAGCCAGAATCTTCACTCCAGGCGTAATTGTTCTCACCGAGAACATTTTGTCCCTCAGTGCCTTCAAGAACCATATGCGAGATTTTCATATTCTCTCTCTCGCTACGTGCAAACTATTAGTCATACAGAAAAAATGAACAAGACGTTTTTGTAGCAAATATTAAATTTTGTACTGGGATTCGTTTTCGCTGCACGCCACGGTTTTTGAGTTATTAAATAAAAACGCGTTTGATGGTCACTTTTGTAAGTTTTTCTTGAATAATTTGAAAACTATGGCCTCTTGAGAAAACCTATGCCAGTACAAAATTAAATTAAATTAAATTTCCTACGAAAAGGTCCTCTTCATTTTTCTGCAGGACTAATAGTTTGCATGCAGCAGGTGAGACAATTTAAGAATCTTGCGTATGGGGTATTTGCAGGAGTTGTGAGTTGTACAAAACCCATAGGTAGGAGCAGCTGAATCGCCCTAAACATATATACCGTAGGAACTACATGTTTGAGAAGTTCCGTAATATGTGAGTTCCACATTAAGATTTTGTCCATTTAAAAATTTGATAAACTCAATTTAAATGATAATCGAAATATTTCATCCTGAATTGACAGCAATATCATTAACACGAACAGCATAATGGCGTTTACGTTCTGCTTGAGCAGAAAACTAGAGTCGCCGTGCAGTGTCACTTGGGAACGGGGACAGCCGAAATATGCACTGACCATGACCGGCCCCGGGACAGCTAGTTTGTTCTGAAACAGGTTAAACAAGTAATTAGACGGCCAACTGCAGTTGGGCCTCCACCTACGATAAACCAGGGATACCGAGAAGCAGTTCGTTGTAAAGCTGCGTCTCGCTGACCAGTTTTCTAGAATTCTGCTCGGGTGTATGACACAGAAAGGCAAATGGGAAAGTGCAGGAAGAATAACAGGAAAAGGGTGGAGGAAATGTAAGAGCTTCAATTCGAAGTAGACAATTTCAAACAAGTAAAAATGGCGTGTAATTTCAGACAAGTAGAAGAGACATCTGAGTCACATGAATTGTCTGCATTAACTACTGGGACCTGTAATGAGGCTGGTCCATAACGAGAATCTCAGATATTTAAGAATAAACCAGGAGATACTGGCTGGACCTTTAGGAGAATAGCTCAGCCATGAATTTTATATACGATTTATCTTGTGTAGCAGAATTATCCTGCCTTGATCACTACATTTATTAAAGAATCACTACTCTTCTTGTGTTTCGACCGCTGCCCATGCTCGGAGGACTGTACATCAGTAATAAACTATTAGAAAACCATTATGGAACTGGACCATATTAACATTCACAAACGAACCCAAATCAATATAAAGTACACTACTGGCCATTAAAATTGCTACACTACGAAGATGACGGGCTACAGACGCGAAATTTAACCGACAGCAAGAAGATGCCGTGATATGCAAATGATTAGCTTTTCAGAGCATTCACACACCTACAACGTGCTGACATGAGGAAAGTTTCCAACCGATTTCTCATACACAAACAGCAGTTGACCGGCGTTGCCTGGTGAAACGTTGTTGTGATGCCTCGTGTAAGGAGGAGAAATGCGTACCATCACGTTTCCGACTTGTAGCCTATCGCGATTGCGGTTTATCGTATCGCGACATTGGTGCTCGCGTTGGTCGAGATCCAATGACTGTTAGCAGAATATGGAATCGGTGGGTTCAGGAGGGTAATACGGAACGCCGTGCTGGATCCCAACGGCCTCGTATCACTAGCAGTCGAGATGACAGGCATCTTATCCGCATGGCTGTAACGGATCGTGCAGCCACGTCTCAATCCCTGAGTCAACAGATGGGGACATTTGCAAGACAACAAACATCTGCACGAACAGTTCGACGACGTTTGCAACAGCATGGACTATCAGCTCGGAGACCGTGGCTGCGGTTACCCTTGACGCTGCATCACAGACAGGAGCGCCTGTGATGGTGTACTCAACGACGAACCTGGGTGCACGAATGGCAAAACGTCATTTTTTCGGATGAAACCAGGTTCTGTTTACAGCATCATGATGGTCGGATCCGTGTTTGGCGACATCGCTGTGAACGCACATCGGAAGCGTATATTCATCATCGCCATACTGGCGTATCACCCGGCATGATGGTATGGGGTGCGATTGGTTACACGTCTCGGTCATCTCTTGTTCGCATTGACGGCAATTTGAACAGTGGACGCTACATTTCAGATGTGTTACGACCCGTGGTTCTACCCTTCATTCAATCCCTGCGAAACCCTACATTTCAGCAGAATAATGCACGACCGTATGTTGCAGGTTCTGTACGGGCCTTTCTGGATACAGAAAATGATCGACTGCTGCCCTGGCCAGCACATTCTCCAGATCTCTCACCAATTGAAAACGTCTGGTCAATGGTGGCCAAGCAACTGGCTCGTCACAATAAGCCAGTCACTACTCTCGATGAACTGCGGTATCGTCTTGAAGCTGCATGGGCAGCTGTACCTGTACACACCATCAAAGCTCTGTTTGACTCAATGCCCAGGCGTATCAAGGCCGTTATTACGGCCAAAGGTGGTTGTTATGGGTACTGATTTCTGATGATCTATGCACCCAATTGCGTGAAAATGTAATCACATGTCAGTTGTAGTGTAATATATTTGTCCAATGAACACCCGTTTATGATCTGTATTTCTTCTTGGTGTAGCAATTTTAATGTCCAGTAGTGTAGTTCGCCAGAGTTACTGATACCAAGTGCAAGTGAAAATTGAAAAATATAGTACAAGCAATGTACAAAAGAAAACTCTTTTGTACGCTAGATGGCACTGTAAAACACTCACTAAGGTATGTATTAAACGGTTGTTATATTCTTTACATGTCAACGTGCTGTACATTCCAAAGGCTTACTTTGCATGTCACAAGTAATCATTCCTGCAGATTAGATTAATGTAACAATAGGATCACAATTGCAACAACTATAATACTTTTCTTTGCTTTGCTATGCTATGCTATCCTGTGTGTAGTCTGAAGTTGTCTAATGTAACTGATACACTCGCAGTTACTTAATAATCATGATACGATCAGGTGACATGCGCAGAATCGCACCATAATTATAAATAAACTGATACAAAAAAAACCTCAGATAGTACACAACTAGTTAAAAACTGTGTGTTAACATAGAAAAAAAAATGAAACTACTAATGAAACGCATATGATGCAGCACAAGTTGAGGGTTTTAGCGTAAAATTGCTAACGTAGACTGGTGGCATAATGGATTCATTCTAGAATTGCATACGTGCAAATGTTCCAGTCGAGAGCACTTTACAGAACTATTTGCAAATTATGCTGTATACGAAGATACAACAAATTACCAAATCAGAGAGCATAGAATCATCATTACGCAAAATATGTGAAAAAACGCACCACGAAGGAAGTATCGGAATGGGACGGAAATCGATTGACGTGATGTACATGCACAGACAAACGAAGCATTAAAATTCCAAAAAATTGGATGAAAGTGAGCAAGTCAATAACGCGTTAATCCACCTCTGGCCCATATGCAAACAGTTACTCGGCTTCGCATTGACTGATAGAATTTTTGGTTGTCCTCCTGACAGATATAGTGCCAAATTTTATGCAATGGGTGCATTAGCTCTCCAAAACTTCAAGATGGTTGGAGCGCCCTGCCCATAATGCTCCAAAAGTTCTCAGTTGGATAAGGACACGGTGGCCTTTCTGGCAAAGACAAGGTTTGGCAAGAACGAAGACAAGCAGTAGAAACTCTCGCGTGCACGGGCGGTCATTATCTTGCTGGAATGAAATCCCAGATTAGCTTGCCATGATGGGCAACAAAAGAAGGCGTGAAATTTCGTCGACGTCCGGCTGTGCTGTTATCGTACGGCGGCTGACAATCAAAGGGGTCCTGTTATGAAAACAGATGGCACTCCAGATCATGACTCCTGGTTGTCGATCCATATGGCGAGCGACAGTCAGACTGGTATCCCACCGCTGTCCTGGGCGTCTCCAGACACGTCTTCAGCCTGTAATGTCACTGACTGCAGTAGACTAGTCTTCAGTGGCTCCCACTCCGAATTTAGCCTCGATGACCACCGAAGACTTGTCTGTAGACGCCCTGGACAGCGATACAAGACAGACTGTCGCCCTCCATAGGACCAGACAACCATCAGTGACAGTTTGGGGTGCCATTTGGCCGTCGACGATGTTGCGCGCCACGTTTTATAGCCATTCACGGCAAGCCGTTCTGGGCTTAAATTTGAGCAAGATAATGCACTGACGCACATGACGAGCGTTACTATACGGCTTCTCCTCGTGCTTGCCAAACTGTACTTTGGCCAGCAAGAGTGTCTTAGGGAGTATGTTGAATAGTAACCATCTGGAGCATGGGAAACCAGCAGTAGTCCAAGTGGGACGGCTTTGTCTATTAAGTAGTGAAATTGGTGTACAAATGGCGCCCTGTGTACATACAAGAAGATGGGCAGTAGTCGAAACGCATAAGGAGAAGTGATTCAATAAAAAATGTTCGTCGTCAGCACAGAAAAATTGTGATATAGAAGGGCTACCATGACGGTAGCATTTCATATCTCTTTCACGTTATACCCGTGATCATCTCGATGCCAGTCGATGATGATTATGATTATGATGATGATGATTGGTTTGTGAGGCGCTCAACTGCGCGATTATTAGCACCCGTACAAATTCCCAACATTTGCTCAGTCCAAAATCGCCACTTTCATGAATGATGATGAGGACAACACAAACACCCAGTCATCTCGAGGCAGGTGAAAATCCCTGACCCCACCGGGAATCGAACCCGAGACCCCGTGCTCAGGAAGTGAGAACGCGACCGCGAGACCACGAGCTGCAGACGATTCTAGCCGACATTCCCTCAGGGACATAATCTGACTGCACAGGAACAATTATCCACGACCAAATAACTTTCACACTAGGGATCGGACGAAACAGTTCACGAGAAGGAGACTGAACTGTCAGAGTTTATCCTAGGTATGCCACTCGCTAAGGGTCTTGCACCGACATTTATAACAAAGAACAGATGAACGTAATGTTTTAGAGTTTAGCCCTCGTATTGGCCATACTGGCCACGTGTGTGGTATCCATACTAGTATTATCGCGAAGTAGGGGACATATTGCCAGAGATATGATACGTGAATCTGAGTGGCAATCATAAAAACAAAGGCGTCTTTAGTTGCGACGTGATCTTCTAAGGAAATTTCTCCTCTGATGGCGAAAGCATCTTCTTGGCTTCCACCTACGTAGGGAGAAATGATCATCACGATAATATAAGAGAAATCAGGGCTCACACAGAAAAATTTAAGTGCTCGTGTTCTCGCGCGCCGTTCGGGAGTGGAACGGTAGAGAGACAGCTTAAAGGTGGTTTGTTGAACCCTCTGCCAGGCACTTTATTGTGAATAGGAGAGTAATGACGTAGATGTAGATGCAATACGTGTTCGTTACAAGTATCACCACTGGGCATTGTGGGCTGTAACAGCGGATAGATAGGTTAGAGCAACAAATATGTAGACATTTAAACGACAGATAATTAGTAGTTAGTAATTATATCATCCAAAAACACCTCCTCGCTATGCGGTACTAGAGGCGCAGCCCCACGCCGACACTTACTTTCACCGTACGTCAGAGGGCACACTGATTGGCGTAGGCTCAGGGAAACTGCCACTGGATGTCTGGACAGGTGATTCGTGGCACTTGTTGGTAGAAGTGCGTCGAATCCCGCACGATGCAGTCCTGTCTCGGCGATGTTCACACAGAATGAAATGGGGTCGCCGATACTTCCGCGCTCGTCTTTCACCGGCGAACAATAAACTGAACTACTGTCCAGTAATGTGCACCCATTTGTTCGTCTACTGCGCGCCCTCCCCCTACAAGGCGGCGTGTATCCCGACTCTCTATGTAACGCAATCGAGGGAGAAGCGGCCGCTTCAGACTCAATTCCGACCAAACTGTGCGACTCACTAGCGACTGTGAAGCGGTCATGGATCGCTATAGTTTCGTGCACAAGTTGTTAGTTGCAGCTCCTGGTACTCCAAATCATGTACTTGGCTACTGATTCGGCACTTTGTTTTTCCTTACACAATGCAACGGTCAGAGCCAGTTGCAAGTTTTTGAAAACCTAGTACTCGCATACATGGCGGCTTTACAGGGTCCCGACCAGACCGTGTCTCCACATTTCAACTGGTATCAACTGTCAGATACGCTTCAAAGGAAAAATTAAACAGGAAATGTGTGATTTTTAACTAGATTTATTCCATCGGCCATGAGAATTGACTTACAACACTCAAGCAACCTACAAACCCTACTAATAAACGAAGGTGAGCTATGTATATATATATAGATTGAAGAGAAGAATGAAAAGTTGCACCCAGGCTAGGATTCGAACCCGACTCTTCTGCTCACTATGCAGATGGGCTAACCACTACGCCACTCTGGCACAATCCCTTTGCACAACTGCACGGACTACCCTAGCACGTCTCCCTCCACCATCCAAATTCCCATTCGCGCCTCGGCCCACTTGGTATTCCCCCTAAGATCGAAGCGATGAATTAGCTTAAGCCTAGGATGAATTAATGCAGTAATTATAGGCACTCTGGCTGTAGGAGTTGCGCTAACAACCAATTATACTGTACTAAATCCTACAATCCACACACTAACCCATCGATTGCTAAAAGAAAACGTCCGCCTCCTCAGTCGGTGAGTCAGGAAGTGAGAGAGCTCGGGATGCTAAGCACTTCGATAATAGTTGACGTTCATTCGCACGGTATTTACGCGTAACAGCGCGGAGCAAGTCTGCGTTCATGTCTCGATAGTACGTAGAAGGGGCTGCTATTGGCACCAAAGACGCCGTGACCGATTCCGGCCAGTCTGTGGCGCTCGAAAATTTTACGTTCTTCATGTAATACTGTAGAGTCGCTTTTCTGCAGTGGCACCCATAATTCTTTGGAATTATGGGGAAAGGCTATTTACAATTTGTACAGAAACCAGATGGCAGTTATAAGACTCGAGGGACATGAAAGCGAAGCAGTGGTTGGGAAGGGAGTGGGACAGTGTTGTAGCCTCTCCCCGATGTTATTCAAGCTGTATATTGAGCAAGCAGTAAAGAAAAAAAAAAAAATAAAAAAAAAAATCGGAGTAGATATTAGAATCCATGGAGAAGAAATAAAAACTTTGAGGTTTGCCGATGACATTGTGATTCTGTCAGAGACAGCAAAGGACTTGGAAGAGCAGTTGAACGGAATGGACAGTGTCTTGAGAGGAGGATATAAGATGAACATCAATAAAAGCAAAACGAGGATAATGGAATGTAGTCGAATAAAGTCGGGTGATGCTGCGGGTATTAGATTAGGAAATGAGACGTTTAAAGTGGCAGGAGTGGCAGAGGCTTCCACGTTATCGTCATTTATTTGTAAATATGTTGCACCTTGTCTTTAATCGTCAACGAATTGGATAGCCTTATTTCTTCCTTGTACTGGAACCTTCTGTCATTTTGTTATCTCTAGAGGAAAATTTTGTTTTCTCTTAGGTCTCGGATTTGTGGAATTTATGTTTATCAAGTTTTCATAAAACAAAAATAAAAAATAAAAGATAATAATAAAAAACATGAAAAAACAGCCTAGAACCTTGCCCATGTGAGGGATCAGCCACAGTGCCAGGCCAGGCAAGGGATTGGGGTGGGGGGTGGGGGTGGGGGGGAACAGGCATCGTGGCCAGGCGTCGGGTTGCGACCCCTAAAGCTGAATGTATCTCCTCTTTCCTGGGAAAAATAAAGGAAGTTGGCAGAGCACTTGCCGCTAAGGGCAAAGGATCTAGTTTCGACGAGACCCGGTCCGGCACAGAGTTTTTTAGTCTGCCAGGAAACTTGTATGTTGGACTATGAGTATTTCGCTTTCTGTTTATCGACCCGTAGCTTTGGTACTCAATACCTGTGTTAAAATGTTTCTCACATTTCATTTGACCATGTTACCTCCCATACTTTAAGACATGTACGTCATGTGATGTTGCCATTGCAATTTTTGTTTCATAAGTATCTCAAGTTTTTGATTGTGTTATTTCTTTGGATCCTGTACGCTGTTTTGCTGTTTATGGCTTTTTCTTCTGGCTCGTTCGTAAGTACAGTATCGTAAAGTTGGTACATGACCGAAATTGGTTGGAAACTAATAATTTAATTAGGCAGTACTGTGTCGTCATGCATTTTTCCGAGTATATCGATGCTGTTAATGGTTGCCAGCAAATGAAAAAGGAAAGGGGATATTTGCCTCTAATTCAGTTACTGTATATGTGAATGTTGGGATCGTTCGACGGGAGCTTGATGGCTAAGCATCAAACTAAGAATCCGAAGATTAAGGGTTAGGTCTTAGTTCGGTCTTTGTACTTTATAGCTTGTTTCACCTCTGGAATTGATTTTTGTACACGAAAAGAAACATAAAGATGCACCGTAGTCCGGAAGAACATGTAGATCGCTGTGGAACTGTTTTTCTAAGTCAGCTGATACATCAGAGGAACGCAGGAGCACAGCACCTGCTATGGCACCACGCCTGACAACGCACTGTGGCATTGAGACCAACATTTCGGTCGACGTCGGCTGTACGTTGTTATACGACGACCTTCATACTAACGGCGGACGGCATTGGGAAATGAGTTCAATTGATTCAGACGGTGCAGTTGGAATAAAACAATGCGCTAGCTTCGATTTGATTTCACGCGCTGCACTTGATTACGTTGCTTTCCCTGCCTGAACGCGAGATTGAGTTTTCAAGTAGCACTTTGTGGCGAGATAATTGGTTTGCAGGTGGCTGTCGATGTTGAGTCAGCAGTTGTCAGCCGGGGCGCAAATGGCAGTGGGCAGGGACGGTAGGCCCCCTGCGACAGCGTCTCGCGGCGAGCTTCTAATTATAGCCTTGACGCAGGCGCGGGCACGGACACGGGCACAGTGGAGGACCCGCAAGGCCAGGCCGCGGCCCGCCTGGACCAGTTACTGCGCGCCGGGACGGCGACCGGTCCCGCAGCAGGGAAGAGCGCCAGCCGGACACCAGTGCTCAATGGCTGGCAGAGCGGCGCGGTAGCGGCTAGCGGCGGCTGGGAGCGCGGCGGGCAGCCGGCGGAAGGGGCCGTGCTGTGGCTACTGGGAGAGGGAGAAGAAGGAAAGAGAGAGGGAGAAGAAGGAGGGACAGGGGTGAGAAGAAGAAGAGAGAGAGGGGAGAAGAAGAAGAAGAAGAGGGAGAGAGAGAGAAGAAGAAGAAGAAGAAGAGGGAGAGAGAGAGAAGAAGAAGAAGAAGAAGAGGGAGAGAGAGAGAGAGAGAGAAGGAGAGAGAGAGAAGAAGAAGGGGGGAGAGAGAGAGAGAGAAGAAGAAAAAGAGAGAGAGAGAAAGAGAGAGAGGGGGGGATGAGGGGAGAGAGAGAGAGAGAGAAGGGGGAGAGAGATGGAGAAGCGGGAAGAGAGAGGGTGAAGGGGGGAGAGAGAGGGAGAAGGGGGGAGAGAGAGGGAGAAGGGGGGAGAGAGAGGGAGAAGGGGGGAGAGAGAGGGAGAAGGGGGGAGAGAGAGGGAGAAGGGGGGAGAGAGAGGGGTGAGGGAGAGAGAGGGGGTGAGGGAGAGAGAGGGGGTGAGGGAGAGAGAGGGGGTGACAGAGAGAGAGGGGGTGAGGGAGAGAGAGGGGGTGACAGAGAGAGAGGGGGTGACGGAGAGAGAGGGGGTGACGGAGAGAGAGGGGGTGACAGAGAGAGAGGGGGTGACGGAGAGAGAGGGGGTGACGGAGAGAGAGGGGGTGACGGAGAGAGAGGGAAAGAGAGGGGGTTGATGGAGAGAGGGGGGTTTAGGGAGAGAGAGAGGGTAAGGGAGAGAGAGGGGGTAAGGGAGAGAGAGGGGGTAAGGGAGAGAGAGGGGGTAAGGGAGAGAGAGGGGGTGAGGGAGAGAGAGGGGGTGAGGGAGAGAGAGGGGGTGAGGGAGAGAGGGGGGTTGAGAGAGGGAGAGGGAGAGAGAGGGGATTGATGGAGAGAGGGGGTTGAGGGAGAGAGGGGGGTTGAGGAATGAATGGGGGTTGAGGGGGAGAGAGGGGGAGAGAGAGGGGGGAGAGCAAGCGAGAGGGGGTGAGAGAGGGGGAGGGGGGAGGGAAGACAGGGGAGGGAGGGAGGGAGCGATGGAGGGAGGGAGCGAGGGAGGGAGGGAGCGTGGGAAGGAGAGGGAGGGAGCGAGGGAGAGAGAGGGAGGGAGGGAGGGAGGGAGGGAGGGAGGGAGGGAGGGAGGGAGAGAGAGAGAGAGAGAGAGAGAGAGAGCGAGAGAGAAGGAGAGCGACTGCGAAGGACGGCACACGTATAGAGTTGACGGTTTCCTTCTGTTCATTGGGCATGTACTTCGGTGTCTTATGTAGTAAAGTGCCAGACTAAGGGATTGAACGTTGCTTATCGCCCTGTCATCTCTCAAAACTACTCTTCTTTCTGCATATTCTGGATCGAAAGCATGCTACAAAGATATTCTGTAGTGAATGATCGATTACTGAATACATTCTGGTCTTTGTCTAGCTGAGTAGGTATGTCTGAAGTAAGATACTGTGGCGAGCAGAAGTTGTAGCCAAGCGAGCACGGACGCGCAAGGCCGTTTTAATCACACGAAACTGTATAGGGAGTCTCGTATCGTTGTTTGATGCAGCGCTGCTATATTTGAGAGTGACATATTAACTTGCTTTGAAGTTGCTTTTGATGGCCATTCATATGCGTTGTCCGTTAAATACAGGGTGACAGTTATTGAACTAAATGAAAAAATGTAAATTAATTAAAAACTTCAACGTGCACACACTGTATTCAACATGTAAACGTCACTACAGATATTCGGATTTAGGTTATGACACGTTCGATCTGCCTGTCATCCTTAACGATGATGTGGTGGAGACGAATAGCGAAATTCCGCATACCACTCTGAAGTGTCGGAACATCGATGCTGTTGATGACCTCCTGAATAGCTGTATCCAGCTGAGCAATCGTTTTGGGGTGATTGCTGTACACCTTGTATTTAATACAGCGTGAAAAAAGCAAGTCGCATGTATTCAGATCCGGAGAATATGATGGCCAATCGAGGCCCACCCAATGGCCTCTGGGTACCCCAGAGCCAGAATACGATCCCCAAAGTGCTCCTCCAGGACATCACTCTCTTGTTTCAGTGGGGTCGAGATCCGTCGTGCATGAACCACATCTTGTCGATATCAGTGTCACTTTGGATAATGGGGATGAAATCATATTCCAAAACCTTCGCGTACCGTTCGGTACTCACCGTGCCATCAAGGAATATCGCACCTATTATTTAGTGACTGGACTGTGCACACCACAGTCACCCGTTGAGGGTGGCGAGACTTCTCGATCGCGAAAATGCGGATTCTCAGTCCCCCAAATGTGCCGATTTTGTTCATTGACGAACCCATCTAAATGGAAGTGGACTTACTCGCTAAACCAAAGCATGCGCATGCGCATACTAATTCCCAACATGTTCCGTGGCCAACCGTGCAGTTGGAACGTCCTAACGCAAACTGTTCAGAAGTTATGACGATTTTATTTCATACAGTTCAATAATTGTCACCCTTGACATAATATAATTTCCAGCATTTTCAGATCTTTAACGTGCATTTACTTAAGTTCAAGCATAACATTCATTGTGGGGTTAATTTCGAGACACACTGTAACCCACAAACTTTCGAAAACGTTTAGAGTTTGTGGCAAAGTCTCGACAGCTGACTAGTCCAATTCCATTGCAAAGAGTGAGTGAGAGAGACAGAGAGAGAGAGAGAGAGAGAGAGAGAGAGAGAGAGAGTAAAATAGCACATCCGTCGATGATTCAGCTGCAGTTTCACGGTTTGCACCGCGAGGTATCAGCTTGCGCAAAGTGACACTGAACTCCATATCTTCACTACACTCAATTTAAAACCAAGAATGTGATGAAAATTCAACTGAGTTTGTGAATAACTTCTAGTAGTATATATCTTAGATCGTTGTACAGCATTACGTAGTGATCCTGTACCAGAAATACGCTCTTCAAGCTCTTCGACGAGTCCAGAATCTTCTTCGCGCTTTTCTCCGCTCTTCGACAATCCCTAATAGAGTTAACGCAGCTATTTTACGCACGTGCGTTTTCGTAAAGAAACTGTGCGCTCTACGAGCCAAATGAAGCCGACAAAGGCGGCTGGAGAGCGCTGAGAGAGTGAATCACGTTAAGCAGCTCGTTTCGTATGCCAACGACGCCGTCTCTCGTGAGGCAGGCTGTCCTGACCGTGTCCACGGCAAAGGTAGCTGCCTCGTCCCGTGTTAGGACGTCTTCAGAGTGCTTGGATTCTGGCTGAGGCCGCGAGTGGGAACTCCAAGAGCGAGAGGGATGAGATGTTAAACCTTTTTGGCAAAGTTTTCTCCTACCTGTGAGGATCGGCTGGCTCGTGCTACACGAGATAAGGGAGAAAAGATACGAAGATAAAATCACAGTTGCATAATAATTACTTTTCGTGAAAGCCTGTTTTTGTAATTATTCGCTATCCTTCCATAAAACAAAGATTTTCACGTTGTTTCTAAATGAGAATAAATCGATTAATTGCGTCATATTTAACATTTACCAGTGTACGCGAGCATGCTGATAAGTAATGCCTCCGAATTTTTTATGCGAAAACTCTTAAAAACATTTTAAACATAACAAACCTTATTAGTATTCTACAGCTTTGTTCTTCATGTTTATATATTTATTGTTCAACAGAATGACCCTGAAGAAGAGCATATTTCTCCCAACGAGAGCAGTTTGTTGACCCGACACCATAGAATGTCTGACTTTGTTGGCGGGTCCACAACCTCACCTTTGTTTGCAGCACTTCATCACTGTCGAGGTCCTGGAAAGTATTCTTTACGTTTTGGAAACAGATGAAAATCGGACGGCACCAAATCGCGACTATTTTGAGGATAACTGATGGCAGTGAACCGAAGGCGTCAGATTTTTGCACGGGTTGCAGAGCTCGTGTAGAGTCTGACATTGTCGTGCTGAGGGAGGTGGTGCCCCATGTGGGACGAACTCTTCGAATTGGTGCTTTCAGCTTCATCAGTTTCTCGCTCACCAAAACAGTTACATCACACACTGCCACGTTAGATGCCCCAATTCTGACCCCTCTAGTGCCAGAGGTTGCAACTTGCGTCAGCGAAGTGGGAACTTTACTCGAGTAATACGTAATGCCTCAACAGACGCTGACAGGGTACCAAAAAATTCGGGCGCGTCAGCTTTCAACACGCCCTCGTATTTTAAGCTTGTGCTTTAATACTTTCAAAGAACTCAAAATATTTTTATTATTACAATGTACAATTTATCATCTTCCGCTTTCTTCTATAATATTTCGAAGCAATATTTGACATAATTTGTCGTAAAACTAGACATATGGCCAGTTAAAGGATTTGTGTACACTTAAAAATATATATTCTTAAATGCATTCTTAATCATAAGTCGCCGGCCGCGGTGGTCTCGCGGTTAAGGCGCTCAGTCCGGAATCGCGCGACTGCTACGGTCGCAGGTTCGAATCCTGCCTCGGGCATGGATGTGTGTGATGTCCTTAGGTTGGTTAGGTTTAAGTAGTTCTAAGTTCTAGGGGACTGATGACCTCAGATGTTAAGTCCCATAGTGCTCAGAGCCATTTGAACCATTTTTGAATCATAAGTCAGTATTCCAATCTGAACGAAACAAAGAAAAATAACTAGCCAATAACTACAGAGCATAGTGGAGCATTTGGTTTGCAATTAAACAAATTTATGCAGTTTTAGAAAAGTACTCAAGACAGCCAATTGTTCTCCTACCATTCAAGCTGAAATCAATCTCAAGTGGTGCAAAATATGGCAAGAAACAGACTGGAGATTTTAGTCACAGGACTGGTAGATATGTACACAAAGGTTACTTATCAATTTGTCATCCTTTTATCTCTTCTAAGCGCTATACTTCTGATCGACTGTCATTTTTTTCCTAGGATGAACAGAGATAGTTTCTGCACGTACCCTGCTTTTTGAACCCCTTTCTAGATTCTTCAAGTATGCCATGGAATTATGGAACACACACTACAGAGAGTGATTCAGCTGCAACTTCCTACAAGTCTTATGCAACCAAGAACGCTTTAAGAAACCATGTGTGAGATTTTCATGTTCATTCACTCTCTACGTACAAGCTATCAATCCTCCAGAAAAAAATGAACAGGATCTTTGTGAAGGAAATTTAGTGTACTTAAATTTTGCACTGGGATTCATTGTCGCTGGAGGCCACAGTTTTCGAGTTATTCGAGAAAAAACGCGTTCGAAAGTCACTTATGCATTATTTTCTTGAACAATTCGAAAACTACGAACTCTAAGAAAATTACATTAAATTTCATACAAAAATGTCCTGTTCATTTTTTTCTGTAGGACTAATAGTTTATTCTTTGCGAGCGAGAGAATATGAAGATCTTGCATGTGTTTTTGAAGGCATTGCGGGTTGCATTAGACCCCTGTGTATGGGCAGCTGAATCACCCCGTGTACGATAAGGCAATAAATAAATATTTAATCCATTTTGGATTATTAGAAATAGTCCCATGTACACATCAATATAATTTATTGCTTATGTTTCAATCTGCAGTGATACTGGACTCAGTATTTTTCTTCAAACCATTATACAAGTTAATTAAAGAAGCGTGTTGTTCAGGTACCAGGGACAGAGCAAAATACAAAAGTAGATGTAGGTGAATCACGACATCCTCACGCACAATTTCCAGCTTTATTAACGAACACTGTCCACGAGAATTCAATTTCGGGTCGGCCTTTCATTCATTAACGTTATTGCTCCGCGGAAGATTCGTTCAAAGGCAAATCATCTTTACGGTGGCCATTTCGGTGGATCCTCCCGCCGATTTGACACTGCCGCGGATTACGGTGAGTTGGATTTTCGGTAGGAAGGAGAGGAGGCAGCTAATATCGATGATATCTTGCCGAATATTAAGGTTCGCGCTTTGAGTTAACGAGGGAGTTTGGTAATAAACTGCTGGTGCAAACCTGTTCCAGGCGCCGGCCCGTGGGGAGGCCAAATTAAAAGGTTCATTAGGAGGCGCGCCTGTTAATAACCGCACGGGATGCCCGTGCCACCTCGCCTGCGGACGTCCAGAGGCCCGAAGTTAGCGGCCGCACTCTGTCTGTGGCAGTTCCGCAGTTGACTCACGCTGGCCGTTAGGTACCGGGAGTTCAGCCGTTATACATAAGGGTAATTTAATCTCACACGTGAAGTACATGCACATTCCACATAACACGCTTAATAATTCAAATAGGCGAAGGTGGGGTAAGATGAAGAATTTGACAACTGAGGCGTTAACATGTAAAAGCACGTAAGTCACGAAAGAAACCGAAATTGCGTTTTTTGGTGAAGACCCGAGCCAGCGGCATGCTGCAGTCAGTAATTCGCTAGATAGCATAGTTTAGTTTCCGCAGCTTCCTAAAGACAACATAAGCAGCAAGATGTATATTTTTTGGTCACAGGGAAAACAATAATCGTCCAGTCAGCACGTACATTGCACCTTACAGAAGATCGCAATGTTGTCAATTTGTGGTATGTTGTTTACAGGTGGTCTGAAGTGTAGAATACAAGTTTTCGATTCTAAACTCTCTCCTAACTTGCGGGACTTCTCGTAGGTGATAGACGAATAGTCACATACATTATGCTTTTAATAATGTTGTAAAATTAGAGCTATAATGCTAAAGGAATGCATTTTTACAGCTTTTATTGTAATTCGAGATATTTTCTCCGTGTCTTGGTAAGTATGTGGTGTGAAATTATGTATAACTTGTGAAAATTATAGAAAATTTAGCTGTCTACAAGAAAGGCGAAGCAAGACACTAAGAAAAAATATTTCACACTGTGGTGAAGAACTATTTCTATATGGAATTGAGATCTGGAAAGTTAGGGGGAAAATTAGAACAGTGCAAATGGACTATATGAGAAGATGTCTACAATTAAGACACGAAATGAGGACATACGTGCTCCATAACAAACGTTTTGGAGAATGGAGCGCTTTAGTGATACAGGCAAGTACAGAGAATGCCTAATCATAGGTGGCCAAGGAGATTTTAAACTGGGAGCCGCCCGGAAGAAGGGAGGAAGGTCAGCGCTAAGACAGAAAAAGAATACATACAGGAAGCAATGGAAGACAGAAGTCTAAGACCAGATACTAGAACGAACAAGTCGTTGGAAGTCCTCAGCAGAAATATTGAGCTATGCTGCCTCTACTTTGTTGTTGTTGTTGTTGTTGTTGTCGTTGTTGTTGCGGTCTTTAGTCCACAGACTGGTTCGATGCAGCTCTCAATGCTACTCTATTCTGTGCAAGCCCCTTCATCTCCGAATAACTACTGCAACCTACATCCTTCTGAATCCGCTTAGCGTAATCATCTCTTATTCTCCCTCTACGATTTTTACCCTCCACACTTCCCTTCAGTACTGCATCTATAGCCGTCTATAATTTCGAAAGTGTTGCCGGCGCAGGAATTTGTGCATTAAATGACCTTTCCATTCTGCACCGTAATGTTCGATAGGATTCATGTCGGACGATCTGGGTGGCAAAATCATTAGCTCGAATTGTCCACAACGTTCGTCAAACCAATCGCCAACAATTGTGGCTCGGTGACATGACGCAGTGTCACCCATAAAAAATCCATCGTTGTTTGAGAACATGAAGTCCATGAAGGGCTGCAAATGATCTCCAAGCAGCCGAACACAACTATTTTCAGTCAGTGATCAGTTCCGTTCGATTCGAGGACTCAGTCTCTTCTACGCAAACACAGCCCACGCCATTATGGAGCCACCAGCAGCTTGCACACTGTCTTCTTGACAACTTGGTCCACGGAGCCACATTCGAACCCTCCTATTAGTTCTTAGATACTGAAATCGGGACTCGTCTGACCAGGCCACGTTTTAAGTCGTCCCAGTTCTAACGATATTGTCACGAGCGCAGGAGAGGCGCTGCAGGTGATGTCCTATTAGGAAAGGTACTCGCGTCGGTTGTCTGCTGCCATAGCCTATTAACGGCAAATTTCGTCGCACTGTTCTAAAGAATACGTTCGTCGTACGTCGTAGTTGATATCTGCGATTATTTTCTGCAGTGTTGCTTGTCTGTTAGCACTGACAACTTTACGCAAACGCCGCTGCTCCACGCCGTTAAGTGAAGGCCGCCGGCCACTTTGTAGTCCGTGATGTGGAATATTGAATACCCTGACCATTTCCGAAATAGAATGTCCCATGCGTCTAGATCAGACTACCATGTCCCGTTCAAAGTCTGTTAAAAGAGCCGGCCGCGGTGGTCTAGCGGTTCTAGGCGCTCAGTCCGGAACCGCGGGACTGCTACGGTCGCAGGTTCGAATCCTGCCTCGGGCATGGATGTGTATGATGTCCTTAGGTTAGTCAGGTTTAAGTAGTTCTACGTTCTAGGGGACTGATGACCACAGATGTTAAGGGGAGCCGGAGGTGCCTATGCTGCCCATGTTAAAATCACTAAGTTTGAGGAACATTTATGAATAAACTACCAAATAGAAAAATTTGAATTTTTTTTACATATAGAGTGGTTTAGTATTGCAGTTATGACAGAGGGATTTTGGAGTATCTTTTCTAGTTTCCTTCCAATTATTTTTTTTATTAATGACCCAATTTTTTTTACAAATAATTGCTTTATAATTAAACTGAAATGAAACTGCTGAACATATTGCCAAATGGCTGTGTTACAATGGAAGTTTGACCACTAGGAGTGCTGTATAAAAATTTCATCTCTCGAGCTTGAGTGGATTTTAAGAAAATGTTCCTTATATTCGAAAAATTCTAATTTACGGGAAATGGCTATCAAAGTTTCTCAATACATTCCTGCACTATAAGATGGATTATCAGGGTCTTCTTCTTCTTCATCCTCCAAAAGCTTCCTCTTCTGTCTTCTTTTCTGGCCTGTTGTTCCATCATACTTCATATGCCTTTCTCTTCTTTCTGCTCCTCTTATCCTTTCTCTGTCAATATTTCTTAGTGCTCGTACAGTGTTCACCCCAGCTGTAAATCCTAATGCCTTCAGAACTTCATACATCACACTGTTCCCTTGGTTGTAGGTTGCTATTGCATCATAAATGCCAAAGTGCACTGTTTTTATGCTTACAAACACCCTTTTAGGAATCACTTTCCAATTCATCTCATTAGGATTCTGCGTCTCTCCGTGTAGACATTTGTGTAACAATTCTGGCTGTGCTAAGTCATGAAAAATTGGTTTTATTGTTGACTCCAGATTCTTGTACATACTGCATATTACCCGCTTTACACAAGAAGTATAATACTACCAACAACAGGCGCAACACTGAACTAATTCGAAACGGTAAACAGCAAAGAGACGGTGTTCCGCGCTCTTATTCATTGTAGTATCGCAACTTGGTATTAGTGTTAATTTTCTTTTCCCTACGTTCTTCCTCTTCTTATATACACGGTTACTAAAACGTGGCATCGTAACCAGAACAAAAGTGTACGACAATATTAAATGGAACAAGATGTTTGAAATTCTGAGGAAAATAGGAGTAAGCTGTAAGGAAATACGGGTAATATTTGTCACAGAAAACAATGTAGCTAACCCTTGCACACTCGCTATATGCGTAACATAAGGCGCTGTATGCGTAACAGGCCGAGAAAATCCCAAGCACTTCGCCAGGAAGTCACGAGATGGTGTTAGATGCATTCAGCGGCCGCCCATTTCCTCTGCAGGCTTGGGGAAAAATGATAAGAACTCCACTTCTAGGGCGAGTAGAACAATAACTCAAAGTTTACATTAAAGAGGAATGTTCCAATTAATTTTCGGTAGCAAAAAAAAAAATCGTAATTTTTTGGATTTGACCACCTCCGGCTCCCCTTAAGTCCCATAGTGCTCAGAGCCATTTGAACCATCTGTTAAAAGGCGTCGGAAACATTCTCACATTAACCACCAGGGTAAAGGTGACAGATGACAGCTCGGCCAACGCACTGCAGTTTCATGCCCTGTGTACGGGATACTACCACCATTTACATACGATACTGGCGATCAAAATTGCTACACCACTATTATGACGTGCTGCAGACGCGAAATTTATCCGACACGAAGATGATGCTGTGATATGCAAATGATTAGCTTTCCAGAGCATTCACACGAGGTTGGCGCCGGTGGCGACACCTACAACGTGCTGATATGAGGAAAGCTTCCAACCGATTTCTCATACACAAACAGCAGTTGACCGGCGTTGCCTGGTGAAACGTTGTTGTGATGCCTCGTGTAAGGAGGAGAAATGCGACCATGATGTCTCCGACTTTGATAAAGGTCGGATAATAGCGTGTCGCGATTGCGGTTTATCGTATCGCGACATTGCTGATCGCTTTCGTCGAGATCCAATGACTATTAGCAGAATATGAAATCGATGGGTTCAGGAGGGTAATACGGAACGCCGTGCTGGATCCCAACGGCCTCGTATCACTAGCAGTCGAGATGACAGGCATCTTATCCTCATGGCTGTAACGGATCGTGCAGCCACGTATCGATCCCTGAGCCAACAGATGGGGACGTTTGCAAGACAACAACCATCTGCACGAACAGTTCGACGACGTTTGCAGCAGCATGGACTATCAGCACGGAGACCATGGCTGCGGTTACCATTGACGCTGCATCACAGACAGGAGCGCCTGCGATGGTGTACTCAACGACGAACCTGGGTGCACGAATGGCGAAACGTCGTTTTTTCGGATGAATCGAGGTTCTGTTTACGGCATCGTGATGGTCGGATCCGTGTTTGGCGACATCGCTGTGAACGCACATTGGACGCGTGTATTCGTCATCGCCATACTGGCGTATCACCCGATAGGGTGCCATTGGTTACACGTCTCGATCACCTCTTGTTCGCATTGACGGCACTTTGAACAGTGGACGTTACATTTCAGATATTTCAGATGTGTTACTACCCGTGGCTCTACCCTTCATTCGATCCCTGCGAAACCCTAAATTTCTGCAGGATAATGCACGACCGCATGTTGCAGGTCCTGTACGGGCCTTCCTTGACACAGAAAATGTTAGACTGCTGCCCTGGCCAGCAGATTCTCCAGATCTGTCACCTATTGAAAACGTCTGGTCAATGGTGGCCGAGCAACTGGCTCGTCTCAATACGCCAGTCAGTACTCTTGATGAGCTGTGGTATCGTGTTGAAGCTGCATGGGCAGCTGTAGCTGTACACGCCATCCAAGCTGTGTTTGACTGAATGCCCAGGCGTATGAAGGCCGTTATTACGGGCAGAGGTGATTGTTGTTGGTACTGATTTCTCAGGATCTATGCACCCAAATTGCGTGAAAATGTAATCACATGTCAGTTCTAGTATAATATATTTGTCCAATGAATACCCGTTTATCATCTGCATTTCTTCTTGGTGTAGCAATTTTAATGGCCAGTAGTGTATGTTCGTATCGCTATGTCACTTCACTGTACATGTAACTTCTGCAAATGCGAGAACCTTTCCCGCAAAGTCTAAATTTGCTGCCGGCGCGAGGATGATCAGCCGTACGATGATCAACTAGCGCGTGTTGACCTTTGTACTCATTAATTCTGTGCAGCCCGTCGTCCATTTAGAGGGTGTCCTTTCAGTGGCCGCCTAACGAGACAAGTTCCCGTCAGCACGGCGAGGAGACGTCGCACCACCGCTCCGGCACGCCGCGGCAGTTAGGAGGTCACGCGGAACGCCACCGTCGACGGCACAAAAACAAAATCCGCCGCTATAAAGCCCGCAGAGTTATCGCCCCACATGCTAATGCCGGGAATTAAGTGGCGCCCTGAGGCGGCAGGACGGGGAAAAAGCGAGCTGATTAATGCCCCTCCTATTTGGTGGCACGGCGCACAGAATTTGGTGGCCATCGGGCAGCGCGGCCATTATGAATGGAGGCGGTCGCGGCGGGCGGCGAGGCGTCCGCGCGTTAGCACGCACTTCGCCTTCTTGTTGGCCGGCGCGGCAGGAGGAAGCGGCGGAGGCGACTTCGGCGGCCGGCAGGCCTGTAAATTGCGCTTAACGCCGCCATCTCGCGGTCCGGCCGGCGCGGCGGCGGGCGGCGAAAGCGGCCGCTGGCGCCGCCAGATTGCGCCTCCCTGTAATAACGGTCGCCGGCAGCTTCTGACCTTCTTGGGTCAACACGAGCGGCTCACAGGCGGCGCAGCGAGCAAACGAGTAACCCGAGCAGTCCAAACTGGCCCGACCTGCGAGTCGGCAGAAGTGCCGGCGCATCCTTGCTGCTATCAAAGGGCTCGACTCTTTTCATAAATACATTGAAGTGTCGGATTTATTTTTCCCTACTATCCTAATCCCGCATCGGCGTAAGGTTAGCATGGTTGTTTTTAACATATTTAACAAGGTAAATTTAGCTGTGCCCAGATACCCTTCCTGTGCCATCCCACTACCTCCCCCACAACCATTCTGGTACGGAACGTGTGTACCTCAAATGCCTGTGGGTGATGTTTTTAATGTGAAAGTGAGCGCTGGCCGCGGTGGCCGAGCGGTTCTAGGCGCTTCAGTCCGGAACCGCATGAGTGCTACGGTCGCAGCTTCGAATCCTGCCTATGGCATGGATGTGTGTGATGTCTTTAGGTTAGTTAGGTTTAAGTAGTTCTAAGTTGTAGGGGACTGATGACCTCAGATGTTAAGTCCCACAGCGCTCAGAGCCATTTGAACCATTTTCTGAAAGTGAGCGAAAGTTTTCCAAATGTATGAGAGTGGTGTAACTGAGGCGGAACTTGAATATCAGCCCTGTGTTCACCTAGCTGGATGTCGGAAACTGCCATGGCCATGCTGGCTGCCACACCGACCTTCATCATTAATCCACAGAGGAGATTCTATCTGAGACTAGCGCACCTCGCCAACCCAGATGCGGCGCTTTAACAAGTACGGCTATCCAGACAGGTCATATACAAGACCACTGTATACACCAAATAATTTCGGCGCCCAGAATAAAGTTATCAGGAAGTGAATACCCTATAAAAGAAGTTGGATGCTGTATTGAGGTGGTATGCTTGTACACTGCTTCTCTCTGATCACAGAGCAGTGTTCAACTGAAACACAAAAATTTTATTCACACAATGAAATCTATTAACAATCATTTATTAAAAGAACTAGCTGTTGCCAATGGCTGCACTTGTGTATCAGTATTTTTGTTGTGATGAGTGATGGTGAGTAAGTAAGCTGTTGTATGTATGTCACCTGCCGTCACATGTCTACCTGTTGCAGAAAACTCAGTTCACCCACCACTCCTCCGGCCCAATGCAAGATGCGTTGGCATGCGCAGCGTCACTGCCGAGCGGTATTGTGGAAGTGCGTGGGCAGGAGCTCGCATTGAAAAAAAAAAAAAGTCCAAATGGCTCTGAGCACTATGGGACATAACATCTGAGGTCATCAGTCCCCTAGAACTTAGATCTACTTAAACCTAACTAACCTAAGGACATCACAAACATCCATGCCTGAGGCAGGATTCGAACCTGCGACCGTAGCGGTCGCGCGGTTCCAGAGTGAGGCGCCTAGAGCTGCTCGACCACACCGGCCGGCCTAGCGCGCATTTGTGCATTGTGTTACTGAAATAACTATACGTCTATACATTATACACAATGGACATTATGCAACAAATTTAATAATTTTTAACATAAGTTTCTATCCATTGATTTAAAAAAGGTATTCCATCCCAGACTTCGTTCGTTTAGGGGTCCTTTTTCTTTTCTTTTTTTTTCATAACAAATTTAATGGAAAACGGTTCATCAGTTCAGTCTAAAAAATTAACAGACAGAGTTATTTTCGCATTTAATAATATTAGTATGGAAGTGTGGATTAAACTCAGTGAGGATTGTATAAGCATTGTATTCATTACGTTGAACCTTATTATATGGATCTCGTCAATCAATGGAAGTATTTTCACAAATAAAATACAGTTCAAACATCAAAGAGTAAACAGCTTTTTCAAACAATAAATATGTTTCCGTATGATGAGTTATGTTCTTAAAACAGATAAAACTTTAAATCACGATAAATCTTCTGTAATCCGAATCTGATGAAATAAAGTGTATATACTGACACAAGCTATGCCCAAGTTATCTGTGGAAACCTCATGAGAATTCGTCTGACAGTTTTGGAGATTAGCGTGTTCAAACAGACAGAAACGACAACTTTACAGTTTTATTATTAGTATAGATGTGCTCAATAAATACTCAATGTTAGTGTTATGAGTGGCGTGACACTGAAGTGAAACGTCTGAACACTGGACTAACCTAACTCATTGAACGTTGGCTAACTTACAGCAGTTCAAATCTAGTCTGCAGTCAGTGACAGTTCAAATGGTTCAAATGGCTCTGAGCACTATGGGACTTAACTTCTAAGGTCATGAGTCCCCTAGAACTTAGAACTACTTAAACCTAACTAACCTAAGGACATCACACACATCCATGCCCGAGGCAGGATTCGAACCTGCGACCGTAGCAGTCGCGCGGCTCCAGACTGTAGCGCCTTTAACCCCTTGGCCACTCCGGCCGGCTCAGTGACAGTAATTTAGTTCAGACTCAGTTAATAATAAACACTTCGGCACTTGGCACTGACTGCGGCAATGTGACGATACTTGTTGGTAACTGCTTGTAAGCCGTTCTTAACTGCAACTGCAATTAGCCGATCGACGGAGTGCGGCACTTAAATCTGCGTTCGGCATAAGACTGTTCCTCTGCGAACTACAGATGCTCCGCAATGCACACCAAGTGCTTGGCAGATGGTTCATCGAATCACTTTCTCACTATTTCCTTATCGTTCCACTCTAGAACAGTGTGCTGAAAACAAAACCACTCAAATGTGTTATTTCGACCTCTCCTTTCTCTAAATTTATGTCTATGGTCATTTCTCCCCAGGTAGGTGGGAGTCACCAAAATGTTTTCGCATCGTCGGAGAAGGTAGATGTCTAAAATTTCGTGAAAATGACATCTCAACAGTGAGAAACACCTTTGTTCTAATGATTGCCACTCCAGCTCGTGTATCATGTTCATGACACACTCTCCCCTATTTGACAATAGCACAAAACGAATGGTTCTTCTTTGAACCTTTTCGATGTTCTCCGTGAATGCTGTCTGTTGACTATTCCATACCATGGAGCAATACCCTAGCAAAGGACGGACTAGCATAATTTTGTCAATCTCTTTACTACATTTGTTGCATCTTCTATTTAGTGTTTTGCAAATAAAACCCAATCGTTGGTCCCCTCCCCACAACATGTTATACGTGACAGTTCCAGTTTACATTGTTCGTTATTGTACTCCCCAGATATTTAGATGGATGGACAGCTTTTGAATTTGTGTGATTTGTCGTGTAACAGAAATTTGACGGATTACTTTTAATACTCATGTAGATGACCTAACATTTGTTATTTTTTATAGTCTATTGCCACTTTTCGCACCATACAGATGTATTGTATAAATCGTTTTGTGGTTGGTTTTGATCTTTTGATGACTGGTAAATTACGGCATCATCTACAAACAACCTAAGTTGGTTGATCAGACTGTCTCCTAAATCGTTTATGATTATGACCAGCCGAGGACATATAATACTTCTTTGGGAAAAGCCACCTATTACTTTTGTTTTGTTTGATGGCTTTCTATCAGTTATTACGAACCGTGACCTTTTCACAAATCCAGTAACAAGTTTTCCTTTGTGCCTGTATTGCTTTCATTCTGTCAGAATTTTTTTTTTCCTCCAGTCGTCAGACCGGGTCATTCTGATCTTCTTTTCTACTACCTAAAATACTCGGTACATCAAGTTGTGTTGTTTCTGCTTGCTTCAGGACTTCTTTCGTTGTTTCAGTTTTGCTTTGACTCTCGTAGAATCACACAACCTGTCTAGTTAATCTGGTCTGTTACAGTCTTCTAACATTCTCATGCAATTTTCGCCTGGATTTCTTCGTAACGAACAAATGTTAGCATTGTTCCAAATTTCTAAAATGGTTCAAATGGCTCTGAGCACTATGGGACTTAACATCTGTGGTCATCAGTCCCCTATAACTTAGAACTACTTAAACCTAACTAACCTAAGGACATCACACACATCCATGCCAGAGGCAGGATTCGAACCTGCGACCGTAGCGGTCACGCGGTTCCAGACTGAAGCGCCTAGAACCGCACGGCCACACCGGCAGGCTCCAAATTTCTGTATTTGCCATTAGTCTATATATTCCTTCTTCAGTAAAGTTTGGACCTAAGGTTTTCTGGATTACTTTCTGTTCACTCTATTTGATTTCTTTAATTTCTCTTTCTGTTTGAAACTAGTGTATCAGCCCCGTAAATACCCTGTATACTATATAAAAATTTCGCTATAGCACAAGATCGTCTACAAATACTAAATGCGTCATTCGCTGAAACGAACCTTTGTGAGATATTAAAACATCTTTTGCACACTCCGCCTCACTTCTCGCGACGATTTAGCGATTGGGTACCGTTGGTAACAGTGCAGTATCAATTATCAAGAATCGTGTCCCAGGCCCGGCGGGGTCAGGGATTTTCTCTGCCTCGTGATGGCTGGGTGTTTTGTGATGTCCTTAGGTTAGTTAGGTTTAAGTAGTTCTAAGTTCTAGGGGACTGATGACCATAGCTGTTAAGTCCCATAGTGCTCAGAGCCATTTGAACCATTTGTCCCAGGCAGCACATAGTTAGACAGAGAAGTTGCCCCTTCTAGCACAGGATCTTACTACACCGCGCTGAGGCTGTTTATCAATTAGAGCGACAAGTCGCGGTAATGAATCATCGCAGTCACCTTGGGCTTGTCCCGACCTAGCTCCTCGCGTCGTCTCAGGTTTCGCGTGACTGCAGACGCGCCGGCCGCTGTTTAACGTAAAGGCTACCACTTTACGGGCGCCCGGCGCTATCATTACGAAGTAACGAGCAGGTATTTCGCCGGCAGCAGCGCCGCGTTCGCCGCCAGAAGCGCTGCTGTCGCTTTGCGGCTCTGTTATTACAGGCCGCGCCGAACAGTTGCGGCTTGCTTTTTCGCGCATGCACAGTTCCGCACCCACCAAATATTGGCGTTCTGCGCCTAATCCCTCCCCTCCCCGCCCTCCTCTTCACCCATCTATGTTCGACGGAACATGAATTTCAATACAGGAATCGTATTAGTGATGTGTTTTCGGAAAACAACCACGAGTCACAGGGATACTCTTGTACTGCAGCTGAAGTAAGGGGCCATTCCAGTTGCAATAGTTACCCTCTTTCTACCTTTTTAAATATGCGATAGTTACCTAGTGGCACTCACACGAAACTGGCTTGAGGATACATAACGGTGTGTTGACGATAGTGCCAAGCAAGGCTTTTAAACTTTAAATGCCGTAGGGGCAATGAATATCTGAAGATACTCGTGTTTACTAAGTAAGCGGGTTGCTCAGAAAGTAATGCATCGCCTTCTTTTTTTCTCAGCCGAAAACAATGCTACGAATGCGAAACGTTACGTATGTATTATTTGAAGTCTCCTGAATTAGCGCGCCAAGTTTCTTCCGACAGATAGTGTAAATGCAGGACAGTTTCAAAATGGCGTCTGTAGGTGATGTACGTTACAAGGAACGTACCGTCATTTAATTTCTCACTGCAGAGAAATAAACTGTGGGGAATGTTCACAAACGCTTGTGCGAAGTCTATGGAGCATCTGATGTCGACAGAAGTACAGTTAGTAGCTGGGTACGGAGGGTGAGGTCATCAGAAGGCGGAGCTCCACGATTTGCAGCGGTCGGGGAGGCCATCCACAGATGTCGCACCTGACATGTTGCTGATGTCATTCGCCATTAAAGGATGTAATTCGTGGAACGATGAGGAGGTGATTCATACACTGAAGCACTAGCTCCGCCACCAGGACAAGAATTGGTACCGACAGAGCATGCACGCACTTGTTTCGTGCTGGAGGAAGGTCACAGAAGAGGGTGGAGATTACGTGGAAATATAGGGAGTGTAGGTAAAACAAAACTCTTTTGTGACCGTAATTCTCATTATGTTCTTTAAAGAATTGTTGAAGAAAAAAATGCGGTGCATTACTTTGTGGGCAACCCTCGTGTACAGCCGAAACTTCCTTGCACATTAAAACTGTGAGCCGGGCCGAGATTCGAATTCGGGACTTTCGCCTTTCGCGGGCAAGTGCTCTATCGATTGAGTTACCTAAGCACGCGTCATGACCCGTCCTCATAGCTTTACTTACGCCAGTACCTCATCTCCTACCTTCCAAACTTCACAGAGCACCGACGTTTACTTAATGGCAGTGTATACTTTTTTGGCGTTGGGAAGACTATTAAGGACAGTTTCTACGGCATAACGTGTTTGGAGCTTTATCAAATAGTATGAATATAACAGGGCCGAAACAACTATCAGTCCGTCCGAAAAGAGAACCGACCAAAATCTGGCCCGCTGTAGCAAGTCCACTGTCCAGTCAAATTAATGTCACCACCTGTAAAAAGCCCGAATAGGCACTTTTGCAGCGCCGACCGCTGCGAAAAATGCAGGCTGAGTGTGCTGTCATCAACGGTACCGTATCACGAAAAGTGAGGCTCTGTGTGAATAAAGATGTTTTAATACCTCAGAAAGGTTCGTTCCCGCGAGGCTCTGGAAGGTAACGACAGCGACATCGATCCATGCCGACTCCAGCGCTTTGGCAAGCTGCGCTAGGTTTCTCGGTTGTGACTTTAAAAAATTCCGAGGAAATGCTTTCCAACACGCCCGCGTAATAACAAGACCTGTAGCTCATTTAAGCGTTTGGTACGTCTGAGCAGAATTTGCGGGATCACTTCTCCAGACGGCGTGAATTGTTTGCAGTGCTGTTTCCTTGTTACTATAAAATGAAGTGCTACACATGTTACGTCCTTGAAATCCTCTTCGATAGCTGTTTCCAAAGCCACAAAATGTCTGGTCCCATAAAGGAAAACCATGACGGTGTCATAATTCTACCGCTGTAAAATTAGAAATTACTACGTGCGTCATAAGATCTACGGCATAGTCCGCTACAACATAGCAAAAAGTGCACCTAGGTATCATCACTAGTTCTGGACATACTGGATTGTCTCTGTGTTATCTGCATCACGTCGTGTATAACTTGCGTCGGATGTGAAGAAATCACGCGAGAAGTCTGTGTGGAGTGACAACATGATGGCGGTGACCGCCCAGGTAACGGATGATTCCTGGTTTGCCCGCCCACGCGCTGCTATTACTCTGCAAATGGTCCAGGCCTTTGGCAGACGCCGCTCGGCGGTCAGCGCCGCTTTCTGGGAACAGCCGGCCGCTTGCCAACAACTTTTTGTCGTCCCCCCCCCCCACCCCCACACACACACAACACCGTCTGACCACCGGACTAGTAATTCCCATCAACTTCGGCCGTTTTGGAGCGACGACGGAATGAAGATCTTGGCGAGCGCCGAAATTACGGGCCACTAGTTATAAATCAGACGGAGGAATCCAGCGCTGCGCGCCTATTCCCCAAAACTCGGTGAAAATGAAGGCCAGGGACGCCGCGGTCGAGGCAGCTGCCTCTGCGGTCCGTCTTGTTACCGAGGAGTTCTGGGGACCGCAGGAGAACGCTCTTCCACTTGACTGTTTCAACACGCCATTACTGTTTAATATAGCAGCCTCTCCAGCCTAATACAAAAAGCTTCCTATATGCGGATGACTTGGCGCTGGTAATTCAGAGTAACAACTTCGAAACTGTGGAACATAGCCTCACTAACGCTGTCAAAATGCCCTCAGACTATTATGACAAAAATTTCGGGTAAGAGCGATTATACCGAGGGTTCCATATAAACGTAATTATGTGTATAGATAGGTCGTACATCGCGGGAATCGAGAATTTAGACAGATTTTGACTCTCATCGGTATCAATACTGGCAAGATAACAAAATATGTGACATAAATGACACTATCTTTTGATGGTATTGACGCAGAAGCTTAAATTTGGTACGCCACCAAGGAATCATAGACCCTAGTGTGACATAGATTATTACATGGTAAGTCTACCCGTTACTAAGAAAAATTGTTCTTAATAATCGGACAGACAGTCAACAACGAAGTGATCTTATAGGGGTTCCGTATTTACCGACTCAGTTCCGTATCTGAGTCTGTAAATACGGAACCCCAAAAATAATCTCAAGACAAACGCAGCAAAACCGAAGTCTGCATCTTTCATTCGAAGAACAAAGAAGCCTCACGGAAGCTACGTATGAACTGGAGAGGAACACAGTTGGAAGACAGTAATGCTCCATCTATCTTCGGTGTTACCTTGGGCCGCTGTGTAATCTTCAAGACACCTCAAAGCAGAGTTTTAATCACGTAAGGGTCTGCAACGTAACGTAACTGGTTCTGGATGGGAGCCCATTCTCAATCAGGAGAAACTAGCACTCTTATACTGGCCACGTAGCGGCCACTAATATACAGAGGCAAAATTAATTAAAGTGTGTATTTCGTTTGTTCATCTTTACATCTACATATCACTGCCATTCGTCGTCAGAGGAATTCCTAGTTACAGACATAGTGAAAACTTTCAGTCTCTTGCCGCCAAGACTTCACCATGCACATTAAAATCAAAGAAGTTTATAAGGCACTTTCAAAATCATATACATGTTTCCATTCTGTACGTTTAAAAATTCACTCGATTATATTGTGCCCCGCGGAGTGGCCACGCGGTCTGATGCGCCACGTCACGGATTGCCCGGCCCCTCCCGCCGGAGGTTCGAGTCCTCCCTCGGGCATGGGTGTGCATGGTTCAGATGGCTCTGTGCACTATGGGACTTAACATCTGAGGTCATCAACCCCTAGAACTTAAAACTACTTAAACCTAACTAATTTAAGGACATCACACACATCCATGCCCGAGGCAGGATTCGAACCTGCGACCGTAGCAGTCGCGCGGTTCCGGACTGAAGAGCCTAGAACCGCTCGGCCACCGCGGCCGGCAGGCATGGGTGTGTGTGTTGCTCTTAGCATATGTTAGTTTAAGTAGTGTGTAAGTCTAGGGACCGATAACCTCAGCAGTTTGGTCCCTTAGGAATTCAAACACACTTTTTCTTTTTTTGATCAAATTGTTGCAGCTGAGGAAACGGACAGCAGAGAGCGAGGAAGTACTGAAGTTGTGGATATTATAAGCGAAAAGTTTCTTACAATGCCGATGAAACCTTTAATAATTCAGCTGCCTGTGTCACACCAACTATTAAATAATGTTGTTTTCTTTGTTGTTGCTGTCTGCAGTCCGAAGACTAGTTTGATACATCTCTATATTGCTCCTGTTTGATTTCGTGTTTAAACTCTGTACTGATGTGACCAGAAGTCCAGTTCTTCATAATACCGCACTTTAGTAATTCACACTGCATTTAACTTTAACCTACCCGTTTCCCTTTTTAAATTCTCTGTCCTACCTATGCCGTTGAGGTATTTAACATTCCGCGCTGCGACCAGCAGAAAGCCAGTTTTGTTTCTCCTTGTGAAAGCATCCTCCTGAATGGTCTCCATATGGATATCTGAATGTTGGACTGTATTATCTCCGGAATGTTTTACCCAGGAAAATCCTATCATCTATAAATGATAAGACTACAGCAGGGCTGCATGCCTTCAGGATACATAATTGCTGGAGGCTGCCCTTCTCTTCAGCCAGTCGCAGTACCAATACAGCAAGTCCATGTTAGCTAACATTACAACCAGACTGTTTCTCCTGCACCTGCAGGAAAGTCTGCTGCCTCTCTTCAGGAATTGCAGGTTTCTCTGGCCCCTTCACAGACACCCCTCCGACGTGGCTGCACCAACGGTACGGTTGTCTGTATCCTTGAGGAACGCAAGCCATCCCGAATCCTCATGGTCCGTGGCACGTTGTTTAACTTAACTGCAGAAATTTCTCCGTTATGAAACGTGAACCTGCAAATTTATTATCAAATGTGCGTATACTTCACTACCTGCCACATTCAGCACTAAGAAATTCACGCATCACTACGCCTGCACTTGGTGGGGAAAGCCTGTAGAACTGTTCTACAAGTTCCATGTTACAAAGCCTCTGACAGTACACTATGTTATCGTGTGCAGAGGATCAGAGCGTGTGGCCGTGATCTACACAGGCACGCTAGTGTGGCCTCTGCAATAGCCGGAGTAGCTATAAAACTGAGTTACGGGCGCCAGGACACACACACACACACACACACACACACACACACACACACACAGAGAGAGAGAGAGAGAGAGAGAGTGAGTGAGAGAGAGGTGACTGGACTGCGTTACGGATCTCAGACCAATACACTGTGCCCTCAGCTGAAGTTCGGAGTGTCGAAGTGGGAGAAGGCCGCTACCGTTACTTGCAGTAACAACTTACTACAGTGGTGGTGGTGGTGGTGGTGGTGGTGGTGGCGGTGTTGTTGTTGTTGGTGGTGGTGGTGGTGGTGGCGGCGGTGACGGTGTTGTTGTTGTTGGTGGTGGTGGTGGTGATGGTGGTGGTATGTGTGTGGGGGGGGGGGAGTTCGGGGGGGGTGGTGGTAGAGATGGGCATGGGAATATAGATAAAGAGGAAACTGAGAGAAAAGGGATGGGAAGATTAGTAAGAAAAAGAGGAGAATCCGGTGAGAGAATGAGAAAAAGTCAGAAAGTTTGAGGGAAAGAAAATGGAAGAGTAAAAAGTGGAGAAACCGCTGAGACAATAAGCCATAAAATATGAGAGGAAGAAAACGGGAGGGAAGAAGAGGAGAGAGGGAGAGATAGAGAGAGAGAGAGAGAGAGAGAGAGAGAAGAATGGGAAAAGGGAATGGGAGAGTTGAAGAGAAAGGAGTGGGAGGAAGGAAGATGAGAAATATGTGGTGGTGACGAAGTTCAAATGTGTGTGAAATCTTTTGGGACTTAAATGCTAAGGTCATCAGTCCCTAAGCTTACACACTACTTAACCTAAATCATCCTAAGGACAAACACATACAACCATGCCCGAGGGAGGACTCGAGCCTCCGCCGGGACCAGCCGCACAGTCCATGACTGCAGCGCCTCAGACCGCTTGGCTAATCCCGCGTGGCGTGGTGGTGAGGAAGAGGAGAAAGAAGCAATGAGAGTAAGAGACGGAGACGGAACAACGTGAGGACGGAAGAAAGAGTATGGAACGGAAAAGGCAAAAACGGGGACCAGAAAGAGGGAAGACCAAGGAGTAGAAATAACTAACAACATGGAACGGAGAGAGAGGGAAGAGATATCCGTACTTGTTGCTACCATGTGTAGAGCAAAATAACACACGGGAGAAAACAAATTAATTCCCAATTTTTCAGCGGAGAGTAATTAGATAAACAGAAAATTATGAGGCATTCAGATTGTGAAACAAACTAATCACACATGAAGAAGGATGATTATATTTAAAAGTCCCGTCCACGATGATGTCATCAGTATCAGGCTCGAACTGGTGTAGGACGAGGAAGGAAATCAGCAGTTCCCTTTGAAATGGAACCGTTCCGGCATTTGCATTGACCAGTTTAGGAAAAATCACGGAATACCTAAATGAGAACATGGGTACATGAAATTAAACTGCTGTCTTCTCGAATACGAATCCGACGTCTTGTCACTGCGTCGCCTCCCATGGTAATCACACTTCAGTTGTTAATGACAACGGAATTTGAAGGTTCACGACTGATGTCAACTCGTATTACTTGAGGATTGAGGATGTTTTCATGTTTGACCCCAAGGAGTGGAGGAGTTCGTAATTCCGTTACTCATATGTTTATGCACACATATGGAGATAATGCATGGGGACAAAGAATTCCGGTACTACCCAGTATCTCTGATGATCACGCGATAATTACGATTGTGCAAGAAGCAGTACGATTGATTGCTCGTACTGAACAGCGTGGTCTCGGAATAATGCTCTTCATGACCCACAATTCCTTTCGTGTATGGCTACCCGTAATGATTTGTTGGATATTTCTATGACTCTCTGTCTGTCTGTCTGTGTGTGTCTCTCCCTCCCTCCCTTCCGTTATTCCCCAGACTGGCGAAGAATTCGTAGGTTTTAGAAAGTAACCTCTTTAGTTCGTGAAGTACAATTACGTAGATTTGGCACAACATTTATACTGTCGTTACATTTTCAGTCGGCCCGAACGTAAAGCTTCTCGAATTTGACTTCTATAAATGATTCCAGTGACCACTTCTCTCTAGTGTAGTCAAACGATGTCGTTTCACTTAAGAGCAGTGGTCTGCTTCGTGTAAACACCTGAAAATATCTACCAGAAGTCCCCGTATCCCTTTGGACTTTGTGAATTTTTAACATTAATAAAATCCATTCGAAAAAGAGCAGTTGAACTTGAAATATTGCGGCCAAAAATCATATTAAAAAAAGATTTGATAAAGAAGGTATTTGAACCGATATTTGTGAATGAATTACGAGGTTTGCCCAGAAAGTAATGCATCGCATTTTTTTTTCTCAGCCGAAAACAATGCTACGAATGCGAAACGTTACGTATGTATTACATTAAGTATTCTAAGAGAGCGTGCCAAGTTTCCGTCACTTCCGACAGATAGCGTAGCTGCAGGACAGTCTCAAAATGATTTCTGTAGGTGATGTACGTTACAAGGAACGTGCCGTTATTGAATTTCTCAGTGCAGAGAAAGAAGCTGTGGGGAATTCACAAACACTTGTGTAAAGTCTATGGAACGTATGCTGGCGGCAGAAGTACAGTTAGTCACTGAGCACGGACTGTGAGGATGAGAAGGCAGTTCGGCGGAGCCCCACGATTTGCAGCGGTCGTGGAGACCATTCACGGCTGTCACACCTGTTAGTTCTGACCTAGCCACCTCGGACTTCCACTTGCTTGGGCCGTTAAAGGATGCAATCCTGTAACAGTTTGAGGACGATGAGGTGATTCACACGGTGAAGCACTGGCTACGCCAACAGGTCAAGGACTGGAACCGACAGGGCAGACACGTCTTCAATAAAGAATTGTTGAAGAAAAAAATAACGGTGCATTACTTTATGGGCAACTCTCGTATCTGACAGGTGACGTGCAGTAGTGAGTTGCAGACTGCCGCGCTTCATTCGCACAATTTCGAAATGCCACAACTTACTCAAGAGTGCTGTTTTCCGGTATAGCAGCTCACAAAAGAGAAATATGGTGTTGTGGTCTAAGAAAAATCCCCATAATGTGTAAGAGGTGGAAACCAGCATCATTTTTTGAAGGGTGCATGAATGGAGATTATTATTCGGCCATGTTAAAAACATAATAAGCACGTCATCCACAAAACAGGTGAATCGTGGATCATGTATTTTTATAGCCAAATGAAGGTACAAAACATTTTGCGATTCTGGTGCGTGAGTTCCTTGATGAGAAGCTTCGAGGACGCTGTGGTTCAGTAACATCTCCAGTCCCACTGAAATGGACGCCAACTTATTAAGGCGACAATAAATTTCCCTGTGTGTCAACGTCGGTAAAAGACTAATGAACAATTCTGCAAAAGTGTTGAAGCTTGTCGAAGCGCAACTAAAAATGGTTCAAATGGCTCTGAGCACTATGGGACTTAAACATCTGAGGTCATCAGTCCCCTAGAACGTAGAACTACTTAAACCTAACTAACCTAAGGACTCCACACACATCCATGCCCGGGGCAGGATTCGAACCTGCGACCGTAGCGGTCGCGCGGTTCCAGAGTGAAGCGCCTAGAACCGCTCGGCCACACCGGCCGGCGAAGCCTAACAGCTGAGATGCTCCGCAATGTATCAAGGGAGTTACGGGGCCGATGGTGCACATACAGAGCAGTTATTTTTTATACATAGAAGTATTCCAGTATACAATATACTGTTTTGACCAGGCGTTCGGGAACTTCTCGAAAGCGTCGTAGATAGTGAAAGAAATTAATGGTTCGGTCAGTAACACAATCATCAAAGGTGTCACTGGTCTGTCCCTAAGGAAGAGCAACATAATTGTGAAGGACGTGATGAAGTCGACGCTGCGGCTAGTTAGCAGTGTGTGACTCGATCCCCGTGGACACCGTACAGATAAGGGAAGTCACGACAAAGGGCCGGGGGCAGCGGTAGAGCCAGAGTCGTGACCGCCCACTGTTCAGCAGGCGCGACTGCAGAGCCACGACCAGCTCTGCGATCTCCCAGGGTCGCCGAGGTCCGCGCGGGACACCTCTTCACTGTCATCTGCCCAGCGGGTATGAAGTCGGTGGAAATAATTATAGGGCAACATCTCTACTGAACAGCTCCACCACGGGGAAAGTTTCTGCAAAGAACACGACACATACAATATCGTCGCCGGCCGGATTGACCGAGCGGTTCTAGGCTCTACAGTGAGGAACCGCGCGACCGCTACGGCGCAAGTACGAATCCTGCCTCGGGCATAGATGTGTGTGATGTCCTTAGGTTAGTTACGTTTAAGTAGTTCTAAGTTCTAGAGGACTGATGACCTCAGAAGTTAAGTCCCATAGTGCTCACAGCCATTTGAACCATTTGAACAATATCGTCCCGCATACTGACGTATGGTTATACTAGCTTCGCACGCGTAGACTGTATGGTCTGCACAGATATTTTTTGTTTTCCTTTAATCGAATTTGTACGTTGTTACGCCCATTGTCCACGTGGAAATGAATACGCTTTGCAAACAATGCATATAGCCTACGGAAACTACGTTGTAAATAGGTATTATAATTTAATAAAGCAATTCTTCATATAACATTTGCACATTTTTAAAGAAAGATTTAATTCATTTACAAACATTATTCGCGTACAAATCAATAATCTAGGAACAGTATACCTGATCACTTCAAACGGATATTCCTATACAAGGAATCGCATTTGCACTTGGTATCTATTTTGCCATCAGTAATTAAAACAAAAATAAGTTTATAAACATATATTAGGCCTATTGAAATATTAATGTATTAAAGATTCTTTTCTTTGTCTATACATTTTTGACAAAGCCGATGACTGTAAAATAGCTCTCTCCGATTTACTTCACAAGTTGCAGCACTTTCTAAGCTTTTCATGCTTACTAAGGTCACAGAAACATGGTCGCCTCCGAATGTACTTCTGACGAAAAAGCGATTCTGGTAGCTGGAGTCGGAAGTTTTTGTTAACCCTACCATTTGAGCCCTTATGGTGATATTTCCATAGGAACTTTCATCACCTAAAATATATTTCTTTATTTCTAATCGAGAAATCAAATACCAGTTTTCATAGAATTAGCTTTAAAAAAAGTTTTGATATAACGAAATATTTTCATAAAAATTTTCATCCCCTCTATCAGCACCTTAGGCAACGGCCTTGCCGCAGTAGATGCACCGGTTCCCGTGAGATCACCGGAGTTAAGCGCTGTCGTGCGTGGCCGGTACTTGGATGGGTGACCATCCAGCCACCATGTGCTGTTCCCATTTTTCGGGGTGCACGCAGCATCGTGATGCCAATTGACGAGCTACTCGACCGAATAGTAGCGGCTCCGGTCAAAGAAAACCATCATAACGACCGGGAGAGCGGTGTGCTGACCACACGCCCCTCCTATCCGCATCCTCAACTGAGGATGACGCGGCGGTCGGATGGTTCCGATGGGCCACTTATGGTCTGAAGACGGAGTGCTATCACCACCTTACGGGTTAAATTTCCAAAAGCACTGAAACACGCATTTTTTAAAATTTTGTTACAGTTTTTATAAATTTAGCTTTAAAAATTCCTTTCGTAATGGAACATTTTCTAAAAGTTTTCATCCCCTATTTAATTCCCTTAGGTTGTCGAATTTCCAAAAGCACTTAAAAACAATATTTTTTATTTCTGACCGAGAAACCAAATACTAATTTATAGAGACATACTTTAAAAAAAAAAACCTTTCATCTCCTATTTCACCCCATTAGGGATTCAGTTTCGGAACAGCCTTAGTACTTTAAAGAGAGAGATACAGGCACGGAGTGTGCAGCATTGATACCAGGAAAAACATTTTGTTTCAGTACCAACGAACTCCATGAGATTTGTTTTCTAATAATAAACTATAATGTGTAAACAGTGAGTGTATAATATACCCAACAAAAGGGGAACAGAGCCTGAGAAGAAATTAAATTGTTAATACGAACTACAGAATCAGTTTGAAAGAGCTGTATCTTTCCGTTAATGTATACTTTGACTCGTTCCACGTCCAGAATTGTCCTTTCTTTTTGGCTCTGCGGAAAACAGTAAATGAATCTTTTCAATGCCTGGAACGCGTTTTCTAATTACTTAGATTTCCTACAATAATTTATCTTTTGAGAATTTTCTCCGTTACTACAGTACATATTAACTAAACTTCTAATAAAAAACTTTCAGAGAACATTTAAATGAATAGTTTCTCACATAACTGTAGTCTCTTAATGTTTTGTCATCTGTAATTTGCGTTTGTGCGTTTGTGTGTGTGTGTGTGTGTGTGTGTGTGTGTGTGTGTGTGTATGTTTACATGTATGGAATGTACACTTGTGCAATGTGAGATATGAATGTGGAAACCAAAGACTTAATGCAGAAACCGGAAACAGCGATCGTATTCCTCCGTCGAAGATTAAAGTGAGGAACTTTATTCCGCACCTTGGCAGGTAATCCCGAGCGCTTGACGATGTGGCAGCTTGTGAAACGCCACGGGGGAAGCGAGCGGGAATTAACAAACGAATTAAGTCCGGTGTCCCTGTCTAGTGGCCGTCTCGACTTTAAAAAAAACTTGCGCCGCCTTCTAATCGAGAAGCCAGTCGACTAGCACAAAATAAATGAGTAACTAAATAAATAACGTAATGACTAGTCTTCTTGGATTTCAAGGTGAGCATTTCAAGTAAGGTGACAGGAAACTAATTTTAGTTTTTAGGCAATCCGACACTTTAATGCGACGTGACAGCACCGCGTTAGCTTTACGCCCAGACATAGGTCAGAAGAACCGACACGGGGGAAATTGTTTGCCAGAGAAGAATTCCTTCGAGCAAGGCACGACTTCATTCGTGGCTTGTGCAAACTGTCATTACAATCGCAAGCTACTACTTCAGTTCGTATAGCTTCACAGGCGATATTTGTGATTCAGGGGGGAAATGAATTTAAAAAGAGTTAAATAATTTTAATATGCTCACGGAAAAAATGAAAACATCAAGAAATAGTTAATGCAGAGTAATGAAATTTCTGGAATACATTTGTGCAGCTACCACATTTAAGTGATTAACTATACAAGACCAAAGGTGGTTAATGTGTTCACAAGAAAAGCCATTTCACATGTGAAATGCTGGTACATTAAAAATCGGTGAAACAGCCAGAATGCTGGATGAAAGCACGCAGATGTGCATGCAATGTATCGTACAGGTGCCAGGTGCCAGTTTGCGGGTTGGAGTTCCACGTCTGTTGCACGGCCGGCCGTTGTGGCCGAGCGGTTCTAGGCGCCTCAGTCCGGAACCACACGACTGCTACGGTCGCAGATTCGAATACTGCCTCGGGCATGGATGTGTTTAAGTAGTTCTAAGTTCTAAGTTCTAGGGGACTGATGACCTCACAAGGGAACCTCCCCATCGCACACCCCTCAGATTTAGTTATAAGTAGGCACAGTGGATAGGCCTTGAAAAACTGAACACAGATCAATCGAGAAAATAGGAAGAAGTTGCGTGGAACTATGAAAAAAATAAGCGAAATATACAAACTGAGTAGTCTGGTATGTGAGTTGACATGAAGCGAGGTAACATATTAATACCGGGATTGTTTACAAAACACAGAAATAAAGCAATATTTATGCAGGTCCTGACTTTCTCGTTTAGTTCGACTACTTTCCCAAGGCTTTTCTTAACCATCAACGGGTGAAGCAAAGCGCCAATTCAGCTTCCTTTTTCTGCCTTTATTATGCTTGTTTCCTCATCACATGATGGTTGCGCGTTCTTAAATGCTCATGAGTATTGCGAAACCTTGTATATTGTGAGTACAAAGCTAATCAGAAAAAAAAACGAACGCGGTTAACTTCAATGAATTTCATATTCTGACTTCCGACAGTATTTTCAGTCAGATAGTAAGCAAAGTGCCACTGGCTCTATGGCTGACCTCATTCCTAGCTGCTTATTGCACAAATTTCTCTGCTTACAAGTAGACCACTATGACGACTATCGTCTCATCTTGGTTCTTTTCCTTTCCACCTGTAAGTGGCGTGAATAAAAGGACGCTATGTGCAAGAAGCATGAAGCACCCTTTGAATGTATCCTGATAGCTAAAAGAGCCACGCGCACTTTGAATAAGAAAATGCTACTTGACACTGAAATCAATATAAAAGATAGGGTCGCCACCAACTCTAGCCACACGACAAAAAGAGGTAGCACTGAGTCGGAAAATTACTTAATTTATTAATAATAAAAACTCACAAAAGAACATTCATTGTAAAGTCATTGATAAAGAATGGGATGAAGTTATTAATATGATCCAGGCATTCTTCCCGTGAATCAAATATTGAGTAAAGTAAATAGGACGTGAACACCATGCGTAAGTGCAGCCTACAGCAAGATTCGTGAAAACACAATCTCTTCCAGAGCATTTGCTTCAGATAAAAAAAGGGACACTAATCACTACACCTGTGCACATGGAAACGCTATCGGTGGGCCAACAAGGAAAACTACAAGGTAAATGGCGAAGGTAACGGCGACGTAACATCGGTACACAAGATAAGATTGAAGGCAAAATTATTTATTCCTTAAAACATTGATGTAGTGCATCTATAGCCTGCTGTTGCATGCTAACTATGTACAATTGCTTGTGAAATACGACACGTTTCATAACAGACTCGCGGGCCCACTCGGTCCGCGGAGACAATTTCTATGGACTGTGGCCAAATTTTAATCACATGAGACAAAGAAAATTCACAAATACACAAAAATTACCAAGATCCGGAAAAGATTAGAAGCATACACACACAATTGTAGGCACATAAACATTCACACTGAACCGAGGGCAATTCAACATATGCAACTCCTTTGTGCTGCGTTCCTCTCACGGATCAAAGTCAAGACTGCATTGGGAATCAAACTGAAAGTTTACAAAAGCCTTGCATTCCCTGCTGCAACCCAGCAAATAAATCTTTATGAGACGAAACTCGAGACCAAAAGCTAAAAGCTCCCCTCTCTATGCGACAACGCGCCACGCGGTCAGTCCAACTCACCCTTCTTCGACTGGAGCACAGCTGTGTACGCTTCCCGTACCGGCGGCAGACTGCCTCCCGCTTCTCCAGCCTCTTCCACGCTCCGCGTGGACCGGAAAACCCCAGGATGCCATTTCCGCCACCAACCTAACGCAGGTGGATTTCTTACAGGTAGCGGAAACCTCTTTGCCGACTTGACCACTACGAGAGTTGGCAATGAAAGGTGGCTACAGGACCCTTTCATCACCCCAAACGTCCCGGAGAAGACTGTGCCGCGAATTTTCTCGCCATGCTAGGAGATTCGCCAACAGTCTTCGAAACAAACATACCCTAACGAGTAACAATTGCAACAGTAAACAGCAGCACAAAAGAGTCGATTAATCTCTTATATCCAAGTGAGCTTTATCTGACCTTAGTCAATAATTGTGACCTCATGCGGTCCGCAAAGCAAACAGAACAAATTAAATTAAGCGTGATATCCTACGCGAACATCATGTCATCTGACCTACTACGACCACAACCATGAGATATTATTTTAAAATTGCCTTAACCAACTATCAAAAGTTAACATAGAGACATAGGTGAACAGGTACATAATATATATATAAATATATAAACAAATACAATGATGCAAAATCATTATCACGAACCAAAGCAGTATCATCTGGTGCTGACATATATAAAAACATGCAAGTGAAAGTGCAAAATACAATATTCACAACAAATACAGTGATACAAAATCATTAATGAACCCAATGGTATGACAGCTGGTAAATAATCACCTATGGAAAATAAGACATGAGTACAAAAACACATCCAGAAATCAACTCGTTGACACGCTGTAATTTTTCATTTTCGTCACATGGTTGTTTCACTGGGTATTCTCTTTAGGTGCTGGGGTGGGCGTCTCTTCTAAAGGCGACTTGGAGGATAAGCTACTAGGGGACCACAACACTGAACTGGGGAGTTCGCAGCGGCGTTGATTGTAACGTCCGTTGTAACCCAGGTTGATCATCCTAGACAGCACCCCGCGACGTTGCCTCGTGCCCGTTTCCACCCTCTGCGTCCATACTGTGGGATGGTTCGGCGTTGCAGATTTGCAGGACATCGCCACTTGTGGGCCCTGCCTCATCATCGAGAAGGCGGCTTGGCGGTTGTCGTCCGTGTGTTGTGGAGGAATGTGTTTTACCGACACACGCCCCCGTCTCCTGTCGTGTCAATGGGGAGACACGCGCTCTTCTGTGTCGCATCGAGGTCGACGTAAACTCGTGCGGGTGTCGGGCTTGAGACCCGCTTATCACCTCTTTGCACCGTCTCAGCTGATGCGTCAGTGGTGGGACCCGTGTCCCTCCGGGCAGTGGGCGTTACCTCACCGCAGCAGCCGTCTGGACTAGCGGCGCTCAGGAATCGGCGGCCTCGCCTGGTGTGCGTCATACTTTCCCTTTCGCTTGTCAGATGACTAGCGCATGGGGTGGAACGCCGGCCATCAGCTGGCGCTGCCGTGTTGACACGCCTGCGGGCTCCGGTGTGAGCATGCGCCTGGGGGAAGACCAGCATCCCCTCCCCTCTGACGGGGAAACAGCTGTGACCGCTCGCCGCATCACTGCTTCGCCGTTGATACCAGGGTTCGGCAACGCCTGCCGGTGGACCAAGCCCTGTGCTTTCTGAGGCGGAGGCTCCCTAGGCGGCCTTGCACCCACTTAAGAACTGCGCTCACAGGGATCGTTATAAAATATCATGTGTACAGATTACCACAAAATCTTCGGAGTTTATCACTCCTGATCAATACATGGAATAGTGCCCTAAATTAACTTGACAAAAAGGGCCTTCTTAACATTACTAATAAAAAAAACAATGAGGAAAATTAAATAACCAATATTCAAACAAACAAAAATCCTTTTTATAAAATATAGTTCCAGCATTACATCTGCTGTCAGTCATTCGGGGTAGATCTTGTACAAGGTTTGGTCAGGATTTGGATAGGATTTGGCGCCGCTGCTAGCTACTGACACAAAACTCTACCTACTCCTAACTACGCTCTCACACACAATCTACACAGCTCGTACTAGTCACCATCACCATATAGCCCGATTACAATTCCCACATATAAACAAAATATTCCTTTCAACACCAATACCCATATCGTTGTTCATTGACTGCTCCTCCAAGGTTTGCAGAACATGTTTGCTGATCTGTGAAAAATTTCCGAGACTTCTTTTCTATGGACATTGCATAATAAAAGTTATGATTAATGAGACACAGAAGGTTCATTCAAGTCACATCTGGAATGGTAAATGTTTCAACATCTATTCATCAGACTAATGCAAAAGGTCAGTGGGCATAAAAATGGAAATAAAAATCATCCTATCCTATTAGCAAACACATAAACACTTCGTCCTATAAGTACATAAAAAAATACTGTCAAAAGAAATCCATTGTCCAGGGCCATGAGAACCCAACTTACTGCTATCATAAGATACTCATAATGATTACACACTTACTCACCACATGTCCCCAGGGATCCTCACCTACCATCATGTTATTTCAGCTTGGAGGTAGTCGCACTGATTCTCTATTAAATATCAAGTTGCTTGAGTTAATAAGCTGTTTCCATTTACGTCTTGTGGGGTTTCACATTCTGGTGTCCTCAACCGTACCTAGTAGTATGTGACGGCAAGTTACACTTTCCAAATATCTTATAAGATGGCAACTCTGAAAATCAAACACTATTAGTCTCCCTTCATACACAAGTCCTTCACCTACAAGTCACCAAGTTGCTTCATTAACATCGCAGTACATTTCAAAAATCTCACTGAATCATCCTCACCTAAGGGGAATAAGAACATTACAACTGTAATTTATCATCAAGAATTACCTTACGTCCAATTCCTCGCCACGTCAATACGTCCGATACCTTTTTAGTCATCAAAAAACAAAAGCCATCTTACTGTAATAGGAAACACTTGATCTGAGCCTCATAATCATTTACATTCAGATGTTTTGAAACTGCACAACATTACTCCTTTCTGCTGACAAGAAGAAATAACTACGCATATATTGGGGGACCCTTTACAATTCACAGAAAATATACACTTTAATTTTAAACACACCAGAGTGAATCAAAACATTGGAAAATATACGCTGTAAATGTACTAAACAGACACGACTGGGTTTACCGCAGGCACAACAATACTGTGGCCCTCTCTCAACAAATCTTCCATAATAACGTCTTCCTTTATCAAATGCACATCAGTATCATCAATAGCACCGGTCCTCATTAAGTTGACGCCAACCGAGTCAGCCAATAGTCATTGATTCCTTTGATTAGAGGTATTTGGCTGATTGTGCAGCGGGTTTGCGGAACGAATTTCAACACCCACTGGCGGACCACCCGTACTGTTTAGAGCACCCCTGTTGTCGCTTGTTCGATAATTATTTTGTGGTCGGTTGCGACTACCGTTCCTAGGTCCGCTATAATTACTCCAATATCTCTGCTCATTACCATATCTTCTAAACTCCCGGGGGTGTCTTTGATTTACTCTCGGCGAATGATGACGATTGGCATCGTTCGTTCTGCCCGCGTTCCGTGAGGAATCGCGACGCTGCCAACGCTCGCGCGCCCTGTAACTCTGAGGCGACCCGTTACGTCTGGAGTGCCACCTGTCTCTACGGCTGCGGCTTCGCTCGCGCGGCCGCTGCTCGTAGGCGCTCTGACCGTAATTCTGCGTGGTGCCATTCGCATCACACTGAAGCTCTAAAAGAAGATTGCGAAAACTCTCTACGTCATCCTTACATCGTCCTGCAAGGATAACGTGCCGAAACTGCATTGGAAACTTTCCCAGGCAAATACGAATAATTTCCGCAGGTCCATAAGGATCGTCAAGATGTTCATTCGCCTGCAGCATGTGCTCGAACATCTGCACAGGGCTGGAGAATTTCGACCTGTTTAACTCTGGTAGCTTAATGAGTCCGTGTTTTACACGACTCTGCGCTGCCACTGACCAATAGATCGACAGGAAGTGTAGACGAAACTCCCCGACAGTGTAGCAATTGCGTGCAATTGACCTCATCCGAGCCGCTGGCTCACCTTCGAGGTAGCCGCACATATACTCTATCTTGTGCGCATTGGGCCACGTAGGAGGGAGGGAGAACTCGAACTGCTGTAACCAGGCCCGCGGGTGAATCCCCGTAGCCGAGTTACGGAAGACTTCAAACTTCCTCACGGTCAGAAAATGTTTAAAGTCAAATTCGTGAGTTTCCCTTGGCGAACGTTCCTGAGGGGATCCGCGCCGTTCCCACCTGGTACGAGATCCGAGATCATGACGATGATCAAATTCGCCATCGTTCCCGGAATCATCGTCGGAATAATGGCCCTTTCGATCATTTCTTTCAACTTCATGGGCCTTGAACCCTTTTAGATGAAGTTCTAAACGGGCCATGCGCTCACATATTCCCTCGGTAACCCCTCTTTGTTGTATTTTTATTTCACACTGTCCACGCGGACATTTCGTTATCGACCGTATTTCGTCTGCATCCGCTGATGATGAGGTAATCGTTTCCCTATTATTGTCAGACTTACGCGCCACTGCGTCTGAGATCCTGGCTATTTCTTCTCGCATCTCTCGGTGGGCCGTGTCTTGTTTTGTTTGCGTAAGCCCTTGCTCTCGCTCGAGAGCTATTATCGCCTGGCTGAGGGTTTCTACCTGCGCGCTAATATGGACCGGGCACTTAGCCGCAGTGTCCTCTATTCGAGACACAAGAGCCGCGTGGTCACTCTGGCATTGTTCTGCTAACGCGCGGAGATCCCTGGCGGAATTTTGTCCTACTCGGGACTCAAGAGCCGCTCGTTCACTCTGGCATTGTTCTGCTAGTATACGTATATTCCCAGCGAACCTTTCTTCTTGCTCCATCACCTGCTTGCTAATGACTTGCTGCCCCTCTTCTAAGGCGGAGATGCGTTGGTCAATGATCGCCAGTTTCTCCCCAACACCCTGTAGTATTTCACTACTCAATCTTTTATTTGCTTCCTCGATATGCCTCCTATTTTCTTCTGCTTGTTTTTTATTCATTTCCTCGCTATGTCTCCTATTTTCTTCTGCTTGTTTTTTATTCACTTCCTCGCTATGTCTCCTATTTTCTTCTGCTTGTTTTTTATTCACTTCCTCGATATGTCTCCTATTTTCTTCTGCTTGTTTTTTATTCACTTCCTCGATATGTCTCCTATTACTGTCTAGTAATTGTCGTAGCATAGCCTGTAATGAATTTGCATCTATCGAATGATTCGAAATCACTACAGCGGGCTCAGGATGGACAACACTTGTACTTGCGTTTTCCGCGTTTCGTTCCTGGTCGGACTCGACGTTTTGACCTAGTCCTTGTTCAGGGTTATTTTCTGGCAGGTTTTTCCGATCGCGGCTCCCTGAACGGCTACGCGTCTCCATCATAAGGATAGTTACTCCGTGCTCCAAAATACAACAAGAATAATGCCAAAGTCTCCTAATGGACTCACAGTCCCCAAAAAGCACCCAAGATTTACTATATGACACCGGTACACGCCACAGGACAAGAATCAACCCAAACTTGTAACACAATTGAATACTAAATCACAATATTTATACAGTAATACATATACAAGATAAAACATGTAAGAAAATGCACACCTATATCACAAATTCACGTAAATTCAGTATCACAGAAAGACAATATACCAATTAGCACTTCCAACCGAAAATAACTAATCCTCACTGTGCATCAGAAGATCTCTGGTTTACCGAAATCCGTGAGCAGGGTAAGCCATGTGTATGTGGCGTGAATAAAAGGACGCTATGTGCAAGAAGCATGAAGCACCCTTTGAATGTATCCTGATAGCTAAAAGAGCCACGCGCACTTTGAATAAGAAAATGCTACTTGACACTGAAATCAATATAAAAGATAGGGTCGCCACCAACTCTAGCCACACGACAAAAAGAGGTAGCACTGAGTCGGAAAATTACTTAATTTATTAATAATAAAAACTCACAAAAGAACATTCATTGTAAAGTCATTGATAAAGAATGGGATGAAGTTATTAATATGATCCAGGCATTCTTCCCGTGAATCAAATATTGAGTAAAGTAAATAGGACGTGAACACCATGCGTAAGTGCAGCCTGCAGCAAGATTCGTGAAAACACAATCTCTTCCAGAGCATTTGCTTCAGATAAAAAAAGGGACACTAATCACTACACCTGTGCACATGGAAACGCTATCGGTGGGCCAACAAGGAAAACTACAAGGTAAATGGCGAAGGTAACGGCGACGTAACATCGGTACACAAGATAAGATTGAAGGCAAAATTATTTATTCCTTAAAACATTGATGTAGTGCATCTATAGCCTGCTGTTGCATGCTAACTATGTACAATTGCTTGTGAAATACGACACGTTTCATAACAGACTCGCGGGCCCACTCGGTCCGCGGAGACAATTTCTATGGACTGTGGCCAAATTTTAATCACATGAGAACAAAGAAAATTCACAAATACACAAAAATTACCAAGATCCGGAAAAGATTAGAAGCATACACACACAATTGTAGGCACATAAACATTCACACTGAACCGAGGGCAATTCAACGTATGCAACTCCTTTGTGCTGCGTTCCTCTCACGGATCAAAGTCAAGACTGCATTGGGAATCAAACTGAAAGTTTACAAAAGCCTTGCATTCCCTGCTGCAACCCAGCAAATAAATCTTTATGAGACGAAACTCGAGACCAAAAGCTAAAAGCTCCCCTCTCTATGCGACAACGCGCCACGCGGTCAGTCCAACTCACCCTTCTTCGACTGGAGCACAGCTGTGTACGCTTCCCGTACCGGCGGCAGACTGCCTCCCGCTTCTCCAGCCTCTTCCACGCTCCGCGTGGACCGGAAAACCCCAGGATGCCATTTCCGCCACCAACCTAACGCAGGTGGATTTCTTACAGGTAGCGGAAACCTCTTTGCCGACTTGACCACTACGAGAGTTGGCAATGAAAGGTGGCTACAGGACCCTTTCACACCTTTCTTCCTCCAATTTTCCTCTCTTCTTCCATTTTGCTTCTGCACATTCTATTCGTTTCTGCTTATCCCTTTCTTTTAGCCACCTTCTTTTCTCCTATTCCGCTCCTCCTGCTTCCTCTCGCTTCTCGTACTTCTTTCGCTTCTCTTTTGCCCTTCACTTCTCTTTATAGCATTTCCGTATTGCTTCTAATGTGTAAAATGTTATGGGACTTAACTGCTAAGGTCATCAGTCCCTAAGCTTACACACTACTTAACCTAAATTATCCTAAGGACAAACACACACACCCATGCCCGAGGGAGGACTCAAACCTCCGCCGGGACCAGCCGCACAGTCTATGACTGCAGCGCCCCAGACCGCTCGGCTAATCCCCCGCGGCCATATTGCTTCTTCTCTTCGATTTTGCCACTCTTCATCCCCCTCTTTTCTCCTTCTCCTTCCTGCTTCTCCTCTTCCTTTTCGCTTTACCTCCTCCATTTCCCTCTCTTCTTACTTCTACCTCCCGTATTTCTTTATCAGTTCGCTTCTTTCTTTGTCATTTCGTTTTTTTATCACTTATTTATCTCTTTCTGCAACTCCCCTCTCTTATCTGTGCTTCTGTTTCGTCCTCCTTTTCTATTCTCTCGTTACTGTTTCCTCTTCCACTTTACATCTTTTCTCTCACCCCTCGCATAGTTACCTCGTATATCTACATCTACACCATTACTCTGCAGTTCACACGTACATGTTTGGAAGAGTGTCTCTAGAACTACTTCCACGCTATTTTTCTACCGTCAACTCCTGAACAGAAAGGGGGGAAAATGAACGCTTAAACCTTTCCATACATGGTCTGATTTTTCATATTTTATTGTGGTTGCCATTTCTCGCTATGTAGATGGGAGTCGACGAAATATTTTCGCACTCGGAGGAGAAAACTGATGATTGAAATTTCATGAAAAGATTTTGCTACAGCGAAAACGCCTTTGTTTTAATGAAAAACGTCGTGATCATCACCTTTAACTGCTGATAAAATCTTCATTTAAACAACCAGTTTAGGTCAACCGACCATCTTAAAAACACAACAGAATCATAGTAGGCGAATATAAAATCACTGACATCAGATATTAAATCCATGAATTTATCACTGCAGCCACATCGTAATATAAACTACATCGTCAATATATAAACAATGCTAGCCAGTGCACAGTTTCCTTTACATCAGCACTCGACGTTAACGGAGTGAACAGATGCACCCCCCCCCCCCCACACACACAATTTATACTATTATGATGTGACAACAACGACAAATTCATTGACGTCAATGATTTTATATTCGCCTAATATGATGTTATGCTTTTAAGAAACTGATGAAGGTCAGTCGATCGAAACTGCTTGTTTAAATAAATATAGTATCATCAGCTCAAAGCGTTAATCACGAAATTTTTTAGGTATGAGTGTGACGAACCAATTGCTACCGAGCGAGGTGGCGCAGTGGTTAGACACTGGACTCGCATTCGGGAGGACGACGGTTCAATCCCGCGTCCGGCCATCCTGATTTAGGTTTTTCGTGATTTCCCTAAATCGCTCCAGGCAAATGCCGGGGTGGTTCCTTTCCAAGGGCACGGCCGACTTCCTTCCCTAATCTGATGAGATTGATGACCTCGCTGTCTGGTATCCTTCCCCGAAACAACCAACCAACCATTTGCTGATAATATTTGTTATAACGATTTCGTTCCCAGCTCGCTTATCCCAGTATCAGTTATACTCTCTCTTCTGTTTCAAGATAATACAGGACGAGCTGCCCTTCTTTGAAGTTTCTTGATGTCGTCCGGCAATCCTATCTGGTGAGGATCTCATGCCCCCATACCTCGGAACAGTACTCCAGAGGAAGACGAACAGGAGTACTGTAGGCAGTCTGGTTAGTCAATTTCTAGCAACTACTAAGCGTTCCACGAATAAAACGGAGTCTTTTGTTCGCTTTCGCTGCAACTACTGCAGTGTGGTGGTTTCAATCTAAGTTGTTCGTAGCTGGAATCCCTAGATACTTACAAAAAGACAGCCCCCAGAGGTGGGATCCATTTTTTGAAACCATATATACGGTGATGTAAATTAGGGTCCCAGATATCACACCGTGCAGCAATTCACCGTGGTGGACCCTCATCTGTGAGTAATCGGTGAAAAATATTCCAAAACCTCTCGTGATCTTTTAGAGGTATAAAATTAGGAACATTTAAAATTTTATCGAAATGACTTTTCGTTACTTTTTATTCAGTTAACTGATTTAAATGTAATTATTTATTTCTAGCTCTCCGTCATGTCATTTTAATCATTGTTTTAACTTTTTGATTTGCTCTCTTCCTTTCACTGTTTTTCCTCTTGGGATCCATGTGCATATGAATGTCATTATATTTATTCATCTATCTGTCATAATATTTAAATATTTGAAAATGCTGATATATCGGTTAAAAACAAGAGATGACATAATCTATTTTTGTTTATTGCGAAATGGTATCTAAAATGTGTTTTTAGTTACGAGCTGTACGTTTTTTTGGATGGTAATCGTCATGCAAATATTTGAAACAAATCTTATTGTAATAGGGACGAAATAACGTAAATAAAGGTTTAAAAGAAAGAAGGGATTATGAGTGAAACTAAATTCAAGTAAAGTGAGGAATAGAAATAATGAGTGCAAAAGAATGATTAAAATACAAGGCAGTAAAACGGAAGAGAGTAAGTCGAACTTAATATGTAATAGTGATTGCAGCCACATGAACAAAGACGCCAAATGAAGGAAGATGAAATGAAGGTAGAAGATAGCAAATCAAAATATGATGATTAAAATGACACGAATGAAGATTAGGAATAAAAATACATATAAACCAATTATCTGAATATAAATAACGATTAAAGTCTTTTCGATAAAGACTAAAATTAAAAGATTTCAGAGCACCTAAAGGAGATTCGAACCGAGATCCTCCTCCACGAGAAGTAGTACTCTTTAACCACTATACTACACTATTAATCCGTATATAGATGGTATTATATTGGTGCTATTTTAAAGCTCTAGATGATAAATGCAAATCCGAATTTTTTTCCTGAGTGTATTTTCGTTCTGTAGTTGCAACTTCGCCCAAGGATTGTAAAGCAACTTTGGACAATATGGCCACACAAATGAAGGATTTTTTTTTTTCGTCAGTTACGCGGAAGAAAGAGCCCACCAGGGTGAATCGCTGCAGGATGTGATACCTGGCCTACATAGAAAGTCAATCGCACTCTTTGGGTCATCTCCTTGTTACTTGACTCGAAAACCTTTTAATTTTGTGTGATGTATCGTACAAACGCCTCCGTCCCTCCCCCTCCCCAGCCATATACTATCTTCATACATCTTTCCTCTACCTGTCGCCTCCCTGTGCACTTTTACACATCTACGGATGTATCATTACACCAACGTTGCCCGGCTGTGCAATGCTAATTCAGTTTCCTTGTGCTGCTGCTACTACTACTGCTGCTGCTGCTGCTGCTGCTGCAAGTAACGGCAGCTGACTTCTCCCACAATAGGGCATCAATTGAAAGGGCAGTACGTTGGCTGCAGATCCGTAAGGCAGCCACCTATATGGCTCAGCTTTATGGCTGTGGCTGTTGGTACAGGGGCCACGACGGCGCGCCTCTGTGCAGTTGACGGGTACGCGCGACTCTCCCCCGCCCACGATAACATCGCAGGCTGTCAGGGGAATTGCACCGCGGCACGGCACGCGACTTGAAGAGCAGATCCTGATAGTCGTCTTACTGCAGCAAACGCTTTTCTGACATTTATTCCCGAGCACTGAATGTGCATGCAGCGCAGGCCTTGCTGTGGACTTTTTCTTTCTTACAAGGTGACATTTCGACATTTGTCACTTTCGACAAGTAGATTCACAGTGAACTACGTAACAGTTGGCTTGAAAATAACAGTTGGTAAGTAGTTACTGTGAGACGAGTGTTCCAGTCTGAAGCATCAACATTAGCTTGCAGAAAGCTGATTATTTGATAATCGTTTAAATTTCCTGCATCAAACTAATTCGGCCTGAATCGGGCGTGATTGTGTGCGTTTAAGACATTAATTTTCATGCGTAAGTATTACGTCAATCATTGGCAATGATATATAAAGATGAAGAACAAAAATAAACATAACTAACGTCAGCGAGCTTGTTAAGAGTAACTTAAAAGTCCAAAATTACGAATGCAATAATGATTATTGAATAATTTTTAAAACATTGTGGAAATCTGAAAACATTTATTCGGAATTCATAAGTTTAATTTGAGCTGTAGAGAGAGGAAATTGACTAGATCGAGTTGGCAGGTTGTAATCTAGTAATGTGCGAGATACCGAAGGTTTTAGATGTGTAGTTGGTTTCTCTAGAGTGACGTTCCCTCCCCCTTCAGACAGATAACAACTTGGGAAACGCCATCAAAAAAAAAAATGTACATCAGCACATAATGACCAAAATGGCAGAAATAGTACAATGAGGGTGGTGGTGGTGGTGGGGGGGGGGGAGCGGGGGGGGGGGGGAGAGCGGGGTGTAGGAAGGGGGCGAAGGTATTAGCCATAAAAGTTCTTCGTCTATGGGTGGAAAAATGCAACAAATATACATAAAGAGTATCTTTAGTCAGTGGAAGAACAGATAAGGGAGTAGAGAGAGGTTGAAGAACAGAAAACGTCGAAGAGAGAGCTACAGAGCAGCCTTCTACACCATCTACATCCATACTCTGCAAACCTCTGTGAAGCGCATGGCAGAGTATACTTCCAATTGCACCAGTTATTAGGACTTCTTTCTGTGTGTGCTATTCAGTTATCTAATCTTCCAGTCACTACCCCACATGAGCGATACGTAGGGGGTTGTAGTATATTTCGAGAGTCGTTGGCTAAAGCTGGTTCTTGAAACATTGTTAAACTCTCACAAATGAAGCAAACCTGTCCTCCTCCCTACTTTGAATACGCTCAAAATCCCCAGTTAGTTCTGTTTGTTACAGGTCCCACACACTTGAGCAATTCAAGGATCGATCGCGCGACTAAGCTGCCTTCTTTGCAAACTAATTGCATTCCAATGCTACTCAACTTATTACGCCGAAGTCTGTCACTAGTTTTAACTGCGAAGCGTTTGGGTAGCTGGTGGGGGGGGGGGGGGGGGCGGGTGGTGTGAGAGATCAGAAGAGGATGTTGCGCACTAAGGTACCGTAGATGACAGTAGGTATGTCATATTAAGAAGATATGAGTTCTGATCTTCCCAGACACATTTCTATTGAGTCAATCAGCTTCTAAGTATATCCGAATATCCAATATTCTAGTTCAATATGATGTACGAACAAATAAACATACCAGTACTACCACTTCTCCTTCCTAATCATCGAATTTTGTCCTCGTTGAATAGACCGTAGATTGGTGGCGGGTCGTCTACTTTGGAGAGTCACGTTATTTTGTTTCATAAGACGTATCGACGTTGGGCTGTCTGGTGAAAAAGGTTGGATATAAAACTCTTTGCAAACCATTGTTGAAAGAACTGTGGCAAGCAAAATCCATCTGGAAAGCACGCTTGTTCCATTTGGCTACAAATCCGTCCTCCAAAGTGAAGAACATTTGTTTTTTCTAGTAGGAGGGAATATTTCATTATGATCGTAGAAAGTGCAGATGCAAGACAGATTGATTGGAAGAGTCCTCAGGAAGTGTAGTCCACCCACAGAGCAGGTAGCTCAAAATGTCTTCGTTCGAGTAATACCTGAATATCGATTGTCAGTCTCGGCTCCGTACCAGATGGGATTGATAGAGGAAATTGAGAAGATCCAAAGAACAAAAGGGATTTTCGTTACAGGTTCATTTAGAAAACGCCAAAATGTCACGAAGACGCTCAGCCAAGTACAGTGGCAGGCGCTACAAAAGAGGTGTTGTACATCAAGGTATGGTTTAGCGTTAAAATGCCGAGAGCCTGCGTTCCTAGAAAATTCGGCAGATGTGACAAAAGCCATGGGATTGCGACATGCACACATACAGATGGCGTGGTATACAAGGTATAAAGTGGCAGTGCAATGGTGAAGCTGTCATTTGTACTCAGTTGATTCATGTGAAAAAGTTTCCAACGTGACTATGACGACACGACCAGAATTATCAGACTTTTAACGTGGACTAGTAACTGGGGCTAGACGCATGGGACATTCCATTTCAGAAATTGTTATGGAATTCAATATTCCGAGATCCACATCAAAGAGTGTGCCGAGAATATCAAATTTCAGACATTACGTCTCTCCACAGACACCGCATCGGCCGACGCCCTTCATTTAACGATCGAGACCAGCAGCGCTTGTTAACATTTGTTAGCTATAACAGACAAACAATACTGCGTGAAATAACCGCAGAAATTAATGAGGGACGTACGGCAAATGTATCCGTTAGGACAGTGCGGCGAAATTTGGCGTTAATGGACTATGGCAGCAGGTGTCGGTTGGACTCGTTCCCAGACAACGATGGAATTTTCAGTACATGAAAATGCACCAAGTCAGTTGGCCACAACTGTTCGCTGTTGTTTTCAAGAACATTTTGGACAATTTGAGTGAATGGTTTGGCCACCCAGACCGCCCGACACGATTCCCATCGAATGTTTATGGGGGATAATCAAGAGGACAGTGTGTGAATAAAATCGTCCTCCGTCGACAATTTCGGAATTATGGACGGCTATAGACGCAGCATGGGTCATTATTTCTGCAGTGGACTTCCAACGACTTGTTGAGTCCATGCTGTGTCGTGTTGCTGCATTACGCCGGGAAAGAGGAGGTCCGAGACTATATTAGGATGTATACCATGACCTTTGTCTCTTCCGTTTATTGTGTCCTCTCTCTCTCTCTCTCTCTCTCTCTCTGCCGGCCGCTGTAGCCAAGCGGTTCTAGGCGCTTCACTCTGGAACAGCGCTGCTGCTACGGTCGCCGGTTTGAATCCTGCCTCGGGCATGGATGTGTGTGATGTCCTTAGGTTAGTTAGGTTTAAGTAGCTCTAAGTCTAGGAGACTGATGACCTCAGATGTTAAGTCCTACAGTGCTCTGAATCATTTGAGCCATCTCCCTCTCTCTCTGTCCATATATATATATATATATATATATATATATATATATATATATATATATATATGGTGGTCAGAAAATGTCTGAAACGCTTGTCGTGATGTTGTAGGGCAGATGGTACTGAGACATAAATGATAAGAAAAAAGTGCGACACGTTGCGCCGTTTCCGGATTATTTAGCACTGAAGTTAGCCAATCAGAACGTCGCGCGCGTAAATTCAAGTTTCAGCTAACGAGACAAAGCACTCGTTGGCCAACACCGCCCCTGGCAGGCCGCTTGAGTGTTAAAATGGCTCTGAGCACTATGCGACTTAACTTCTGAGGTCATCAGTCCCGTAGAACTTAGAACTACTTAAACTTAAGTAACCTAAGGACATCACACACATCCACACCTGAGGCAGGATTCGAACCTGCGACCGTTGCGGTCGCGCGGTTCCAGACTGTAGCGCCTAGAACCGTTCGGGCACAATAGCCGGCCCGCTTGAGTGTGAGCGCGCGACGCCCCGATTAGCTAAATTCTACGCTAAATAACTTGGAAACTGAGCAACGTATCGAATTTTTTTCTGAACATTTATGTCTCAGTACAACCTGCCCTGCGACATCCCTAAAAGCATTTCACACATATTCTGACCACCATATATATATATATATATATATATATATATATATATATATATATATATATATATATATATGTGTGTGTGTGTGTGTGGGTGTGGGTGTGGGTGTGTGTGTGCGCAATGCATGTAAATTTAGATCATGATTGTAAAATTAGGGAGGTTTACCAACAATCGTTTTTCTGGTGGACCATTCGCGACTGGAAGAGGATCGGGGAGAACTGACACTGGTATACGAAGTACACTCCGCCACACAGCATAAAGTGACTTGCAGAGTAGAGAAGTAAATGTAGATCTCAATTATAACGTTTTGAACTGAGTTAGTATGGGACCGAGCTAGCAGAAGACAGTGGAAATTCTTATCTTTGTGGGATAAAAAGGGTTTGCGTACATCACGAGTATCATACTGTGGGTCTGTTGTTATCTCAGTTGGCATGCTTTTCCGCGTTGTAAGCGGTGACTGTAGGGAATAATAAACGATGACGAACAGTGATTAGCACGGGGCTGAGGCTCAGGAATTCTGGTGCGCGTTCTCCACGGCCTCTCATTGCAGCCGCTACGTATGCAAACGGCGCCCTGCACCCCGCACCCTGTACCCTGCTACCCCCTGGCCACTGGATCGTTAGCCGGTCTGACGTCTTCATAATTCCCACGTACGGCGCCGCACCGCATAAAGCCCACAGTGTACGGCAGTGGTCGCTCCCAGGCCAGGGGAACAATCACAGCCGCGCATCGCGCATCTGGGCATGCTACCCCCATCGCACAGTCACCGGGATCATTAGCCCCTCATAACTACTCCCAGTCTCCCTAAATCCTTCTCTTAACATTCTACAATGCCACTGGGCCATGTCTGGGCCCATCCCGACATCTACACTCCTGGAAATGGAAAAAAGAACACATTGACACCGGTGTGTCAGACCCACCATACTTGCTCCGGACACTGCGAGAGGGCTGTACAAGCAATGATCACACGCACGGCACAGCGGACACACCAGGATCCGCGGTGTTGGCCGTCGAATGGCGCTAGCTGCGCAGCATTTGTGCACCGCCGTGTCAGTGTCAGCCAGTTTGCCGTGGCATACGGAGCTCCATCGCAGTCTTTAACACTAGTAGCATGCCGCGACAGCGTGGACGTGAACCGTATGTGCAGTTGACGGACTTTGAGCGAGGGCGTATAGTGGGCATGCGGGAGGCCGGGTGGACGTACCGCCGAATTGCTCAACACGTGGGGCGTGAGGTCTCCACAGTACATCGATGTTGTCGCCAGTGGTCGGCGGAAGGTGCACGTGCCCGTCGACCTGGGACCGGACCGCAGCGACGCACGGATGCACGCCAAGACCGTAGGATCCTACGCAGTGCCGTAGGGGACCGCACCGCCACTTCCCAGCAAATTAGGGACACTGTTGCTCCTGGGGTATCGGCGAGGACCATTCGCAACCGTCTCCATGAAGCTGGGCTACAGTCCCGCACACCGTTAGGCCGTCTTCCGCTCACGCCCCAACATCGTGCAGCCCGCCTCCAGTGGTGTCGCGACAGGCGTGAATGGAGGGACGAATGGAGACGTGTCGTCTTCAGCGATGAGAGTCGCTTCTGCCTTGGTGCCAATGATGGTCGTATGCGTGTTTGGCGCCGTGCAGGTGAGCGCCACAATCAGGACTGTATACGACCGAGGCACACAGGGCCAACACCCGGCATCATGGTGTGGGGAGCGATCTCCTACACTGGCCGTACACCACTGGTGATCGTCGAGGGGACACTGAATAGTGCACGGTACATCCAAACCGTCATCGAACCCATCGTTCTACCATTCCTAGACCGGCAAGGGAACTTGCTGTTCCAACAAGACAATGCACGTCCGCATGTATCCCGTGCCACCCAACGTGCTCTAGAAGGTGTAAGTCAACTACCCTGGCCAGCAAGATCTCCGGATCTGTCCCCCATTGAGCATGTTTGGGACTGGATGAAGCGTCGTCTCACGCGGTCTGCACGTCCAGCACGAACGCTGGTCCAACTGAGGCGCCAGGTGGAAATGGCATGGCAAGCCGTTCCACAGGACTACATCCAGCACCTCTACGATCGTCTCCATGGGAGAATAGCAGCCTGCATTGCTGCGAAAGGTGGATATACACTGTACTAGTGCCGACATTGTGCATGCTCTGTTGCCTGTGTCTATGTGCCTGTGGTTCTGTCAGTGTGATCATGTGATGTATCTGACCCCAGGAATGTGTCAATAAAGTTTCCCCTTCCTGGGACAATGAATTCACGGTGTTCTTATTTCAATTTCCAGGAGTGTATATTTATGCTCTAAGCCAAAAAAAAAAAAAAGAAACGACGCATCACGAAGAAATTATCAGAATGGGAGGCAGATTCGTAGATGCGATCTACACGTACAGACAAACAAATGATTAAAATTTCCGTGCTTCTTGGTCACGGAACCACGGGAAAACTCAGCCTTTTGTTTTGTAGAGTTAACGACAGCCTGTGCATAATTCCATAACCGCTGTTAGTCTACGATCAACGCTGCAGGATGACTAAGAATGTTTCAGATAGTCCATTACCTATTTTCTGATGTCAGGTGCATGTGCAAACGGGTTGAAATGTGCTTGGTGCACAATATGGCTGTCAGACACGATCGAGCGGAACTTTACGAGTATGCGTGCCATCAAGTACCCATGCAGTACAGCACAGGGCCACTACAACGTGTTAATGTCCCACAAGTCTGGATACTGCTGGATTCGGCCAGCTGGCCCGATGGAGATACGCAGTGAGGCCAGTTTCAAACTCCGTCAAGTGGCAACAACGCTGTGTCACTCGAGTACACGGCGTCTCCACGTCATTCACAGAGATCACCCAGCACCTGATGCTGCCCACGGTCCTTAGACACCCTACGAGTAGGACTGTTAATATTTTTAAAAATACTGGGTATCCAATGTTGTGTTGTTGTTGTTGTCGTTGTTGTTGTGGTCTGCAGTCCAGAGACTGGTTTGATGCAGCTCTCCATGCTACTCTATCCTGTGCTAGCTTCTTCATCTCCCAGTACCTACTGCAACCTACATCCTTCTGATTCTGCTTAGTGTATTCATCTCTTGGTCTCCCTCTACAATTTTTACCCTCCACGCTGCCCTCCAATACTAAGTTGGTGATCCCTTGATGCCTCAGAATATGCCTTACCAGCCGATCCTTTCTTCTAGTCAAGTTGTGCCACGAACTCCTCTTCTCTCCAATTCTATTCAATACCTCCTCATTAGTTATGTGATCTACCCGTCTAATCTTCAGCATTCTCCTGTAGCACCACATTTCGAAAGCTTCTATCCTCTTCTTGTCTAAACTATTTATCGTTCACATTTCACTTGCTTATATGGCTACACTCCATACAAATACTTTCAGAAACGACTTCCTGACACTTAAATCTATACTCGATGTTAACAAATTTCTCTTCTTCAGAAACGCTTTCCTTGCCATTGCCAGTCTACATTTTATATCCTATCTACTTCGACCAATATCAGTTATTTTGCTCCCCAAATAGCAAAACTACTTTACTATTTAAATGTCCCATTTCCTAATCTAATTCCGGCAGCATCTCCCGACTTAATTCGGCTACATTCCATTATCTTCGTTTTGCTTTTGTTGATGTTCATCTTATACCCTCCTTTCAAGACGCTGTCCATTCCGTTCAACTGCTCTTCCAGGTCCTTCGCTGTCTCTGACAGAATTACAATGTCGTTGGCGAAACTCAAAGTTTTTATTTCTTCTCCGTGGATTTTAATTCCTACTCCGAATTTTTCTTTTCTTTCCTTTACTGCTTGCTCAATATGCAGATTGAATAACATCGGGGATAGGCTACAACCCTGCCTCACTCCCTTCAAAACCACTGCTTCCCTTTCATGTCCCTCGACTCTTATAACTGCCATCTCGTTTCTGTACAAATTGGAAATAGCCCTTCGCTCCCTGCCACACTCAGAATTTGAAGGAGAGTATTCCAGTCAACATTGTCAAAAGCATTCTCTAAGTCTACAAATGCTAGAAACGTAGGTTTGTATTTCCTTAATCTATTTTCTACGGTAAGTCGTAGGGTCAGTATTGTCTCACGTGTTCCAATATTTCTATGGAATCCAAACTGATCTTCCCCGAGGTCACCTTCTACCAGTTATTCCATTCGTCTGTATCCAATATGTCGAGATTTAAAAAATATCATTGTCGGGCCTCGATATATCGAATATACAGGGTGTTTCAAAAATGATCGGTATGTTTGAAACGGCAATACAAACTAAACGAGCAGCGATAGAAATACACCGTTTGTTGCAATATGCTTGGGACAACAGTACATTTTCAGGCAGACAAACTTTCGAAATTACAGTAGTTACAATTGTCAACAACAGATGGTGCTGCGGTCTGGGAAACTCTATAGTACGATATTTTCCACATATCCACCATGCGTAGCAATAATATGGCGTAGTCTCTGAATGAAATTACCCGAAACCTTTGACAACGTGTCTGGCGGAATGGCTTCACATGCAGATGAGATGTACTGCTTCAGCTGTTCAATTGTTTCTGGATTCTGGCGGTACACCTGGTCTTTCAAGTGTCCCCACAGAAAGAAGTCACAGGGGTTCATGTCTGGCGAATAGGGAGGCCAATCCACGCCGCCTCCTGTATGTTTCGGATAGCCCAAAGCAATCACACGATCATCGAAATATTCATTCAAGAAATTAAAGACGTCGGCCGCGCGATGTGGCCGGGCACCATCTTGCATAAACCACGAGGTATTCGCAGTGTCGTCTAAGGCAGTTTGTACCGCCACAAATTCACGAAGAATGTCCAGATAGCGTGATGCAGTAATCGTTTCGGATCTGAAAAATGGGCCAATGATTCCTTTGGAAGAAATGGCGGCCCAGACCAGTACTTTTTGAGGATGCAGGGACGATGGGACTGCAACATGGGGCTTTTCGGTTCACCATATGCGCCAGTTCTGTTTATTGACGAAGCCGTCCAGGTAAAAATAAGCTTCGTCAGTAAACCAAATACTGCCCACATGCATATCGCCGTCATCAATCCTGTGCACTATATCGTTAGCGAATGTCTCTCGTGCAGCAATGGTAGCGGCGCTGAGGGGTTGCCGCGTTTGAATTTTGTATGGATAGAGGTGTAAACTCTGGCGCATGAGACGATACGTGGACGTTGGCGTCATTTGGACCGCAGCTGCAACACGGCGAACGGAAACCCGAGGCCGCTGTTGGATCACCTGCTGCACTAGCTGCGCGTTGCCCTCTGTGGTTGCCGTACGCGGTCGCCCTACCTTTCCAGCACGTTCATCCGTCACGTTCCCAGTTCATTGAAATTTTTCAAACACATCCTTTATTGTATCGCTTTTCGGTCCTTTGGTTACATTAAACCTCCGTTGAAAACTTCGTCTTGTTGCAACAACACTGTGTTCTAGGCGGTGGAATTCCAACACCAGAAAAATCCTCTGTTCTAAGGAATAAACCATGTTGTCCACAGCACACTTGCACGTTGTGAACAGCACACGCTTACAGCAGAAAGACGACGTACAGAATGGCGCACCCACAGACTGCGTTGTCTTCTATATCTTTCACATCACTTGCAGCGCCATCTGTTGTTGAAAATTGTAACTACTGTAATTTCGAAAGTTTGTCTGCCTGAAAATGTACTGTTGTCCCAAGCATATTGCAACAAACGGTGTATTTCTATCGCTGCTCGTTTAGTTTTTATTGCCGTTTCAAATATACCGGTCATTTTTGAAACACCCTGTATATACATATAGACGTAGCGGCCTAGAAACATATCGGCTGTACATTGTAAATATACTGCCGGTTTTAAAGCTGTATATTTAAGTACTGATTTAGTGATAGATGTTCTGTACATCAACAAGGTAGCAGCCTGCCCATCCCCCTTACGGCAAGAACTGAAAGGAAAACGATGCACGTTCACGCTTGGCGATAACCACTTTGCTAACATTGGTAACTGCATGTAAGCGGCACAATAAAAGGTGTCAGATGGGTCCGTCGTTCGGTTTCGTCACATATCGGATTTGTCCGGAACACTTCGTGTCGACTTCCCTGTTTTTCCATTTTCGCCGACGCCAGCAGCTGTAGTGTCAAAATTGCGTGGTGAACCTGAACGTTGCAGCTTATGTTGGTACCGCCGAGCGTCGGTTACGGCAGCATTTCCCCTCACACGTTTCCGTCCACCGCAAAGACCAATCTTGTCATTTAGATTTTTGTTCATCATTTTCAGCATCTACTTTTGAAGAACGCCGATGTGAACAAATATCACACTAGTTGCGTTAAAAGTTGGTTTTTAACGCAGCTGGTGTGCTGTTTCTTTACATCGGAAATCTTGTTATTCCATTCACATCGCCACCTCCCCCCCCCCCCCCCAGTACAATCGCAGTTCTTCTTTTATGCCACATATACTTGCTTCACACAGTCAAAGAGAAAGAGTGGACGTGACGAAAGGTCAAAAAGTCTGCATCACACAGTGAAAGCAAAATTATGTTCAACTACAGTTTCGAAAGAACAAATACTTACCAAAAATTGTCAAAAATAATGTAATACAAAATAGAAATATCGGCACTCGATGTTAAAAATTTGAGATCGGTATAACTTGGGAAAAATGTCAACTGTATATATCGATATTCTGTTGAGAAATATCGACACATCGATAGTTTATCAACAGCTCTACCTACGAGTCATGATGATAAGACTAGACACGAACAACACTAATGCACTCTAGTGGCCATTCTACCTATCATAGAGATATTTTGCTCTTATCATTTACCCTAAAATGGTGTTTACAGTTACGAAGTTACCCTGACATTCGACCATCTCTTCTGCGTACTTCCCTTATTTTTCAGGGAGTGTAGCTCTTCTAGCTGCGTCATATAAAATCGGGGCCGTCTGTTTGCTCTAGCAGATGGATAACACTCTTAATGTTCATCGACGCTGTTAATGTAGGATTTAAAATGTGGTGTTGAGTACCGTTCTGCTGGTGGGCAGTTCTCCGACTGCGCCTCTGAATCCCGCCTGTGTATCGCCGGCGCCTGCTGGGGTGTACCGGTCTGCAGACGCAGCAGCTGAGCGAGCAGGCTGGGGCAGATAGCGGCTGGACTCGGAGAGCCCACAGCACCATGGGTGCGCGCTACCGCTAGCTCCGCCACCGTTCTCCCCAACGCACCTCCCGAGTACCTCAATGATCGTAAAGAGGGCGCAACGTACAGTCAATTTTTTAACCATCATACTACAAGTAATTCTTTGTCAAAATCACAGTTCGGATTTCTAAAAGATACTCAGAAGTCTATTTACACGAAGAGTGAGAATGTACGTCAATCATTACACAGTAAATTACAGAATGCTCCTATATTTTGTGATCTGATGAAGGCATTTGACAGTGTAAAACACAATATACTGTTAATTAAATTAGAATAATACTGTCTGCGAAATGGTTCTGACGGTACCTCCCTAACAGGCTAGAAATGGTGTCTATAGGGAAGAGGTCTGTATTACGCTATCAGGTGTCATGCAACTAGGAACTTATTAGATGTTGTGTCCCACAAGGTTCCATCTTAGGGTCTTTACTTTTTCTTGTGTGTATCGATGATCTTTCACCTGTAACATTACCAGATGCCAAGTTTGTTATGTTTGGAGGTAAGAAAAAAATTTCACTAAATTGCAGCTCAACTGTAGTTTTAGAAAAATTGGTTAATGAAATTTTCATATACATTAATAAATGGTTCTTAGCCAATTATTTGTTGGTAAACTTTGAAAAACACACTAAATTCAATTTAGAGCTACTAAGACTATAATTATGCTTGAAATATGACGTCAAGAAGATTGAAGAAGTTGATTGTGCTAAATTCTTGGCATTAAGAGTTTCACAATAAAATTCAGGGAGGAGCATACCTCAGAACTGCTGAAGTGCGTAAACAAATTTTTATTTCCAGTGCGGATGTCTTGAGATATAAGTGATGTAACAATAAAAAAGCTAGCATATTTCGGTTACTTTAGTTCCATATGGGATAATTTTTTGGGGTAATGCATCAATACAAGTTAAACTTTCTGAGTCAAAGAACTTGTAATGCGAATTAATTATGGTTTGAACTCAAGAACGCCCTGAGGTGATCTGTTGAAGGAATGTGGGATACCAGCTACTGCTTCCCATTTTGTTTATTCCTTAATCAAATGTGTAAAAAATGATACATCTTTTTCAAACCAACAGATGAGTTCATGGAGTTAACAGTGAAAACATTAATAATCGACATAATACCTTAAAGTCACTTACTTTGGTCTGGAATAGTATTCATTATTCAAGTATATACATTATAATGAGTCATCATCAGCTGTAAAAGTTTAACTACCAATGAAGTACAGTTTAAGAGGAGTCTCAAGGATTTATTGGTGGCCAACTCCCACTCCACTGACAAATTCCTTGGTAGAACCAACTGATGTTTATTTATTACTAATAATGTCAAATAATACACTATGTAAATGCTCCAGTCAGAAAGAAAAAAAAGGTGGATTTGCTCCTGATTACGCGACTAACTCAAAAGTGTGGTACCAGGTGCCTCAGTCTATCTTCCTCACCATATTTAAAAATTTTCCCAAAAATATTGGCATGCTAACATATTCGTTCTTTTTTAAACATGCGGCTCACCACTCATTCCCACAAGCACCCATAATTGTAACACTCACAAGTCCACCTCTGTAAGTGCTCATATCCATCCACTCCCACTTGACCATTCTCATTCACTCATTCACTCATTCACTCATTCAACCCAACTCAGTGTCATTATCTCTTCGTGTCTCTCAGACATTGTCTCCTGTGTCATAGCCACAGTCTGCTTCGTTCTCTCCTACTACAAGTGTCCCTTCTCAGGAGCATTGTCTCCCTCTTGCTCTCTCCTACTGTTACTATCTCATTCATTCCTTCCCATTCCTGTTGTCTTTTCGTACTGTCACTATCTCTCTCTTACTCGCTGTCATTATCACAGACTCTCTCTCATTATCACTGACTCTCATCCACTTCCACTTCCTACTTCTCTTTATTGCTCTCCCACTGGCACTGTCTCCTTCACTCTTCTCCTAGGACTGTTCTGTCACTGTCAGCTATGTTCCACTGCCACCATGCCTCTCTCTTTCTATCACACTGCCGTTCTCTCCTTCACTCTTACTATACCACAATCATTGTCTTACTATCTTCCAGTATTTATTACTTTTCCGTCTCTCTCCCACTGCCACTGCCTCCTTCTCTCTCAGCATAAAAAAGCGCGAACATGTTTGCATGCCAAAATTTTGCGAACAATGTTAAAGGTACTCAGGAATGTAGAATGAGGCAGCTGTACTCACTTTTCAGTCAGAATCTTTAAAACAGGATCATGTTCCACTTTTTTGTGCTTCAATAGGAGCATGCATTTTTCCGTTGGTTCCCTTCTTCTCCGTGCTACAGCAGGGCATGTCACTCATATGAAAAGAACCTTATGGGTCACTAAAATTTTAATAGTTTACTTATGTTGAACTGAAATAACGCGAAACTAGTTTTGCACTTCACACCTAATTTTACATGCAAATAAGTTTTGCATATGCTTCAATACTACAACATGGGGTAGATAACTATCACACTTTACAGCATATTTCTTCTTGCTACGTCGTTTTATAAATAACATTTTCCCCTCACACCACATTTTATGTCCGTATTTTACGTGTACAAGAAGGGTAACTTCGAACCTCTGGACCTCGGAAACAGATTAAGATGTCAATAAAATTTTCAAGGTTGTCCGAGACCGGAATTTTAAGAAAATATTGTAAAAATTTCATCCATTTTCTCAGCATACCTGTCTTGGAATCCGCGGCTCGGTCTTGGTACCAAAAAACCGTGTTTTTGTGATGTTTCTCTGTAACGGATAACTATGTTTGAAAACGAGATAATGGCAGTTCCGGATAAATTCCTAGAGAATATACGTTCAACATCTGAGCAATTTGATACTGTTAGTTACGTAGCTATCGCTCCTTACGGCGAAAAATCGTGAAAAACTCTTTTTTTCGGAATTACTCAAAAAAATGGTTCAAATGGCTCTGAGCACTATGGGACTCAACATCTTAGGTCATAAGTCCCCTAGAACTTAGAACTACTTAAACCTAACTAACCTAAGGACATCACACACACCCATGCCCGAGGCAGGATTCGAACCTGCGACCGTAGCAGTCCCGCGGTTCCGGACTGCAGCGCCAGAACCGCTAGACCACCGCGGCCGGCAATTACTCAGAAACCTCTCATGAACCAAATGATGCGTAGATAAGCCCCCTAAAGCACACCGTAGAGCACATACAAGATAGTTATTTTTAACGTTTAAAAACCTCCGAGGCGACGTGGATGACACTGAGACAAGTAATTTAATATAAGATACATGAGGTGGCAAATGTCGGTATATAACGCAAAATTGAATGAGAAATGAACACCGGTCGTCATCAGATGTCGTACCTCGCTGCACGTCCAGCAGTCGAGGCCATCGGTCTGTCGCACTTGAGCGTGCCAGTCGCCAACCCAAGTCAAGTCAAGTATGAACGTCGTCGTGGCTCTGGGCGCAAGTGCACGACTTCAGCGCGTCTGACAGGCACTATTTGTTCATTGCGTTAGGCAATTATTTGTTTACATTGACTTAAGATTTATTATTTTACTTACCGGTTCCGCGGTGTCCGCTAGTTTATAGCAAAGTACATTACATGCAAAGTTAGTTCTTTTTGCTGATGATACAAGTATAGTAATAACATCCAAAAACCAAGAACTAAGTGATGTAATTGTAAATGATGTTTTTCACAAAATTATTAAGTGGTTCTCAGCAAACGGACTCTCTTTAAATTTTGATAAAACACAGTATATACAGTTCCGTACAGTAAATGGCACAACTCCAGTAATAAATATAGACTTTGAACAGAAGTCTGTAGCTAAGGTAGAATTCTCAAAATTTTTAGGTTTGTCCATTGATGAGAGGTTAAACTGGAAGCAACACATTGATGGTCTGCTGAAACGTCTGAGTTGAGCTATGTATGCTATTAGGGTTATTGCAAATTTTAGTGATAAGAATCTCAGTAAATTAGCTTACTATGCCTACTTTCATTCACTGCTTTCGTTGGCATCATATTCTGGGGTAATTCATCGTTGAGTAGAAAAGTATTCATTGCTCAAAAACGTGTAATCAGAATAATTGCTGGTGCCCACCCACGGTCATCCTGCAGACATCTATTTAAGGATCTAGGGATCCTCACAGTAACCTCACAGTATATATATTCACTTATGAAATTTGTTGTTAATAATCCAACCCAGTTCAAAAGTAATAGCAGTGTGCATAGCTATAACACCAGGAGAAAGGATGATCTTCACTATGCAGGGTTAAATCTGACTTTGGCACATAAAGGGGTAAATTATGCTGCCACAAAAGTCTTTGGTCGCCTACCAAACAGCATCAAAAGCCTGACAGATAGCCAACCAACATTTAAAAATAAATTAAAAGAATTTCTAGATGACAACTCCTTCTACTCATTGGCTGAATTTTTAGATATAAATTAAGGGACGGGAAAAAAAAACAACTTAAACGTTAGTGTCATGCAATATTTTGTGTAATGTCATATCTTGTACAGACATCTTTTATTAACCTGACACGTTCCACATCATTACGAAGTGTCGTATTCATGATCTATGGAACAAGTATTAATCTAATCTAATCTAATCTAAACAACAAAATCCTATCGTTTTGCGTCACAAATAAATGAGAATAAGCTTCCTAATAGTGTCGTTACAAGTAACTCACCTACTTTTTTCTACTAAATAATGTCTTTACATAAAAATACAAATAAAAAAGAAGGGAAAAAAAGAAAAAATAAACAAAAAAACAACTGATTATTCTTGATTACAGCAGAAACAATAATTATGTAACTTCTACATTTAGACTAGATGATATTTACAAGACGTTTCGAAATTTGCACAATTTTCTCGAATGCAATTATTGCATCTCTCAATCTTCCCTTCGCGGTAACACCCAACAGCTGCACTTGCGGCGAGGTACGTCATCTGGTGATGTCATATGTTCAAGATTTCTCATCCATTTATGGGGTATTTCCCAACATTTGCGACCTCATGTGTCTTACATTAAACTACTTGACTCAGTGTTATCTACATCGCTTCGGGAGCTTTTAAACGTTAATAATTATCACCCTGTATGATGTCTGCCCCTGGTAGCTGAATGGTCAGCGCGACATAATGTCAATACTAAGGGCCCGGGTTCAATTCCCAGCTGCGTCAGAGATTTTCTCCGCTCAGGGAATGGGTGTTATGTTGTCCTAATCATCATCATTTCATCCCCATCGACGCCAAGTTGCCAAAGTGGCGTCAAATAGAAAGACTTGCACCCGGCGAACGGCCTACCCGACGGGAGACCCTAGTCACACGACATCTACATTTACCCTGTATGATGCAAAAAGAACCAACCGATTTGCTTCATCACGAATAGGACGTGAGGTATGAGCCGCGGAAGAAATCCAGTTGTTATGCGGAGAATTTTCGAGCCTATTGGCTGTCGCATGCGTAGCGATTTAGTTAAATGGCAGAAATGAATAAGCTGTTAGGGTCTATTTCCTTACGACAAAAGTACTGTTTACAATTACGTGCATCTCAAGAATTCTTCCGCGTGCCATTTCTGCCTTTCGGCCGGGCGCGCGATTAACTGCTCACGTGCCCTCTGTGTGTGAGGAGACTTGCAGGTAGGCGGTTAGCGCACGTTAATTGAATTCCGAGCTTCCTGCGGGCGCGGCATGCAGAGCGGCTTTTTGTGCGGCCTGCCCGCCTGCTCGGCGTCTGTGCCTCACCGGCGCAGCTCCGCGGTCAGCACACCTAGACGCGATACAAATGTATTCACGCCCTGCCCTGCCTCAGTCCCTCGAAGTCTGCCATGCGCTGTCTGCTTCGCCTGTCTGCTCCACAACCCACCACAGGTGGCAGGGGCTACGCAGAACACCAGAATCATCTGGCACTCTGCGCACCCCATTCGCGGACAGAATGCGGTAAGAAACGTGGTACATACCCCTCTACACAAGCCCGAATTTTCTTAGCTCTGGCATCGTGATATTTGCACAAAAACTACCCTGCCGGAAAAAATTTGTGTACCTGAAAAGACTACGTCGATTCTGATCCGGTAAAATCATGCCACCTGGGGAATAGTACACTACTGCCCGTTAAAATTGCTGCACCACGAAGATGACGGGCTACAGACGCGAAATTTAACCGACAGGAAGAAGATGCTGTGATATGCAAATGATTAGCTTTTCAGAGCATTCACACAAGGTTGGCGACCCCTACAACGTGCTGGCATGAGGAAAGTTTCTAACTGATTTCTCATACACAAACAGCAGTTGACCGGTGTTGCCTGGTGAAAAGTTGTCGTGATTCCTCGTGTAAGGAGGAGAAATGCGTACTATCACGTTTTCGACTTTGATAAAGGTCGCATTGTAGCCTATCGCGATTGCGGTTTAACTTATCGCGACATTGCTGCTCGCGTTGGTCGAGATCCAATGACTGTTAGCAGAATATGGAATCGGTGGGTTCAGGAGGGTAATACGGAACGCCGTGCTGGATCCCAACGGCCTCGTATCATTAGCAGTCGAGATGACAGGCATCTTATCCGCATGGCTGTAACGGATCGTGCAGCCACGTCTCGATTCCTGAGTCAACAGATCGGGACGTTTGCAAGACAACAACCATCTGCACGAACAGTTCGACGACGTTTGCAGCAGCATGGACTATCAGCTCGGAGACCATGGCTGCGCTTACCCTTGACGCTGCATCACAGACAGGAGCACCTCCGATGGTGTGCTCAACGACGAACCTGGGTGAACGAATGGCAAAACGTCATTTTTTCGGATGCATCCAGGTTCTGTTTACAGCATCATGATGGTCGCATCCGTCTTGGCGACATCGCAGTGAACGCACATTGGAAGCGTGTATTCGTCATCGCCATACTGGCGTATCAAACGGCGTGTTGGTATGGGTTGCCATTGGTTACACGTCTCGGTCACCTCTTGTTCGCATTGATGGCACTTTGAACAGTGGACGTTACATCTCAGATGTGTTACGACCCGTGGCTCTACCCTTCATTCGATCCCTGCGAAACCCTACATTTCAGCAGGATAATGCACGACCGTATGTTGCAGGTCCTGTACGGGCCTTTCTGGATACAGAAAATGTTCGACTGCTGCCCTGGCCAGCACATGCTCCAGACCTCTCACCAATTGAAAACGTCTGGTCAGTTGTGGACGAGCAACTGGCTCGTCACAATACGCCAGTCACTACTCTTGATGAACTGTGATATCGTGTTGAAGCTGCATGGGCAGCTGTACCTGTTCACCCCATCCAAGCTCTGTTTGACCTAATGCCCAGCCGTATCAAGGCCGTTATTACGGCCAGAGGTGGTTGTTCTGGCTACTGATTTCTCAGGATCTATGCACCCAAATTGCGTGAAAATGTAATCACATGTCAGTTCTAGTATAATATATTTGTCCAATGAATACCCTTTCATCATCTGCATTTCTTCTTGGGGTACCAAATTTAATGGCCAGTGTTGTATATACACAGATTTGTTGTACAAGAAGGGACAACGCTAATTATTGTAGAGTAACGAAATATTTGTCTAGGTAAGGTATTCAAGTGATTGAAAGTTCGAGATTATGGATTAATGTAAGCGCGAGACCGGACATTGCTTGTCAAATGCTGATACATTAATAGCCGGTGTAACCGCCAGAATGTTGAATGCATAGATGCAAACCTGCATGCGTTGTACCGGCGCCGGATATCGGTTTGTGGAATGCAGTTCCATGCCTGTCTCGCTTGGTCGGTCAATACAGGGACGGTTAATGCTATTTGTGGATGACGCTGGATTTATCGTCCGATGGTGTCCCACATGTGCTCGACTGGAGACAGATCTGGTGATACAACACGCCAAGGCAACATGTCGACACGCTGCAGAACACGTTGGGCTACAACGTCGGTACGTTGGCGAGCGTTATCCTGTTGGACAGCAACCCCTGGAATCAGTGTGCGATTTGTGCTTTTACCATTGGGGGGGATGTGTTAGGGGGTTAGTATAATTACATATGTTACTAGCTTGGACCGCGGCATTACCCATGGTTAAACAGTTATTTATAAATAGATGTTAATGCCGAAACTCACTATGCACGCGTATGCACTATCAGAAAAGCCATCCCTTGTTATATCTTTAAAAGTTCATTACAGGTAAAGCTTATTTACAAAATCATCTACATACAGGTATACGACGGGAATTCAAAAAGTAAAGACACATTTGTGAAAAGCTGTACTTATTCTGATGATAGAAAACTGAAACACGCGTTATTTTTCTACGTAACCTCCCTGGAGTTAATGTAGTTTTCCCGACGTTTTACGAGTTTTTTTTTTATTTCCTCAGAAAATACGTTTTTCGGTTGCATCTGTAACCAATTTTGCACCGCAGCAATGACGTCTTCATCACTTTCAAATCTTCCGTTAAGGGTCCAGACATGTGAAAATCACTTGGAGCCAGGTCTGTACTGTATGGTGGATGTTCCAGCACCTCGAATCTCAACTTCTTTCTGCGACGGCTGTCCGTTTGGCAGAATGTGGGCGAGCGTTATCTTGCTGCAGGATGACACCACTTCACAGTTTTCCACGAAGTTTGGATCTGATTGCAGGTTTTAGTTTCGTACGCAACACATCACATCCACCATACAATACAGACCTGGCTCTAAAGCCTCGTTTACGCTGGGGCGACGTCTTGCAACATTGTGGCATGCTACGGAAATGTGCCGTGCGTCGCCTTGTAGCATGCTACAAAAGGCAACATCTTGCGGCGTATGTTGCATGTGGAAGGTTAATTTATACCAAAGCAACAGAATTTGTGCCACACGTGTATCGGTCTTGCAGTATAAATGATGACAAAGTATCGCAGCGGCGGCCTACTTGGTACTTGCACATGCAGCTAACAACCGAAATGAAAACCAAAGGAAAAGAAAACGATGGTGGAAGAGAAGATTATTTAAAGAAGGTCCACGAAATAGTATCCTAGGAACTAGAAGCACACGATGGTGCGTTATTTAGTAATATGTGCTTTCGTCCCAGGCGCGTTAGTCCGCGCCATACCGTTGCCAAAAGGTGGCCTAACGGTAAATGTTCGCACAGGCACCGGGCCGGTCACAACCCTGTGTCAGGGCCCGGGGTGGGAATTTCAGCCCCCAGATCACCCATCTCTGCGGTACGACTGCTGCGGTATGACTGCCACACTACTTCCCTCGCAAGCTCGCAAGTAAACGGATGACGTACCTTAGACGAAAGCAACAATGACAACATGAGAATGGTGCTTTAGTTCTAAATGTTTTGAAATGCTTAATTACTACATAACACTGTTTCAAAATTAATAAGCAAACATATTAATAGTATTAATAGTAAGACTGTATTAAAAACTTTCGGTGTCCTGCTCCACAAATTTAAATTATATGAGTTTTACTCGAGTGCATGGGAAATAAACATCCCAGGTTGGGATGCATAAACTAAAGCCAGAGGAGGGGATGGTCTGATGCAGAGGGGGGGAAATCCCCCCCCCATCCCCCCCCCTCCCCTGCAAATCGCACACTGCCTGGAATGCTGTTCATGAATGGCAGCACAACAGGTCGAAACATCAAACCGACATACAATTTTGCTGTCAGGGTGCGTGTGATAACTACGAGACTGCTCTTGCTGTTATACGAAATCGCACCCCAGGTCATAATTGCAGATGTAGGTCCAGTGTGTCTACACCACAGACTATTTGGTTACAGGTCCTCAACTGGCCTCCTGATAACCAACACACGACCATCACTGGCACCGAAGCACAAATGGATTTCATCAAAAAACACAACAGACCTAGAACCTGCCCTCCAATGTGCTCTTGCATGAGACCACTGAAGTTACAAAAGGTGTTGGTCTGGGGTCAATGGAATGCACGCCACAGGGCGTCTGGATGGGAGCTGTCCTTGAAGCATCCGATTTGTAACAGTTCGTTATGTAACTGTGGTGCCAAATGCACTAATATTGCTGCTGCAGGCGCAATACGGTACGCCAGAGTCACAGACCGAACACGATGGTCTTTCCTCTCGGTGGTGCCCCATGGCCGTACGGAGCTAGGTCTTCTTGCGACTATACATTCTCGTGACCACTACTGATACCAGTCATGTGCAGTTGCTACGTTTCTGCCATATCATTCTGTAATATCGCAGAAGGAACAACCAGTTTCTCGTAGCTCTATTACACGATCTCGTCCAAAATCAATGAGGTTTTTATAACGGCGTCTTTGTCGTCGTAGACGCATTCTTGACTAACATCAACTCACCACGTCTGATGTGATGAGACTCACGACCGTTACAGCGCATTTTTAAAGCATTCTTAAAGTGGCGTTAGTAACACCACCCTTTTTCAACTGGCGCGATATGTCAATGGACATCGTCTTTCCTGTGCAGAAATACGGCTCCAACTTTCTTGCATGTGGCACAACTCCTTCTTGGTGTTTAGTCAGTGCGTATTATGTTAAGTTTGTCGGAGTCTGTCAGCAGTGTGAGTCGCATGCGAGTGATGGGTACTGAATCACGCATTGGGAGCGCGGGAAAAATGTTCAGAGATCGCCAGTCGCTAATTTATGTCAAAGTTCCTATGAAGCGAGAAAACGGGCAATGTTTTCGCGTGCTGAAACTAAAAGTAATGGCTATGTCGACAGGGGTTTATGAAATCATGGGATGTTGCTGTGGTGTGAATGATTTTCAGACGTCGTAGGGACATTTTCTCTAAACAATACGGTCGATAAATTCAATATTTAATATAAACTGTTTGTTATTTCCAGAAACCTTTTTAAACATCTTTTATGGACTTACTGAACTGAGCAGAATTGAGATCAGAAATGGGATACGGCACTTCTGGAGACACGGTTAAGAACTTTTACTGTGATATGTGTACCTTGGGAGTAGGACTACCCACCAGTGCCGTAAATAAATTAATTTTCCGTTGCCACACAAAACTACAGCAGCTAAAGAATTCAATATTCAGAAACAACATTTGGTCCGAAATAAGTCTTGCCTTGGATGTTCCACCTCTAATTACCTCGACGTTGCCGGGATTTAACTCTAATCTTCCCGTCTTAAGATTGCTGGTGAAGGCAGATGAGAAAAAAACGGCATTAAAAGTTGTATTTTATAGGGGAACTGAACCTGAACCTGTTAACACGACCACTGACGAAATCTGATCCCTCCACCTTGCGCACACAGGTGGCCGCCGCTGCTGTCTGACTACATACACCAGAGAGAAGTTCACAGGGACTTTTATTTTCCGGCTCTGAGACGGGGATAATATTTCTGTCGTCTAACACGCCCTTGTTCACACATTTTTGTCTGACAGCACTGAATTAAGACAAGTATAAAGAGCTTGGAAGAGGCCACGCGAATTTCATCCAGTGAACCATTTCCAGAGTTCACTGACCCTCAAAGGTGTTAGATACGAAAGTGAAAATAGCGTCACTTCCCGCTGACTGCGTCACAAAGTGTGAGTTTTACAACCTAACGCTTGTCTTGATGACACTGCAGGAACCGGCAACATCAGAAGATCGCAGAGATGATAGGTGCTATGGTCATTGTCTCAAGTTACGGAACTGGATACCGAGCAAACGTACGCCTTCTCAAAAAGGATCCTGTGGACCCTCTGATAGCTGTGATTTGCCTCTCAGTGAAAAGCGTAGTACCCGTATTGTGAATTAACTCGTCGTTATTTATTCCGTACGCGTTTCTCTTAAATCAAGAGCGCTTACACACGCTTGTGCTGTTGCTTTTCACTGGGCGGTGCTCTGTTTGGATCCTGTTGATGGAATAAATTTTTATTACTAACATTTAGTCCAAAACGGAGGAGAAATGGAAGCTTAAGTTTCCTGATCCCCCAGATTTTGCACTAATGAACATTGTTCGCCCTTAAACTACTTTGCAGTATGTTTTATTCGGTTTTATTCGTTTTTGAAGTATCATCACATACATACAAATAACAGTAATAATACAAGATACATAAAGAAAGTTACGTAATCACATCCAGGTATAAGTACGTATTAGCCTATTTAACTTTAATCACTTTAAAAACAGAAATATTAAATTTTTCTTTTGTAAACCACAGATGTTAGGGTTACTGGCTGATACCTGATCTCTTTAAGGGGTAAGTCTTCGAAACCACTGCTAGGTGGAAGTCAAAAATGGAATGTGATAATCCTACAGCTCTGAAAGCGGTAACGACTCTATTTTCAATAAAGAGAGTAATTAAAAGTGGCTGGTCGAAGTTTTTAAGTTATTTTGTGTTTCTAACTGCCACGATCTCACAATGTCACTTTCTAGCTACTTGCTGTCTTCCAGTATGCTCTAACGCTGTGTCTACAAAGCTGTTCGGCTTGTAAATACCAGGCTAGAACAAAGCACTTTGAGATGCACGCTACGGAGTCAGATACCGGAATGTGGATGGGCGATACTGTTACCGATTAAGCAAATAAACCTTTCCACGCTGCCTTCTATGAAATTACTAATAGGAAAGGAGTTATCAACTTAAAAGTTGGTTGTGACCATTCACCTCGATTTTAAATAGCTGCGAGCAGACTATTCCGTTTTCATAACAGTTCTTTTCCGTTTGGTGCTAGATTTTCAACAATTTTAACGAAATCATTCTCATCCGTGCCTTGTCACTGCAGTATGCAGATTCATAGTTTCCTCTCAGAAACTATTACACAAAGGCACCTCCGTGGGAACACCGTGTTATTCGCCTGTCTGTGACATATTTGTTCCTTTGGCAGTTCTCTGCATTAGCCGTGATTCCTATACAGGTCCCACAGGACAAGGTTTAAATTGCGGCTGGAACAGGTTTGTTTCTTCGGTAACACTTAACAGTGCCATCATTCCAATTACGAAGATGGGGCACATTTACAGCTACAAGTTGAGTGTAGTCCTGTGCTCGCGTATTGAGCAGATGTGATATACTATACGGATGTGAAGCACAGGTAAAATTTTGTTTGTGGTTGCCAACAGTGAAGAAAAGACAAAAATGGTTCAAATGGCTCTGAGCACTATGGGACTTAACTTCTGAGGTCATCAGTCCCCTAGAACTTAGAACTACTTAAACCTAACTAACCTAAAGACATCACACACATCCATGCCCGAGGCAGGATTCGAACCTGCGACCGTAGCGGTCTCGCGATTCCAGACTGTAGCGCCTAGAACCGCTCGGCCACTCCAGCCGGCTAAGGAAAGACAAAAATACAATAATTTGTGGGAATTTGATACTAACAAGGAAAATTCTCTATCGCACCGCCCCTCAGATTTAGCAGTAAAATGGCCCAATGGATAGCCCGACAGAAACTGAACACAGGTCCAGCATGAAAACTGGAATAAGGTGTACTGAACTACGAAAAGAGAAGCAAAATAGGACCAGTGAACGGTCCAAGCTCAAGATTTCCAACACCGGCCGAATGTAATCAGCCACGGCGTCGAGGTTATGTGGTTACGGTGTTGGACTGTAAATGGGGAGATTCGTGTAAAAACCCCCCTGTGCCTTTTTTCTTTTTTCACTTAATTATGAATTGTCCGTCCGGTCATTCTGTCTGTTTGCTGTATTCAAATTTGTGTCTGTGTCGTGGTGTAACGTCTGTTTGCAACAGCGAGGTGTAACGAAGGGACCTCCAAACGTAAGTACCTCCTATTTTTTCCACGCAAGTATCACAAATTATGACCCTTGCGTTCCATTTTGGAAGTTATGACTCTTAAATTCCTTTGTTGTAACACAGTTCAATAAGGAGCGTTCACTGTTTCTATTTTGCTTCTTTTTTTCGCAGTTCTCTACGCCTTCTGCAGTGTTCAGTTTTTGACGGGCTATTCACTGGGCTATTGTACCAATACATCTGAGGAGAGTACGGTGGGAGTCTCCCTTGTAAAATGCGAAAGTGTCAAAACTGCACAACATTGAGATCCAACATTATTTTTTGAAAACGACTGTGAGTAGCCTGACAAAATCTAGAGCGGAGGACATCCAACACTAAGTTTATCAATTCGCACACAGACAGAGCTCTACAGTAATGCGAACTAATTCGCTGTCTTCGCAGCCTGTATCGAAACTGTCGTTATTGCTTTGGTGGTGGTGGTCTTCAGTCTGAAGACTTGTTTGAAGCAGCTCTCCATGTTTTCTGTCCTGTGACGTCCTATCAACCCTACGTAACTACTGCTACCAACATCGATTTCGACCTGTTTACTGTAGTCTTACGTTGTTTAGCACCCAGTTTCCACCATTTTCAATGTAGCGATTCCTTGATGCCTCGGCATGTATCCTATCCACCGAGTTGTTCTTTTAGTCAACTTGTTCCATTAACAGATTTTTTTCTCCAAATTCTGTTGAATATCGCCGCAATAGTTACTTGATCTACCCATAAGATATTCAGCGCTTTTCTGCAGCACCTCATTCCGAACGCTTCACTCCCGTACAAGGTTAAACTCCTGACAGATATGATCAGAAGAGACTTTCTAACAAATTTATACTCGATTTTAACAAATTTCTCTTCTTCAAAACCGATTTTCTTGCACTTGTCTGTCAGCATTTTATATTATCTATATCCTCTGGACCAGTGACCTTACTGTCTGCTTCGGTCATCGTCAGTAATTCTGCTCCCCAAAGAGTAAACGTCGTTCACGTCTAGTGTCTCAGAACTCAATCTAATTCCCTCGGAATCGTCAGATCTAATGATACATCCCATTGCCTTTGTTTTACTTTTGTTGAAGCTCATCTCATAGCCGCTTTTCAAAAGAAATATTGGGATCATGCTGAAACTTCATCGACTGTACGTGCTGTAAAAATAAAAAGCTATAGTCCAAATCGCTTCTGGCTTTCGTTCCAATGGAGGTAATCAGACTCTGTCATAATAACCATCACCAGATCAAGATACCAGACCATATGATGAGCCGATTCTCCGAGCCGCTATGTAATACCACAACGTCACAATTAATAAAATATTGTGGGCTATTATGCGTGGTCGGAAGGATTTCTCTTTTGAACCTAATGTTTCTTCCCCATCTGCGGAGAACATTTTCAAGGGGGATCGTAGCACATGCTTCGAATATCCGAACGCAACTGGCTGTTGTTGCTTGCCTTCGTCCGTTGTTGCTATCACCCCACGGTGGAAGACTGATGCTGGGGTGGTAGCAACAGTGGAAGACGGAAACAACGGACAATTACGCTAGGGTATTCAAAGCACGTGACGTCACGCCACTGCGAGAGAGCAGGCGTAAACGGAAATTTGCTGCAGTCAACAGCGAGCCAGAGTGTGAACTGATCACTCAAAAAAGCTACGATCCCCCTTGAAAATGTCCTCCGCAGATGGGGAAGAAACATTGGGTTTAAAGGTGAAATCCTTCCGACCACACCATAATAGTCCGGAACATTTTATAAGTTGTGACATTTCTGGCTGTGAAACTTTAGACTTTACAATACCATATAGTGTACGTTACTAACTAACTGCTCAAGACACTATACATACCGTTCAATTGATGTTCCAGGTAATTTGTCATCTCTAACGGAATCAGTGTGTCAATGTGGAACCTACATCGAGGTAACAAAAGCCACAGGATAGCTATATACACATATACAGATGGCAGCGTATCACATATGTAAGTAGAAGTTCTCCGAGGACTGGATCGCCGGCTGTGTGCTGTCCGATGAGGTCTAAACCCAGTGAAAGCTGGGCGACAGCCTACTCTATCACCGCGTCCATGTGAAAACACACCCCTTGATCCACGTAGATGTCTGTCTTGTCCAGTGGGCAGTCTGGAAAGTAAGTCTGCATTATATTTTAAATAAAGTTCAGTCTTGATCACTACACTTATGTCTCAATAACATAGGAGACCGATTTTGGTTATATTTATATAATCATCTTCAGACCCATAGCTTCCTTGGAACTCTCCTCAGCTGCTAGGAAGTCAACTGATGAGAGCTCCGCCTATCATCCTCCAAGGAAGCCATGGGTCTGAAGATAGTTATATAAATATAAGCGAAACCGGTCACCTATGTTATTGAGACATAAGTGTTATGATCAAGACTGATCTTTCGTCCGCAGCTCGTGGTCGTGCGGTAACGTTCTCGCTTCCCGCGCCCGGGTTCCCGGGTTCCCGGGTTCGATTCCCGGCGGGGTCAGGGATTTTCTCTGCCTCGTGATGACTGGGTGTTGTGTGATGTCCTTAGGTTAGTTAGGTTTAAGTAGTTGTAGGGGACTGATGACCATAGATGTTAAGTCCCATAGTGCTCAGAGCCATTTTTGAACTGATCTTTAGTTAAAATATAATAATCTATTGATCACTGTATCCAAAAATGTTTACCAAAACTGTACTAAGTCTGCATTAGTGTGGTGTGCCGTGTAGCTTGACGAAAAAGGGCCCAGCGTTTAAGTGTGATACTGTGTAATCGGGACAGGGCCAGGTGACCAGAACAGTGGAAGCAAGGCTTATGGTCAGTGAGAAGGGCGAACTGTCGGCCACAGATGTAGACGTGGAACTTCTTAATTCCAAAGATGATCTGTAGAACCTCTTTCTCGATCTGACTATAGTTGTGTTGTGCAGCATTCACGCTCTTCGAAACAAAAGCAACTGGTGGTTCTGTGGCATCCACCACGTGTGAGAGGACCGCTCCCGTGCTGTAATCCGATGCATCAGTTGCCAAGGTGAGGGGCTTGGTCAGGTCATGGTATCAGGCAGGTGGGCTGCAGAAGCGCATGCTGTAGGGCGCGAAATGCTCTGTCACACTTTGGCGACTAGTTCCACGGAACATATTTTCCTTACAAGGTCTCCCTGAAACCATTGTCGCAGACAATGGACCTCAGTTCACCTCCACTGAATTCTCTTCCTTTTATGCCATCAATGAATCCCTCTCATTCATACTGCACAACTCCATCCAGCATCCAGTGGTACAGGTGAGAAGTTTGTCCACGCCTTCAAGACCCAAATGGCAAAACTGTGTCGTCGTCACTCCTTGGATGAAGCACTCATTCACTTTTTGGTATCATACCAGGCGACTCAGCAGGAGGGTCGTCCCTGGTGGAACGCTTACATGATCGACCACATTGCTCATCTCTTTCCATCCTTCAGCCTAAGGAATAGCAGAGCAGCCCACCCCACTCCAGACAGCAGGAGACAGTGTGGGAAATTAATTTTGTCCAATGTCAACCCTACTGGCTCCCTGCTACAGTGCCCCACATCCAACAATACGGCTCCTGTGGTCGCAAACACATAAATCGGGCCCGACCATGGTGTCGCTCTAATGCACCAACTGAAAATTTATCTCAATTTTCTGTTCCAGACACCCAGCCTGATGACAGTCTTCCTGTAAACGCAGACCTCGACTGTTATCTCCGATGGGACGGGAGGCATTTGATGTCGCATCCGACACCCCAATGGACGTCGATCCTACTCCGTCTTCACCTCTCCGATCGAGCCAGAAGGACACCAGTGACTTCGTCGAGGACTCCGACACCTCTCTTCGCCTCGCCTCTGTCACATTGGGAGGGGAAAGGGAAATGGTTGTTGTTGTTGTGGTCTTCAGTCCTGAGACTGGTTTGATGCAGCTCTCCATGCTACTCTATTCTGTGCAAGCTTCTTCATCTCCCAGTACCTACTGCAACCTACATCCTTCTGAATCTGCTTAGTGTATTGATCTCTTGGTCTCCCTCTACGATTTTTACCCTCCAAGCTGCCTTCCAATGCTAAATTTGTGATCCCTTGATGCCTCAAAACATGTCCTACCAACCGATCCCTTCTTCTAGTCAAGTTGTGCCACAAACTTCTCTTCTCCCCAATCCTATTCAATACCTCCTCATTAGTTACGTGTTCTACCCACCTTATCATCAGCATTCTTCTGTAGCACCACATTTCGAAAGCTTCTATTCTCTTCTTGTCCAAACTGGTTATCGTCCATGTTTCACTTCCATACATGGCTACACTCCATACAAATACTTTCAGAAACGACTTCCTGACACTTAAATCTATACTCGATGTTAACAAATTTCTCTTCTTCAGAAATGCCCGCATCTCGTGGTCGTGCGGTAGCGTTCTCGCTTCCCACGCCCGGGTTCCCGGGTTCGATTCCCGGCGGGGTCAGGGATTTTCTCTGCCTCGTGATGGCTGGGTGTTGTGTGCTGTCCTTAGGTTAGTTAGGTTTAAGTAGTTCTAAGTTCTAGGGGACTTATGACCACAGCAGTTGAGTCCCATAGTGCTCAGAGCCATTTGAACAATTTTTTTTCTTCTTCAGAAACGATTTCCTTGCCATTGCCAGTCTACATTTTATATCCTCTGTACTTCGACCATCATCAGTTATTTTGCTCCCTAAATAGCAATACTCCTTTACTACTTTAAGTGTCTCATTTCCTAATCTAATCCCCTCAGCATCACCCGATTTAATTCGACTACATTCCATTATCCTCGTTTTGCTTTTGCTGATGTTAAGGGAAATGGCGTGTAGCAAAACCTGTCAGGCTCCGACGCCACACTGCAACATACCGACGTCCGGTTGGTTGCCAGCTCAGCCCCTGCGACTACACGACGTTGCGACTCTACCATTTGCAGCGCGACCTGCAGAGGACCTTCTCGTACACCGGACCAAAGCGCAGAGAGAATGTAAATCAAGAGAGGTCGGTACTACCATGAACTTTTTGTTGCATCCTCGAATGCCACTTGCAGCCAATCACGAGGAAGTGTACCTCAGCCGTGCAGGTATTTATGACAGCGACCGCGCCGATCACAACACTTACGGCGCAGCCAGCCAAGAGAAGAAGTCTGCTCCGGATCCAGCGCCGCCTCGTCCGGACGCCGTCTTCACCGCCAAGCGACCTCGGCAACGAGCTCGTAGGTCTGTTGGTATTCTGTCACGCTCATCCGGAAAGATTGAAGAAACTGTGAACTCGCTCAGATAGAAAATTGTGTGTCAGTATGTTCCAGCGTTCTCCGTGCTAGGAAACCTAGGGCTTAAACATTTGACAATCAACTAGTGCAAACGAACTACGACTGTAAAAGCCTTCCTTGTGTCTTTTACTCAACCAAGATTGTACTGCAAGTACTTGCGTTTATTGGTGAACTTATTCTCCTGTTATAAATTTGTTATACAGTTTGTTACTTGTCTGTGACGTGAACAAAGACCACTTGTGTTAACGTCATTGTGTTGTTAAGCACAGAGGATGAACTACATGCTCGTGTATTTCTTGTGGGTGTATTCCAAGTCCACGGTACTTCAGCGTATACAGGACATAAAAGAGCAGCGGATTTGCGGAGCTGCCATTTGTACTCATGTGATTCATTTGAAAGAGCTTAAGACGTGATTATGGCTGCATGATGGGAATTTAGAGACTTTGATCGCGGAATGGTAGCTGGAGCGAGATTGCGGTAATCGTTAGGGAATTCAATATTCCTAGATCCACAGTGTCAAGAGTGTGCCGAGAATATCTAATTTCAGGCATTACCTCTCACCACGGACAACACAGTGTTCGAGGGCCTCCACTTAACTGCTGAGGGCAGTGGCGTTTGCGTAGAGTTGTCAGTACTAACAGACAAGCGACACTGCGTGAAATAACCGCAGAAATAAATCTGGAAAGTACGACGAACAAATCCGTTAGGACGGTGTGGCGAAATTTGGCGATAATGGCAGCAGACAACCGACCCAAGTGTATTTGATAACAGCACGATATCGCCTGCAGCGCCTCTCCTGTGCTCATGACTACGTCTGTTGGACCCTAGACGACTGGAAGACCGTGGCCTGATCAGACGATTCCCGATTTCGGTTGGTAAGAGCTGACGGTAGGTTTCGAGTGTGGCGCTGACCGCACGAAGCCATGGATCCAAGATGTCAACAAGCCACTGTGCGAGCTGTTGGTGGCTCCTTAATGGTCTGGGCTGTGTTTACATGGAATGGACTGGATCCTAATTATGTTATGTTCTACTTGGAGACCATTTTCAGCTGTTCATGGATTTAATGTTCCCAAAGAAGCGAAAAAGATGGAATTTTTACGGATGACAACGCGCTATGTCAGCAGACCACAATCGTTCACTATTGGTTTGAGGAAAATTTTAGACAGTTAGAGCGAATGGTTTGGCTGTCCAAATCGCCCATCAAGAATTCGATCGTAGATCATAGGACATAAGTGACAGGTGAGTTCGTGCACAAAACCTTGCACCGACAACACTTCCGCAATTATGCACGGGACTTCCAACGACTTGTTGAGATTCTGTTACGTCAGGCTGCTGCAATACGCCAGGCAAAAAGAGGTTCGAAACGCTATTAGGAGATATCCCACGTATTTTGTCACCACACTCCTAAATAGTTCTCTAGGCCCTATTACCGGAACGCCTCAGCCTACTGCTGACAATTAGCAGTGCAGGCGAGCGCTTGCCCTGAACGGCGCTCCGGCGGCCTTGCTCGGCAGTGGGCTGTGTGCAGCGGCCGGCAGTAGCAGCGGCAGCACGCAGCACACGTTCTCCGCGTGCCAGCCCGCACCGAATGCAGCGGCTGCTGCGTCGTAACGAGCCGCCGGCGCCTCTGTGCTGACACTTACTAACTACCTGGTGCCTCTCGCCCGCCGTGCGGCTACTGCTGAGAATCCGTGTAGCAGCTCCCAGGAGGCCGCCTCAATTGCTCACTCCATTCGCGGGGCGACAAATGCAGAGAGCGGTCATTATGCGAACGCATGCGCGTACCGCCGACACTCCGACTCAGAATGAGCTGGAACTTCCACGAATACCAAACCCCCGCTATGTTGTTGCCGCCATTCGTACCTCGTTACAACGTCCAAGTCGCCACGTGGTTCGCATCAGAGATTATCGATGGCATAACTTACACAGTCCCATTCAGACAACAGCATTCCTGCACCAAGGTCAGCTACTAATAGACGCATCTCAATTCCACAACATCTTCGGAGTTGTTGCGGAGAAATGAGAAATGGGGAGTGGACGAAGTAAAAGACAGGTGAGGGTGAGGGGGGGGGGGGGAGCGGGAGGTGGAGGAGGAGGAGGAGGAGGAGGAGGAGGGAATGAAAGAGGAAGTAAGTTAGGGGGAGGTGGAAGAGGAGGAAAAGATGGTGGAGGAGAAGGAGGGGGGAGAGTAGGAAGAGGAGAACATGTGATCATCAGGTAAGAGAGAGAGAGAGAGAGAGAGAGAGAGAGAGAGAGAGAGAGAGAGCAGCAGGAGACAAGAAAGGAGGAAGAGGAGGAGAAGACCGAAGAGGATGTAGTGGAGGAGACATAGGTGGAAAGGAACTAGAAGGGAAAGATGGAGGAGGAGGTAGAAGAGGAAGGGAAATAGGAGAAGGAAGAGGAGGAAACGACGGAGGAAAAGAAGAGGAAAAAAGGAAGAGAAAGAAGGGGAAGAGGAGTACGAAAAGAGTTGAAGGGGGAAGAGGAGGAGGAGGAGGAGGAGGAGGAGGAGAAGGGGGAGAGCATTGAAGAGGAGGCACAGGAGGACAAGGAGCTCGAAGAGGAAGAGAAGTAAGAGAGGGAGCAGAAAGTATAAGAGGAAGTGAAGCATTACCAGGAAGAGGAGTACATGAGGAAGGAGGAGAGGAGGAAAAAATATGGATCAGGAAGAGGAGGAGCAGGAGGAGCATGGGTTGACTGAGGAAGACGATGGGCAGGAGGGGTTGGATGAAGAAGAAAAGGTATACAATGAGGAGTCAAGTAGAAGGAAGAAGAGGAAAACGAGGAGGAGGAAAAACGGAAAGACGAAAGGGGGAAGAGGATGATTAATGGAGGAAAAGAGAGTAGAGAAAGAGGAGAAGGAGCAGTGGAGGAGGAAGAAGAGATGGAGTGATCTTAGAAAACATAACTTTTAGAACTGCAGCCTTCTACGAATAGAAACATCTTCTTTGTAATGTTTACCACAGACCTTTTTGTAACAATTCTGTGACGTTTTCAGACATCCTAAATAAAGCCGAGACGAACTGCTCAGTTTGACCTTAATGGTTCTCTTCCCTTTCTGATAAAACTTGGTAAGTGTCACTGACTGATGAAAATACTGACTTTAATTTCCACCAAAATGTTCAAGCTACTTCCTTCTTGTATGAATTACACTTTCTTAGGATTCTTCTAAGTCTGTATCTACCTCCTCCAGAACTGAATTTAAGTGGTTAGTCAATGGGTTCACCTTACATTTCCTTTGATGGATATCACCGAATGTTGACCACTGCGACTCACTCCAGCGACTGACCAGTAGTAGTGCAATCCTTTCTACTCGCCTACATGCATTACGTCACTTTTGCTTATAATGACAATCCGCTTTCTGTGAAAAGTAGATCAATAGCAAGACCGCAGAAATATAGACAATTAAATCCCTGCGTTTCTTCTACGATACCAAAGCTATATGAAGCCCATTCATTCAAATTCTTCCTTCCCGACAGCCTACTCCATTTGAAGTTGGACACAGCTCAGTGACGCTTCAGAATTACCAAATATATTAAGAGAGTCTTACGGTACTAGGCAGACACTTCAACTCTTGTTAACTTCTTGAAAACACAACACAGGATTCCATATGTAACTGAGAGAAATCCTCTGAGGAAAATTTGCCATCGGGCATTCCCAAAGGGAAGGGGATAAAACCACCCAACATACGTGGCAGACGCTGCTGCGCAAACTTCGTGTGCCTCATTGTGTGGCTTACTGTTTAAATTCCGAGAGATTACATTCTTGGAATGGTCAGTAATTTGTAGCCTATGTGAATTCTAACTCATTTCGTTTCGTTAGTTTTAATATGTGCTACACTATACTAATTCATACACATTTGCTCTTGGAACCATTCCAAATCTTGGGGAGACACATATCAGTAAGTGAACATATTTTGCAGATTTTTATTCAATAATGTCATGTGAAAAAATGTTCTGGGGTAACTCATATTTAAGAAAGAAAGTCTTCATTGCGCGAAAATGTGCTGTAAGAATAATATGTGGTGCTCAACCACTATCATCTTGTACACATCTGTTTAAGGATTTGGGCATTCCGACTACTGCTTCACAGTGAATTGGTTCCCTCATGTAGTTTGTTGTAACTAATCCAATACAGTTCGAAAGGAATAATGAGGTACATAATTACAATACCAGAAGCAAAATGCCGTTCATCAGCGCACATTAAGGTTGTCTTTAGCACAATAAGGGGTACATAATGTTGCAACAAAAATTTTAGCTCACTTTTCCAATAATATAAAATGTCTGACAGTCAGCAAGTAAAATTTGATAACAAACTAAGAAAGTTTCTCCTTGACACGTACTCCTATTCCGTAGAAGAATTTCTGTTACTGGAATGTGTAAAAGCTGGTGGGCAGGAATTACTAACTCACATCTGTATATCTTTTCTCTTTTTGTAAAAAAAGAAAACAGCACTTATAAATGTTCAGAATGTAACCGTATGTATAAGTTAATATGCCTTGTTAATGTAAAATGACTCATTCCTCATCATTACTATCTGTCGTGCAGAATGATTCATGAAAAACGTGACTGACTAAGTGGGAGGTGTAGGTCAGCAAGCCGCCAGACGGTCAGACGGTACTCAAAAGTACCACCTCCGCAAAACAGTAAAAACAACAAATAAAAATTCTGAAAAATGTTCAGTGTTATATTGTTACTATTTACAGCTCTGTTCCATAAAAACTGAAAAATGTGTTTTTTTAGTAGTTCAAGCAACAGAGGGTTAAGGAATCTGGTGAAAGAGAGCGGCGGGAGAGGCTGTGGTTGTTGGATATATTGCTACGGTGAAATGCGGACATATGAGAGAGGAATATTATATTACAGCACGTGTTTTACATCAGGCACGACTCCTAAATGGTCCCCAATTAGCTTAGAGACCGAACAGCCACTATTCCGCGTCAATGTATTACTATCACCATCCGTAAATATAATCGCTTTGGAAACTCGCTTAAAGACGACAGAGAGTGCAAAACGCTCCATCCCAGGAACGAGGGGCCTGCGTGATGGAACGCGTTAGCGTGCGTTCCCTCCCGGACGCAGCGGCTACCCTTTAAGTTCACTGGCGAGTTCTCAGGTTTCGCCACTCCTTATCGCACAGGTATCTCATGAAAACGCACACACACACACACACACACACACACATACATACACACGGATCTGAAAGAGGACCCGCCCGTATGGGACACAGCGACACGCCAAACCGCGCATCAGCTGTAACTCCCGAAAATTTATACAGAACCATTAACGCCCGCGCCGAGATTACGAACACGAATGAGCAGAAACTAACTATGTGTGTGCCATTTGCATCTTGTTTGCATATATGTAAATGTGCATGGCTGGTTCCGATGCGCATACGCATTAACGTTCTTTATCGCGCTCGCCGCGTACGCACCTCGTGACTGCGGGGGAGTCACACGCCGCGGAGATGCGCGGCGGCTCTTGCAGTCGGGTAGAGCGGCGTTCGAATCCAGTCCTCGCTAACCTAAATTACGTTTCCCACGCTCCCAGTACATCGTTGCGGCCGAACGAGTTATCTGATCACCCTGAATGTCAGACAAAGAGAAGGTTTCCATGCAAGACCCCCAACTCGGTTAGACAGTGAGCTTCTAAATAAACTACTGGCCAGTAAAATTACTACACAAGGAAGAAATGCAGATGATAAACGGGTATTCATTGGACCAATATATTATACTAGAACTGACATGTGATTACATTTTCACGCAATTTGGGTGCATAGATCCTGAGAAATCAGTATCCAGAACAACCACCTCTGACCGTAATAACGGCCTTCATACGCCTGGGCATTGAGTCAAACAGAGTTTGGATGGCGTGTACAGGTACAGCTGCCCATGCAGCTTCAAAACGATGCCACAGTTCTTCAAGGGTAGTGACTAGCGTATTGTGACGAGACAGTTGCTCGGCCACCATTGACCAGACGTTTTCAATTGGTGAGAAATCTGGAGAATGTGCTGGCCAGGGTAGCAGTCGAAATTTTCTGTATCCAGAAAGGCCCGTACAGGACCTGCAACATGCGGTCGTGCATTATCCTGCTGAAGTGTAAGGTTTCGCAGGGATCGAATGAAGGGTAGAACCACGGGTCGTAACACATCTGAAATATAACGTCCTCTGTGCAAAGTGCCGTCAACGCAAACAAGAGGTGATGGAGACGTGCAACCAATGGCACCCCATAGCATCACGCCGGATGGTACGCCAGTATGGCGATGACGAATACACGCTTCCAATGTGCGTTCACCGCGATGTCACCAAACACGGATGCGACCATCATGATGCTGTAAACAGGACCTGGATTCATCCGAAAAAATGACGTTTTGCCATTCGTGCACCCAGGTTCGTCGTTGAGTTCACCATCGCAGGCGCTCCTGTCTGTGATGCAGCATCAAGGGTAACCGCAGCCATGGTCTCCGACCTGACAGTCCATGCTGTTGCAAACGTCGTCGAACTGTTCGTGCAGATGGTTGTTGTCTTGCAAACGTCCCCATCTGTTGACTCAGGGATCGAGATGTAGCTGCACGATCCGTTACAGCCATGCGGATAAGATGCCTGTCATCTCGACTGCTTGTGATACGAGGCCGTTGGGATCCAGCACGGCGTTCCGTATTACCCTCCTGAAGCCACCGATTCCATATTCTGCTAACAGTCATGGGATCTCGACCAACGCGAGCAGCAATGTCGCGATACGATAAACCGCAATCGCGATAGGCTACAATCCGATCTTTATCAAAGTCGGAAACGTGATGTTACGCATTTCTGCTCCTCATACGAGGCATCACAACAACGTTCCACCAGGCAACGCCGGTCAACTGCTGTTTGTGTATGAGAAATCGGTTGTAAACTTTCCTCATATCAGCACGTTGTAGGTGTCGCCACCGGCGCCAACCTTGTGCGAATGCTCTGAAAAGATAATCATTTGCATATCACAGCACCTTTTCCTGTCGGTTAAATGTCGCGTCTGTAGCACGTCATCTTCATGATGTAGCAATTTTAAGGGACAGTAGTGTATTTTGACAAGTGATTTTCTTTTCCAGCGTTTGTCTCGTCGTAGTGTGACCACTGTTTACATGAGTCAGCAAGTTTAATTTACCTAGCTTTGCGGTCCGGTGCTACCGTGTAGCATCTGTCGTCAGTTAACCTTAAGCCGTCTGCACACGGGACGAGCTAGCTAACTTTGACGCGCCGCTCTACGAGTCTTGTGACATCAGTTCCTGCCGTCTGAGGCCCACGAGAAAGACGGGCCGCGGAGCGGACGTTACAGCAAGTGACACTGCAGGTCCTACACGAGTGCCATCAGCCGTTTCCTTGGTGACGGCCGGCCGTAGTGGCCGAGCGGTTCTAGGTGCTACAGTCTGGAACCGCGCGACCGATACGGTCGCAAGTTTGAATCTTGCCTCGGGCATGGATTTGTGTGATGTCCTTAGGTAAGTTAGGTTTAAGTAGTTCTAAGTTCTAGGGGACTGATGAACTCAGAAGGTAAGTCCCATAGAGCTCAGAGCCATTTTGAACCTTGATGACGCGAGGTGGGGTGGGGAGGGGGGGGGGAGCGATGGAGAGAGTAATTGTTTCAGACGAGTTTAACAATTCTTGACAGCGTGTTTAGATGCATGCAAGTTCTCGACAGAGCACGACAAAATTAAGATCTTCAGTGGGTACCTTTTGAATTAAATGATGATTTCCCGTGGGCCCTGCATGGAGCCGAGTTTGGCAAAGTGTGGCGGACAAACCGGCTAATAGGAAACAAGAACGCTCCCTACGTCACAAGCGGAAAGCAAGACGCCATACTGTATTTTTCGTGCTCAATAGAAGCCAATATTCGGTGAGATTTCTGTTACACGTTACACCTTATGTATATATGATGTTTCCAACCACCAGGACATTGAATAGGTAAAGAACGAGTCGCTATTGGCACGATTTCTTGTAATAAAACGACGGAAGCTTCATATTGGTCATTAAAGAATTTTCGTATTTATTTATTTCCGCTTTGTAACTTGAGTGTTCTAAGAGTAAGATATTTCAAGACTACGATTCATTGAAGATTCGTGAAATCTTGTCGTTCTTTTTAGGATATATTATAATTAAATGCCATCTAATAATATTTCGGCAATTAAGGCCTTTAGAAGACAATAATTTAAAGTATGAGATCATTAGTAGTAGAGTTTCGGCGTAGTGTAGTTTTGTTCAAGGCGCTACTTTACAGAAACGAGGTTAGGTCGGTGGAGAGCTCGCGTCCTACTGAACACATTTTTTTTTCCATCCTCGTATTGTCTAAAAGATTTTGGGAATTTCCTATGAAATTAAGAGAAATAATTTGTGTAATATTCGATGTTATGTAAACATTAGTGTGCTCTCTGTCAGGAGTGAATTTGTTCGATTTGGAGAACTTTTAGTAACTGATGTGGACATCTACCTTTCATTATTGTTTCTTTACACAATCACGGATACTGAAGCTTTTATTTATGTAGGCCTATACCACAGACAGAACAACATGACTAGCTTACAGTCAAGAGAGGAAATGTGCGTTTTAACAGAGCTAAGGTAGGTATTTTATGCCCCTCCATTTTTGTGGGTGAACTGTATGGCTTGCGAGCCAAATAAAGCCGACAACTGCCGCTGGAGAGCGCTGAGAGCACAAAATCACGAAGATGATGATGAGGATATAAAGCTATAACTTACTTGTTTCTGTGCAACAGAACCAGTGAAAAATATATAGACACATTAACAATAAAAATAACAATAACAATAATAATTTGATGGTCCTCTGGAATTAGAAATGCATAGCGCATCTTCAATAAAATCACCAAGTATTACGATGAAAACCAACTGAAACCGAACCCTGGAAAGACCCAAATCTGTGAATTCCATCTTAAAAATATGGAAGCCAAAAGGAAACTGAACATCACTTGGAGAGGAGAACAACTACTCCACTGCGTAACTCCTAAATAGCCTGAGGTGAAGATGGACCGTTCCCTCACATTCAAAGCCCACTGTGAAGAAACGAGCCTCAAAGTAAAAGTTCGGAACAGCATCTTCCGCAAACTTACAGGAACCACCTGGGGTGCCCAGCCAAAAGTGCTGAGAACATCTGCCTTGGCACTATGTTTCTCCGCCGCAGAATACACAGCACCCGTCTGGCAAAACTCTGCTCATGATAAACATGTAGATACAGCCCTGAACGAGACAGGACGCATTGTTACAGGCTGCTTACGACCTACTCCTGTCAATAGGCTGCAACAAATTATGGGTATAGCACCGCCACGCATTCGAAGGTAAGCTGCAACAGAAGTGGAGAAAAAAACATCCTTTGTTCGGACATGACCCTCAACAGCCAAGACAGAGGTCAAGAAAACGCTTCCTACAGAAAACTATGGCAATTCGTTCATCTCCCAGAACTCGCAAGAGGAGCTTTGGCGAGACTCCCTAGCTGAAGACAATCACATAACGGTCAAGGAGGAAATAGCCGAAGGTTCACACCTGTCATACGTGACCTGGAAGATTTCGAACAGACTGCCAGTTGGGGTGCCAAGGTGCAAAGCCAACCTCAGGAGGTGGGGCTTCAGTAATGAGGAGGAAACTTGTCAGTGTGGTGACGTACTGGACGAACAACATCTGCTAGTCTGCAGGAACCTACCGGCTGCATGCACTATCTGTGATCTTGCTGCAGCCAACGAAACTGCTGTGATAACTGCCGGATACTGGACCGGCAAAAAATATAATCATCTTGCTGCTTGTTTATCTTTTGTATGACTCAATAAAATATACAGGGTGTTACAAAAACGTACGGCCAAACTTTCAGGAAACATTCATCATACACAAAGAAAGAAAATATGTTATGTGGACATGTGTCCGGAAACGCTTACTTTCCATGTTAGAGCTCATTTTATTACTTCTCTTCAAATCACGTTAATCATGGAATGGAAACACACAGCAACAGAACGTACCAGCGTGACTTCAAACACTTTGTTACAGGAAATGTTCAAAATGTCCTCCGTTAGCGAGGATACATGCATACACCCTCCGTCGCATGGAATCCCTGATGCGCTGATGCAGCCCTGCAGAATGGCGTATTGTATCACAGCCGTCCAAAGTACGAGCACGAAGAGTCTCTACATTTGGTACCGGGGTTGCGTAGACAAAAGCTTTCAAATGCCCCCATAGATGAAAGTCAAGAGGGTTGAGGTCAGGAGAGCGTGGAGGCCATGGAATTGGTCCGCCTCTACCAATCCATCGGTCACCGAATCTGTTGTTGAGAAGCGTACGAACACTTCGACTGAAATGTGCAGGAGCACCATCGTGCATGAACCACATGTTGTGTCGTACTTGTAAAGGCACATGTTCTAGCAGCACAGGTAGAGTATCCCGTATGAAATCATAACAACGTGCTCCATTGAGCGTAGGTGGAAGAGAATGGGGCCCAATTAAGACATCACTAACAACGCCTGCCCAAACGTTCACAGAAAATCTGTGTTGATGACGTGATTGCACAATTGCGTGCGGATTCTTGTCAGCCCACACGTGTTGATCACGTTGGAATGAAGCCTCATCCGTAAAGAGAACACTTGCACTGAAATGAGGAATGACACATTGTTGGATGAACCATTCGCAGAAGTGTACCCGTGGAGGCCAGTCAGCTGCTGATAGTGCCTGCACACGCTGTACATGGTACGGAAACAACTGGTTCTCCTCTAGCACTCTCCATACAGTAACGTGGTCAACGTTACCTGGTACAGCAGCAACTTCTCTGACGCTGACATTAGGGTTATCGTCGACTGCACGAAGAATTGTCTCGTCCATTGCAGGTGTCCTCGTCGTTCTAGGTCTTCCCCAGTCGCGAGTCATAGGCTGGAATGTTCCGTGCTCCCTAAGACGCCGATCAATTGCTTCGAACGTCTTCAAATTGCTCTGAGCACTATGAGACTTAACATCTACGGTCAGCAGTCCCCTATAACTTAGAACTACTTAAACCTAACTAACCTAAGGACATTACACAACACCCAGTCATCACGAGGCAGAGAAACTCCCTGACCCCGCCGGGAATCGAACCCGGGAACACGGGCGCGGGAAGCGAGAGTGCTACCGCACGCGAACGTCTTCCTGTCGGGACGCCTTCATTCTGGAACTCTGTCTCGATACAAACGTACCGCGCCACGTCTATTGTCCCGTGCTAATCCATACATCAAATGGGCATCTGCCAACTCCGCATTTGTAAACATTGCACTGACTGCAAAACCACGTTCGTGATGAACACTAACCTGTTGATGCTACGTACTGATGTCCTTGATGCTAGTACTGTAGAGCAATGAGTCGCATGTCAACAGAAGCACCGAAGTCAACATTACCTTCCTTCAATTGGGCCAACTGGCGGTGAATCGAGGAAGTACAGTACATACTGACGAAACTAAAATGAGCTCTAACATGGAAATTGAGCGTTTCCGGACACATGTTCACATAACATCTTTTATTTGTGTCTGAGGAATGTTTCCTGAAAGTTTGGCCGTACCTTTTTGTAACAGTCTGTGACATAAATACTACTGTACATATTTAATTTTGCAAATTTGTTATGTGAATCAATACTTATTAGTTTTTGTAATTATTTTACGTGCTGGACTCGAAAAATAAAAATAAAATAAAATTACAATTTGTGACACAAAAGAAATTTGATTGGATGTTCTCTACAAGTAATTTAGTCCAAATTCCAGCAAGCAATGCGAATGATATCTAGAAATCGCATATTTACTGTATATGACATAATTGCCAACTACTTTCGAATCCCATTCAAGGTGGGATCGTATTGAAGAAACGACTGCCGAACGCCGGTCAGCGATAAAAGTTTCCAGCCGCGTGCCTGTGGACGGAAATATGCAGATCGTCGCGGACGCGCGATGCGGAGGCAGGCGAACAGAAGCGGGCCCGCTGTAAATCGGCAGCTGCCGGCGCTACAAGTCTGGGCGCAGCGGGGTCCCTGGTAGCGGCAGACCGGCCACGTAACGCGCCGGCCGCCCGCTGTGGCCGCGGCGGCAGCACCTGCGCCCGGGGAACCCCCTCCGCGCGCCACAATAATGGACGCCCTGCCTTGCGTCTCGCGGCGCTCGTGGATAGCGCGACAGGCTGCTGCCAATAGCATCCCGTTATCGACACGCGAGCTATGACGCTTACAAGATCGTGCAATGCTGAACCAAGCGGCTCTGTCTTTATAAATTCAGCTGCATTTAACTTTCGTCCATTGATCTTTCCTAAGTCCATGTGCATGGCCATAACTTCATTCAAAATAACGCCGCTAGGCCATAAAGGCACACAGCCTCACATCTCACCTTGCTTTCGATTTCCAACCTGTGCCGTTACTGCCAACAGCGTCCCACCGCCGACACGCGATTTGTAGGGCAGAGGGGATACCTGAACACTGAACCACACGCTTCTGTCATTACAGAAGTCTGGCGCAGTCACTAGGTCGTGTCTGAATACCGTAGGAGGGCCATAGCTCCGCTCAAAATGAGGTTACTGGGGCTGTCCAGGAAAGACACGAAAGGCAAATTAGTAATGGACCTACACACAAAAAGCCGGCCGTTGTGGCCGAGCGGTTCTAGGGGCTTCAGTTTGGAACCGCGCGACCGCTACGGTCACAGGTTCGAATCCTATCTCGGGCACGGATGTGTGTGACGTCCTTAGGTTAGTTAGGTTTTTTAAGTAGTTCTAAGTTATAGGGGACTGATGACCTCAGATGTTAAGTACCATAGTGCTCAGAGGCTTTTGAACCGTTTTTTTTACACACAAAAAGCAGTTAGTTACCTTCGTCCGCATCTGTATTTGAGTGGTCAGTGCGTCTGCCTGCCTTGCTGAGGACCAAGATTCGAGTTCGGGTACTGCCAGGAATTTTTCTTTGATAGGAGAACTAGAACGGGATCCACTCAATTAATCCAGCCAACTGAATAAGTAATGGCAGTGGCGGGAAGTGATGGTGCAAGCAGTAGGCCGTAAGTGTCGTACAATAAGCTTGAGCATTTGTAAACACAACGCCATCATAACTTGAGTCGATTTGTGATTGCATCATAAAGTTATTCTCGATTGAATGTCAACTTTCGAGATCAATTCTCGTCATTTTCTGAAAGTTTCAATTCTGTGCTTTTACATGAAGAAATTGCGACTAAGGCTCATAAAATACTGGGTAAGACCTATAGTAAGGCACCTATTAGTGGAGAATGTTCAGAGAAAGGTTTCAACGCTTCAAGAACGGTGATTTTGACGTCTAAGACGAGCACGGAGGAGAAAGAGAGAAGGTTTCTGAAGCCACTGAAACCGTAACAATCACAGGAGGTCATTATCGAAAGCAGCTGATGCGTTTGGGTGGAGCACTGAAAGAGAAGTTGCCACAGTGCAGCGATAGTCATGGAAAGGTGATTTCGCAGCGTGACAATGCTGCACGTCGCCAAACTCGTCAAAACATACTTGGAAACGTTGACCTTATTCTTCATACTTTTTTCCCCTTTGACAATAACACACGTCCTAGCCGACCGGCAATCTGGTCATGCGAACGAGTGCAAAACTGGATCAGTTTATGTATCTTCTCAAAAGACACCCAGTTCTTCTTCCGCTGCCCGAAAGATGGGAGAAAGTAGTGACCAGCTATGGTCAATACTTTGAATCGCAAATTTTTTTACAAGTTTTTCACAATCAAGCGTCAAACTTCGGGAAAATACGGAGGAAGCGAAGACCTAATACTTGTGAGAAGCGGCGACGCCGAGGTCTATAAAGCCGAAAGCTCATGGGAGAGCGGTGTGCTGATACAACGCCGCTCCATAGCGTATCCGAATAACGTAATATGGCAGAAAATGACTCGGCACCCGGTCGGCATCGAGCGGCCCTCTGAGCCTTATCGCAATGTTGATTATTTAAAGTAACTTCAGCTCCTGACTTTTCTGACACAGGCAATGAAAGATGTATGTCGTGAAAATCACTTTGTAACAACAAGAGCTCTATGTTTCATGTTTGTACTTCTTCTCTACCGTTTACAGGTTATGAAAAATTTATTCTTGTCTTTGGTGTTACCCTTGTAACCGATCCGAAATTTTGCTCCACGTCTAATAAAGTCATTGCACAGACGTCGTTAAACCATTTGGTTTTTTCTGCGCTGCTAGCCATTAGAATTGCAACATAGAAGCATTATACAAGAAATCTTTCAAAAATGGTTCAAATGGCTCTGAGCACTATTGGACTTAACATCTGAGGTCATCAGTCCCCTAGAACGTAGAACTACTTTAACCTAACTAACCTAAGAACATCACACACATCCATGCCCGAGGCAGGATTCGAACATGCGACCGTAGCGGTAGTGCAGTTCCAGACTGAAGCGCCTAGAACCGCTCTGTCACAGCGGCCGGCAAAAAATCTTTAGCAGGCATAGATATGCGAGGGTTGGAACTTTAATAGTGGCAACTATTTATTTACAGCTCATACAAAATAGATGTGTGTTTCAAAGTTTTACTGACCTTCAAAGTAGTCACCAGCATTGTGGAAGTCGTAGGATACTCTTAGCAGTGCCAGTTGTGTTGACTGTTCGAGCGACGCGGTCTATTGCCCGACGAATTTGTAGCAGTTTTGAAGCGAATGCCGTGAAGTGTTTCCTTCAGTTTAGAAATCGAGTTGAACTTACGAGGGCCTAAGTCAGGGGAGTGCAGTAGGTGGTATAGCACTTAGTGGTGTTACTGGATACACAAGACAATCAGCTGTGGTTTGCACAGCGGGTAATTTATACAGCAGGCGTAACATATCTAACGCGTTGAGGCTGGGCCTGTGCCGTATCTTCGAAGTCTCTGTGACGCTATCTTTGAGGAAGATACGGCAACAGCGTGTTTCACGGTTGCCCCAGCCTTCAGGTTCTCCGCCCGCTGAAGACCTCCGATGATAGGTATGGGCCCTTGGCCACTACGACTGACGAACTGTGGCCTAAAGTTGGGGCAGCGCGGAATGCTGAACCCATTCCTCTCGTCCAAGTTGAGTTCGTGTAGATGTCCACCGAGTCAGAGGCGAGAGATGAAAGATTTGTGTAATAAATTTCGCAGTTTTTATTCCTTCAAAGCACCTACATATTTAGTCATGCATTCTTCCAGCTATACTGTATATCCACAATAAATAAAACTTTATTATTTATTATTGTTGCTGGTGCTGCGTGGTGTAACCTCCCCACAACAAATTCTAAAGACAATACTTACTAGAAATGGAGCCAAGTGTAACCTTCCCGCAAAATTATTAATGACAATATTTAATAGAAATGGAGCAAAAATATTAATGACCAAGACAATTAAACAAAATTTAGCAATCTGACTCAAGTGCAAGTTCCCATAAAATAATGAAAGATAATCCCATGACAATGAAACTGCAATGATAACCTAAACTCAATTAAACCGAAATGTCGGTGTTTGCCCTGTGCGAATTTAGAATAAATTTCTTACCTTAGTAAAATTGCATGTCAAATTTCTGCTCTTGTTGTTGCGCACCGCTTGGAGCAACTGCATTGCGAATAATAATATTTCCTTTTTTTTTTGTAATCTAATTGAGAACTGAAACTTTTGTTTAAGGGAAGTGGAACGAAATAGTTACTTCAATAAAAATGAAAGTTTTATGTAAAATTGCTTTTTGAAATCAAAGTTATTATTGGGGGCACTTGTTGAAAATAAGCTTTACATTATGCGATGATTATCTTAATTAACAGTATACCTCATTGAGCATCATGACCAGTGTTGTCGCCTCACCACATCACGCAACCCCACTCGGCTGCCACCACTGACCGACCGCTCTGCATGACGACTACTAGCGTACTTCTCTCCACTAGACACAGCTACAGACTCGCAACGACTGACAGAGTACTGAGAACCGCTCGCAACACTCGCGTGGTCAAGCGCATACTCTCTGGTCACAGATGCTACAATGCCTCAGCATCGCTGCCGCACAACATACGTGTTACATAACCCTCCACTGGGAGGCAAAAAATTTGGCAGCGATGGTGAGTCATTTGGACTTGCTATCGTAACAAATTTTTCATTTAATTAATTAACATTTACAAAATATTTGGATGTAATACATGAATTAAATGTTGTGCGCATGCACCAATTACAAAACATTACAGACAAGACAAAATATAAGTACAAAACAAATCAGGAAAAATGTATATACAAATTATTTGACAGATAATAAAATGCACACACACTGAAAAATTCCTTAGCAGTTTCATAACAGGCAAAAAAAAAAAAAAAAAATCATGTTGACAAGTGTCATGAGTGCACATGCACTGCAGTGGAGAACATATCAGTAAAAGACGAAATGTATATACAAGAGTAACAAATGACATAAATCATAAAAGGTATACAGAATGAACACAAATCATATCGAAAATTGAGAAGAGTGCACAGGCACTGTAGTTCAGTTGAAAACATATTCACATAAGTGCACATGCACTGAAAACTTTTGAACATTTTTATAACAAATAAACGCAAGAGTAGAAAAAATCATCAAATCACAAAAAGTATATACAATATAGATGACAAGAGTGCACACATACTGCACTTCAAAACAAATCGAAAATGTCTTTAGTATTTTGACAACAAATGGCAAAAATCATGTCGACAAGTGACACAAGTGTACTCGCACTAGAGTTCAACAAATCGAGAAAAAATGTATATGCCATGAACATAAATGGTGTTAGTAAAAAAATGATTTTCACTATTAGGATAGGAAAGGAAGGATTGCATCATGGTTGTAGCACTTTAGTTTGCACATAGCTGCACTGAAAGTCCATATCTTTCCACAGAATCACAACTAAGTGATACAATCTGCAGTTCCGTTCCCAGAAGTATTTATCAGCTTATCAAGACAGTGAAACGTCGTAGTAGTATTCCATACTATCATTTGGCAGTATACCAGGTACACCAAACAGTGGGACCAGAATAACGTCTTCATCGGTTACGGTGGTGGACAGCATGTCGTGTCAACACCACGCTCTTAAGAGGCGGCACACAGTGCTCCATAACAAAGTCTTGATTAGTGATTACATAAGTAGTTTCTTCGCCTACAGTGGTGGACAGCATGTCGTGTCAACACCACGCTTTTAAGAGGCGGCACACCAACGTAGAATTAGTGCAAAAACCAAATATAGTGCTCCATGATTAGGAGGATGTATAGGACAAATGGATATTACAATAATTCAGGGTAGTTAGCTCAGAAGTTAAAGGACAGTAACTAACAGACAAGCCTTAATAGGTGATTACATAAGTAGTTTGCGGCATACATAGCTCAGTTATTGAACATTTCTGTACCATGAATGTAGTATTACAGAAAAATGTTCATTAATTAATTTACAGACAAGAGTGGCAATCAATGGCCATCAAGTATTGAGTACTACAAAACATTTTTCCTCATTCAAATGACATATTTACAAGTAATTATTAGCACTCAGTGGCCTAGCAACTTTCGATTAGTACAAAATATTTATCATCATTCAGTATTAATATGGGAAGTCATCATTGAAAACACTAACAAAACGTTAAGTTACATTAATTATTGGCACTCAGTGGCCAGCAAGTATTGAATAGTATAAAACATTATTCATCATTCAGTATTCTTCATATCATTAAGAAATCATTATTAAAAATCAGTTAATTACAGTCATAGCCTTAATAATCATGGGCATAATAAGTAATTGCATTAATTATGGGCACTCAGTGGCCAGCAAGTATTGAATAGTATAAAACATTATTCATCATTCAGTATTATTCATATCATTAAGAAATCATTATTAGAAAAATCAGTTAATTACAGTTATAGCATTAATAAGCATGGGCATTATAAGTTACATTAATTATGGGCACTCAGTGGCCAGCAAGTATTGAATAGTATAAAACATTATTAGCGTTAATAAGCATGGGCATAATAAGTACTCTCATTACAATAGATAGTGGCAATTATGTTTTGGTATCATTAAGAAGTCATTATTCAAGTGACATACTATTCAGAGCTGATCAGTGTTATTCAGAATTATCATAAACTAGTGACATTATCTGGGACTGTTAATACATTTTGTTTTTTCTGCTAGCAATGCATTGCTTTGGGTAATTATAAGGGAAAGCAAGAAGAGATAAGAGAAAAAATTGCTTCTAGGTTGTTCCTATAAATGAAAAGATTGTGTAACGTCATTCGTCATGAGTCAGCTGTAGCAAGGTTATCACATTTATAAATGATAGACACAAGTGGGTAAAAAAAAAAATGCAAGTACTAGAACAGGTATAATAGGTAACAAGTTTAGTAAGTATCATAAAAAGCTTCTCCTGAAAGAAAAATACAAAATGGATTATTGAGCTGAAAGAAGAAACGCAGACTATGCTGAAAAGTAGTGAACTTCGAATTAACAGGTAGTGAAATGTGTATAAAAAATATGTGTTCCATAGCTGTCCTTTCCAAAACCTTCAGTCATCCTACTACGCAATATAACACCTGCTGTCAAAGTAAACTGCAACAAATACTTAAATAACTACATAGCATAAATACATAACTTCAACATTATCCTCATCTGTAAAGAAAAACTTCATTATTCATATCATCATAACTCCATCATTATCATCACCTGTAAACAAAAACTTCATTATTCATAGTACCATATTCTTCATCATTGTTCATTATCAGCATTCATTATCATCTGCAAAAATCATTTCATTATTCATCACACAACTATTCCTAATCCCTAGCATATTTCATCACTTAAAACTAAAATGTGTAGTTCTGTCTGACAGCTTGCATCAATCGCTTTGTATTCTGAAAGAAAAAATTAGTTAAGACTGCTATTCTGCGATGTGTATAATATATTCTGGTTAATGCTTGTTAATTCTGATCCATTTACTCGTCCTCATTAGCTTATTGCATCTTCTTTCGTTTATTCCATAGGTGAAATTCCCACTTCTGTTTAATTCATTTCCTGTACGCATCATTTATTTCTGAAATTGATGAACAAAGATTAATGTCTTGCATTTAAATCATATACCCATTAAATAGTGACTGGTTAATGGTGACTCAATTAAGCATACAACATAACATGACAGAAAACGTAATATCTCAAAAGCATAGACAGTGTTCAAAGGCAAAAAATGTACAGAGAATATCACAATGCAGCAGCAAAAAAAAAAGAAAATGTAAAACAGTCACGATGTTGAGATATCATAGGGCAAAAAGTCAAAGTCAAATGGTGTGTGTTATACCTTAACTAGTTCACAGTGCATACAAACAAAACATGAAAACAATCGTACATACATAAGAAAGACAAAATGTGATATTCGTTGTGCTCAGCTTGTTAATTAAAGACTTCAATGGAGAGAGAATTTGATAAAATTAATGCGTCATTATAGAGAATTGCATAATTATTCATAAAATGCGTAAGTTCATCTGAAAAAATGCACGGTCTAGTGTGTAACGACAAGAAGAGCGACCTGCTAACCTTACCTTGCCGGGCACTTGCCAAGAAAAAAATACGATAATCATCAGTAATTAGTCATGTGAATATAATTGCATAAGTGGTCATAAAATGTGTAAACGGCCTCATAGCATGTTACATCGTAAAGTGGTTTCATTCGATAAAGGGTTTAATGTTTGACACATGATGGTTGCCTTTCGATTTTCTAGTTCTCAGAGTTTCGACGTGTACAACATTGGGGTGAGGAATGCTGCGAATCCGATATGGACCTGCGTATAGAAGTTCAAATTTACTGCACTTACCTTTTAATTTGCTGGATAAATAGTGTGTACGTACTAATATCTTCTGTCCAACGTGAAAGTCTCTGCGTCTACAAACCTGTTTTTGCTGTCTTCTCCGGCGCTCTGCGGCACGTTTGATGTTGTTCAGCGCAATGTCAATTATTTCGTGGTGTCGTAATCGACGAGATGTAGGAAAATTTACTAACTCTTTGATTTTGTTTGGTGGTTCAACATTTTTCAGTATAACAGACGGAGATAGCATAGTGGATTCATTTGGAATGGAATTAATTACATCTTGGAATGAGAATATGTGTGTGTCCCAATTAACATGTCTTTTGTGGCAGTATATTCTACACAGTTTACCAATTTCTTTCATTAGTCGTTCACAAGGGTTCGAAGAAGCGTGGTACCTGGATATATAGATCGGAGAAATGTTTCTAGCTCGTAACATACGTGTCCATATAGCAGAACGAAATTGTGATCCATTGTCAGAAATTACTTTCATCACATGTCCTGCATGAAATAAGAAATGCTTTACAAATGCTTTCGAAACAGTTTTGGCAGTAGCTTTGCGTAACGGAGTGAAGGTAACAAATTTTGAAGTGAGTTCAACAGCGACAAAGATGTAGCAAAAACCTCTATTAGTTCTCGGAATTGGACCAAAAATGTCTACTGCGGCCATATGTCTTAATTTAACAGGTATAATGGGATATAATGGAGGAATGTGTGAAGTTGTGTCAGGCTTAGCTTTCTGGCAAATTTTGCATGACGCTAAAACTCGTCGTATACGTTTTTCCATATTTATAAAATAACAGTTCTGTCTCAGTATAAGAAAACATTTTCTGACTCCGTAATGTGCGTAACTTAAATGAGTGTACCAGATTAATTTGTTAACCAGTTCGTCAGGAATGCATAATAACCAATTGTTGCTGTCTGGATGAGAGCGGCGAAACAGAATGTCATTGCGTACAGTGTAGTGGTTTCTAATCGTAACATTATTCTTATCTTGCCAAAGGTGCTTAATTTCTTTCCATACATTGTCTTTACTTTGCTCTTTTGCTATGTCCTGTAATGACGACGAAATAAAATTTTCAAATGCAACTTGCTGAATGTACATGATACTGAAATTTGCTTTGCAGAAGTTGGTTGCTACGTCTTGCTGATTGTTGCAGAGAGAACGAGAAAGTGCGTCTGCTATAACATTTTGTGTACCGGGAATGTGAACAATCGTAAAATTAAATTCCTGTAAATACAGTTTCCATCTGCTTAATCTATCATGAGTAAATTTAGCCGAAAGTAAGAATTGTATAGCTCTGTGATCTGTGTAAACAGTCGTATGTCTGCCATAAAGAAAGTGTCTAAATCTCGTAAAAGCCCATACAACACACAACGTTTCCAATTCTGTGACGGAATAATTTCGTTCAGCAGGTGACAGAATGCGGCTTGCAAATGCGATGTTTTTAATTACTGTAGAACCATCTTCTTCAATTTCCTGAAAAATATGTACGCCTAAAGCTGTGTTGGAACTGTCGGTGGCAATAGAAAAATTTCTGGTAAGATCTGGGTGCGATAAAAGTGGAGCATTCAACAAAGCATGTTTCAGGTTCACGAATTCAGAGTGTGCTTGCTTATCCCATGACCAAATAGTGTTTTTACCTGTTAATTGGCATAATCTAGGCGTGTCTAAAGCAGAGTGATGAATAAATTTACGAAAAAAGTTAATTAAGCCCAAAAAACTGCGTAATTGTTTCTTTGTTGTAGGAACAGTAATGTCACGTAGAGCTTGAAGTTTTTCTGGATCAGGCGCAATGCCTTCTGCTGAAATTACGTGTCCAAGAAATTTTATAGAAGTTTTAGCAAAATGCGATTTACTGAGGTTAACTGTGAGTCCTTGTGCATGGAAAGTTTGCAATAGTCGTTCTAAGATCAGATTATGTTCAGACCAGTTAGCTTCTGCAATAAGAATGTCGTCTACGTACGTCGTAATTCTGTCTTTAAGTTCTGTCGGAAGTATTGTGTTCAAACCACGAATAAAAGCTGCAGAGGAAATAGTTAAGCCGAATGGTAATTTGCAAAATTGATAACAGTCACCAAAACAGAGAAAAGCTGTATACTTTCTGCAATTCGGATGAAGTTGTATTTGCCAAAATCCCGATTTCAAATCTAGTGTAGAATAAATAGCTGTACCGTGAAATTTCTGTAGTAGTTCTTCTAATGTCTGTGGTCGATCTGTTTCATTAATAATAATGTCATTAATGTGACGTGAATCAAGTACAAGGCGAAGTGACCCATCTTTTTTCTTAACAATATGTAGCGGGTTTATGTACGGGCTAACTGCTGGTTCAATAATTCCTTGATCGAGCATATCCTGCAATTCTTTTTTAACTTGTTCTCTGTGGATATATGGAATGGGATAATGCTTTGCTTTAAATGTGTCGTGCTGTTTGACTTGAAATTCATACATAAAGCCGGACATAGTACCAGGAATGTTGTCGAAAACTGGAGCTTGCTGTAAAAGAATTTTGTGTAATTGCGTTCGTTCATCGTCTGTATTTGCACTGCTTTGTTTAACCTTATCGGAAATCATCTGCATTACGTCGTAGTCAGTTTCGTCTGGAGTATTATAGTTGTGTACGTACGTATCCGTGAACAATGTGGGATTACAGTCTATGTTACGCGATACTGAAATGACCTCTGTGCGGTTAATTGTTTCCTCTTCTGTCGATAATGAGTGCTGAAACTCTAAAGCTAATTGTACATTTTCGTCTTTCAACATTAAATAAGAATTTTGAAAATCAACCACTGCGTCGTGTTGTACGAGAAAGTTCATGCCTAAAATAACGTCTGTTGTCAATAAGGGAACAATCCAAAAATTTGAATGAAAAGTATGACCTCCAATACAAAATGATAAATGCGTCTGTAATTTAACGTCTACTCCTTTACTCGATACTGCTCCTTTCACTTTCGTTTTGCCTAAAGGTAATGTAGGATAAGTATTCTCTTTGTTGCACTCGTTAAAAGTTTCCTCATTAATAACTGACATAGGTGATCCGGAATCTATTACCGCTGAAAATTTCGATGAACCAATTTTAATTTCGATGACAGGATGTGAAATAGTTTTCTGAACAACTGGTTTTTCCTGCAAAAGAGTGTCTCTGATGTCGTCAAACGTAATTACATTCTCGTGAACAACATTTTGCGTGTCAAAACTAGTGCTTGTGTTATTGGAAGATGCGTCCTGTACAGTATCTAGTCAGATTCTATCTGACGTGTTATTATTATCATCACGAGGATGTTGTGGCATTTCTACAATTTGAACAGTTCTATTACTTCTTCCAGACGTGTTACGCCCTGGGTGATACCTACTATCGGGTTCATTCACAAGAATATGTTGTTGCTGATCATTTTGCTGCTGGTAGGACCGACTGTTGTTAGATGTACGCTGAAAATTGTCCTCATTATTTCTACGTCTGTCGTAATAGTCGTTCCTATACGGTGCATTGCGATAGGAATTGAAATACTGTGTTTTCTGTACGTAGTTGTTCCTTTGCTGCCGTGCGTTACCATTTGTTGTATCAGGGACTATACGTGCACGCGGCGAAACATTAAAGCCTGGTTGACCTTGTAGACTGCATTGTTGGTTAGGTATGTTAACCGGTTGACTTTCATGCTGTTGTGGTGGAAAACGTCTATTGTTACAAAAATGTGGTTCCTGTTACTAATAATTTTATACACACTGATGATTACGATTTTATCTGTTATCAAAATTACGCTGGTGGTTCTGAAGTGCCTAAAGAGAATTGTCATTTTCGGTAAAAAAGTTTGTCTTATCGGGTTTTCATTACATTTTTCTTAATTCTAGGTAGAGCAAAAGTTAAAGAGCTGTTTTGATAGATATAAAGGATAGTAGAAGAGAAGGCAGCAGTGCAGAAAACTAAAGATGAAACAGCACTACTACAGCTCGGGGCCCTATGCTCGCTACGGCACATATTCATTAAAGCGTAATGAATCCCCTGAGGTCAATTACGCACTGCAAATAAATTTTAGCTTTTGCGTTCCAGACAATGTCGGTAAAATTCCAAAAACAAATTGTTGCACTCTTGCTAACTCCAATTTCTGCATTATAGGCAATACTGATGAAAGTACAATAGCAAATTGTCGTAACAGGTTCAAAGCTCGTTTCTGCATTACAGGTAATAGTGGTGAAATTACAAAAATAAATTGTTTTATACAGTGTAAATCGTGTACCTGTACTCTGTCATTATTAAATTCTTTAGATTTTCTTACGGATAAAAACTGCTCGTAATCAACGTTCTCGTCACTGAATTTGAGAACACGTTCAAGTTTGTGTGAGAATCTGTTTGGCTGTCTCAATTCGGATTTCAAGTTGCGTAGCTTTTCAGATTTCAAGTCGCGTAGTCTCGGCAGATTACTCAAACTATACGCGTTACGCGAGTCTGGCAAATGTTCGTAAAGTGGCGTCTGCTGTGATGTGTTATTAACTGAAGTGTTTTTCATCTCTGTTACTTCTTGCTGTAAACTTGACAGTTTTCGACGCAATGTGTTATTAGACGAATCAATCTCATTAATTGTCTGCTGTAAATTTTGAAATTCCGGTGTTTGATTAAATGAAACCGGTGAAGTATCGTCTGATTTATTGTCATTAGTGCTCTCGATGACATCAATACGACTGGCCAATTCATCACATTTTTCAGTCAGTATTTTTACCTGATCATCGGTTTTAGTGTCAGTGGCATTAATCTGGTTTTGCAATCTACGTGTAGTTTCGTTCAGTTTTTTAACATCAGCTTTCACGACATCGGAATCCTGTGTTAGTTCTAATTGTTCGAGTCTATCGGTCACTGTTTGAAAATCTGTTATGTATGTGTCTGTTTTCGATTTCAGATCAGAAATTTCGTCACGTAATTCTGTGTTTGACTGTTCGATGGTATTAATTTTGTCCGAAACTGTGGCAATATTATCGTCTACATACGTTTTTGCCTTCGCAAACATTTTACGTTTGTCTTCTTGTCTCTGTGCAGTGATTGTTTCCATTACTTGACGTTTTACTTTATTTTGATCATCAATAAATTTGCGGAAACGCGTATCACTGTTTTGTATGTGAAGACTAAGACGTTCGTTAATTTGAGTGTTCTGTTGTTCGAATTTCGCGTCAATCTTTTCATCCATTGTGCGCGAAAGTTCTGCTGTCATTACTTTAAATTCGTCCCGTAATTGTGTAGCTTTTTCAGAGCATTGTTTAGCGACTCCGCTAATTTCGTCTCTGAGTGTTTCTGTTGCAGCTGTTTGCAATTCCCTTAATTCCTGAGCAACAGACTTAATTTCTTCGCTACTTTTTCGTGAACAAGCCTCAATTTCCTCGCGTAACTGTTCCTTAGTGTCATGACATTGCGTGGCAACGGCTCTAATTTGTTCACTAAGCTGCCTGGAATTGTTGTCTAATTTTTCACTCTGTTGTCTGATCTGTTCATTAAGTTGTCTGAGATTTTCATCATTGTCGTCTAATCTTTCATTTAAGTGTTGCTTGAGATTTTCGTTATCTTGTTTGTTCTGTTCCCTAAGTTGTCTGAAATCTTCACTCTGTTGTTTGTTTGATTCAAGAATTTGTAGTAATAATGCCCTAATTGGATCCGACACAAAGTTAGCATTTCTATTCTCTGTGCTGTTTGACGGTGTATTTGCAATTGTCTCGCTTTCCTTAACCATTTGGTTATTCTGAGATTCACAAAAAGGTTTGTCAGTCGGATGTACGCTGTCAGACATTATTTCGGAATTAAATAAATCCGTCGTACTTTGTGTATCCTGTTCATTTTCATTAGAAAAATTTCTCTGCACGTTACTTGAATTTTCCAAACCGGGTGTGTTAACCTGGGCAGCGCTCATTACAATAGTGCGTCCCGCGTCATCAATTGTCGTCAAATTAACAGAGGAGACAATTGAGTTCGTTTGTTCATCATTAAGGTAAAAGTCGTCATTAGCGGTTGGAACGCACTGACTGTTAGTGAACGCAGCATTGTCATCCCTACTCTGCGCGTCACAATTGCTATCGGTCATGTTTAAGTCGGAAGTTTCATTCAAAATACCTCGCGATACACTATTCACAGTCTTTCGCGGCATTTTTACAATAGTCGCAATAAATCACAAAACAAATAAACACAATGCAAAAAGCAACACTCAAATACAACAGAGCAACGAATTGCCGATGATCTGAGGAAAGAAAGTTACAAATTAATAAAAGCGTTGCGCCAAATTATAATTATATCTAAACAATAAGAGCAGATATCTGACTGTTTTTCAAAAGATTCACACGAAATACGATCCTGGACTGGGTGTCGCCAAGTGTAACCTCCCCACAACAAATTCTAAAGACAATACTTACTAGAAATGGAGCCAAGTGTAACCTTCCCGCAAAATTATTAATGACAATATTTAATAGAAATGGAGCAAAAATATTAATGACCAAGACAATTAAACAAAATTTAGCAATCTGACTCAAGTGCAAGTTCCCATAAAATAATGAAAGATAATCCCATGACAATGAAACTGCAATGATAACCTAAACTCAATTAAACCGAAATGTCGGTGTTTGCCCTGTGCGAATTTAGAATAAATTTCTTACCTTAGTAAAATTGCATGTCAAATTTCTGCTCTTGTTGTTGCGCACCGCTTGGAGCAACTGCATTGCGAATAATAATATTTCCTTTTTTTTTTGTAATCTAATTGAGAACTGAAACTTTTGTTTAAGGGAAGTGGAACGAAATAGTTACTTCAATAAAAATGAAAGTTTTATGTAAAATTGCTTTTTGAAATCAAAGTTATTATTGGGGGCACTTGTTGAAAATAAGCTTTACATTATGCGATGATTATCTTAATTAACAGTATACCTCATTGAGCATCATGACCAGTGTTGTCGCCTCACCACATCACGCAACCCCACTCGGCTGCCACCACTGACCGACCGCTCTGCATGACGACTACTAGCGTACTTCTCTCCACTAGACACAGCTACAGACTCGCAACGACTGACAGAGTACTGAGAACCGCTCGCAACACTCGCGTGGTCAAGCGCATACTCTCTGGTCACAGATGCTACAATGCCTCAGCATCGCTGCCGCACAACATACGTGTTACAGTGGTCAGTAGAATATATTTTGGGCCATACAACGTTCGCAGCCACCTCCCAGCTACAGTCGTCTTTGCATACTCTCACACACTTAGTATTCTTCCTGCATTTCTCATTTTATACATACAGTAACAGAACAGACGAGGCGCAGGCCAAGACTTCCGATTTAAGAGACGGAAACGCTTCATGCCGGACGGCGAAGTCAGATTTCTGGAAGTTGTACTCTGTCTTACCTGTAAAACCTTTTGTTTCCCCTCCCCAAAAATGTTCTGAGCCACAAGCACACCAGTGGTAGTAGTGCGTTTTACAGATGATGATTTGCATACAAGGTGTCCCAGGAGGAATGGTCATTATCCAAGGATATGTCAGTAACGATTATTCAGAGTAAAAATTCCAGTAAAAACGAACTCTAAAATGCATAAATTAAGAGCCATGAGCACTTCTTTACCTTAGTTACTGTGAAATAGAACTCTTTTAACGCACGCTATTTCCTTTCAGTGTTTCGGATGGAGATGCTATGAACCAAAACAAATTATCTCGTTAATATGGGCTCTAAGATGCAAACTTTACAGTTATGAGCACATATTCGTTAGAAGAGCTACGTTTCACAGCTCCCCCACCTGGGGAAGTTCGTCCGCCGAGTTACAAGTCTTTTCAGTTGACGTCACATTGGGCGACTTGCGTATCGACGACGATGAAAATTATGATCAGGACAAAACAATACCAACCCCGAGCGGAGAAAATCTCTGACCCACCGGGAGTGGAATCCGGGCCCGCTGCATAGCAGTCATACCACACACAGAAGGGGACGGACCGTTTCACAGTAGAAAACTCGAACAAGTATATTAGAGTCCATGTCAATTTTCTGCTTCGAATAGTTACTCTTGTCATATCTCCGAATATGAACCATTCCTCCTGAGATACCCTGTAGAGACTTCCATCAGCTGCTCTATAACGTTTCACTGTTCCAGCAGCCAGCATTCGAGCATTTACATCTCGTGGTATAAATGGAAATGTCGTGTGGCTAGGGCCTCCCGTCGGGTAGACCGTTCGCCTGCTGCAGTTCTTTCGATTTGACGCCACTTCGGCGACCTGCGCGGCGATGGGGATGAAATGATGATGATCAGGACAACACAACACCCAGTCCCTGAGCGGAGAAAATTTCCGACCCAGCCAGGAATCGAACCCGGGCCCTTAGGATTGACAGTCTGTCACGCTGACCACTTTTTTAAGTGCCCGACCGAGACTTGAACTCGGGACCTTTGCCTTTCGCGGGCAAGTGCTCTACCAACTTTTCTTTGTTTTTTTGTTTTTTTGAAAAAAATTAAGAAGTCTTCAGACGCGAACCACCGCCACAACAGATACTCCTTATCGAGCAGAGACGCTACTTATTATGCTTTTTTTTAAGGGGCGACGGTGGGGGCTCGGGGGGCAAAGTGGGCAGGGGTCGAAACCTGAGGCCTGGCCACAGTGTTCCCCTCACCACCACCGAGCCTGTGGTGCTTACGGAAATAGGAGACACAGGAATCAACAGTAGTGGAAGGCGTTGTTATTTATTTATTTGCATGTGTGTTTGTAAGATTCACTAATATCATGAAATTATGGGAACACATCGGCGAAAAAGAAAAGAAATATAAATTCTGGTTAAAGAAAAAGAAAGGAAAAAGGAAAAGCAAAAAGAAATAAAATCCGCGCAATCTGCGACGCTCTCTCCCATCCGCGGAGGTCAGAAGTAGAATAGATCGCAGGCGGTTGAAACTCAGACACCGCCGGGGGAGGAGGGGTGGGTGCCCTCTGAGCCAGGTACCTCCCAACTCAGTGGAGGTCTAACAAAGACCGCTCGAAGATAGTTAGCAAATAATGTTCGGTAACGTGGCGTGTTTTCGAGAGCTGCATGGGCTGTTCGTAAATAGGTCCAAAAGTCGAGGCGGGATTTAGGTCCCTCAGGAAAGAGATAAGCGACCGCCCATCCTTTGACCCACGTAATGGCATGACATTTGGCGGCGGGAAAATGTCGGTCCTCCGGGTATAGAAACATTCGAGGTTCGATTGTGTCTGGTGGCACCCGGAGATAGCAGGCAATGATTTGCTGCACGAAGCGCCATACACCTTGCGATGAGGCGCATGTCAGACGGTGTTCATCAGTGTCCAGTTGCTGGCAAAGGAGACAAAGAGGGGATTCTGACAAGCCAATGTTGTGCAGGCGCTGCTTCGTGGCAAATTTCCTGTTGACTATGTGATACCACAGAGCCCGGACGTTCGTAGGGAGGAAGGGCTGGTGGACGGTAGTCCACACTATGGACCACTGGATGGAGGGATGTTTGGTCTCCATCACATTCCGGGGAACACAGCGCAGCAACAGGCTGTAAAAATCCTTAGTCCTAGGTGGGCGTGTATCTGGGAGACTGGTATGTATGTAACTGTAGTCCACGAAAAAGGTCGAAATATGGGACAAATAAGACACGATATGGCCGACAGACACCGGTGGTGAGGTGGAAGCAGGTAGGAGGACCTCAAGCAAGCTGCGTGTTAGAGATGTACCCTGGCCCATCCACTGTTGTCCCATGGTACTCATGAATAAGGCTGCAGCTCGCATACGGACATTGACGAGCCCGACGCCACCATACCGTGAGGGCAGGGTAAGTGTCTCATAACGGGCTTTAAACATTGAACCAGCCGTGAGATAATAGCCAAAAGCCGCCTGAAGGTTGCGCCCAATTGCAGTTGGCAGAGGGAGAACTTGCGCGATGTGAACCAATTTTGATGCCACATAAAGATTAATAAACTCAACCCGTTTAAGTGTGTCCTGGCGGCGCAAGAGGTTCTGGCGGACGTCGTTGCGGATGACGTGTAACAGGCGACGGAAATTCGTTGCCGCTGTGCGTGTGACCGCGGGGGTAAAGGTAATGTCCAGGTACCGGAAAGTCCGCACAAGCGGCAGGGGTGCAACTTCACCCTCCTGGAGGCCTCGTCCAATGTGCATTGCAGAAGATTTGGCGACATTCATGGCACTGCCAGCGACAGCCCCGTAACGGGTAATCAATTCGAGGACTTCCCGAATCTCAGAGCCGGAGCGAACGAGGAGGAGGAGGTCATCAGCATATGCCCGACAGCGAAAAGTGTGTTGGCGTAGGGTGAGGCCAGAGAGCTTGGTCGTCAAGCCACCAATAAGGGGCTCAAGGGCAATGGCATACAGGAGGGTAGAGAGGGGGCACCCCTGTCGTATCGAACGGCAGATAGGTTCCGGCCCTGCTAAATGTCCATTGACTTGGACACGTGAACTGGCACTGTCGTAAAGACGCCGGATGACGTCGAGAAACGGAGGGGGGATGCCCATTCTGGCTGCCACCGAAAACAGGAAACGATGACGCACTTTATCGAAGGCGCTGTCGAAGTCTATAGCGACGACCGCTGCCCGGAGTCTGCAGGCCGCCGCTATCGCAATTAAGTCGCGGCATTCCCCTGTGGCAGTCTGTATGTTAACCTGTCCGCCAGGTGTCGTTTGCTCTGGCGAGAGGATATGAGGGAGTGTAGTTCGGAGCCGCAGTGCCAGTAAGCGCGCGAAAATCTTGTAATCGGCATTGAGTAGGGTGAGCGGTCTGTAACTCGTGACCACCGAACCTCGGGCTGGTTTGTGGACCGGTATAATGATGCCCTCAGCAAAGGCGGGTGGGATTGCGTGGTCAGATGTGATCAGTTCTTCATACATAGTCGTCCACCGTGGTGCCATGAGGTCCCGAAAGGTACGGTAAAACTCAATCGGTAAGCCGTCAAAGCCGGGCGATCTGTTGACTGCACCCTTGGCGATGGCGTGGTTGACTTCGTCTAGCGTGACCGGCACTGTCAAAGCATCTGCCTCCGTGTGGGGGAGGGTGCGCGTGACGTAATGCAAAATGGAGTCGTCTGCTGCAGTTTCAGCGTCTTCATCACTATAAGTACGACGGTAGTGCTCGACGAATGCGTGGACGATGTCATTCAGAGTGGTCACCTGCGTTCCCTGAGGCGTGGTCAGAGTGCTGATGATCTGCCGACGACGCCTTCGTTTGTCGGACACTATATCATGCATGGATGGAATTTCTAAATCCGCGTGATCGTGGCGCCGCGTCCGTATCACGACCCCTTGCAGTTTCCGGCGTGCCAGCGCAATTATCTTCGCCTTAGTTCTTTGCCTTTCCAACTGGTTGTCCGGGGTTGGCGGTTGAGCATCCAGATCTCGGAGAATCGCGTAATAGAAGTCAACAGTGGTGCGATGGCAGTCGGCCATGTCCTTCCCGTATCTCATCAGTGTCCTCCGGATCGCCGGCTTGGCACAGTCCAACCACCATGTCAATGTCGAGTGGTAGCGGGGAAGGCGTCGTTCGCAGCTGTCCACGTTTCAGTGACTTGTTGGCGACACGCCAGGTCATGCAAGTGTGAGGTATTGAGTTTCCATGGCGCACGGCTGCGCCATACTGATTGCGGCGGAAGGAGGACCGTACAGATATAAGCGCAATGGTCGGAAAACGCCAGCGGCCATCGTTCGGCGCCCCGTATCGCAGATCTAAGAGATTGTGAGACATATATCCTGTCTAGTCGGCTTGCGGAATGACTTGTGAGAAAGGTATGGCCAGAAAGGTCGCCGTGTTGAACTTCCCAGGTATCGTGAAGCAGGAGGTCTCGCACCACTATACGTAGCTCCTGGCATGTAGTATAGTGGGGAATCTGATCGTTAGGATGCAGAACGCAGTTAAAATCACCTCCTAGTAGGCAATGGTCATAACGCCCTAAAAACAGGGGAGCGATTTCCTCGGAATAAAACTGGGCTCTTTCATGCCGTCGGTCGGTGCCTGAGGGAGCGTAGACATTAATGATGCGTGTCCCCAGGGCAGTGAGTGCCATGCCCCGAGCTGATGGAAGGAAGGCGACATCGGTCACAGAAATCCCGTGGCGGACGTAGATGGCCACCCCGTGGCCCATAGGATCACTCGCGGAGGCATGGGCGGTATAGCCATTGATATCCGGGAGACTAGCTAAGTGAACTTCCTGCAGAAGGGCGAAATCAATATCCGAAGCCCAGAACATCTCCTGCATAAGGCGGATTTTCACCCCGGAACGGATGTTGTTGGTGTTGATGGTTGCTATCCGGTAGGTCTGGTGTCGGATTGCTGGAGGCTGGTTCACTCCGCCGTCCGCGCAAGGGTGTGGGCGTCGCCGCGGAACGTTATCCCGTTGGCCCGCAGGGGAGTCTGGGGAGAGTATGATTAGCGGTGCGGCCGTGACGGCGCAGGGTCCCGTAACGGGGCCTGCTCCTTGACCTCCTCCTCGTGCCACGCCGTGGAAGCGGAAACTGGTGTATCGTCCATTTTGTCTGCAGAAGATGTAATTGTGCGTGGTGTAGTGTCGCCTGTGTTACGTTCATGATTGAGTTCAGCGTCAGCACGGGGCGCAGGCACACCGATAGATGTCTCCGCGCTCATTACGTCTTCGTCAGCAGTAGCGGGTTCGGAGGCCTCGTGCTGGTCGACGGTTACGTCCTCCTCGACTTGTAACGTCTCCTCTTGGCCGGAAACTGTGCGACGTCTTCGTTTGCGACGTTTCGGGGAACGTTGTTTCCTTGTGCGACCCTCCGTGTCAGACGACGCAAGGGAGTCGCGTCGTTCTGGCAGAAAGGCCGCTGTAGGAACGATGAGCGAGTCGATCTCCATCGTGTTGTCGAGGCCAGGGTCAGCGTCGGGTTGCGCCGGCATCTTCGGAGCGGCGTCGACGGCCGGCCGAGGAGGCGGGTCGTCCGAGGCGCTCTCCGTCGGTGTCGGGTCGGGCTCGTTGGTGGCGTCGTTCTTGGTGACCGGGCGACGTTGCAAAGCGGTAGGAGAAGCTAGAGCAGCGGCATAGGTCACCGGTAGCACCGTAGGTTGCGACGGGGGTGGTTCTTCGGCAGCTGGAAGTTGCGTAATACGCCGTTGTAGGCATTCGGATCTAAGGTGGCCTTCTTTGCCGCACCCGGAACAGGTCCGAGGTTGGCCGTCGTATATAATTATTGCACGGCATCCGCCGATCTGTAAGTAGGACGGGACGTGGCTTCGGAGATCTATGGTGACCTGTCGGACCCCGTTTAGGACAGGATACGTCCGAAACTGTGTCCACTTCTCCGCAGTGTGGCCATGGACTGTGCCGTATGGGCGTAGTGCCGCGACGACTTCCTCAGCAGGAAGTTCGAATGGCAATTCGAAAATGCGTATCGTTCGCATACCTAAGCCTGCGTGGTCGACGGTTACCTCCCCCACATTGCCATCAGCGTGACAGAAGCGCAGCCCCTGTTTGGTCTCACGTAGTATGCGTTCGCACGCTGCGTCGTTAATGATTTTCACATAGACCGTGCTGCTCACGATGGACAAATGTATGCCGATAATATCGGTTGCCGGGATCTTCACTTCCTCTCGCAGAAAACGCTCCACCTCGAGTGCTTTGGGTCGGGCATAATCGTTGCAGAAAGTGAATCGGAGTGTTGATTTACGGTAACGGTTCGCCATGGATCGTACAAGAGAAGCCGGCACTTAAGCAACGGCCGTCAGAAAGTAAACAAGGCGAGCTCGCGCCGCACGAAGTCAACACGTACGCGTCCGCTCTGTTGCCCTGCCGAAGGCAGACTGACCACTCAGCTACCGGGGCGGACATCTCGTGGTGAGTATTTACGAGAAAATCACATCGTATGCCATGTGCAGGTGATCACTGGGATTGTAGTGGTGGTTTAAATAGGTAGATTTAAATATATCTTGCCAAATTAAGCACATTAAATAAAAGCAGTGTTATTTGCTTATTTACACGTAATATCTTCTGCACAGTCTGACTCTCACAATTAAGAATAATGATTTATGTAGCAGGGTGGGAAACACTGTACTTAGATGCACGTCGTTTAACATTTAGCTTACAAACATTCATCTTAAACGCTAAGAGTGGTAACACATTAGATTTTACTCTTCTCCATAAGTACGCCAACATTATTTCATGTATACTAAGATAAAGAAATACGTGTATGACATGAACCTAAATTAGCAGGTTGCTAAAGAGCAGATATAATTTTTCAAAAATGTGATAAATATGTTTTGAATACAACAGACGAAATGCCTAACAGTAGACAGCAGGTATCAGTAAAGCTAAAAGTGTGTGTATTGATCATATAAATGCAAAAAAAGTGCCTGCAATTAACAGAACAAAGGGAAGCTGCAGTTTTCAAAATGGAGAGGACAAAAAATGTACTGATGGGTGAAAAACCGAAACCATTCTTGGTAACTAAAGCTGCAAGCTAAAAAGTGGCTAGTTCCTATGTTAACAAATATGAAAACCGTTAGGTCGGGTGGTTGATAAAAAAGGGAGTTGCACCAAGAAATCAAAGACAGCAAGCACTGCACAGTCGAAAACTGGACGACTCAGAATGGGCGACTACTATTGGAGCAGGATTCAGCCGTGTCCTTTTGAAAGGAAATATCCCAGCATTAGTATTAAATGGTTTACGTAAATCATAGCTAAATAAAATGTTGGCTGACCCGGCATGGATGTGAACTCTGTCTTTACCCAGCGAACCTAGACACAGCATCACCTCGATCGATTTCGATCAGAAAATGGTACCCAAAATCAAAAGAATTTTATTCAGATGACCTATTAGATAGAAAATGTAGTCTACGAATGAAATACGTGGATAGTATTAGCGTAATCATTCGATATGAATGAAGCATCTTCTGTAATGAATAGCAAACGAACAATAGCGGTGACGTCTAAGTGTTCCAAATTTACTTACCTAGAAAATACACGAGCTAAGTACTCAAAACATTGATTGGTTTACTTCATTATAAATACAGACTTCCTACCCGTCTGCGAAAATAAATAACGAACTTTATTAGGGGAAAAAATCCATCACTCCGTAAGCAATCAGATTATGTGCAGTCATCTCACGGGAATTTTATTACAGCAATAAGTTCACACAGAGAATCCGAGCGCGTGTCGTGAGCCAATTAATCCCGAGGTAATTCGGCATTCATCTTACCCGGTAAGTGGGGCCTCCGCGATGCCGCAACAGTATTTGGGAGCGCTGTGCATCTCGGAAGAGGCCTCCCGCCTGTTTAATATTCTGAATCAGAGCGTTCCACCTTGTTTACCTCGACGAGGTGATTAATGCTTCCGTCCTGGTTGCGGTTAACGCGCCGGAATCCTTGTTCTCGACACCTTCCATCGGCGGTCAGTAATTACCTCGGGCATTCTTGATCGGCGATACGGTTTTTACCAATTAATATTACATAAATATTCACGAATCTACGTAGTGTATTGTTTCAAAACAGCCAGAGGCCGTAATCCAGGAATACGTTCCTCTTCCAACAGGACACAATATTAAATTGGGGAAAAATATTTACAACTGTAACACCCCATTCTCCCCAGTGCATACCATACAGTGAGGTACTAACATTAGACTACAAAAATTTTCACTTTCTGTATCGTAAATAATGACTGCGACAGTAGTGGCTCATAAAGCTAAATTTATTGTCGACAGATAAATTCGACAAATAATAATAAAAAAATACACTACCTGACAAAAAAATGAAATGACAATTCATAGCATGAGAGGGTGTCATCTTGTTTTACTAACTATGAAACCGAATCAAATTTACAAAGAGTTTGGTAGTATTGGCCCACTTATCACTTTGACATTGCAGCCCTTGTGGCCTGAGTGCATGCAGTTATTGGGATGGGAAGGATGCCATAAAGTTATGGTATTTACCTCTGAGGCAAACTGGTCCACAACTGTTGTAACTGGTCCTTGATATCCTTGATACTGGTAATGGGATGCTGTTGACATCCAAACTGGTCTTATATATGGTCTATTCGGGAGAGATATGGGGATCTTGCTGTGCACGAGAATACAACAACATCAAGTAGATAGTTCTTGGAGACAAGTACCATATGTTGACAAACAATGTCCTGTTGAAAAATGGCACCACGATGGTGCCGCATGACAAGTAGCGTATGAGGATGCAGGATGTCCATAACGTACCGTTGTCAGAGTTCCCTCAGTCACTACCATCCGTGACTTGTGGTCATACTCAAAGGACCCCACATCGTTACGCCACAAGTAATACGATTGTGACTCTCCAAAAATGACATCCAATGTTGCAGAGGGGTCCATTACTGTTTCGTGGAGGGCAGAAGCAGATGTGTAGGAGCTACGATGCGCTTGGTGAACAATACGGCCATCCTTCCCTGTGGTGGTCAGACATGATCGAATGGAACCTTGACGACGAGTATGACAGGTCTCACGTTCGCATGCCGTCCAACATCGGATCACGGTTACATCCGAATCCCCAAAAAATCTGGATATTGCACACTGTGGACAGCTGTCGAGATGGAGATACATAAATGGGCCCCTATCAAAGTCTGTCAGGAGTTGATAACGCTGTCTCCCACGCATACGTGCACCTCCGCTTCTTCCGCAGTTACCACTCAACGTCTGACGATGTTAACACCTCCTATATACCCTACCATGCCTAGTAATAGCACTAAATGCGAAAAACGCTAATGTTCTCTGGTGGCCCTCACAGAGAATTCCAACTCTAATCATTTACAAACCTGTGGATGTTGTGTACGTGCACCATGTTACATTGACATCCGACCACATATTCTAGGTGCCTACCCTTTTTTGTGAGGCAGTGTATAAAATAATTTGACGTTTGTGAAAGGTTTCTCGTGCCTTATCGTCGTCAGCAATCGACGTAATTGAACAATACACAAAATACGTTTCAATTTTTTATACACTGCTCATGTTTAAAAAAGCCGTTTCTATTTGACAACAAGAGCTGCTGAAAAATGAACCTTCATTTGCTACCAGATTCGAGAGATCTGATTTTCACCAGACGACATAAAGCTGTTGGAAGGGCCTACTGTGGGGCCGATAGTAAAAATAAACTAATGAAAAAATAATTTTCTGTCACTCTGCTTAAGGAAAAAAGGTCAAGTATGAGTACATAACTAAGTAATTTTAGTACAGAGACATTTCTACTTTCCCTGTTGTTATGCGGAATGCACTAAGCATACTCATATCAACAGTCCTTTCTTTAACATAAAAATTACTTAATTGAAATATTTATGAACTGTCGGGCACTTTCTATCAGTCTCACATGTATTGCAGATATGTGTTATCAACAACAACAAATTAATTAAATTCCATGGTATTAAATGAATGAAGTAGGATTCAGGGAGGAAAATCTAATCGATGCTGAACGTTTGGATCGTTGCTGGTGGCATGATGTGTAGCCCAAATGTTTATGGTGACCACTTGAGATAAGCAGAAGTCCGGTTTCGAATTTCGAGACTCAACAAATTTTCTTTTCGTATGACACATTCTTATTATACTATGTCACAAACTGAACACCTACAGCAGCAACTGTCCGGTCCTTACAGTTTAAATACCGGATGTCTCTCCTAACAGCCATCAGGTTTTATTCTGATGTTTCGAGAGGTATTTGCAATTTCGTTTACGCGTTGTGTAGCTGCAATCACCACAAAGAGTTCTCCTCACATCTTTCATGCGACTATCAGTGTCAAAGGAAAGCGTCTGTTTGTTTCCCTTTAGAAACGAATTAATTTTTAAATCGAAATTTTGCGTGCTCATTCGATAGACCGCTCCCAAATTAGCCCAGTGCGATATCTGTTTTATCGATATGTGTTAACAGGGACAGTAAAACTCAAAGAATATCCGGGAGTCCAGCAGCGACAACACCGCCCTGGCCCGTGCCTGGAACCGCCGTGCACGTAGCGCTCCTGCGCCACTGCTGGACTGTCCTTTATTGTATTCAAAATATATAACTAAGACATTTTAAAAAATTACGTGCAAGGTTGTTTAGCATGTTTCTCAGCACAATACATTATAATAAAATTTTGGCTGGTAGAATGAATAGTTCTTCAACAAGATCTCTTAGTTTCATGAGAACAGTACAAAAATAAAATGTAAAAAATAAACAATAAAGTAAGAAACAGATGTGAAGTGCGTAATCTCATCATCATAACGCTGAGCAGTGATAGTATTCTCTACATTTACCCACGTCAGGTGCCCATCTGCTATTCAAACATGCCTGAAGCGCTTGTCACAAACTACTAGAGGCGTTCAAAAACTATTGCAACACATTTTTTGTTTCCGGGACCAGATTGATTTTATTCAATATTCCAGCACACAATACTCTTCCCCATTCTTTTGGCTACAAACCTCTATTTTCCAAGACAATCTCTGTTCAGTGCGACGGCCTTACGACATCTCACTGGGAGGGCCTATATGCCCGCATGGTGCCACTCTCCAGGTCGACGTCGAGCCAACGTCTTGCTGCGCGAATAACTTCCCCATCAACCAGACACTACTGCTACCCGTGGAGTGCATCCTTCATTGGGCCAAACAGATGGAAGTCGGAAGGTGCGAGATCCGGGCCGTAGGATGGATGCGGAAGAAATGTCCAATGAAGTTATCTGAGCTGCTTTCGGGTGTGAAAACTTGTGCGAGGTCTTGCGTTGTCACGGAGGAGGAGAACTTCGCTTGCGTTTTTGTGGCGGAGGGTACTCTGAGTACCTCTGTCGGTTCTCCCTTCTATTCCAGTCTCGTATTTTTCGCGGAAAGAAAGATTATCGGTATGCCTCTGTGTGGGCTCTAATCTCTGATTTTATCCTCATGGTCTCTTCGCGAGATATACGTAGGAGGGAGCAATATACTGCTTGACTCCTCGGTGAAGGTATGTTCTCGAAACTTCAACAAAAGCCCCTACCGAACTAGTGAGCGTCTCTCCTGCAGATTCTTCCACTGGAGTGTATCTATCATCTCCGTAATGCTTTCGCGATTACTGAATGATCCTGTAACGGAGCGCGCTGCTCTCCGTTGGATCTTCTCTCTCTCTTCCATCAACCCCACCTGGTACGGATCCCAAACCGGTGAGCAGTATTCAAGCAGTGGGCGGACAAGTGTACTGTAACCTACTTCCTTTGCTTTCGGACTGCATTTCCTTAGAATCCTTCCATTGAATCTGTCTGGCATCTGCTTTACCGACGATTAATTTTATGTCGTTATTCCATTTTAAATCACTCCTAATGCCTACTCCCAGATAATTTATGGAATTAACTGCTTCCAGTTGCTGACCTGCTATTTTGTTGCTAAATGATAAGGGACCTATCTTTCTATGTATTCGCAGCACATTACACTTGTCTACATTGAGCTTCAGTTGCCATTCCCTGTACCATGCGTCAATTCGTTGCAGGTCCTTTGCATTTCAGTACAATTTTCCGTTGTTACAACCTCTCGATATACTACAGCATCATCCGCAAAAAGCCTCAGTGAACTTCCAATGTTATCCACAAGGACATTTATACATATTGTGAATAGCAACGGTCCTACGACACGCCCCTGCGGCACACCTGAAATCACTCTTACTTATGGGAGACTTCCCTCCATTAAGAATGAGATGCTGCGTTCTGTTATGTAGGAATTCTTCAATCCAACCACACAATTGGTCTGATAGTCCATATGCTCTTACTTTGTTCATTAGACGACTGTGGGGAACTGCCGGAGTCCCAGCTGTTTGCGGCTGGCCGGCATGCGGGATCTTGTTGCGGTGATGACAGACGCCTCGCCCAGTAGCTCACCGTGCTTTTGTTCACTTCCAGGTCTCCGTAGATATCCTACAACGTTCTGGACTATCCACAAAAAGAAACCCAATGACATCTCTCCGCTTGGAACGCAACTCCGTTACAGCAGTCACTCTGAACGCTACGTATAGTGCTGCCGCCTATCGGGACTTTATAGAACTGTAGAAGCTGAGCGGGAAAATTCCAGGATGTCCCACAACAGATTGCGCCGAGAGAAAAATATGTTGTATTAATCAGTGAAGGCACCTCGTATAATGTGTTCATAACGGATGGGTGACTGAAGATAAGAGCAGGCTACTGAAACAAGAAATACTATAGCTCAACAGTGACTGAACGACAGAATCTGATGTTCAAGGACGACGTTCCAAATGTTGAAACGTCCCCTTTGAAGAATTATATACGACTGTCCTTAAACTGACACACAATATTTTGTTAGCACAACGCAATCTGACTTTCAAAAATCCCTACAAAAGAATGGCCCTGACTAACATTAACCTATGCATTTCACAAATCGCTTACCTCACAAAAATCTTGGTTACTCTAACTACTGCAATACAGCGAGCGCCACTACTGCCAGCTAAATAAAAGATTCAAACTACGGAAGGCACTAACTACTGATAGGGATAGTTAGTAAATGAAAGATTTTAATAGAGAACAAACAATGTAATTACCTTAATAGTCATAATATATATAGCAGTTCATGACAAATTACAAAACTCCGCCATCTCTCTCCCCACATCCACCACTGCTGGCGGCTCACCTCCAACTGCGCAACGCTACGCGCTGTTCACAGCCAGCTGCCTAACACTACAATGGCGAGTATTACAACAATGCAAAGCAGCCACAGACTGCACACAGCACAGCCAGTGATTTTCATACAGAGGTGGCGTTACCAATAAAAAAACCTAAACAGCCTACTTACAATGTGGTGTCATGAATGTTGTTTCAGAGATGCTGCTTCTTTGCCTTACCTTCTCAAGGCAGCCTCGCTTTTAGGAAGGCAGGGATGTTTACAATAATACCACGCACTGGGGAAGGTCATCAGTTAAAAAAAATTCTTCATACAACTCATTACATTATACATATTAACCCACTACCTGACTACATTAGTGGGTAATATTTTCATACAGAAAAATGCAGCTCTCTGTTCTACACTACAGGTAAACTTACTTATGTTCTTACCGCCATGTGGTTCCAAATTCTACTTAATCTACGAGGAAACATATGCTACCTGCAGCGTTACAGGTGTGCCAGTGCTCTATAAACCCGAGAGATGTTGGCCTGGCCCACTGAGCTAATCCCAGTGGGCATGCCCCTGCCACTGGGCTGGCCAGTAACTTGGTATCGCTGCAGTCTATCCTAAAAGCCTTATCCTATCTTCTACATCTAACCTAATTTTACATCTAGTGTCATAATTGGTGCGTGTTCCTATCCGGTTATTGTACACCCCCCCCATAGTCCAGAGCAAGGCGGATTCCATCCGTGAAGCGGCTGGCCAAGTCCCGACCCGGCGGAACAGGAAAGGTGCACGGAGTCTGAGTTGGTGTAATTTTTTACTGATTAATGATTCTCCCGTAGAAAGTTCTTAAGAACTTTTTTCGAAATTCCGTCTGTCAGTTTGTTCAAGACATTGAAGGTGTTGTCATGCCTTAGCAGATGGTACGTGTCGTTATTCGGAAGTTGTTATCGTAGGTCGTTGGCTACGTCATCGAAGAGGTGGCACTCATACACCACATGTTCTGGCGTGCCTTGCACAGCACCACAGTCGCAGGCGGGTGTAGCCTGCTTCCCAAACCGACATATATATGTCGGGTAGGGTCCATGTCCAGTAAGAAAGTGCAGTATTCCTCTCGTAGGCATGAAGTACGTAAGCATTACTCGTTCCTCTATGTCCGGTAAAAGCTCATAGTTTCTGCGCCCCGTATCCTCGTTGTTCCACTGTTCCTGCCAGAGTTCGATCCCTCTCTTTTTAATTGCATTTTTATCCCCAGCGTAAACCCCAAGTATCTCCCTTATCTTATCCCTTTTTTCCTTTTTCGCCCAGTACCAGGCGGCCTGCTCACGGATCTTAATGTCCAGTGGACAGATCCCCATTAGCACAAGAAGCGCCCCTCCAGGTGTTGTCCTGTATGCCCCTGCTGAACGTAGGAGCATATTACGCTGCACTCTTCTTACGGCCATGGCAGGCATGACCCTCGTGAGTCTGTGTGCCCAGACCCCTGGTCCGTATCCCACTATTGATGTTAAAATACGATTGTGGCACAGTTTGACTAAATTGGGTGGAAGATGAAAGCGTTTGTGGCCTATTCCAATGAGGTTGTTTAGTAATACTAAGGATGTTTGAGATACGGTATCAATATGAGATGCAAAGTTCCACCTCTCATGGATGACTAAGGTCATCAGTTAGTCTGGTATCTTCTGATACTTGAAAGCCACCCAAAATTCGAATGTCGGCATCCGCGAGTTGCGCCTCACGTATGCGGCCTGCCCGCCCTCCGAGGTGTGGCGGCCCTTATCTGGCAGCGGACCCCCGGCCGTCCTTCCTGGAAGAGTCCACCGCGGCGCTGTCCGCCCTAACAAACTGCTGGCGAGGCTCGGCTATCTGGCGACACGCTTTGCTACTCCGGAAACGGAACGGCCGACCACCTCAGTGCCCTGTGTCCACGCGCTTCCGCGGCTAGCTGGCTGACCTACCTCTGCGGTGGCCACTCGGCAACTGTCAATGGAAATGGCAGCTCCGTGGTCGGGGACTGGTGATTCACTGTCATCTACTGTGCAGATACATTCACTTGGTGTCCTGGTACCACCGTGAATTCTACGACGGTCACTCCAAAAGAAATGCACACCATTTTGGTGAAAATACAGTTTTCATTCTGCATGAGTGAAAGTTTTACAGTGTGTACATACATCCTTCCCGCTTGTTTTCAAACTTAGTTCAACCTGTTCCCGTGAGTGGCGCCGTCACAGCACGTCTTCAAGATGGCTGCTACACTTGACGTTCGTCTGAAGCAATGTGCTGTCATAGGATTCCTGTGCTGTGAAAACGAGACAGTGGGAAACATCCACAAGAGGTTGGAAAAGGTGTATGGAGATGCTGCTGTCGATCGCAGTACAGTTATTCGGTGGGCAAGCAGGTTACGTGATGAAAGCGCGCACGGCAATATTGAGGATTGTCGTCGCAGCGGCAGACCTCTTACTGCACACACCCCAGGCAATGTGGAGAGAGTTAACGAATTGGTGACTGCTGACAGACGCATCACAGTGAACGAATTGTCACGCTACGTTGGGATAGGGGAAGGAGGTGTTTGCAGAATGCTGAATGCGTTGGCGTTAAAAAAGGTTTGTGCCTGGTAGGCTCCCAGGAAGTTGACAGTTGCTCATAAAGAAACATGAAAAACGGTATGCAGCGAACTTTTGGAACAGTACGAGAATGGTGGAGATGAATTTCTTGGAAGAACTGTGACAGGTGATGAAACATGGCTCCATCACTTTTCACCAGAGACGAGGAGGCAATCAATGGAGTGGCATCATGCAAATTCACCCAAGAAAAAAAATCAGAACCACACCTTCTGCTTGAAAAGTGTTTTTCGGTTCCAAAGGACTCTTGCTTGTGAACATTACGCCAAGTGGAACCACCATAAATTCTGATGCATATGTGACGACACTGAAGAAACTTCAAGCTCGACTGAGTCGTGTTCGACCACATAGGTAAAAGCAGGATGTTTTGCTGTTGCTCGACAATGCACGGCCACATGTCAGTCAAAAAACCATGGAAGCGATCACAAAACTCGGATGGACAACACTGAAACACCCGCCTTACGGTCCTGATCTGGTTCCATGTGACTATCATCTCTTTGGGAAACTGAAAGAATCTCTTCGTGGAACAAGGTTTGAAGATGATGACTCCCTTGTGCACGTTGCCAAACAGTGGCTCCAACAGGTTGGTCCAGAATTTTACCGTGCGGGTATACAGGCGCTGGTTCCAAGATGGCGTAAGGCAGTTGAGGGGGATGGAAATTAAGTGAAGAAATGAAAATATTGTTCCTAAAGGATGTATCTACACACTGTAAAACTTTCAAACATGTAGAATGAAAGATGGATTTTTTTAAAAAAATAGTGTGCATTTCTATTGGAGTGACCCTCGTATGTGCCGGGCATCGCATTTCCGCATGTACCAATACCAACGGAGCATTTACGAAAATTTTAGTACATCTTCAAAGCGAGTGTATTATTTGTGTTACAAAATAATTTAAATATGTACAACATTCAGAAACTCAATAATAAACATGTGAAAATAAAGCCGCTGGAAGGTGAAAGTCTCTGTCGTTCCCGAATATACAGGGTGATTAATAAAAATCCGTTTCCAAGTTGACAAGTCACTCTAGGACTCGTAGACTGGAGTGAGTACATAATATTTTTATCCCTTGTCTGCAAATGTAGCGTTTCCCGTATACGACGGTTTCAGTTCACGTGTTTAATTCCTCTACTTTTGCTTAAAGAATTGAATTAGAGTTCAAAAGGAAACATAATGAAACATTCATTTATCTCTTTGTTTCAATGCCTTTGCGTCTCCAATACAGTAAACATGGTTCGGTAAACGTTTACGGAATACAAAAACATATTGCATGTGTATGACGAAGCGCGAGGTAACGGAAGAGCTGCTAGTCGGCTGTATCACGAACGTACCCGCAACGCAGCACGCCAGCGCACAAACGTTTTGCCCAAGATACCCAGTGGCTCCAAGAAGGTGCTACCTCCACCCTGAGGAGACCCTTACCAGTTGGGTCTGATTCAAGAGATTGAGAAGGTCCTAAGAAAAGCGGCAAGATTCGTGACTGGTACATTTAGTCACCGCGAGAGCGTTACAAACCTCTATGAAGTGGGGCACACTTGCACATAGATGGCGCGTTAAACGGAAGGGACTGCTCACTAAATTCCGAAATACGATCTTCACCGAGGATGTAGAGCATGTATTATTAGCACCAAATTTCAAATTGCGCAGTGATCACCATTCACAGATAAGGGAAATTAGAGTTCGTACTGAGGCGTTCAGACAGTCGTTTTTCCCTCGCCCGATCCGCGAGTGGAACCGGGGGGGGGGGGGGGGGGGCAGTATGACTTTGGCGCGTATTGTGCCCTCCGCCACACACCGCTTGGTGGATAGCGGGGTATATATGTAGATGTGAGGAGGCAGGACTGCGATGTTCCACGGCAACGCCGCACACCCGAATCCTCGCAGCAAGGCAGACGGTAAGTGACATCAGGTGACCGTCTGACGTAGTACACGTCATTATGTCTACCCTACTTCTTATCAGGATAGGCAAAAATGACACTTTTTTTTCCTGAACAGACTTGGACGCGTTACACATATCAACTGAAACGGTCGTAGAACGGAAACGGTACGTTTCCCGACATGGGTTCGCAATCAAAATATTATGCACTCACTGCCCTCTACAAGTCCTACAAGCTTGTAACGCGAATTTCCGAACACCTTGTACAATGTGGACTCAAATGAAAACAGAACAACTGCCACAACGGGACCATGGAGCGACTCCATTCAAATATAGTCGCCACACGCGTTAAGACATTTACCCCACTGGCAGTCGAGACGATCACTGGCAGCCGTAGAACGCGGTCAGCCGTTCACGGATCCATAACCACAGCCACTCTCGGCCGACTGAAACCGACGTCTACGCATGTCTTTCTTCAGGCCGACGACGATGAAAGATCTGGGATGAAGGCAGGGTGCTGCAGTGTTTCCCAACCAAATCGATGCAGCGCAACCTTCGTCAGATTGGCAGTATGGGACCGAGCGTTATCGTGCAACGGGCGAATTCCGTCTGACAGCCTTCCTGGACGTCTTGAATTCATTGCGCGTTGCAATTTCTGCAAAGTGTCTTCATAGCTCTGTGCACTGACTGTGGTTCCACGCTCGACGATCTCAACGAGCAGATGACCTTTGCAGTCCAAGAAGAAGGTCATCATGACCTTACCGGAATTTTTGTGAACACCTTTGGATGTGTCCATGTTGGCTTTACCGTTTTCTCTCGGGCTGTCGGTTTCAGTCGGACGAGGAAGTGAAAGAGTGGGTGCGGTTTCTACGGAACAGGAATTAATCGTCTCATCTTCCAGTGAGATAAATGTTTTAACGCGTGTGGTGATTACTTTTGAATGGAACCACTCCATGGTCTCGTTGTGGCGAGTGTTCGGTTTTCATATGACTGCCCTTCTTACTAAAAACGAACACAAATTACCTTTAATTCTCCAAAACATGCTGACATTTAGATAAACAGCACGTTTTAAGTAGACCCTGCCACCTACGGAGAACGTGCAGAAAAGAAAAGACATGATGCACAGAAAGTAGAGGGTATAATATAAAGTATATCATACAATCACACCTAGAGAGTTTCGATTACTCCATGAGCCAACTGGATGTAGCTTATATATTACATAAGGACTGCGGAGGATATACAGGCATATAATTACACCGACATATAATTTCACAAAGGTTTATAAACTGCGCATATCGCTCCTATTTATGTAGACCTAGCTACTAGCTGACCAGCCGGTAATGGCCAGTTACGTGTCTGTCCCCGTCTTATATCAGAAAGAGAACCAAATCAGTCAGTTATGTAAGAACAAACTTACTTCGTAAAATAAGAGAAAGGCAACCACTCACCAATAGCGGTCTAATCTTTTAGTTGGTTCTCTGGCAAAACAACACACACACACACACACACACACACACACACACACACACACACACACACCACTGCGAGAGAATGTGTTTCCCTGTCTGTGTGCGTGGATATGCGTAATTTTGCTACAGAAAGAGCAACAGCTCGAAAGCTAATATGAATGCTGTTTTATGAGGTCTGTTTCTACACACCATGCATCAGTCCGCTATAGATCAGTGGTCACCTTGCCCTTATTGTACGTATTATTCCATATAGGATTTTCCGTTGTTATTACATTTAATTTAGATATTTTTAGAGCATTAATACAGCATGGAATCTGTGAAGTAAATTGTTTTACAAATTACACTAGTATGTGTGATCTTCTTCTTATCCACACAGTCACTCCTAGCGGTTCCATCTGTGTCTTACTGCCACAGTATTATTTCCTAGATAGTAAGCCACATGCATGGTAAGTATTCTCAGGGGTTCCGCAGATGTCTTTCCCCCTTTCTTCAAGTATCGCCACCCCAAAGTGTGAGAGTGGTAATTGTGTTTTGGCTCCACTTTTGTTCCAGAAAGTAAATTACTGGTCTTGGTTGAAATTCCTTCAAGCGTTCCAGAGTTATGCTTCATCTGTAACCCTCTCTTACCGTCATCCTCCACCTTCTAGGGGCTAAAAATTTCATGAATAACGTCAAATCTGTCTACTGAAGGAGAAAACTTTGGATTCGCTATCAACCTCATTTGTTTTAGATTATTTTTATTTGTCGCAGCCTTCACACCCGCGAGCACATCTTTTATCTTGCTAGGGGTATCTTACCTATTATAGAATCATTTTCCTGTTCCTTGTAGTAATTAATAAGTTTGGTTCACATTTCTCCAGGATCTCGAGAGTTATCCTTACACGTCACCAGCTTTCCACAACCACTCCCACAAAGTCGGGAGCTGGAGTTCTCTTAACGCACGGTAGCTGTCTCCCGGTAGTACGTCATGTACCAAGTTTAGTTGAAAATTGTCCAAATTTTCTAGGACAATGTTGCTTTTCCGCCTTCTCTATCCATCTTTCTCCCTTCTATCGGCACCCCCCGCCGTCTCTCTCCTCTCTCTCCTCTCTCCTCTCTCTCCTCTCTCTCTCTCTCTCTCTCTCCTCTCTCCCCTCCCTCTCTCCTCTCTCTCTCTCTCTCTCTCTCTCTCTCTCTGTCTCTGTCACTTTCTTTCTTTGTTTGGAAAAAACATACCAAGAATTTGTCGTGGCATATTAGTGGAAAACTGCCGTAGATTTGTCTTTTTTTCTTTTTTAAAAACATCAGCTAATTCATTATAATGTAACAAGGAGAAGTGTCGTTAAAATAGATCAACTCAGTGTCAGTAGACGAGCAGTTTACTACGGACTGTGTTCACGCTCTCCGAACGAAGGCACGATGGCACGCGCCAATAAATGGAGTCTTGCAGCACAAGATGCTGATGAAATACTCCTTGCTAATACCTTTGCTCCTTCATGCCATTTCATCTGACGGTCAATATTCATCTTTAAAAAAATTTTTACCCGATACACAGTCTCCACAATCATCACGTAAAATCACTTTGGCGCCCTTCTTCTCCTCTCTAACTTCGAGTTCACGCTGTCTGTTTTTGTAGTGTCACGATGAAGACCAGTGCGTTGTCTGACGTCATTTCACGTACATGGTGGGATGTACTGCTCCATTCTGCTTTGTGACATGTCTCAGAGACAGATCTAATTCAATTACCCACGAGTATGATTAATTCAAACTGAACGTACATCACTTAAATGTAATCATCACAGGACAAATGGCAGAAGATTCCGCAGATGTATACAGTACTCTTCGTAGGGCGCCGGCTGCTCGTCAAAGGAACTGACGAAAAACGTGTACCGGTGCTGCGCTTCTTTATTCGGACGAATGCCGCGATCTGCTTCAGGCACACTCCTCCGCTAGAGCTACGGACATCGGTATAAGAAACCAGTTTGCAAACAGGTTGCTACATCTTCCAACAGGTTCAAAACATATTATTCATAAGTTTCGGAACACCTTCGTGACAGATATACATTACATTTTTACAGGCAACGACGTTCCTCCGAGGTTAATTAAAAATCCAGCCTACCGTGATTTATATGTTCGCTGCAGTTGAATACATGTCGGTCTTCCTCAGAATCACCTGGTACACGTCCGGACCAATAGTCGGGGAGACACATTTAGGTGACAGAAGTCATCGGATAGTAACACGCACATATGCAGACGGCTGTAGTATCGCGTACACAAGGTACAAAAGGGCAGTGCATAGGCGGTGCTGTCATTTGCCCTCAGATGATTCATGTGGAAACCTTTCCGACGTCATTATGGGCGCACGACAGGAATTAACAAACTTTGAACGTGGAATGGTAGTTGCAGCTAGACGCATGGGACATTCCATTGCGGAAATCACTGGGGAATTCAGTATTTCCAGATACACTGTGTCAAGAATGTGCCGAGAATACCAAACGTCAGGCATTACCTTTCACCACGGACAATGCAGTTGCCGACGGCCTCAACTTATCGACCTAGAGCAGCGTAGAGTAGTCAGTGCGAACAGATAAGCAACACTGTGAGAAATAACCGCAGAAATCAGTGTGAGATGTACGACGAAGGTATCCGTTAGGACAGTGTGGCGAAATTTGGCATTAGTGGCCTGGTCAGATGAGTCCCGACCTGATAGTAGGGTACGAATGTGGCGCAGACCCCACGAAGTCATGTACCCAGGTTGTCAACAAGGCACTGTGCAAGGTGGTGGTGGCTCCATAACGGTGTGGACTGGAGCCAACTCTGGTCCAACTGAACCGATCAAGACTGGGAATGGTTATGTTCGGCTACGTGGGGACCATCTGCAGCCATTCATGGGCTTCATCATCCCAGACAACGACGGAATTTTTATGGATGACAATGAGCTGTGTCAGAACACTCTGGACAATTCGAAAGGAATGATCTGGCCACCCAGATCGCCCGACATGAAACTCATCAAGCATTTATGAGACATTAACGAGAGACCTGTTCGTATACAAAATCCTGCAAGCGCAACACTTTCGCAATTATGAGCGGCTATAGGCGCATCATGGCTCCATATTCCTGCAGGGGACTTCCAACGACTTGTTGACTCCATGCCACGCCGAGTTGCTGCAATACACGGGGCTGGAGGAGGTCCGACACGATGTTAGAAGGTATCCCATGAAGTTTTTCACCCCACTGTATAACACTGGTCTGAGGAGCGACGGGGCATTTTACCCATGTAGATATATGTGTTCCTATACTCCTTGCAGTACTGAACTCATTTGCTGACAGTCTCGTACATTGTATTAGAACGGATTTTTCTACATGAACAGCAGTAATATTGCCTTTGTGGATATGCAGATATGTACAGTGTCGCCAGCAACCTCCAAGACCAACGGAATGCAAACTAGTGTTTTGAAGAATATAGGTGAACATGACCCTGAAAATACATGGTTTTTATCGTGATCTTGAGGTTTATTTTTAGAATTATCACCATCATCATCATTTAAGACTGATTATACCTTTCAGCGTTCAGTCTGGAGCATAGCCCCCTTATAAAATTCCTCCATGATCCCCTATTCAGTGCTAACATTGGTGCCTCTTCTGATGTTAAACCTATTACTTCAAAATCATTCTTAACCGAATCCAGGTACCTTCTCCTTGGTCTGCCCCGACTCCTCCTACCCTCTACTGCTGAACCCATGAGTCTCTTGGGTAACCTTGCTTCTCCCACGCGTGTAACATGACCCCACCATCTAAGCCTGTTCGCCCTGACTGCTACATCTATAGAGTTCATTCCCAGTTTTTCTTTGATTTCCTCATTGTGGACACCCTCCTGCCATTGTTCCTATCTACTAGTACCTGCAATCATCCTAGCTACTTTCATATCCGTAACCTCAACCTTGTTGATAAGGTAACCTGAATCCACCCAGCTTTCGCTCCCATACAACAAAGTTGGTCGAAAGATTGAACAGTGCACAGGTAGCTTAGTCTTGGTACTGACTTCCTTCTTGCAGAAGAGAGTAGATCGTAGATGAGCGCTCACTGCATTAGCTTTGCTACACCTCGCTTCCAGTTCTTCCACTATGTTGCCATCCTTGAGAATATGCATCCTAAGTACTTGAAACCGTCCACCGGTTCTAACTTTGTTCCTCCTATTTGGCACTCAATCCGTTTATATTTCTTTCCCACTGACATTACTTTCGTTTTGGAGATGCTAATCTTCATACCATAGTCCTTACATTTCTGATCTAGCTCTGAAATATTACTTTGCAAACTTTCAATCGAATCTGCTATCACAACTAAGTCATCCTCATATGCAAGACTGCTTATTTTGTGTTCACATATCTTAATCTCACCCAGCCAGTCTATTGTTTTCAACACATGATCCATAAATAATATGAACAACAGTGGAGACAGGTCGCAGCCTTGTCTTACCCCTGAGACTACTCTGAACCATGAACTCAATTTACCGTCAACTCTAACTGCTGCCAAACTATCCATGTAAAGACTTTTAATTGCTTGCAAAAGTTTGCCTCCTATTCCATAATCTCGTAGAACAGACAATAACTTCCTCCTAGGAACCCGGTCATATGCCTTTTCTAGATCTATAAAGCATAGATACAATTCCCTGTTCCACTCATAACAATTCTCCATTATTTGCCGCAAGCTAAAGATCTGATCCTGACAACCTCTAAGAGGCCTAAACCCACACTGATTTTCATCCAATTGGTCCTCAACTAATACTCGCACTTTCCTTTCAACAATACCTGAGAAGATTTTACCCGCGACGCTGATTAAAGAGATACCTCTGTAGTTGTTACAATCTTTTCTCTTTCCATTTTTAAATATTGGTGTGATTACTGCTTTTGTCCAGTCTGATGGAACCTGTCCCGACTCCCAGGCCGTTTCAGTTATCCTGTGTAGCCATTTAAGACCTGACATTCCACTGTATTATCACCTCAGGGAAAAAATAAATCAGTAAATGCAAGTGAACTAATTAAGGAGGTCCATTTTCCCTTCGAAATCATGGAACAAACTGGATGCTCAATATGTTACTGTAATCAAGATATATACAATTTCAGACCGAACTAGGTTGGAGTAAATTTGGGTAGGTCTCTAAATTTTGGTGACACTGTCTAATGAAAAGAAGCAAGGCTAATAAGAGAAACAGCCTCTTCCACACTTTTACAGCCCTTGCTTTACAGAACAGACTTTGTAACCTCCATCTTACTAATCGGCCTATCTTGCTTGCGACATAAAATATGACCGTGGATCGCGCGTATGCCTAATGGACTTTTTCTAATTGTGTAAGGTTATCTTCCTGAAGAAGTGATACCGATAAGTAGGAGGAAAGTGTACAACCGACCCTTCTGATGGAAAGTCTACTAAAAATAAAAGTAATTAAACCGAACAGGGCTATAATTTGGAAAATGAAAGTTATTTTGTGCATTCACTCACGAACAACACTGGACAGATAGAGGTGCCACTGATCATGAATCCAAAAGTTACATTAATGAACGAAAAGGAAGTAACTAAAGGTTGCCGCGTTTGTTCTTTTTTGACGCTAATTTTAAGTGAGTATGTAATGATAAAGAAAACTGAGAAGACACTATTACGTTATGTTTGGCATTAAATTTTGAAAAGGGTAATCGAGTAATGATTTGAAAATATGCAACTCAACCGTATGTTAGTACTGAACTTCGTTACGTGAACAATGACTTTCAGTGACATCAGAATAACGCCATCAAAGAAATTTAGAAAAAAAAGCAAGCACTTTTTACTTTGCTGTTACTTATTTTTCAAACTGGATTTCGTATTATTGTCTGAACAACTGAGCCTTTTTTACTGACTTGAACAGAATTAAATACTAGAATACGTACGAAACCAAACAGCCACGTGCTGCAAGCTATATGTAAAATAAATAAAACTTCCGCACTCTTAATTTGTGCATTTCTTTAGATTTGGATTTTTTCCGGTGATTGATTCTCAGACTTAAAAAATGAAATTGCTTTACTTTAGTCATATACTGAAGCCTCTATTGTACAGCAGTTAATTGAAAGCAGACTACGGCTAAAATTCTTAAAAGAGAAATTATTTGTTAATAAACTGGCTGTAACTATTCAGTTTGTTTCTTATGACACTCAGTTAGCACACTAGGGGAAAAAAAAGGAACAAGGATCCTGCTTGGTAACAATGCCTGTAGGCAATGAGGACACAATCGCCCTGAGTTAACTGATTATTATTTAAATAAATCTTATCAATCAAGTCACGTTCAGTTGTGCTGCTGGGTTAGCCGTTAATACTTTCTACCAATGAACAGTCTTACTTCAGGGCTGTGCGTGCGACGAATCTCGGAGCCGACGACGAAACTGTGTTGCTGGAACTGCTGCTGTCGCTGAAGACGGTAGCATATTGTGGAGCCACGGCTAATTATAGGAACGGGCAATCGTAATTAACAGTTGCATACCAATGCTGTGTGTTGCACTGGCCAACGCCAATGGGAGGGGTCAGCGACTGACCCCACAACCATCACACATTCTCTATCTATGATAAATCTCATTACTTATGTATTTCCATAATTTTGGCAGATTAGAAGATTAAAATGTTGATTATTATTACTGGGAAAGGGTTTCTGGGACATTTTTAGTAAAAAATAAATAGTTTTTTACATTTATTTGTATTAATTTCACAATTACAAGGATTACTCAGATTCACATTCAGAACACTTTACAATACGAACTACTACTTCTTTCTTGGTGTGTGCAGGGCAGATATACTTCCTGCAAGAAGTGCAAGCCTTCATGTACTTACGGTCTTTGCTTCTGGCGCCTAAGTAACAGTGTCCTTTCTTTGGCAGATTATGCACAGCTGCACGTGTTACTTTCCGTCGCGTCTCCGTAACGTTGTTTTCTCTGCTCACAGCACCTTGATTTTAATTACACTCATACCCAAAAGTTGATAACGCTGTAGTGTATTTTGATTGTAGGCCTACAGCATTTTGAGTGCGTCTTTTCATTTTAAGGTCACAAAGTTCACGAGCAAGATCTTTCAGGTACTTCGTTCTTCCAGAAGTCTTTGAGCTTTCGGATAGTTCACCACTAAATTCATTGTCTGAACTCTCAAGCAAATTTCTAATTTCGTCATCTGTCAATTTCATCTTCTTGTACATTCTGTCAAATGCAACAAAGATATTACCTTCAACTCACCACACTGTTTACCGGTTGACTGCGAGTGGTGAGTGTTGACCTGCTACACCTTAAGTTATAACAATTGCTATAACTCAACAATGAGTGTAAACCAAAAGCTGTTCTTATTGTCGATTGTAGCAATTATAATCACGATGAATGTCATGTATTTATTAAATAAACTACTGAACACGACAGGAGTTTTAGCCTAAAACCTTCGTTGGGGTCAGTTACTGACCCCACCCATTGGCATGCAACTGTTAACACAGCCTCTTCCGCCCGTCCACTGTCCGTACTCCTGCTCTAGACATCTGGCTGGCCCACGTACATGATGCTGTCGAAAATGGTACTCTCTACTGCGAGAGCGTCAACACCACATTTCCGCACACTACAAACGCTAGAGCGCACTCCGCGCAACTACCCCCTACCCAAAGATTTTACAACGCACAGGCACTGCTATTATCGTCGCTAGTCAATGAAAATAACAATTCCTTTGCTTTTTTCCCAGAGATTATAAGTTTCACAGTAAAACACAGATAAATACAATGTAATGTCAACACACTTCTACCTAAATGTACGCATACATTGAAGCAATGTCCTTACTTATTGAAAGAAAGCATTTAAATTACAAATATTTACATACAATTCAAAATAAAAAGTTTATACATCGGTAGCAGGCGCCATGCATCCTGCATTTTCGGTGTTACAACTTGACACACATCTTCTCTGCAGCCGTGTGTACTGTTCGCGTGTGCGGTGAATTACCCCACCCAAAACGCGTCACGTAAACCTAAATCAAGCGGCACCTCTTATCGATCGATATCTGAAGCTATCACCAGCACGCTCCACCACCGAAATCCTGCTTCCTCGCATCGCACCACTTGTTAAAGTAAGACGAGTTGCTACAGAGACAGAATGAAGGAAACGAAAGACTAGCCCAAGGCATCTACTACATGCTCACCGCTCCACTATAACTAAACTCTGTTCAGGCGACAGTTCTGTCCCAGGAAGAGGAGCACATCTGCGAAGAAACCAAGTATAGTACCGGGTGGGTATAAGTAAAGTGCAGGTAGTCACAGAGGTCCAGTGTGGACTGTATGACAGCGAAACTTGGTAAGTATTCTAATGCGATAATGCGCAATCGAGCTATGGCGTAAAAATATTAGTTCCAGTTTTGGCCACCAGGTGTAAATCTATCGCTGTGAATGCGAGGAAGACGTAGAGAAATTTTCCATGTACAAAGATTTAGGAACGGGAAGTGGGCAGAAAAAGTTAAACAAGTGAGAAAGACATTATTGTGATTTTATGATCAACTGCTGCTCACACAATTTGTTCAGTGTGAACACTCGAGACATCGACGAGGTGCTGCATCCGTTAACGACGTGATTATCAGCTGCTCGCAGCGATTCCGGTGGAATCTGAGCAACGTGTTTCTGTATACTGGCCTTCATATCAGGTAGAGACGGAACGTGACGCTGGTAAACGCGTTTTTTAAGATACCCCCAGAGACAAAAGTAAAAAAAAAAAAAGGTTCAAATGGCTCTGAGCACTATGGGACTTAACAGCTATGGTCATCAGTCCCCTAGAACTTAGAACTACTTAAACCTAACTAACCTAAGGACAGCACACAACACCCAGCCATCACGAGGCAGAGAAAATCCCTGACCCCGCCGGGAATCGAACCCGGGAACCCGGGCGTGGGAAGCGAGAACGCTACCGCACGACCACGAGATGCGGGCAACAAAAGTCACATGGGTGCAGACCAGGTGATCTTGCAGGCCATGCGTCTGGAAATCCTCTGGAGAAAACATATTCGTGGAAGGTTGTATTAAGCAGATCTTTCACTGGGCGAGAGACATGCAGTGTTGCGCCATCTTTTATGAAAACAGTGGTTTCCATACAGTTGCACTCTTCCATAGCAGGAATCACAAGCTGTACAAGGTGGTCTCGATAACGTGCATACGTCACGGTACACATGACAAGTCCTCTGCGTGTACCCTCTTCGAAGAAGAACGGACCGAGAACAGTCACATACGGATAGTGCAGTGGATCTTAGTGCACAACATGCGGTCAAGCAGTACCCCGAATTCGGCAGTTCTGTGTATTCACTGCGCCCTGTTGTGTTCAGATGTGTGTGAAATCCTCGGGGACCAAACTGCTAAAGTCATCGGTCGCTAGACTTACACACTAGTTAAACTAACTTACGATAAGAACAACACATACACCCATGCCCGACGGGGGGCCGCGCAATCTATGACTTGGCGCCTCGAACCACGCGGCCGCTCAGAGCGACCCCTGTTGCGTAGAATGTGCCTCGTCACCCCATGGAATATTGCTCGACCCCATGTCATCAACTTCGGTCTGTGCCACAAACCGAAGAGCAAATTCAGAATGTGGCTGTGTATTATGAGGTTTCAGTTGATGTATCGTCTGAATCTTGTACGGGTACTATTGGAAAATATACCGCAAAACTTTCCACGTTGTTGATCTTAGGTTGGACAGTTTTTGTTACACTGCACCAGCATTAGCAGCACACAGGGCACGTGGTGCATGGTTAGTTACCGCAACATCAACCTAGCCAGTAGCTTTCACCGGGATGGACGCCTTCCTCTTCCTGGCGTTTTCGAATTTTATTACCATCCTCTTCAAACCATTTAATGATATCGGGCCACTCCTCGGCCATCTCAGCCGGCGATACACTCTCAGTCCACCATTGTAATTGCTGCCCTTCACACAAAGCAGTTTCACTAACAGTGCCCGATGTCTCCTTCTCGATAGTCAGACCGTTCACTCATGTTATGGCTTGGAAAATGACGGCGTGGATGTCACACCGTCATTCAGTGTACAGCGTCAGATTTTCTACATTTCTACCGGTGGCCAAATTTGGAACTACTTTTTTCCAGCGTAGATCGATTCCGCGTTAACGCATATTTAGCAAGTTTCCTATGACAATTACAACCAACACTGGGTAGCTGCACCTTAATCATAGTCATCAAGTTTTTATTCTTTAACTACAAGGATGTGTGATAACTCATCCAAACTGAGAACAGCTTGATTTCAAGATATTTAGACTTGGTCTACATACCAGAAAACCAGTTTTCTTTTGTATTAGAGTAAATAGGTAGCCTTACTGGCCACTACTTGATTTGTGCCAGACAATTGGATAGCAGGTGCTGCAGGTATTGCTGGCACAAGATTATAAGGCATGTTTATATAATGCTATCTTTTTTCTAGCAGGTAAGGTGGCGTGGTGTTAATGCACTGGACTCGCATTGAGAAGGATCGGTATTAAAATCCTCCTTCGTCCATACAGATATAGTTTCGCGGAATTTTTTCTAAATAGCCTAAAGCGATTACCAGGATGTTTAATTTGAACAGGACTAGAACGATCTCCTCCCCTATCCCAGTCCAGTCCGAGTATTGATTAAGTCTTCAGTGACCTCGACGTCGACGGGAGGGTCATTAAACCCAAATATTCCTTCTTTTAAATTCTCACTCTAAAAGTTTTTTCCTCGTTTGACTCTCTTGAGTCACAAGGAACATTTTATCATGTGTAAAATATGAAGGGGAGCAACTCCAGACAGAATCGGTAAACTTCATGTAAAAATTATTAGAGGAAGGAAAGTGATAGAACAAAAATGCTGGGTGGAACTGCAATACCATTTTGAGGAAAGCGATACGCTTTTTGAATTTTATTAGTGGCGAGAAGAAGAGAGGCGCCGTGACTCATCGTATACCTGTGGTCAAAGAGAGAGTGTCAACTTGCATACGGGAATCTCTGTCGATAAACGCTTCAGAATTTCCAGTTTTACGAGAACGAGTTTAGCACTCCTAGAAGCGATCGTTTAGGACCCGAACGGATTGAGAAACTATCACTTCCGAGCAATTTTTGTTTGTTATTAATTGTGATAAAAATCATGTCCCAAAACATAAAACAATGCAATACTTGCTATTCGATACACGTACGTGTAGGCTAAGTAAACTTTTGGTCAGAAATAAATGATAACAATAAATGTCACTGGGGAGAAGCTAGCGCTCTGACTGCTGCTTTATCACTCGGACTCGGGCCAGACTTTCCTGTCATTTGCAAGATAGTGTTTTCATAGTTCCTGCTAAGAAACTTGTATTCATTATTATTATTATTATTATTGTTGCTGTTTATTAACACATTCATAACTGTAAATGTACAAGGTGTTAAAGAAATTGTTCCACATTTTGAGAGGTGGTAGTGTGGACTAAAACAAGACAAAAATGTCTATTAAACCAGAACTCTAAAATGCACACCTTAAGAGCTATGAACATTTGTTCACCTTCGCTACTGTCAAACAAGTGAGTTCTGCTACAGGTTCTTTGGTATTACGAACGACCTACACAAAGCAGTAAACGAATGAGGACACGCTCGTCTATTACTGTCCGTGGGTAGGGCATGCACTAAAATGTGTTAGTGCTGCTACTGTATATTGTATTCACAGTTCTGAGTACGTATAGCGGACACATTAGTTGAAATGGAACCAGTTTGCATTTTTGAGAGCTGGTGAAAGCTTTAACATTACAACTTTGTATTTCTGCTTACCAGTGAAATGGAAGCCTTTTACTCTACACGGCAGTAGCGAGTACCTACTTTATGGATGGCTCGTAAGTGCAGGCTGAATGCGATAATACACAGATCACATTACAAGCTCCGCTGTTTCACAGCTACAGACTCATTTGTTTAATGCACTGTATAGATCGTTCGTAATAGCAAAGAACTTGTAGTAGAAGAGATGTAGTTCACAGTAGCGAAGAGCAACGAGTGCCAATAATCTTTAACGTATGCATTTCACAGCTCATGTTTACTCGATGTTATTTTCTTGTTTTCGTCCACAATACCACTTCTCAACGTATGGAATATTTTTAAAAAAACTGTAATGCTGTAAGTATATTTTCGCATGGTTCTCTGACATTCTGATAACACTTGCGGTCAATTTGCAGTTGAGACTTATTTTGATCAAGGCTTTTAAGTTCAATTTCGACGATCTTTATGTTTTATAATTTACAGAGTAACGGCGGACTGCATTATGTTAGTCCGCAATATAGTGCATAGTTATTCTTATCTTATGCGCACTTATGTATACATTTTAAGTGAAAATCGGGATTTATCTGAAGTGTCAATAAATACGTTCAAATTTCGTATTGCAGAGGTGGATTTGCATGAAACTTCTTGGAAATTTCTACCGCGACGAAACTATTGGATGCAAAAAAAAAAAAAAGTCGACGGTACAAAAAAAGCAAGCGCTGGTGTTTAAATCTGCTCGGATCCTTTCCCGGAACGCACGGGGAGGCAAAGATTCAAGCAGGACAGGTGGCAGCGAAGGTAAGGGAATCTTATTTCTTCCCGCTCGTTACGTCTCCTCGCAGACACAACAACCGTTCAGTTCCCTCCTCGCATCGCCAACAAGGCTGACTCTCCCAGGTGGGGGGAGGGGGACTGAAGTCTTAACAGGGGGCATTCACTCTCCCACTTTATAGTTGTCTGGCCTGAGTTGCCTTTACCGACGTATATGTCACGCCTACATCTATCTGTCACAGACGACTACACCGGCTGTTAGGCGTGCACGTACTTCCTGTTCTAACAGCGTGTGTGGGCGCGCACGCTGTAACACTACACCTACATATGTAATACATTTTCTTCTGTTCCTCTACATGGAACATTGAATTTAAAAATACAGTAAAGTGTCAGACAAGGAGAGAGTATGTGGAATGTGTTCGCAGTTTCTGGTACGACCACCCATCAACTGTACAAGGCAATGACGACAATGAAGATTTCTGCCGGACCGAGAATCGAACCCGGAAGCCCTGCTTCATATGAGAGGTCCCCTTAACCACTTTGGCTACCCGTACACGGCCCACGGCTAGACCCGAACTTCCACTGCCTGGAATCGGTGGATAAATACGATATTGCAACAGAGACACTGCAGTATCGTAAAGAGAGGATAACAGTACATCCATTTAATGTCTGTTAAGATTTCAAATTCAGGGTACATGTTCTCGAACAACTCTTACTTATATAAGTAATAATTACAGTGCAAATTTAGTTTTAATGGATGTTGTGATAAGTATACACGTAAATTACACAGCTATCCATGATATATTCCATGTGTTCACTGAACTGTTCTTCGCTTGAGTGTTCATGTTCGATTATTTCATGTTCTAAGCGTTACTTGGGTTGTCATAATGAATAATTGTATGATTATTAGTCAGTAAAAGGTTTTTAAACAGTAAATTATGAACCTTTTTGAAATATCTTCGGTGGATGTGATTCTTTATCCATAACAATGCCACTACCTTACGGCAACTTGGTTACTCCAGGTACTGATGAGAATATATATACTCTTTGCTTGGAATAAAGCGTAGAGATTCTTTATTCGGACTATGCAGAAAGTGGCTTATGTTATATAATATAAAAAGCCAAATGACGTGAAACATTTTTTATTACTTGCATTTGAAAGACACATTGTTCAACTGTTTTCCACATTATCTCCGTATAAAATAACATGTTTGTAATAATCTTCCACCTTATTAATTCCATCGCCATAGAATGTTACCGCCTGAGACATCGACCAGGCACGGAAGCCCGCATGCAGTTTCTCGTCATCGTCAAAGCGCTGTGTTGCGAGCCAAGTCTTCACGTGTGGAAACCAGTGAAAATCGCATGGATTGTACGGTGGATCACCTAGACACTCTCATCCAAGCCATCCTAGATGCGTCGAGTTCGAGTGGCTCCGTGAAGTTCTGCGTTGCGATGAATCAAAAAATATCGTGACACCCAACTTTTCTCGACATTTGTTTTGTATTGCTCTTCTTAACTTGTCTAACATTATAACATTAACTAAATATTTTTTCACCACATTTGAGGAAATCCACCACAGTCACACCCCCTCTGTCGAAAAAAGACAGTCGCCATGATCGGGGGCGCTAGTGCCATCTCTCATAAGTTATTTTCTGAATAGCCCTCGAAGAGAAACTGGGGCAGAATCCACGATTATGAGTCAATAAAGGAGAAACTGCAAGAGAAAATAAGGAAAATAAGCATGAAGCGAAATTTGTGTGTGTGTGTGTGGGGGGGGGGGGGGGGGAATCATTTGCCTATTGTCAACACCAGAGTTAGTCTGTGGTATACTGGGTATGAGATCTGTTTCCATGTTTCCAGTCTGGACGTAACTGGTTACTCTTTCTCTAGTCGTCATAAACTGGTCGAGGCCTGGCCAAAAGTGTAGGGACTTTCTCATTGTCAAGTATTTTCGAGAACTGCCCAGAAACAAGTTTGGAAAAGTCTGGGCAGGAATCCAAATTTGGACGAGAAATGCTGGTAGATTGAGCAGAAAATTGCCCATGGAAACACTTGCATTCGGTTCCTAAGGTCGGTTAGCTGAAATTCATGAATGTTTAAAGAATTTCGTGGTACGGCTGAGAGCTCCCGAAATCGGGGAGCCTATGGGAAGTCATCTGAGGTGCCGGAAGGGAATCTTGTGTGCCGTGAGGCAAAGGTACTGTTTGAGGAGTGTTGACTGTATCGGGTCAGGAGTGGATATTTCTCAGTGATCTGTCAGAACGGAAAGCTATGAAGGAGTTCGCAAGTTTACGGGCGTGGAATTCTGCTGAAGCTGCCGGTTTTTCTAGATTACTATTAGAGACTGGTGAGGCCGCATCATAGTCTGTGGATCAATTAGCTAGTTGGATGTGAGTTTAATGACAGACTTGGTTAGGCCTGGTAGAAGACATCCAGTGTTTTGAGGTTGGTGTTTCGTGTGCGTCTTTTTCATTTATGCTTTTGAACTGTTGTTCCGTTTACTTATGGAGGAGATAATTGATGGGAGTTGTTTCAAAGTATATACAGACGGTGTATTGATTCAAATACATATTATCTGATTAAAAGTATTTGGACCCCCCTATGTAATGCTGAACTGACCGTTAGATGTCAAACAGGCGGACTCACCTGTGTAAAAGGAGGGGGAGGTATTTTGTAGTCAGCAGATAAGCAGTTAACAGCAGAATGGGTCGCTCAGGAGAGTTCGCTGTCTTCAAACGTGGTCTAGTCACTGGATGTCAACTGAGCAGCAGATCCATAAGGGACATTTCAACCGTTCTAAGGAAGCCCAAGACGACTGTCGGTGGTGTGACTGTAATATAGAAAGGCGAAACGACAATCATAGCTAAACCAAAACCAAGTAGACCTCATGTGCTAGAGGACTGGGACAGCTGAGGATTTCAGGGGGCAGTTGTAGAAAATGGCAAGAAAGTACTATCAGCGGTCCAAATAGCAGAATGACTGCATAGAAGGATTAAAAATTATGGCGCGCAGTGGTCGACTAGCTCCTTATAAGCTACACATTTCTGTAGTGCGGAGCATCTCGGAATGGACGACCGCAGCAGCGTAACAATACAACCTGTCCTCATGAAGCTGCGCTTGTCAGACAATGGTCTGTTGATAAAACGTTCCTGAAATGCACTGGTCTCTCCAGATTTCCGACATGAACCCAGGGAGACATATTTGCGATGAGTTAAAACGTCGGTTTCACTCCAGATCCCAACGTCTGACATCACTAGCTTCTCCGGTTTCGGCCCTAGATGAAGAATGAATTGCTATTTCTCCACAGACAGAGAGAGACAGAACTGAAAGTGTGCCCAACGGAGGTCAAGCCGACATAAAGGCGAAAGGTCACATTAAAGTCCACTAACAGGTATCTGGATACTTTAGCTCAGATAGTGTATCGATATTATATTGATCTGTCTTGATTGTTTCCAGTGTATGTCTTCCAATCTCGTGGTCGGATTTGAGAGTCTTCTCTAAGTAGGTCGATTTCTTCAGGTCATTTATTAGTCGTACAGGAGTAATGACAGTTCTGAGGCTTTCTTGTGGGTCAAAGTGACGCTGGAGAGTCCTTTCCAAGCTGCTTTCTACAGTATAGCATTGTAGAGAAGTAATCTGGGTTTACCAGTACGTTTGCCCACTTAATCTTGTAACCTCCCCGGAGAAATTTGGTAAATGACAATAATTGAATGTTAACGAGAATACAACCTAGTGTAACCTCCCAGCAAAAAACAAAATTTAATGACAATGAATGATTAAATTAGAAATAGCAATCTGAGCCAAGTGTAAGCTCCCCACAAAATGAAAGTCAATTCAATGATAATGAAATCTGTCACAATAAAAATGCAAATAGACCGAAATGTCGATCTTTAGGCCCTGTTCAATAATTAAACTCAAACTCTTACCTCAGTAAAACTGCATCTGCTCTTATTTTTCGCCATAGCTCGAAGGAAATGCATTGCAAAAATTTTGAATTTAAGGGAAACTTTTCTTTAAGGAATACCAAGGGAAATATTTGTTTCAATAAAATGTTTCTTTTGTTAAAATGCTTGGTTTGAAAACAAATTATTATTGGGGCGATTCTTGAACAAATTAGTTACAGTTAATTTACATTACATTATCAAATGTGCGCAATGCTGCTTCATTACCTTATTTAAAATATATACCTTGTCCTGAATCTTGACCAGAGTGCCATGTCGACGCCCGCCGACTCCTCACACACAGCTGCCGATTCCCTACATGCAACTGAACTCTCTCGCAACTCGACCACAACTGCACTGTCGCGCTACTGGACCGCAACCGCACTCTCGCGCTACAGCTCTCCAACTGCTACTACCGACTGAACTCTCTCGCGCGGTCAAGCGCAGACTAGGAACGACAAATAGCTCTCTGGTCAGAGACTCTGCAATGCCTCGCCATCGCCGCCACACAACATACGTGTTTCAATCTTTGGAAAAATACGTCGCGTAATTTGTCTCTTCACCGCAGCCGTGAGAATGACTTCGACCGACTCCGTGGAAGCTCCTAGGATGTAATGTAAGGAGCGTTGCGCATTAAATAGTTCACCAAGGACATAGCTTGCAAAACACTTATGCGATATATACTAGTGCGAAAGTGTGTGCCACCCGTACCCAATACTGAACGTGCACGGAGAAGGACAGCGCGAATGGTCACACGCCTGTTTGGCGTGTGGGAGAGTGTCACGGATATGGTGAGGAAAATGAACTGGAGGACACTTGAAGAGAGACGCAAACTGTTCTGAGAAAGCCTACTCAGAAATATTCAAGAACCTACTTTAAGTGATGACCTAGGAGTGTACGTTCTAAGGGAAAAAAAAAGACGCGGTATTAAGGAGTTACCCAAATGGGATGGAAAGTGGCTAGGTGTGATCTACAGACAAACAAATGATTGCAATGTCAGAAAAAAATCGATGATTTATTGAAGAGAAAGATTTTCATAAATTGAGGAAGTCAGTAACGCATTGGTCCACCTCTCGCCCTTGTACAAGCAAATTTCTTCTTGGCATTGATTGACAGATCGCTGCACGTTCTAATAAGGTACATGGTGCAAATTCTGTCCAACTGGTGCGTTAGATCCTCCAGCCCTTATACAACCAGTTAACGAATTGGAATTGTTTGAAAGATTGGCTGGACGTTCCCATCAGCTACATCGTGCAAATTCTGTCCAATTGGTGCCTTAGATGGTCGGAGCCTCCACATGTTTAAGCGCCCCGCTCATCGTGCTCCAAACGTTCTCTGTTGGGTATCAGTCAGGTGGTGATGGCAAAGTTACGGTTTACCAAGCACAAAGACAAGCAGTAAAGAAACTGTCGCCATGTGCCGGCGGACATTATCTTGCTGAAATGTAAGCCGAGGATGGCTTACCACGAAGGGCGACAAAACAGGGCATTGAATATCGTCAAGGTAGCACTGTGCTGTAAGGGTGCCGCAGATGACAACCAAAGAGATCCTGATATGAAAAGAAATGGCACCCCAGACCATCACTCCCGTTTGTCGGGTCGCATGGCGAGCGACAGGCAGATTGGTACCCCTCATCTGTCCAGGGCGACTCCAGACACGTCTTCGGCCTGGAATCTCAATGTCTGGAGTAGAGTTGTCTTCAGTGACGAGTCCTACTTCGAACTGAGGCCCGATGACCAACGAAGTGGCCGGCCGTTGTGGCCGAGCGGTTCTAGGCGCTTCAGTCCGGAACCGCGCTGCTGCTATGGTCGCAGTTTCGAATCCTGCCACGGGCACGGATGTGTGTGATGTCCTAAGGTTAGTTAGGTTTACTTAGTTCTAAGTCTAGGGGACTGATGACCTCAGATGTTAAATCCCATAGTGCTTAGAGCCATTTGAACCACTTTCACCACTGAAGTCGTGTCTGGAGAAGCCCCAGACAGTGATTAGATACCAACTTGAGTGTCGTCCGCCATTCGGCCTGACAGCGAGGGGGTCTGCAGCTCGTGGTCGTGCGGTAGCGTTCTCGCTTCCCGCGCCCGGGTTCGATTCCCGGCGGGGTCAGGGATTTTCTCTGCCTCGTGATGACTGGGCGTTGTGTGATGTCCTTAGGTTAGTTAGGTTTAAGTAGTTCTAAGTTCTATGGGACTGATGACCATAGATGTTAAGTCCCATAGTGCTCAGAGCCATTTTGAAGTAATGGTCTGGATTGCCATAGCAGAATCATCTTGGTTGTCATCCGTGGCACCCTTATAGCACAGCGGTACGTCGACGATACTCTGCGCCCCGTTTTGTTGCCCTTCGTAGCAAGTCATTCTGGGCTCTCATTTCAGCAAGATAATGCGTTCCCACATGTGGCGAAAGTATCCTCGTGTTCGTGCCTGTCAAACCTTACCTCATCGAGCAAGGTCGTCGGATCTCTCCCGAACCGAGAACTTTTGGAGCATTATGGACTGGGCCCTTCAGGCATTCGCGATTTTGACGGTCTAACGTTGCACTTACATACAAATTGAGGGATTCAGGAGGACATATACAACAAATCTATCAGTGAGTGCAATGTCGAATAACTGCCTGCGTAAGATCCAGAGGTGGACCAATACATTGCTGAGATGCTCAATTCGTGACGCCCTTTGTGTTGAATAAACCATGTATTTTTTCTGAAACTGTTATCATTTGCTTGTGTGTTCATGTACGCTACGTCTACAGATTTCCATCGTATTCGGATTTTTTTGTCTTAGAATGTACTAGAAACTGGTAAGTACGGCTCTCGCACGGATCGTGAGGACAAGATTACATTAATTAGAGCGCAGATAGAGGCCTTTATACAGTCATTCTTCACCCGCTCCTTACGTGACTGGAACGGGAAAAAATGGTTGAAATGGCTCTGAGCACTATGGGACTTAAATTCTGAGGTCATCAGTCCCCTAGAACTTAGAACTACTTAAACCTAACTAACCTATGGACATCACACACATCCATGCCCGAGGCAGGATTCGAACCTGCAACCGTAGCGGTCGCGCGGTTCCAGATTGGAACGGGAGGAAGCTCTAACTACTGATACAGTGGGAAGTACCCTCTGTCATGCACTTCGGTGGTCTGGAGCACGGATGGGGATCTTGATTTATCTTTCGCGACTGTAAAAATTGAAATGTTACGATGCCCATTTAGTCCAACTCCGCAACTGAATGATCAGCGTGGCTGACTCCCATGTTGGCGACCCAGGTTAATTTCACGATGCTACCAGGGGTTTTTCCTTGATAGGAGGACAGGTACTGCTGTCAGTTGAGGAGCTACTCGAACGATTACCAGCAGTACCAAGGTCACAAAACACGACAAAGACCGTGACAGCGTTGTGCTGACCCCATGCCCCTGCATAGCGCGTCCAGCGTGGCCATTGGCAGAGGATGACGTTGCGGTCGGCCGGTTCTGATTGACCCATTTTGTCCAGGAATCCTGAGGAACTTTACCGTGCCTACCTACGCCCGTATCCTCTGGGAACTTCCTTAGCCGGCCAGTTTGGCCGAGCGGTTCTAGGCGCTACAGTCTGGAACCGCGCGACTGCTACGGTCGCAGGTTGGAATCCTGCCTCGGGCATGGATGTGTGTGATGTCCTTAGGTTAGTTAGGTTTAAGTAGTTCTCAGTTCTATGGAACTGATGACCTCAGAAGTTAAGTCCCATAGTGCTCAGAGCCAATTTGAACTTCGTTAGTCGCTATATTTGGTTGGGGTTACTGGCTGTTTCTTGATCTGGCTCGGTAGTAGCGGTCCCTGTAATGCTGTCCTGGACGTAGTCGGCGTGAAGAGCTGGGAAGAAGCAGTAACACAGTCCGGGTGGCACACTCTCTGTATTACCGCTTCCTAGCGAGGGGCCGCCAGTGAGGAAACACTCGTTTCATTATATTCCGGCGATAAAAATTTCTCCCCTATGAGGAAACGCGGCGCTGGAAGCTCGTCGGGCGGCGGCGGCGGCGGCGGTGGCGGCATTGTGGCCGACTCCATAAATCTGCAGGCAGCGAATAAGCGCGCCGCCCGGAGCCGCGGCCGGTTTCTCCGGCAGGCGACACAACACGGGAGGCCGCGCGCACGTCGGTGCTGTATAAACCTGCCCTCTTTCGACATGTCTCCCTCGTTAAAGTACGCACTAGTCTGCCTGTGTCTTCAGGTGCCGAGTTTCGTTGTGGCTTACCAAAGCGGCACATGCAACAGCTTACGTCCGATTGCTATTGTAGAAGACCACCGTGGAGTCAGAAGTGATCCGTAGTACTTGTGTAACACTACAACGGCAGTACATACACTGCCGGAAAAAAATTAGTACATGTGGAAAGCGATTTTGGTCCCATGACGTCATACGAGCGCTATTTCGACAGTATGTTCCGATCGGAAGCGCAATGGAAAACGCCGTGAAAATCTAATGTTTGGCGCAGATGTATGTCCGTCTCCCCGGCACGAATCTTCCCGGTGGATTTGTGTCGAAGTCCACTGAACCGGCCATTCTGTGGATGGTTTTAGGCGGTTTTCCATCTGCCTCGGCGAATGCGGGCTGGTTCCCCTTATTCCGCCTGATTTGCACTATGTCGGCGATTGCTGTGCAAACAAGTTCACGTACGCGTACTCTACCACGCAAACATAGGGTTTGCACTCGCCGACCGGAGTGGCCGTGCGGTTCCTGGAGCTACAGTCTGGAACCGAGCGACCGCTACGGTCGCAGGTTCGAATCCTGCCTCGGGCATGGATGTGTGTGATGTCCTTAGATTAGTTAGGTTTAATTAGTTCTAAGTTCTAGGCGACTGATGACCTCAGAAGCTAAGTCGCACAGTGCTCAGAGCCATTTGAACCATTTTTTTGGTTACACTCGTCTGGTGTGAGACGTTCCCTGGGTAGGGGGGGGGGGCATCGGGGGCCGAACCGCACAATAACCCTGGGTTCGGTATGGGGCGGCGGAGGGGTGAAGTGGACTGCAGTAGTCATCGTGGGGTTGTGGACCACTGCGGCTGCAGCGGGGACGGAGCCTCTCCGTCGTTTCTAGGTCCCCGGTTAACATACAATACAATACAATACAATACAATACAATACAATGTCCGTCGATCGCGTCACGTCGTTCTTTCCAATTCTGGGCACACAGTGAGCAGGCAACGATGCCTAGAATGTAGTGTCTCCCGCCAAGCATGAGGACCTGGTGAGAGATTTCGCCTGACGTCGTGCAGCCCAAATGCTGTATCTGTCACGCGCTTCCTTCTTCATGTCAATTCTCAGCAGCAATCTGCAGGGGCACTGAAGATGCCCTTGCAGCGTTTTCGATGGGAAATATTTGATCACCCTCAACCACACGTAACTGTCTCCTGCTGAGTTTCATCTCTGCTCACACGAATCGCAGGCTATGAAGAATAAATTTTGGCACAGACAACGAGCTGTAGACGAGCGTACCTGGTGAGAGATTTTGCCTGACGTCGTGCAGCCCAAATGCTGTATCTGTCACGCGCTTCCTTCTTCATGTCAATTCTCAGCAGCAATCTGCAGGGGCAATGAAGATGCCCTTGCAGCGTTTGCGATGGGAAATATTTGATCACCCTCAACCACACGTAACTGACTCCTGCTGAGTTTCATCTCTGCTCACACGAATCGCAGGCTATGAAGACAAAATTTTGGCACAGGCAACGAGCTGTAGACGAGCGTAGAGAATTGGCGGAAAGCACAGGCGGCTGCCTTCTATGACGAGGATATTGGAAAGTTGGTACAACGCTACAACAGATGTCTAAGTCGGAGCGGCCACTATACAGAAAAGTAGCTGTGACCTGAATCAATTGCAAATGAAACATATTTCATTTTCACAATAGTTTCCATTTCGTGACTGTTCGGAACTTACTTTTTAGATATGACACCTAGCCGACAGTAGATCTACTGACAATGGTTTCAACATCGTTCGCCAACACACAGCGTAGTGGCAGGGTTACCAGAGCGTCACCAGTACGTACTCTTTATTCTGAAATGCTCACAACTCTGGTACCGCGCGCAGCGGAATTTGAATCCCCGACAGACGTCATGGACGTCGAAGACCCCTAGAGGTCTCTGCACCATCGCGCCGTAAGCTTTGGCGGCGCGCGCCTCCTGGCCCGCTTTTAGTGTGAGGGCGCCGCAGTGGAACACGTGGTCCCAGCGGCCAATAGCGGCGCCCCCGATAGCGTAATTAAGCGCCTGCCGCGCGCTCAGCCAGCAGTCTAACATCGCGTACGTCGGTTTACACCTCGCTTCGCGCTAGACAGTTTTCTTCCTTGTTCTGTGTACGAGTGGACGTGTTTGTTTCCTTGTGACTCCGTTGTTCGATCTTGTTGTTGTTCGTTCTGTCCTTCGTTGGTCGTGTCCGTCCTCTCCCGTTGTGTTGTTCGCGAGCCTCTCCGCGGGTCCCGCCGCGCTTTCCGTCATTTCAACCCAGCGACCGTCCCGGTCGCAGTTACAACAACACCAACCAGAAGGCTCAGTGTGGGTAGAAACGTGTGGAGCAAGCAGGAAACCATACCTTACAAATGCACATATGTTTCCTACAGCCAACTCAGAGAATTTGAAAGGGGTCAAACTGTGGCCTTCCGAATGGTGGGATGGTTCTTCCAGATGATTTCGACACAGGCTGGACGTGCCGCGTCAGTTGCGCAAAGACACTGACATCAGTGGTCACGTGAAAAGACTCGCACCCTTAGACGAGGTTCTGGACGTCCACGCAGCACAGACCCCCGTCAGCATCGTCGTCGGGTGGCAGTGCCAGATGGTACTGCTACCGCAGCACAGGTAAGAGGGGTTGTGAGCCCAGACGTGTCAACACCAACTGTTGCCAACCAGTTATTGGCAATAGTACTACGGGCAGCCACACTTCTAGCCCATCTCAAACTCACGCCACGGCACCAACGTGCGCGGCGCAACTGGTGCCGGCAGTGCATCACTTGGAAGATGGAATAGCGCGTCGTGATCTTCAGCGATGAGTGCAGATTCTGTCTATGGTCGTAGGCGCGCATTACGTAGACCTGGTGATCGCTGTCTCGAACAGCGCATTCGTCCAACACACACTGGCCCCACGCCAGGCCTTTGCGGCCTCTGTAGGGGATGCTAACCAGCGCTCGGTACGTTCAGAATGTTGTTAGATCCCTTCTTTTACTGTTATTGCAGAAGGAAGGTGATGTATTGTTCCATTAGGATAATGCTCATACACTACTGGCCATTAAAATTGCTACACAAAGAAGAAATGCAGATGATAAACGGGTATTCACTGGACAAATGTATTATACTAGAACTGACATGATTACATTTTCACGCAATTTGGGTGCATAGATCCTGAGAAGTCAGTACCCAGAACAACCAACTCTGACCGTAATAACGGCCTTCATAGTCCTGGGCATTGAGACAAGCAGAGCGTGGATGGCGTCTACAGGTACAGCTGCCCATGCAGCTTCAACACGATACCACAGTACATCAAGAGTAGTGACTGGGGTATTGTGGCGAGCCACTTGCTCGGCCACAATTGACCAGACGTTTTCAAGTGGTGAGAGATCTGCAGAATGTGCTGGCCAGGGTAGCAGTCGAACATATTCTGTATCCAGAAAAGCCCGTACAGGACCTGCAACATGCGGTCGTGCATTATCCTGCTGAAATGAAGGGTTTCGCAGGGATCGAATGAGGGGTAGAGCCACGGGTCGTAACACATGTGAAATGTAACGTCCACTGTTCAAAGTGCCGTCAATGCGAACAAGAGGTGACCGTGACGTGTAACCAATGGCACCCGATACCATCACGCCGGGTGATACGCCAGTATGGCGATGACGAATACACGCTTCCAGTGTGCGTTCACTGCGATTTCGCCAAACACGGATGCGACCATCATGATGCTGTAAACAGAACCTGGATTCATCCGAAAAAATGACGTTTTGCGATTCGTGCAGCCAGGTTCGTCGTTGAGTACACCATCGCAGGAGCTCCTGTCTGTGACGCAGCGTCAAGGGTAACCGCAGCCATGGTCTCCGAGCTGATAGTACATGCTGCTGCAAACGTCGTCGAGCTGTTCGTGCAGATGGTTGTCGTCTTGAAAACGTCACCATCTGTTGACTCAAGGATCGAGACATGGCTGCACGATCCGTTACAGCCATGCGGATAAGATGCCTGTCATCTCGACTGCTAGTGATACGAGGCCGTTGGGATACAGCACGGCGTTCCGTATTACCCTCCTGAACCTACCGATTCCATATTCTGCTAACAGTCATTGGATCTGGACCAACGCGAGCATCAATGTCGAGATACGATAAACCGCAATGGCGATAGGCTACAATCCGACCTTTATCAAAGTCGGAAACGTGATGGTACGCATTTCTTCTCCTTACACGAGGCATCACAACAACGTTTCACCAGGCAACGCCGGTCAACTGCTGTTTGTGTATGAGAAATCGGTTGGAAACTTTCCTCATATCAGCACGTTGTAGGTGTCGCCACCGGCGCCAACCTTGTGTGAATGCGCTGAAAAGCTAATCATTTGCGTATCATAGCATCTTCTTCCTGTTGGTTGAATTTCGGTCTGTAGCACGTCATCTTCGTGGTATAGCAATTTTAATGGGCAGTAGTGTACAAACAGTGTCCGTGAATCTCAACGTGCTCTACAAGACGTGCAGCAACTTCCCTGGCCAGCGCGATGTTCGCACTTGTCTCCAATCGAGCACGTGTGAGATATGAGGGGACGAGTAGTGAGTCGCGCGATTCATCACCCAACAGCTCTCACAAAAGTACGTGAACAGGTCGAGCAGCCATAACATATCCCAGGACACTATTCGCCATCTGCACGATCGACTGGGTGCCAGAGTCATCGCCTGCTTTGCCACCACGTACTAATATAAGTGTTTCAGCATGGGTCGATACCTCTACCTTATAACTACTTGTACTACTGATCTTTAAATGTAATCATTTCATGTACTCCATATGCACTGTTGCAACAATAAATATTGAGCGAACTGGAAAACTCTGAAAGGGATTTCTAATTTTTTTCCCCCGCAATGTATATCCTTACGCGTCACTTTATTGCGTCCCACTCTCAAAAGTACGCTCACAGCGCATACTTAGCGTAAGCCGTTCTGGCAGTGTATGTTTACAGGCAAGTAAAGTTGTCCCATACTCAGGGAATGAGCGTAGATGGACAGATGCAGGGATCTTGCATCTCCATTTGACATAAGATCCTAGTGAAGATAGCTTGCCGTTGGCTTTCACCGACCTGTTGTGAAGTGTGAAGTGTACCGTCGTGTGCATGACTGCGTTAAGTGCTTGTACAGTATAATGTTGAGCTTATGTTGTTATGTATGAAGGGCCGGCACATACCCTACTCATTTCGAAAAGCACCTATGAGGCCACCGAGCTTATCGTCCCCATTCGAAGGATGATGATGATGATTATGATGATGAGATGGGTTGAGGGGGTGCTCGACATCACGCTCATCAGCGCCCTGACGAAAAGTCAACATGAAATCTCATGAGAGGAGACGAAGGCTGTCCCCACATGCAGAACAGTTTATAACGTACTAAACTCTGTCGCTCTTCCCCACCAGTTTAGGGATGAGATCTGATAGTTCACCACTGTGTTAACACTGGTATCGGTATCTATGAGGACGGTGGGGCTGCCCTATTATCAGTATACAGGACACACGTAGCCACAATATGCTGTACTGAAAGCGGCACGCCACGAACTTCACAGACAGGTGGATCATCAATCCCGGATTAGGAAGCCATGTCTGAAAGGGCTATGCCCGATGCGCAGTCCGGTAAGCAAAACCTCCTTCCAGCGGCAAGGCTGGTACGAGGTCCGCCAAGATTCTGTGGCCGATTTGAGCGACCACACTTTGTTGTCCGACACCTGTAGCCAGTCTCCCACTGACGCATGATGCATTTGTCAGAAAATGAGATAATGGCATGCAACGGGATGGGACACTCATGGACAGCACCATCCCAACATGCTTCCTCGGCAGCTTTATCAGCCATGTCGTTAGCCTGTATCAAAAAATGGTTCAAATGGCTCTGAGCACTATGGGACTTAATTGCTAAGGTCATCAGTCCCCTAGAACTTAGAACTACTTAAACCTAACTAACCTAAGGACATCACATACATCCATTCCCGAGGCAGGATTCGAACCTGCGACCGTAGCGGTCGCCCGGTTCCAGACTGTAGCGCCCGCATCTCGTGGTCGTGCGGTAGCGTTCTCGCTTCCCACGCCCGGGTTCCCGGGTTCGATTCCCGGCGGGGTCAGGGATTTTGTCTGCCTCGTGATGGCTGGGTGTTGTGTGATGTCCTTAGGTTAGTTAGGTTTAAGTAGTTCTAAGTTCTAGGGGACTGATGACCATAGATGTTAAATCCCATAGTGCTCAGAACCATTTTGAACCAGACTGTAGCGCCTTTAACCGCTTGGCCACCACGGCCGGCTACCCTGTATCCCAAAGTGGCCAGGTACCCAGCAAAAGATCACCTCTTTGCCAAGGTGTTGGAGCCGCTGTAAGCAGTCATCATTAAGCTGAATCAGCGGGTCTATCAGATTCATTTGGTGAAGCTCTTGCAGTGCACTAAGGGAGTCGGAACAGACAAGAAACTTCGTACGGTGATGTCTGTGAACCCTCTCCAGTGCCATTAAAATGCCATATAACTCCGCATCATAATTTATAAATTGTTCTGGAACATGCACTTTAAAAGCCCTATCAGGGAAAACCACAGAACAACCGAGAGCATTCCCCTGCTGGGATCCATCTGTACAAATAACGACAAAACTATGGTACATACTTAAAATAGACGAAAACAAAGTTGTAAAAACCCTATCTGGAGTACAATTTGTCGGGTACTGCGTCAAGCTTAAAATCACTTTGAGTTTCCGAAGACACAATTCGAAGGACGGATCACAATTGTACCAACATGCCATCACTTCATGAGACACTGCCAAGAGGTCTGAAATATAATGCCGGACTTGTCGTAAAGTCAGCTGACTAGGAACCTTACGTCACCATTTCTCTGCCCCTGGCTGGTGAGTATCAGGATTCGAACCGGCTTACCTCCTAGTAGAGCGTCACAGCGCAAACGTCCGTTAGCGACCCCGGCTGCGGAGGCACTGAATTACACTCACGTGGCTAACTGGAGCGTCTTGTCGCAAGGAAAGGGATACTGCCATTGTCTGCAAATCAGACTATTCTTGTTCCGCATATGAATTCTCTTGCTTGAAGTATAACACTTTATTCCGCAAACAACGAAGAGGGAAAACCAGCTTGCTCCGTTCGTCCCCAAGACTCAGAGGACTTTAATACTACCACCCAGGCTGGTACCTGATTACGTACTGCCGGAACTCGTGCGATACAGATCCGCATAGTCGCCTAACGAACAAAATACGAATGTATGGAGTATCCGTCCAGCTTCGCGGTCGGATTGAAGAGGTCCCGGTAAACAGAACACAGTAGATTGTTCTTAAAAGACACAAACGTTCAGACGTGAAACTGACTACGGGACAGTTATACGACCGTTGATATTCGCAATATAATACACTGAAGAGCCAAAGAAACTGATACACGTGCCTAATATCGCGCAGGGCCACCGCGAGCACCCACAAGTGCCGCAACACGACGTGACACGGATGCGACTAATGACTGAAGTAGTGCTGGAGGGTATTGACACCATGAATCCTGCAGTGCTGTCCATAAATCCATACGAGTACGAGGGCGTGGAGATTTCTTCTGAACAACAAGTTGCAGGGCATCCCAGATTTGCTCAGTAATATTCATGTCTGGGGAGTTTGGTGGCCAGCGGAAGTTTTTAAACTCAGAAGAGTGTTCCTGGAGCCACTCTATAGCAATTCTGGACGTGTGGGGTGTCGCATTGTCCTGCTGAAATTGCCCAACTCCGTCGGAATGCACAATGGACATGAATGGATACAGGTGATCAGACATGATGCTTACGTACGTGTCACGAGTCAGAGTCGTATCAGCGGCCCCAGTCACATATCACTCCAACTGCACACGCCGCACACCATCAGCTTTAACAGTCCTCTGTTGACATGCAGGGCCCATGGAGTCATGAGGTCGTCTACATACCCGTGCATGTTCATCCGCTCAATACAATTTGAAACGAGACTCGTCCGACCAGGTAACATGTTTCCAGTCATCAACAATCCAATACCGGCGTTGACGGACCCAGGTGATGCGTAAAGCTTTGTTTCGTGCAGTCATCAAGGGTACACGATTTGGCTTTCGGCTCCAAAACCCATATCGATGATGTTTCGTTGAATGGTTCGCACGCTGACACTTGTTGATGGCCCAGCATCGAAATCTGCAGCAGTTTTCGGAAGGGTTACACTTCTGTCACGTTGAAAGATTCTCTTCAGTCGTCGTTGGTCCCGTTCTTGCTGGATCTTTTTCCGGCCGCAACGATGTCGCAATTTTGATATTTCACCGGATTCCTGATACTCACGATATACTCAGGAAAATCCTCACTTCACCGCTACATCGGAGATGCTGTGTCCCATCGCTCGTGCGACGACTATAACACCACATTCAAACTCAAATCAATCTTGATAACCTGCCATCGCAACAGCAGTTGCCGATCTGCCAACAGCGCCAGACACTTGTTGTCATATATAGCCGTTGGCGACAGCAGCGCCGTATTCTGCCTGTTTACTTATCTCTATGTTTGAATATGTATGCCTATACCACTTTCTTTGGCGCTTCAGTGTATAAATGAGCTAGCAGATAACCTCGGTAGCTTCACAGGGCTGGCTGTTCGTGGATGACGCTGTTGTATATAGAAACGTCGAAGCGCTAGACAACTGTAGCGAAATGCAAAACACGTGCAGAGGACCACCGCTTGTCGCAGGGATAGGCAGTTGTATCTTGTCGTTATTAAGATCCGTTATTGTTTGATCATACAATTGCCGAAGAATCTCTCGAAACAGTAACATTCGTCATATATCCAGTACATATGTGGAGTGATATAAAGGAGAATGAGCACGTAAAAAAATTGTAGGGAACGGAGATGCGAGATAGCTTCACTGCAACAATCGTCAGGAAAAGTAGTTCATCCATGAAGGAGGCTGTAATTCAGAAGATATCGATATCGCTACGAGATATTGAATCTCCCCTCACCTTTTTATGCTGGACCCAAGATCACAGGTGTCGCGGCGATGGCCTGTCAGCTAGAGTGTGGGATGGCTTCTCTACGCCTCCGAAAAAGGTTCGTGGAGTGAGTAAGTACGAGTCGCTCCGCGGCCCCGATAGCGCAAACAGTGGCACGTAACAAAGGACTCGCGTTCGTTGAACTCACACTGAAGTACAGATTTCCGTATACTCATGGGTAAGAAGACAGTCGGATGAGGTACATTACGATTTGGTCATTCGCCATTCCTGTTGTGGTATGAAGCTTTTGATTGCTAATAAGGTATTGTGATTAATACTTGTCCGCCTTCATAGTGGAGTGGTCAACGTCACAGATCCTCTTGTTCGGTCCCTGGATTCGATTTCCGGTACTGCCAGCCATCTTTCCTTGGTGAGAGGACTGGACCGGGGTGTGCTCAACCTCCTGATGCCTGTTGAGGTGACTAAGAGGTAACGGCTCCAAGGTCGGAATGTCGACAGCGCTTGGGAGTGTAGTGTACTAGACCCATGCCCCCCTTATCTGGGAGTGCTGTGTACTGAACCCATGCCCCTTCAAACTGCATCTGATGATGAATAATTGAGGACGTCACGACGGTCCGTCGGCTATCGCATTGTCTTCAGGGACTGATCGAGGTTTTTTTCCTTTTAATTAACACTAACGACACTACCTTGGGCACCTCACGAAAATGTTTCTCTCCTGAATCAGTTTACAGCTACTAACTGCACAGACCAAAAATTTGACGAAAGGAGTTGCCGAATACATCTTGATTTCGAAATTCACTATCACAGTTCAATTTTCACTTAGTTTTCGGCCTTAAATACGAGGGGTGTTCAATAAGTGATGCAACACATTTTTTTCCGAAAGCAAATTGGTTTTATTCAGGGTTCCAACACACCGTATTAGTCCCCACTTTTTTGCCAATAAAACTCTGTTTTTCAACACAATCCCCGTTCAGTGCCATGGTTTTACGCCTCCTTACTGGGAGGGTCTGTATGCCCGCATAGTACCAGTCTACTGGTAGACATCGGAGTCAACGTCTTCACGAACCACCTACTGCTTCCAGTGGAGTGAATCCTTAATTGAGACAAACGGATGGATGTCGGAAGGTGCGAGATCCGGGCTGTAGGACTGATGAGGAAGAACAGTCCAAAGAAGTTTGATGAAGCAAACGCCTCGTCCAATGATTCACCTTGCTTTTGTTCACTGTCAGGTCTGCGTAGACATGCTGCAGGCGCCTATGACTATATACGATGCTCTGGTTTTCCGTCAAAACAAACTCATTGACAGTGCTGTGCTTGGAACGCACCTCTGTTACAGAGGTATTTTTGAAGGGTACGTATAGCGCTGCCACCGTTCAGAACTTCATGAAACTATGCGGCCTGAGGCGGAAATATTCCGCGATTTCCCACAGCAAATTAGACACTTTTCTAACGAAACTGGCCGAGAAAAAAAAGTTTTGCTTCATTTATTGAACGTCCTTCGCACAGTGGATACCCCTTAAGATTTGAAAGAATGATGTAAAACTTAACTATTTGTATTCGCCTATTGGCATACGAGACAGAAAATATAAGATCTCTAACAGATACGTTCTGTGAAGAGTTCTTAACGTATAATTAAGAACATTAGTGGTTTCGTTGTTTTTATTTGCTCAGATACACGACGAGTACGCATTGGACATGATTTTAAAAATTAATTATTTTTTAGTAATTAGCTACATTCTTTACGGAACGAAACATGGACTCTATGACTTTTTAAAGAGCTAAGAATGAGTCAGCTAAACAGGCAGCTAGCAGTAAGGAGTGACTCGAGAGGGAGGGCTAAATACCGCGGTCTTGTCTATCTAGTGTCCTGTTTTACTGAAGACAAATAATATCGGGCGAAAACCTTACTTACAATGTTCATTGTAGAATCTATTAATATTCTTTAGCCTTCTCCATGCCCCTTCCGCAAGAGACCGTGAAGATAAAAATATGCTAACAGCGGATCAGCCAGTACTAGCGAGCAGATCGATTATGAATATCTAGATCAAAGATCGGCTTTCCGCTGAGCATATATGAAGAGGTCGTACAGATTTAAATGGAAACTGGAAACAACAAAAGTGTTTTGAAAGAAGGAAGGAAGGACGTTCTGTTGACGTAAAGGTCATTAGAGACGGAATGTGTTTCGAAAGCAGGCCTTGAGAAAGAAACAAAATCGAAGAATTAGAAAACTTTTTATTCTGTCGCGATGAGAAATAACTAAGACTGCATTGTTAACAGGTTGAGATGTTTCTGAATATAAGCCGAAATTACTAATAATCGTGCAGCGCAAGGCTGACAGTAGCGCGCGGTATCGGGGCCAAAGCACTGCGTACTTCATCAGCGAGACGTCTCTTGTTAATGGTTTCCCATTATTGTGGGCGTACTTTAGAGCTGCTACATTAATTACTTTGCAGCAAACCAATTAGAGCATTTATGTACACAGATGAGGAAAAGATTACATTACAAGCACTGCACTCATACTATCAATAACGTCCTTTAGGAAGACAAAAAAGGAAACGAAACAAAAACAAATGCTTCACGTCTTAATATGGGACACTGCGAATGGTTTATTTAATGCAAGAGACACGTATAACAGCATTAAATACTTCTACCAATAACAACGTAAGAATAACTACCGTTGTCTTATTAAGTCAGCTGTGCGCATGTTAAATGAGAGCAGCAAGTAGGTGTTGGTTCCGTGGTCTGAGATGATATACCATTTCTAGAGCATACATCGACATTTAACTATACAGCCAATTAAAGAGATATTTATGTCACGTTACGAATAAGTAGATGCACGCCTGCTGATAACTGTTCTACACGCTTGGAGGATTAGTTATGCTATCGTTTCATTTTCAGCAGTTATATTTTCACTACACGAAACTGTGATCTGACACTATTCCAGTATGCGAGGAGAAGCCTCACTAATGCATCTGTGAACGCGAGCTCCTGAAACTACGACGCTAATTGTCACAGGTACGTGCGGCAGCGGAAAATGCAGAATGGAGGTTCTGAAGTGGAAAATAAAGCATGGGGTTCAACGAAATTTTAAATTATAAACTAAGAATAAGAGGTCTACAAAGAAATTATCATCGAATGTGTAGTAGTAGCTGTAAAAAGACAAAGCTTCAGCGAAGGAAACAACAGTAGTCTGGGACAAGTGCAATAAACAGATAATTAGCGTTGGATCATAACCATTCCTCGTATGTCATGTGGAAGGTGTGATGCATCTTTGCAAGCATAATACACTTGGATCCTTTTATCTTGTACAAACTTTCTTCGTTGTTAAAACTGAGTCACGTAAATCTTAAGGTTTCTAAGATATTAACCATCTTCTTGGTCAGGTTTTGTCTGACTGCCAGTATTGAAGTGACGTTTGTGTCTGATATAGTAGAATTGTGACTTGTTATTGGCAGAGCGGGATTAGTATGCGCAAACACAAGAGATAGCAAAAATAGAGCAGGCTCTCTTATTCGCAAGCATACGCTAAACCGTTTCTAGAACCATACAAAGAGAGTAGACTGGAACATCAGATTTACAATGCAAGAAGGAAAGGAAATCTAGGAGCGGATTTTAGGCGTGTTGACTACCAGGACATGGTGCGCTGACTGGGACATTATGTATGTATAAAGACAATACACGCTGAAGTTTGTTTCAGTGAACGGATTTTCCACCACCCTGCCCTGGGTGAATGTGGTGAAAATTGCACAAACTGCGCTGTGTCGGGACGTTGTACTGGACATAATGCGTCTTACTAAGCTCAGATATTTGGAGAAATCAGCTACAGAGAAACATAGCTTCACAAAAGGGTATAAGGTGTTCTCTGAAGATAAAAAGATCTTATCTTCGTCTTTCTATGACTGTGTGATAAAAAAAGAGGTATAAATTCGGATATGCACCCGTAAATTCAAGACAGACATTTACTATATTGTACAAACGGAGGCTTGGGTCGCCAGTCTTAAGTAGTGAAACAGCTCCAAGTGACCAAGTCAAGAGAGAATTTCTCAGATTAATCTATAGACAGGCAATGATAGAGCGAAGGTGGCGGACGGTTGACTCCTATTATTCTATGCGTCTTTACTCGTGGTTTGTTAATAGCATTAGTTTACTACCCAAAATTCTCAGCCTGAACGCCGTCCCTGAAATACAGAGCGAGGTGGCGCAGTGGTTAGCACACGGGACTCGCGTTCAGGAGGACAATGGTTCAGTTCCTCCCCGTCCGGTCACCCAGACTTAGGTTTTCCATGCTCTCAATAAATCGCTTAAGGTAAATGTTGGGTTAGTTCCTTTGTAATGTGTACGGTCAGTTTCCTTTCCCACTCTGCTCTAACCCGAGTGAATGCTCCGTAGCCGATGACCTCGTTGACGATGGGACGTTAAACTCTAAATTCCTCCCCTTCGTCAGTAAAATTTTCCAATGATCCCAAACTTTCACTACATTCTCGTGGAGAATCTTGCTTTCGTCCTTATATGTAAGCCCGCGGACCCGAGCTAACTAGTCGAGTCAACGAAGACAAAAACATGTCGCCTTGGGGAAAAAATTAGTGTAGTCGCAAATATTTGTACAGTGGTAGAGAAGAGAGTCATGAACAACATAGTACTAAAAGCTTCTGACCAGTGGTATGTGACCATGGTAGTCGGGGGGGGGGGGGGGGAGGTGAGGAGGTTGGCGTGTAAAGATCACTATTTTAGGATTTTCTTCAATATCTCGAAAACCGTGGCTTCTAGCAAAAATTTTTCCCTGGACAATATTGAACTGCATTAAATTTCCTACAAGAAAGGTCCTACTTAGTTTTTCTGTAGGACTAATAGTTGCACGTTGCTGGGAATGGAAAAGTCGGAAACTATTAAAATAGTGTTTTAATGGTATAAAATTCATGTTTATTGGTAAGTGAAGTGCGTTAAGAACAAATTTTGAATGTTAGTTAGTGCCTCACATAAGTACAGTACAATCATATTATGGGGCCGGCCGCTGTGGCCGAGCGGTTCTAGGCGCTTCAGTCCGGAACCGCGCTGCTGCTACGGTCACAGGTTCGACTCTTGCCTCGGCATGGATGTGTGTGATGTCCTTAGGTTAGTTGCGTTTAAGTAGTTCTAAGTCTAGGGGACTGATGACCTCAGATGTTAAGTCCCATAGTGCTTAGAGCCATTTGAACCATCATCATATCACGGGATAAATTGTTTTCTGAGGATGTAAGAGAGTGGGAAGTCGGTGGTGGTGGATAGAAACTCGAGGGAAGGTAGACTATCGGATTGTGCTCGTGTTCTTCTCTTGTTCACAAATCTTCAAAATGAAGAGAAAGCAAGTAATTTCGCATTTTCTCTGCCGCAGGACGTCACGAAAAGCGCATACAGGATGTTTGAGGAAGTTATAACGTCTCTTCCGCAGCTCGCCTTATGATTCATGGGCGACGCAGTGTGCAGACATGAACGTGGATATTTGTTTTCCACAAAGCGTGTTAGTACTGCATGGAATACAGATATGAATTAGTAGTACTACTAATGCAAAATCAATCTATGTAAATCTCTGCACATCGTTCTACAGTGCTAGAGCAGAAATCCTGTAGCGTCCTTCCGGGAAAGGCAACTTCTCAAACCAACAGTGGACTTCTGTCTTAAGTCTACAGACAGACCATATCTCCCCAGCATTATCTGTCAAAATCTCTTATGTGAGTAGAGAAAATAACTTCACTGAGCTCGTGTTCATGTGGTGCAGTTATTTTCAGTCTTAAAGTAAACATTTATTTTCAGTTGTTAACATGTGAAGAGGCCCAGAAGCCTGCTCTGGCTCATTCTGTAACAGAAATAGGCCACTTAGGTGTTACGGAACTTCGGCATTCCAAAACAAGTGAAGCAATGCACTACGGCACATGACTGTTCTAGATTTAAACACGGCCAGTCTTCAAATAACTTACGGGAATGCAGCCAGGTGACATCGTCGACAACCGCCGATATTTCGACAGTTGATCACCCTGCCATTTCCAGAGGAAAACTGCAGCAAGTAAGCGCTTTGCAAGTGAAATTAAAACATCGGTCTTCAGAGAAAGTCCGTAAAGATAACACACACACACACACACACACACACACACACACACACACACACACACTGTAAACACTACCACCATCACAAACGAATGATGACCGCCTACAGAAATAATCGATAATGAAATTAATAATCAACGGGTGAAATAGCATAAACTCTGTTCCTGTATTTTCTAACAAGTGAGAGGTTACTTGCTTGGTCTGTGGTCGTGCTAGTGTTTACATTGTGTGTGTGTGTTATCTTTACGGAATTTTACGGAATTACTCTGAAAACCGAAGTTTTAAATTTGCTTGTACAGCACTTACTTGCTACAGTTCTGACTTGGAAATGGCGGCAGGGTACGCTCCTGTCGAAATATCGGCGGTTGTCGACGTCGTCACCTGGCTGCATCACCGTAAGTTATTTAAAGACTGTACACGCCAGGAGAAACTAAGGACTCACACGATCAGTCTCATTTTATCAGACTTACTGCGACCAACCTTGGAACATATACTGTGGACACCCAGTAAGTGCATCCCTCCACCCGCGGCGCTATTTCCTCACCAATTAGGATCATTAGTGTGTTATTCATTACATTTTTCTTACCACTACACAAAATATTGCATCTACATGAATTTTTCTCCTAATTTTCCTTCACTGACTGGACTAAACACTGACGTTGCTGGTGTGGTACAGAAGCTGCGAGGCGCGCCATTACGTCACACAAAGGCGCGCCATCCTGCGGCAACGCATGCGCTCCGCTGAGTTGATATGAAGTAAAGAGATAAATCTGGTGTCACAGTAACTGCTAGTACACGACAACGGCGACGTGAGCGCCCTTGCAAGTGCGCCAATGCTGGGAGTGGGCCTGTGGAGGAGCGAGTTACGTCAGACTTCAGGGGGTGGGGGGAGGAGGGGGGAGGGAGCGCTGACAACAGCTTCCGAACACGTCAAAGAACGCCACGTCTCTCAGAAAACTTCCAACAAGCAGCCTGTCGTTTTGACATGAAGAACTGTCCATCCGGAGAGACATAACCCAGTGTCATACAAGTACGACGGGGAACATGAAGAGTTAAATCTACGTGAATCGGAGGCAGCGACTCAAAACACACAGCATATAGAGCGTTGGCAGGTAGCAGCCTTGTCTGCTTCTCATTTAAAAACAAAAAATATGTTTTTATTAACACGATAAAAATTTTAGTATAGAAAACAAGAAAGGAAGCTTAATTGTCCCATTTTATCAGTTTCATAATGCCAGGAGAAGCTATGTAACGAAAAGAACCATGACGACGATTCGAGCAAATTTCACCACGGTTGGAAGTTTGGAAGTATCCCCCCCCCCCCCCCTATTTGTCAACTGTAGCTTGTACCCGATTACTGAGTACCAACAGTCATAAGCTGAAGTAGAGGAGATTTTCTGGGTTGCATAATTGATTAATTAGAGGCGGCTGACACGCTTGAGTCATACTCAGATGTAATCATGCAATGTAGAACAACATTTACCACAGTAGATCAGTAACCCAGGCATAAAGTAAGTGTCACGGAACCAGAGTGCTACAAGCAACTGCAATATGTGATAATCTAAGGGAAAGTCAGCCAAAGACTGTATCATGCGTGGACACGGTCGGTGCTACGTTAGTGAGACTAGTCATTTGCCTGTCGCAGCTTATACGAACGGCTTGGAGACACCACGTACTGAACGAACTGCCATGAAGATCAGTGGCAGTTTGGAGGCTTGCCAAACTCAGTATTAGGATAGTCTCGTTCTCCTTCCGTTAACAGACTGTGGACCATTAACAAAAACAGGTTCGCATCAAGAAAGCTCAGCAAAAATGACCCTCCCCCCTCAAACCCTCATCCTTGACTACCTCCATATCCTTGTTCTCTTATCACAAGCAAATTTCAGCAGCTAGCCTCTTCCTGACCAAGCAATGCGTCCTGACCTCTACTGATCCTACCATCTTTAGCCCCAAACCCCAAATCCTTTCCTTGGATCAAGATTTTTGTACCTCTCTCAGCGTCCTGACCCACCCGCTCCATGTAGTTCAAGCCTGTACACACACATTACATTTCCCAGCCTAAGGTCGCCGCACCCCTCAGATTCCCAACATAGCATCTCATATATCTGTACTTCCTCTATTGCCTCTCATCTCCCCGTCTCCCTCTCTCCTCCCCATCTAGCCGCGTAACATTTAGTGGGAGATGATCTCAAAGGACCTTACCAGAAACAGCGGCATTACCACCATTATCACTAGCAGCACCACCACCCTCGCTAATACCAGCTAATAAAAACCACCATGGACTCAAATATCGGCCTTGAAAGCCTGACTTGTTTCGAATAATCTTTTACTCACCATCACCTGTTGAAGTCGAAATGACATGGAATCTCAACACTAGCACCCGGCTGAAAACCCGATTGCTTTTCACAGTAGTATGCTCACGAAAAGTCTACATTCACGTTTATGTATATGTATATGTATTTTTCTGGGCAATATTTCAGTAGAGTGAAAACAAGGCTACCTGTGAGCTGCAAAATGACTGTTGTCTCCGAACTGTAATATCCAAATTAACAGTAGAAAATGGAGAAATGGGGTATCAAAGTGAATAGTGTGAAATCTAATTTCGCAAAAAGGAGTTTATTTGCTTGAAAGTAATAGGAGTAATTAAGAAAAAATTAATTATTGAGTTGACGGAAGATTTTTTCCGAATTTGCAGAGCCAAGCGAAGCTTGGGAAATGGAAAGATGGGGTTTCAAAATGACGAGCTTCGTTTTAGTTCTGAAAAAAAAGAAACTCCTTGAGAATAAACAGGATGGTTGAAAAAATTATACTAATTTGAAGAAAAATTAAAATGTTTCACCAACAGAAATTTTTAGTTACGTAAGTGAAGATCTACGAAGCACATATGTCCAAGGCCTTCTATTTTGCGCATAAAACGTTAAGTTGGTGTGATATTTAACTGACAAGAGGGGTTCCCTCCAGTCAGGTATTAAATTTAAGTGTTCGTTTCTCCCGCCCAGCCGGCCGCTGTAACCAGGCGGTTCTAGACGCTTCAGTCCGGAACCACAATGCTGCTACGGTCGCAGGTTCCAATCCTGCCCCGGGCATGGATGTGTGTGATGTCCTTAGGTTAGTTAGGTTTAAGTAGTCCTAAGCCTAGGGGACTGATGACCTCAGATGTTAAGCTCCATAGTGCTTAGAGTCATTTGAATCATTTTTTTTCCTCCCGTTGATCGAGAGCGGAGCGGTGGAGAAACAGCTTGAATGTGGTTCGAAGAACCCTCTGGCATGCACTTAATTGTGAACTGCAGAGTAATCACGCAGATGTGCGGTGTAGAAAACGGAAGACACTTAGGAGGGCAAATAATATGTCAGAAAGTTCATCTCTTCAAAGCGTGGCTATTATACGTGAAAAAAAGTTGCATTGGTGAGATATTTGATTTTTAAAATTACTTACTTCGAATCAAGTACTAAGTTTAGGAGGTTTCGAGAAGACAAGACGCAACGAAAGCAAATGAGATGTTTCAAATGTCTCTGTAATCCGTTTTTTATTTGTTACTTTTAGACAAATCGTTCCAGAAAACATTTGTCCGAATGTTTTGAATTCCTAAATTTAATACCGTTTGGCTGAAGAACAGCAATATGGTTGCTGCCGGCTTGCCGTGCCCTCTCCTGCCCCCCCCCCCCCCCCACGCCCGCACGTAGTCTATATCTACATTTTCCTCTACATAATTACCGTGCAACTGACAGTTACGTGCATAACAGAGGGTTCATCCAACCGCCTTCTCTACTGTTCCAGTCTCGTGCTGCGTGCGGGGAAAACGAACCTTGAGCTTTCCGTGCGAGCGCTGATTTGTTTTATTATGATGATCATTCCTTACTATGTAGACGGACACCAGTAAAATATTTTCGCACTTTGAGGACAAAGTTGGCAATTGAAATTTCATGAGAAGCTCCTGCTGCAATAAAAGTCGTCTTTGTTTTAATGATTGCCCTGCCCCCCCCCCCCCCCCCCCAATTTACGTATCGTATCTGTGGCAATCTCTCCCCTATTTTGCGATGATACAAAACGAGCTGCCCTTCTCTGAACTTATTTGATGTCCTTCGTCGATTCTATCTGATGCAGATCCCACAGCGTTCAGCAGTACTCTAAAAGAGGACGAATGACAATCGTGTAAGCAGAGTCTTTACCACGCCTGTTGCATTTTCTAAGATTTGCGAGGTGATGGGTTGGAGAAGAGTTTGTACCTCTTTAATTCTGGCAAATTTTGCATGAGAACGAGACATGCACTCCACCCCCTCCTTATCTACCACCTAATTAATTATGCGCACAACGGCAACGGAAGAAAATGATGGTGGACACTGCTAGCTGGTAAAATAAGAAGTGCACACTCACAATAATTTAATAAGAATCGTAATCTACTCAAAAAAGAGAACTTTACCATAATAAACAACAGGAAATGGGATTCTGCCTATATCTACGAAATGATATGCGGATTAAATATTACAATGAGATTTATTATACATCAGAACATAAATGCACATGATTGTTGACACACACAGGAGGTTAAAGGATGGGGTATACTGAAATATTATGAGAATAAGAGTTGGCTCGAGAACAAGGGGCTCCTACACTCTGTGATGCAAACGATTGATGATAATGACTGGAGGCCCTAATGAATCAAATATTAACCTCACAACTATATAGCAATATCGCAATTAGTAGTAAGAGCTCAAATGGGATCACATGGAGAAACAAGCAAGGTGGACTTGTAGCAAAGCGAACGCGCGTGCTGCTGAGGGATTCAGTATAAAATTGATAATGTCCTACAATGCAGGAGCCGCATAATACTGAACCAGTACTGAAATCTGCAGCACGTCGTCGGTAGGCAGCGTCCTGATGATGTAGGCGCCGACTTCTGCTGTGCAGCGACTCTGTGTCAACCCCTGGGCGCGAAGGCTGTCCGAGAATTCTGAGTTCTTCCGGAAACGAGCGATCAAGTCGCAAGACAGTCCGACTCCGAGGAAGATCAGATCCCGAAAAAAAATCCCACTGCCCGCGCAACGCAAGAGCGAAGCCAACATTGCTCTACCCCCTACTCTCCTCGAAAAACCGCGAATCAGCATTCAGCTCTGATTTCAAAATTCCCCCACACTGTCTCAGAACATCATTCGCGCCAATAGCGACCGTCCCCTCCAATTTCGAGCAGGGCTTTATGACGTCAACTAGCCTCAGTTTAAGTTGACCAATCATGTCTCTGCTGTTCAGCTGAGGGCACTGAACTTGCCGTTTGACCGGCTACGGAAACAACCTGCCTAGACCACCGGCCATCCGGTGCCAGACAGTCGCACTCAGCAGGGCACAGTCCACAAGTTTTCTCCGAATGAAGGCGACATTGCAGTCAGTCGGTGCCAGGAATCTTCGTTCCGGACGCGCCGGAACGGTAAACACACAAACTGCGGCGACACTCAGACGTCTCTCAAGTCGTTTCGCCCTGCATACAATAGGCGAAATTCGGCCGACGTCAGTCGTTCCGCCTGGCGCTTAAGCCTATTGTACGAACCCCACAGAATTCAGGGAAGTGCAGCCGCCAACCGGAAACGCAGTGTGCCGCGTCCACCGTTGCTCGCCTCGCACAGGCCACCCGAGGAAGTAAAACAACATGCTTAGGGATCAAGTGAAAAGTATTTTTTTAGCTCTCAGTACAAATACTCTCATTACAATAACCTTATTCGGTCTGTTACTACCGTGCAATGACATAAATCATTAATAAAATTGATGAAAATGAGAGGAGACATGCGAAAGAGCGCATGGAACCTCTCAGATTTCCGTCAATAAATCGCAGTCTTCGGTTCGCTTCCAGCACGATATAAATTATTGAGCGTTCAGATTTAAGTTATTCGTAATTGTAATACCTAAGTATTTATTTTAACACCCAGTCATTGAATTTACGTAATTTACCGTGTAGCCAAAATGAAATGATCAATTAAGAAAAAAAAAGGTGCCTGAAAGGCGCGAGAGAAAGGGCGGAAGCCCAGCCCAGTGGGACAGCGCTTGCATCGGCTGCAGAAGCGCCGAACAGAAGCCCGGTTGCGTGGCCGTCCCAGGAAGCGATCCGGCTCGCTAATGAGCGCTGGCCGGCAGTGCGTGGAGAGAGAGCCAGCGGCCGCTCTTCACTCGCCCTGACGCCGGCTGACATTCCCGCCTCCCGAGACACACACGAGTGCCCGCCGGCGTTCTTCCTTTTTTCCCCGCGCCGCCGCCCTCAGTGACGAGCTCTGTCTGATAAAGAGGCGTCGATTGTGCGAGTGTTTTGTTTATGCGCCCGTGAGAGGGCTCGCGTGCTGACAGTTCACACGGCACATGCGCCGGCCTGCCGGGCCGCTCACGAGAGTTCCTTCGGGCGGCGCGCCGACCTGGCTCTCTCGCCTCCTTGAAAAGTCGTTTAACTCACTTTTTCCCACGTCATCGAAGTGGCTACGCAGTCGCCCATAAGCGATCTACAACTACACCTTCATCCATACTCAGTAAGCCATCAGCGTTAGCGCCGGCTACCACTCCGAGCCCGCCTTTCGTACGCAGTTGTGGCAACTTCCCTGACGGCAACTTGCAGTATCTCTGTGTCTCCACGGCCATCGACACCTGCTGTAAGCGGGGAGACTAAATACTCCTTTCTAAGTAAAGGATCTTTCATTAACTGTGATGTCCTCAGTCTTACGACCACACTGCCACCTGAGTATCTGGGAATAGGCATTAGGACTGATTTAAAATGGAATGATCATATAAAGTTGATCGTCGGTAAAGCAGATGCCAGACTGAGATTCATTGGAAGAATCCTAAGGAAATGCAGTCCGAAAACAAAGGAAGTAGGTTACAGTACACTTGTCCGCCCACTGCTTGAATACTGCTCACCAGTGTGGGATCCGTACCAGATGGGGTTGATAGAAGAGATAGAGAAGATCCAACGGAGAGCAGCGCGCTTCGTTACAGGATCATTCAGTAATCGCGAAAGCGTTACGCAGATAATAGATAAACTCCAGGGGAAGACTCTGCAGGAGAGACACCCAGTAGCTCGGTACGGGCTTTTATTGAAGTTCGAGAACATACCTTCATCGAGGAGTCGAGCAGTATATTGCTCCCTCCTACGTATATCTAGCGAAGAGACGATGAGGATAAAATCGGAGACATTAGAGCCCACACTGAGGCATATCCACAATCTTTTTTTCCACGAACAATACGAGACTCGAATAGAAGGGAGAACCGATAGAGGTACTTAAAGTACCCTCCGCCGCACACCGTCAGGTGGCTTGCGGAGTATGGATGTAGATGTAGATGAGAGATCGATCCTCCGGATGCGATTCTCTCGATAATCGGAACAGAAGAACGGCTGTGCTAGCCAAAGAGTACACAGCCTGTCGCAGTACTTATGCTACACTTCATGTGTAGCAGCAGTGTAGTGCAGTTGTGCCAGTCTACATTTTGTAGCCCCGCTCACTGGTCAGCCAGCGCCGACGTTAGTCAGTCATCGTCTCCAGCTCAGTCATTGCTGCCATCAAGTCTTTGTAGCCCAGTTCCAAGTTAGTCTTCAAATTCAACGTATTCGACATTCAAGATTACGAGAGACTAATTCGTCACTGCAAGATTTGTGGCTTGTAAACTATGTCATTCTACAGACGCTTAGTCTAGTCGCGTCTTCTATAATTGTTAACCAACAGATCATGGACTAGAACAAAGTTAAGTAATAAATACTTTCTTACTTTGTACTCCTAATTAATTGTGTTTTACTGTTGTAGCTACCAAGCAGTCTTGGCATAGTAGAACCCACGTTTCCATCTCCTTGGCTATCTCATGTTTCCTACCTCATGTTGATGGACTCGGACATGGTGGAAGATCGAGAGCCATCATTAACAGTGATACTTCTTAAAATGTGGAAAAAAATAAGCCACTCAAAATATGAAAGCAAATTGGGCTTTATTTTGAAGCAGTTACAGTCTGATCATAATACCGTTGGAATGTCCGCCACGGCGTTGAACACGATGACGAACACAAAGATCCATTTTTTAATTACTCTGTCCAACATTAGCGGCGTTATGTCGGCGATAGCCCAGCGAATGTTCGTCTCCAAATACTCCAACCTTTGTGGCTTCTCAGCATAGACCTGATATGTTATGTAGCCCGAAAGAAAGAAAAATCCATGGCTGTTAAAATGGTTATGGTGATCCAATTCTCTGGTGAACACAAGATGAACACCGACAACTGAGCTGCCACTTTCGCTAAAAAATTGTAATGAATTCGAAACGGTGAGGAAGCGCACAAAAATATATTAGAAACTGTAAATTATAATTTCAAAAAGTATCACTTAATGTATGGCAGAAGGAGCATTTCATCATTCGTCTTAACAACAAAAACACTGAAATACCGTATTTTGGTTGAAACAACCGTCGATATCGCAATAACATTTGTTTTCTATGACCAGATTCAGCTTATGTCAAAGCCACCCTCAGATTTTTTGGACCCCCTATAGCTTTTACTGCCGGCTCCTCGGGTTTACACGTGGTAGCACGCTCGTTCTCAGTGTACGATCGTCGTATCACGTGAAAAAGCGAGGAGCCGCCAGCTCAAGTCCCAGGGGGCCCAAAAAATCTGAGGATGGCTTTGACATAAGCCGAATCTGGTCATAAAAAACAAATGTTATTGCGATCTCGACTGTTGTTCTAACTGATGTATAGCAGCAGATCGCTGCGCTCCACGAACAACGTTCTCTAAATTTATGAGAATCTTAATTATCCCCCGATATCAAGCAGCGACTTTCAATCGAAAGTCCTCCCCTGTAAGGTAATCACACGATCTGCGTACAAGTACAGGTTGTGACCCAAGAACGACGAATATGGAATTGTGAGTCTGACCGTGAGGACTGCACTGACAGAGCAAGCAGTTAACGTGAAGCGGGAAATGTGGATTCGAATCCGGATCCGGCAGAAATTTTCATTGTCGCTATTCCCTTATACAGCTGATGGTTGTTCGTATTCGCAACTGCGAATACACATCACATACCTCTTCTATCTGTTCTACTAGTCCTAATCGGTAAGGGTCTGAGACGAACGAGTGTTTCGTGTGATTTCTTTCGTGGTTGACTTACATTTCTGCAGTATTCTTCGGATGACTCTTAGCATGGAATCTGCCCATCTAAAAAATAATTTTTATATTAATTCCAATTTAGGTTGCCACCGACACCTAGTTATGGTTATTATACGATTTTTACTATTTTTAATTATTGCGAGCCAGCAGCATAAACGAACAGTCATTGTTCTCTCCTCTTATTTCTGGGAAATAATTTGTTTATGTAGAGGGTGTACTGCCAATGGAAGGTCACTGTGTGCTACACAAAAATTACTTTTGTTCTTATTATAAGACCCGGTTGTATGAACTATACACATCCACACTATAGACTTACATTAGGTTGACGACTTCTTAGAATCCAGAAGAACCACCGCTTGGTAACTGGATGCGTGGTTCTCATAAGAGCTCCAACAGCTGTTGGAGGATGAACAAGGCTTATCTCCTTTTTGATGATCAGATCATTAGAAACGGACCAGTTCGGGTTGTCAAAGGATGGGTAAGATATCGACCGCTTTCTTTCAAGGGAACCATCCCGGCTTTCGCCTTGATCGAATTACAGAAAATACAAGAGACCCAAATTACATGCAGATTTGACTCCGCTCCTCCAGTTTTCCCGTACGCAAGTCTATGGTCTTTCACTGCTGAAGGGGCGGTGGAAGAGGATTCACTTGGCTATCACAGTGATCTGAGTCGTGTCACAGATGTTCAGGAGTGTTACAGTGTGCGGAATTTGGCGGCCAGGAAAGTACTTTGAACTCGTGGTCGTGACCTTCCATTTAAATGAGAAACACAAATGGCTCCATCTTGGTGAAAGACATCTTTCTCTACAAGGAAGACTCACATCAAGTCATCCGCACCGAACCGGTCGGAAGCTCCTACGCTATCGATTATTTAAGTTATGTAACACATCGGCAGCATTCGCCGGTCATAAAGCTTCTCCACATCCACCTTATGTTCTTCCAAAAAAGGCTGTAGTCTGTTTTCCCTGCGACATTCCTTTCGAAACTCGCCGCCTTCCATGCGTCGTGCGCATCAGAGAACTTGGCCCTTTGAGTTCCACTATGTCGTACCAATCAGCAGCTGTCCGGTTCTCATATTCAATACCAAACTGACGTAGTTATGAAAAGGATGCAGAGACTGTCCGATAAGCAACAGAAGTTGGCCAAATGGTGCAATAGAAACGAAACTGGTTGTCACGCTGGTTTATTTGCACTGTGAACAGTTTTTATGTAGCATGTCCGTGGCAGGCCAGAAGCGGTCGTAGTTTATGTTCGCGTCGTACATCAGTGGCACGAAGAGCCCCGTGGTTTCCATGACTGTCGAGACATAACTCCAGTCATGAAACATTTTTGCTGCAGAGACTACCTAATGGTCAGTGTTATTGGCCGTCCAAAAATTATTGTCTTACATGTAGACTTCTTCGTCAGCCTTGCGTTTCACTGTTCGTCGTTTAAGCTCTTCCACTGTTCTTTACTGTTTTGTAAAGGCGGCATTCGAAAAGGGGGGAAAATCCTAAGGAAATGTGTATCCAGACATCACACTGCTACTGTAAACATGACCTTCACCACTGACATGTGGCAAGGAGACACGATCAGAGGTCGTTCGGCCGCCTGGTGCAAGTCAACACTTGGTCCCCGAGTGAAGAAAATCTTCGACCAGGCCGACAATCGAAGCAAGAACCCTACTTTCCAAAGGCAGCGACGCGCTACGGAAACCACAGCCCATGTTTCAGCTCATTAAACAATGTGTATATTGAGGAAAAAACAGAATTCATTAATTTCTTACCAGTATTAATGAAGAGCTCATACAGTACTTACGGTGGTAAGTCCACACAAATGGACAAACTAACTGATGTTTCTGTGGATATATCAGTGCACTGAAGAAGTGCAATCATTTAATATACAGGGTTTGTTACAGTTAATAGTGATAACCGTCACGTTTGAAACTATACGACAGTAGAAGCGGGAAGGTTCCAGTGAACAACGGGTTCGCAAATGAGCCGTTTGCGAGACAATTGTGAATGTATGGTTAAGAGTCGCCCCTGACTTTCGTATGAAAACATAGAGCTAGATGCTACGAGTCTATTTCAAATGTACCCTTTTCGATTAAGTTCTCATCTAACTGGCCTACGCTAAATTCATATGTTAGATATCATTATACTCTTTCGCCAGCTGAAGGAGACGTTGCACGCGTCGTCCTCACATTTGGATGCAGTAGTGGACTCGCCTTTCCAGCAAGCCACGTTTTCTTTCAAGCATTCCCATAACATATCGTAAATGATTGCAGGGCAACACAGTTCGTCAATCTTATAAATGGAAGTGCTCTACACTTCACTTTGAGATGACGCCAGAAAGAAAACTCCGGAGAATTGAGGTCACGTATCTTGTAAACAAAGATACAGGTCATGCTCGAACTATCAACCTTACTCCATGTTGGGGTATTAGATTTCGTTTTAAATCAGCTGCGAAAAGTGAGGGTGCTCCATAATTCGTGTACAACATTCCCCAACCATGGGCCATGGACGAAAATTGATTCCAATACAAGAGGACTTAATCGACAACTATACAATTCAAGTACGAGGGGCGTTCAGTAAGTAATGCAACACATTGTTTTCTAGACCAGTTTCGGTTGAAAAAATGCGCAGTTTGTTGTAGAACATTGAGGAAATATTCCTGCTTCAACCTCTACAGTTCCATAAGTTCCGAAAGGTGAGGGTGCTATGCGTAGCCTTCAAAATGGCGTCTGTAACGGAGGTGCGTTCCAATCAGAGAGCTTCTTTTGGCGGAAAACCAGGACGCCACAGATAGTTACAGGCCCTCGCAGAATGGCTACGGAGACCTGGTAGTCAACAAAAGCACGGTGAGTCGTTGGACAGGCGTCTGTCATCATCGCCACACAGTCGCGGAAACCTCTCGCGCGCCGGCCGGCCGCACCCAGCTGTGACCCTTACAATGTTGGAACGTGCGGTCACTCTGGTTAGAGGCGATCGACGGATCACAATCGTATACTTCACCGCACAGCTGGACGTCTCTGCTGGTAGTGTGTTGGCAGTACCGACACACTAGTCCACCAGTTGGGATTTTCAAAAGTGTGTGATCGCTGGGTTCTCCCTCGCCTAACACAACACCATAAAGAACAACGAAGGACCATCTGGGTGGAATTTCTTCCGCGTTACAAGGCCGATAGTCACAATTCTTTGTCGACATTGCCACAGGCAATGAAACTTGGGTTTTTCACGTTGAAACGAAAACAAAATGGCAATCCGTGCAGTGGTGCCACACTACCTCTGCGCCGATGAAAATGTTGAGTTGCTAAAGTCATGGTGACGGTCTTGAGTGGTACCATGCGGGGATACATGTCCTCCCAGTGAGGTTGTGTTAGGCCGCCGCAGTGAAGGGAAATTATATTGAAAACTAGGGTTTTGTAATAAAAAGAATGGGGCCGCGCGGTATAGCCGCGCATTCTAGGCGTCTTGTCACGGTGCGTGCGGCTTCCCCCGTCGGAGGTTCGAGTCCTCCCTCGGGTATGGGTATGTGTGTCGTCCTTAGCATAAGGTAGTTTAAGTTAAATTAAGCAGTACATAAGCTTAGGGACCAATAACCTCAGCAGTTTGATCCCGTAAGACCTTACCACAAATTTCGAATTTTTTTCAAAAGAATGGGGAATGATCTGGTGTATTGAAATCCTGAATAAAAACAACATGGTTTCAGATAAAACGTGTTGATTACTTATTTAACGCCCCTCGTACATTCTTAGTAAGAACAACAATACTGCACACTGAACTCAGTGGCAGTTCATAATGATTTAGTCACAAACGTCTCGCAAACGGCCCGTTTGGGACCATTATTTACTGAATCACTTTTACTTGCTTCATCGTATACTTTCAATCATTCAGTTTTTGCTACGAAATGTGATATAACCTACACACTATCTGATGAAAACTAACTGGACGCCTTTTGGTGGACATTAATATTGGTTGTTCCCAAATTCCGCCGATATGACGGGTTGATCTCTACTGGCGATACTTTCAGTGAGTTGTTTGAATGTCTGTGGAGGAACAGCAGCCCATTGTCATTCTTTGTCAACAGCCGAAACTGGCGAAGATGTTGATGGTGAACACTGAGGTCTGGAGAGAAGTGGTTGTTGCATCTCAACCCGAAGGTGTTCCACTGGGTAGTGGTTGTGACTCTGGGCAGCCAGTCCATTTCAGGAATGCCTCACAGAAACTCTTTACGACAGGGTGGACTGTCTTACTGATACTATCATCGTCCCAGAACTCTTTCTTTGCTGTATGCACTACACAATGCTGTAAAATGTGTTCATTTCTTTCTTCATTTATTGTTTTCTTACGCTCAACGCGGGGACGACACACTAACCAAGAGAAAAACCCCAACACCATAACACCACCTCCTCTGCACTTCACTATTGGCACTACACATCACGGCAGGTAACATTCTCTAGACCTTCGCCAACCCGAACCTTTCCATGGGAATGCCACAGAGTATAGAGTGATTCACCATTCCAGATCACTAGTTCCAATCACGGACTGTCCAGCGACGTTGCAACTTACACCACCTCAAACACTGCTTAGCATGGACTACAAAACTGTGTGGCTTATGAGTAGCTGTTTCACCATTGTACCCGTATCGTTTCTGAACTCCCAAACCACAGTGATTGTGGTAGCTGGACTGCTATAGCAGTTTGGAACTCACGAGTGGTTCCAGCTGCTGATTTTATGCAAAATTTTATAGCCAACGTCCGCAAGTTCAACGGGCCCTGTCCGCGTGTACACGAGGTCTGCCTTGTATTAGTTTAGCTGTGGTCGTTCCTTCCCGTTTACACTTCCCAGTAACATTACCTACAGTCGATTCGTGTAGCTTTAGGAAGGCTGAAACGTGACCCGCTAGGGTAGCTGAGAGCGCTAACGCGCTGCTTCCTGGACTCGGGTAGGCGCGCCGGCCCCGGATCGAATCCGCCCGGCGGATTAACGACGAGGGCCGGTGTGCCAGCCAGCCTGGATGTGGTTTTTCGGCGGTTTTCTAGATCCCGCCAGGTGAATACCGCGCTGGTCCCCACTTTCCGCCTCCGTTACACGAGCTGTAGACATTTGCAACGTCCGTACTATTTCGCGATTTACACTAGACACAGACAGTGGGAGTACACTGACTCCGTCCTGGGGGGGTATGGGGTGGTGGCAGGAAGAGCATCCAGCCATCCCTAAAACTAACATTGCCAAATCCGTTGTAACCACGCCGACCCTGCGATCGCTGCGGGACTATGGCATAAGCGAAAGAAGAAAAGAAGAAGAAAGGCTCAAACGTCCCTCATGCATTTGTTACTCAGACGACATCCAACAACTTAGTTCATGTTCTAAGTCACTGAGCCTTCCTGACCGATCCGCATTGTTTGCTACTGCTTCTCTACTGACAACACAATACTGTCCCCGCCCGTTCTTTTATTCTGGCTGGTCCACCTTCCGTGACGTAAGTGGACAGGTCCTAACTGCACGGTTATGTTCCGATATTTTTAACCTTACGTCGTTCGCACGTCAGTACAATTACAATGTTGACGTAACTATCTTCATGAAAATATGTTTAGAACGGCGTGTACTGTTTTGCTCTGGAGTGCTTTACAACGCACTCGCGTCGGCTGCTGCGTTCCCGTCGCTCGCAGTCTCCTCGGCGTCGGACCGCGACTTTCCATCACGAGAGACCTGGAGGCTGCATCGCCCGCTCTCTGCCCTGCCGCTGGCTGCTAGGAACGTGTCGCTCTACACGGCTGCCGGCGCCGCTAGGAATGGCCGCCTCGACGCGCTGCTCCCGCCAATTACTCATGCTAATCACCGCCCGGTCCTGCCGCGGTCGATCGCTCACTGACGCGCCTAATCTGCAGGCCAGCCTCCAGTAACAGCCGGCGTCCCCACCGCCGGATCTCCTGGAGGTGCCAGCCACGCGGACAGACGAGCAGTCCTCTGGCAGCTGTGGGGTACTAGTGGTTCACAACACTGTGTGAGTGTGAGCGCCACGCTTACACGCTCAATATTTATGGCGCAATACTGAGTACTGAGTAATAATATTGACGCCTGAGTTGGGTACTGATGGTTTGCGCAATATTTTGAAAAACGCTGCAGAACTTTAAAGAATGACGCTGGTTCAATGTAATTCATTTTCAATTGGGATTATACGTGCCCATTCGGCAGACAGCTACCAAAATAATCTAGTGCGATATTCGTTTCATCGATAAGTTAACAGTGACTGTAAAACATAGTACCACAGCAGCGGCTGCTCCGCCCTGGCCCGAGCCGACTGCTACCGCCATGCAGCACCGCTGTTCAGTCGCTGCTGCAGTACTGTATTTTACTGCCACTGTTAATATACAGAGTGATGGTTGGTTGGTTTGTGGGATAGAAGGGACCAGACTACTAGGGACATCGGTCCCTTTTTCCACGAACTTGAAACACCCACAAAGAATAAGAACAAACTATGGAGATGACAAGAGACGAAACGGGACAAGAAAGACACAGACAGAGACCAGACAAAAGGAATTAAAATCACACCGAGTGTGACAGTGGTTGGCCGACCGTAGAAACAAAAAGGAAAAGCCAACCACCAAGAAACGGACCAAAAACCCCAGTCTAAAATCATAGACCAAAGGCCAGACTCAACACAAAAGAAAAAAAGGACAAGCGATAAAAACTTAGATCAAGCGATAAAAACCCCTTGCACGAATAAAACTCAAAACTAAATGTGTCATTGCAACGTCATCTGATAAAAGTGCAGGAACCCCAATGGAGGAACACCTGCCTCCACAAGTACGCCGTTGACAGGGCTTGTCCGGAAAGCTCCAGTGGGAAGTCGGATTCCGCTGTGAAGGATGGGGTCAAGCAACTGCAATGCGTGTGGTGATGGCGAACCGTAAGCCAGGCTCCCGTAATCTAGACGGGACCGAATTAACGCCTGGTTCAGCCGTAGAAGAGTAGACCGATCGGCACCCCAGCTGGTGTGACTCAAGCGTTAAGATGCCGCCAATCGTCTGTTTAAGCTGCCGAATATGAGGGAGCCGAGTCAACCGGGTATCAAAGACCAATCCCAAAAACCGATGCGTCTCCACCACAGCAAGAGAGGTTCGCCGTCAAGATGAAGCCGTGGTTCAGGGTGAACAGTGCGACGCCGGCAGAAATGCATAACGCAGGTCTTGGCAGCCGAAAACTGGAAGCCATGTGCTACAGCCCATGACTGCGCCTTGTGGACAGCGCCCTGCAGCTACCGTTCAGCAGCTGCAATGACAGTGGAGCTAAAGTATAGGCAGAAGTCGTCAGCATACAAGGAAGCTAAGACAGACGTTCCCACCGCCGCAGCGAGCCCATTAATTGCATCTAGAAAGAGGCAGACACTTAAGACAGATCCTTGCAGTACCCCATTCTCCTGGACTCGGGAGGAACTATTTGAGGCCGCAACTTGTACGCGGAAGGAACGAAGCGACAGAAAATTTTCTATGAAAATCGGGAGCGGGCCCCGAACACCCCAACCATGAAGCGTAGAGAGGATGTGATGTCGGCATGTCGTATCGTATGCCTTCCGCATGTCAAGAAAGACGGCGACCAGATGCTGACGGCGGGCAAAGGCCGTACGGATGGCAGACTCCAGGCTCACCAGATTATCGGCAGCACAGTGACAATTATTGCACTATATAGAAGAACGTAAATTAGTTACAAAATACGGCGTCTGCACACTTTATTGGATAAAGAAACGTCACAATAGATATTCGGATTTAGGTTATGGCATGTTCGATAAATGAAATCGTCGTACCTTCAGAACGGTTTGCGGTAGGACGTTCAAAATGCGCATCATGATGGGAAATAGTATGCGCATGGTTTGGTTTAGTGACGCAGCCCCCTTTCATTTTGATGGGTTCGTCAATAAGTAAAATTGGGGCATTTGGGGAACTTAGAATCCACATTTCCCGATAGAGAAGTCTCTTCACCCTCAACGGGTGACTGGTGTGCAATGTCCACTCACGGAATAATCGGGGCGATATTCCTTGATGGCACTGTGACTACCGAACGGTACGTGAAGGTTTTAGAAAATGATTTCATCCCCATTATCCAAAGTGTACCTGATTTGGAAAAGACGTAGTTCATGCAAGACGGAGCTCGATCACATCGAAGCAGGAGAGTGATGTTCTGGAGGAGCACTTTGGGGACCGCATTCTGGCTCTGCGGTACCAGAGGCCACTGGCATGGGCCTCGATTGGCCGCCATATTCTCCGGATATGAACACATGCGACTCCTTTTTGTGGGGCTATATTAAAGACAAGGTGTATAGCAATAATCCCAAAACCATTGCTGAGGTGAAAATTGCCATTCAGGAGCTCATCGACAGCATCACCCTTCCGACACTTCAGCAGCTCAAGCAGAATTTCGCTATTCGTCTGCGCCACAACATCGCCAATGATGGCAGGTATATCGAATACATCATAACCGGAATTCGAATATCTGTAGTGACGTTTTGAATAAACTGCGTGCCGCCGTAGCTTGTAAGTAATTTACATTTTTTTCGTATAGTTCAATAATTGTCACCCTATATATATATATATATATATATATATATATATATATATATATATATATATATATATATATATATATATATATATGTATATATACATATATTCACAATAGCTACTTTTGTGAGGCCTCCTGGTGCGTCGAAGCTAATCGAAATCGGCGACTCGCGTTGTGAGCAGGGCCGGCCAGGCCTCTCCGTGTGAGACTCAAACGTGTGTGCTTTCCGCAGACCGCCGCCGCTGCCCTGTATGGTCACGCATCTCGTTTACGCACGACATAAACCATTATACGCTCGCGCCGCTGCCGACTCAAAGGTCGGCCATGCATTATGAATGAGACTACTGTACCGTACCTCACCGCACGGGGAATTCCTTCCAAACGCGTTGCTGCGCTTTCCACATGTCAGTACTTGACTCCTGAAGTTCAGTCCCCCGCCTCTACACCTGAAAATCTCCAGGCAAACTTAACACCTGCCACCTATTCCGCGCTACTGGAAGAGTCAGTTTTCTATTATTAAAGTATGTGGTACATCCAGAAAGTAAGTTACGATGACCGATCAAGAAAACAAAAGTTAGAAACTTTTGTTCAAATGTTCAATTGTGTGTGAATTCCTAAGGGACCAATCTGCTGAGAGCACACTACTTAAGCTAACTTATGCTAAGAACACACACACACACACACACACACACACACACACACACACACACACAGAGAGAGAGAGAGAGAGAGAGAGAGAGAGAGACCCATGCCCGAGGGAGGACTCGAACCTCCGGTGGAGGGGCTGCGCAATCCGTGACATGGCACCTCAAACCGCACGGCTAGAAATTTTTATTGCAATGTATACATAAATTCACTAGTTACTTCTCAACATAGTCACCACCATTATTGAAGCATTTATCGTAACGGTGTACTATCAAATGTATGCCCATGCCATAGGAGTCTGCCGCCCAAGTCCAGAGACACGAAGTCGCTTCCGTGTCCACCTCAGCGTCGTTGCGGAAACGTTTTCTTGCCAGGAAACTCTTCATGAGCTGTACGAGATGAAAGCCAGTTGGGGCGAGGCCGAAAGTGTAGACCGAAGATCTCCTATCCAAAGTGATTCAATAAATTTCATGTAGGGTCGGCTGTATAGGTTCTTCCTTTGTCATGCACATGCGTAATGTCTCTTGTCGAAATCCCATGTCTCTTGTTCTGTATCGCCCTCCTCAGATTTTTCAGTCACTGAAAATACCGATCGGCATTTACAGTCTTCCCTCGTGGTAAAAACTCACACAGGTGCCAAGTCTATCCCAGAAGACAGTGCTTATGATTTTCTGCTTGGGTTTAGTCTTCACAAGTAAAGCACTGTGGTTTACTGTTTTGTTTCTGGTGTGGCATGCGACCCCCATGTTTGGTCGAAAAACTCGTCACTTCCTTCTGAAAACCGCTGTAGGAATGTCAATGGAGCAGCCAGATGTTTGGTTTTGTATTCATCTTTTAGTTGCCTTGGCACCGATCTTGCACACATGGGAGACCCCGTGCAAGTTTCCGATACACCTAGGGGAACTGGCGAGAGAGTTCTGAAATTGCGAATCGCGGCTCTCAAAAATTGCTTACCGCACAATTTCCATCAGTTCTTGCATCACGAGGACAGATAGGCGACTACGGTCTTCGTCGAGAATATTGGTTCGTCCTTCAGCGAATTGTCTAACCACACTCTCCCTCATAATGCTGTATCTATACACGAGTCACAATTGGTCATGGATATCTGCTGGAGATTGCTTCTGTGCGTGAAAAAAACAGGATAACTGCACGAACCTGGCAGATGGCTGGAGACAATATCAGAGCAGCCACTTTATGCTAACATTGTGCGGTAACCACTGCTGTCACAAGAATGAAACTACGCCGCATTATTCCTACATACCTCCTCTCTACTCTTGCGCATGCGCATTCCTCTCTGACCACTCATGCCATCTCTGGGTGCGATTAGAACTTAGTTTCTGGATGCACTGCGTATTCATGTAACTTTCGCTCCGTCGTTGCTATGAAAACCACAGTGATTTATCAGTCTGGGTCGCATTGTGACCATTCACATACCCACCAATACTGGCCCCCGTGTTCTGCGAATCCGCTTCTTGCTATCGATCAGCCGACCACCAACAATGGTGCCCTCATCTATCACAGAACACACAGTGTTGAGCCTTTCAGATATCGAACTGTGGTGGTACACCTTGCCTGCCCACCGCTCCCGATGGTAAATGTGCAGCCAGTGACGGTGATGCCACACGTTGTGGCCTTGCATGCGTGAATCAAGCAATCACTTTGAATACTGATCAATCCCAGTCAATCGTGGGGATGCAGGCGATCAGGAACGACAGTGTCACAGTTGTAACAATGGGAAGAGCTCAAACTTGAGTCCTTAATTGCGATATATTCTGCATTCGAGATTTACAAAATAACAAGAAAGGAATATTACAGCATCAAAATCTTGAGGAAAGAGTACATTAGTGTTCAGTATCAATATCACTTGTATCAAGTATCAGTTAAAAGTTACAGAAATATCATCAGTGAATCCTCGTGTAAGTTTGGAACGAGTGACAAAGATAAATGCTAGCAGTGGTAAATGATGGCGCTTCAACTACCTTGTAGTCCGTCTTCTGTGATGGACATGCACGTTACGTATTGCCTGCTCCGGAACACCGACAAAGGTGAGGCTGAGTGACCCTGCCGAGACGCATTCAAAAACTCAAGTCAGATCTTACATTTAACGTTCCCAGTCCTGGCAATTCACCACTCCTCTCAAACAACTCCTTAGGCCTCGAGATTTCACTGCCTCATTGTCATTGCTCTTAATTCCGTAGTAGTAAATCTTCGATAACAAAACCAAACAAACTTCGGTATTTTTTTTTCCTTTACCTGTTAAAGTCTTGTGTCGAGGCTGTTAATAACTGACAGTCATGTGGCACTCAATATGAATTTTATGGGGCCTGTGGTTTTGTCCAAAGGTCGCAGTGCCACATCGAACTTGGCAACGTGCATAATACCATAGACATTAGATATGTCTCACTGCAATCCGCAACGACGAATGGGAGGCGATCTTAAGACACGTCCACACAGTGCCATCACACGGAGGTTGATATAAAGCCGAGCATGCACTCACTCTCCCCAGTTTGAGACGTCCAGTGAAGAAGTCTACCTCATCCAATTAGGATACCACTGATATTGAAGTCCCAGATTGGACAGTACGACTGTAAATGTTGCATTCGTACTTCGAGAGAAGAGTCTGTAATAGTGTGCATCAAGTGATGCTCTACTGCTCAAAGACAGTTGTAAATATTCGAAAGATTCCTGTGGCAATATACTTCAGAAAGTTAAGTAAATCTTTTTATCATTCATATAGTAAAGTGAACTAATGTTTTATATGTTGTAGTTCCGATCAGCCATCTCCCTGAGCAATCAGGGAACCCACAGTTATGACCAGACGACTACAGTTTCGTCGGGCCATAACAGGGTTCACCATTAGAGCTAAGTACCACATAGAGAATAGAGATTAACATTGTAACAGAAAACTACTTACTAAAAACACGAGCGGAAACGGTGTCTTCTTCTGATATAAATCGACTGTGCACACCTGTGGAGCCAATGAAATAATGTAGGTGCCGCTTCTCAGTGTCTTCCCAGCTTGGAATTAAGAGACTAGTGTCCGTTTCTTAATACCTTTTGCTGCTGTGGTCATAGACTTTCCGCTGTCGCGCAGGCTTCGTGACACTTGTGGGAAGAGTAGTCCCCAATTGACGGCGGCCGTACGGTTTGTGGCCTGCTGACTGCGTACGCCAGCGACAGACGGTGCACCCTTCGCGTGCAACAAGTGGAACGGAGAACTGCCCCCGACCAGAGCCTCCACAGAAGCCGCCGGCAGGGGTCGTGGAGCCCCCTCTACGAGGGCAATTTGTTATCATTCACGGCGACTAATTGCGTGAAAAACGAGCCCGGCAGTCCATTACGAATCCATATTTCATAGTTTACCACGGCGGCGGCGGCGGCGGGCTCTCTTATTAATAAATGAGACAGTAGGTAATTGGGGCCGTTAGGAAGCGAAGCGCGGAGCGGCCAGGCACGCGTATTAATATGCATGCTGGGGCCGCTACTGGGTCACTGAACCCTGGCCCTGGGGGCATCTCAGGACCCCCTGAACTACTTACTCTGCCCCCGGTGCAACGGGCCCCTGCCACTGCTGGCTCCCACACGGGACCAACTCTTCTCCCTAAAGGCGCACCTCGAAACACGTACAGAGACTACCAAATACTTCAATGTATGGTGAACATGGATTACCCGTTACCGACCTCTATAACCGTGCTCTTATGCTAAAGTACACTACTGACCATTAAAATTGCTACACCAAGAAGAAATGCAGATGATAAACGGGTATTCATTGGACAAATATATTATACTAGAACTGACATGAGATTACATTTTCACGCAATTTGGGTGCATAGATCCAGAGAAATCAGTAGGCAGAACAACCACCTCTGACCGTAACAACAGCCTAGATACGCCTGGGCTTTGAGTCAAACAGAGCTTGGATGGCGTGTACAGGTACAGCTGCCCATACAGCTTCAACACGATACCACAGTTCGTCAAGAATAGTGACTGTCATATTGTGACGAGCCAGTTGCTCGGCCACCATTGAGCAGACGTTTTCAATTGGAGAGAGATCTGGAGAATGTGCTGGCCAGGGCAGCAGTCGAACATTTTCTGTATCCAGAAAGGCCCGTACAGGACCTGCAACATGCGGCCGTGCATTATCCTGCTGAAATACAGGGTTTCGCAGGAATCGAATGAAGGGTAGAGCCACGGGTCGTAACACATCTGAAATGTAACGTCCACAGTTCAAAGTGCTGTCAATGCGAACAAGAGGTGACTGAGACGTGTAACCAATGGCACTCCATACCATCACGCCGGATGATACGCCGGTATGGCGATGACGAATACACGCTTCCAATGTGCGTCCACCGCGATGTCGCCAAACACGGATGCGACCATCATGATGCTGTAAACAGAACCTGGATTCATCCGAAAAATTGACGTTTTGCCATTCGTGCACCCAGGTCCGTCGTTGAGTACACTATCGCAGGCGCTCCTGTCTGTGATGCAGCGTCAAGGGTAACCGCAGCCATGGTCTCTGAGCTGACAGTCCATGCTGCTGCAAACGTCGTCGAACTGTTCGTGCAGATGGTTGTTGTCTTGCAAACGTCCCCATCTGTTGACACAGGGATCGAGGCGTGGCTGCACGATCCGTTACAGCCATGCGGATAAGATGCCTGTCATCTCGACTGCTAGTGATACGAGGTCGTTAGTATCCAGCACGGCGTTCCGTATTACCCTCCTGAACCCACTGATTCCATATTCTGCTAACAGTCATTGGATCTCGACCAACGCGAGCAGCAATGTCGCGATACGATAAACCGCAATCGCGATAGGCTACAATCCGACCTTTATCAAAGTCTGAAACGTGATGGTACGCATTTCTCCTCCTTACACGAGGCATCACAACAACGTTTCAGCAGGCAAAAATGGTTCAAATGGCTCTGAGCACTATGGGACTCAACTACTGAGGTCATTAGTCCCCTAGAACTGAGAACTAGTTAAACCTAACTAACCTAAGGACATCACAAACATCCATGCCCGAGGCAGGATTCGAACCTGCGACCGTAGCGGTCTCGCGGTTCCAGACTGCAGCGCCTTTAACCGCACGGCCACTTCGGCCGGCTTCAGCAGGCAACGCCTGTCAACTGCTGCCTGTGTATGAGAAATCGGTTTGAAACTTTCCTCATGTCAGCACGTTGTAGGTGTCACCACCGGCGCGAACCTTGTGTGAATGTTCTGAAAAGCTAATCATTTGAATATCACAGAATCTCTTCCTGTCGGTTAAATTTCGCCTCTGTAGCACGTCATCTTCGTTGTGTAGCAATGTTAATGGCCAGTAGTGTACTTTACATTATTAAGATTGTTATGTTTATATTTATTTGAAGGAGAATTCTCCTATTGACGTATGTTCATTCAAGTATTTTTGTATTCATTATGGTCTACATATCTGCCTTGAGAGTTTCAGTAACTGTTTAGATAAGATAATTCTCATTTATTATTCTGTCTCAGTTACACATTTTTAATTAGATTACATGTTTCCATCACACTGGATAATCTTCAGATCCAAGCCGTTGCTTTGTGTCTACTCAGAACCACGTATCACAGTATTGTCACGACAGTATTCTGGTATGTGGTTCTGTGTAGACAAGACGGGTTGCTGACGCAACGGCTTGGTTCTGAAAATGATTCAGAGTGATCGAAACATGTAATCTAATTAAAAATGTGGAACTGAGACGTACAATAATTGAGAATTATCTTAAATATTTGCATATTGTTGACAAAATGGGACTCCAATGTCAGATGTGTCACCTCGTGTGACCCTTTATAAGTATGTGTATGAAGAACGTGGTTCTACTTCTCCTGATGTCAGAGATCCTCTGTTGCTGAGTACACAGTTATTAGTTAGTTCGACTTCTATACTGAGGATCTGCTGTTCTTCGAAGTCTTAATATTCTCCCGAGAATCCTTCGTTTCACAAGTTCTAACCTTCTAAGTAATTCTGTTCTTACGAGGTTTAGACGTACGGCCGCATATGAGGCTTTAGTGTGGATCCCTGTCTGGTAATGTCTTAATTTAGCAAAGATCGAAAGATTCTTTTTATTGGAGATGTTCATAATAAGTTAGTGGGCTAAATCTATTTAGTGTATTCGTGTCCCCAGTCCTTATTTTACCGTCAACCCACTTCAATTCAATTTCCGTGTGTATCTAAGTCTCCTCAATTCCTACATTTTCCTTCGTCTTACTGTCATCCATGGAGGAGCTGTCTTGTTGCTAGTCATATACTGTGCCTTCTATAGAGATATATAAACCTACTTTAGGTGTTTCTCCCTGGAGCCGGGTGATTTTGTTACATATATCACAACCTTTTGTCTGCAGACTGTAAAATTAACATTTTTGATTAAAGATTCCCCCTTCAGTCCGTTTGATTGTCGACAGAGTGCATTTCCTGCTGTTAAGGACAGTCTTTCAGATGCTGAGGATGTGGCTATACAAATCAAATTTTTAAGCGCAGTGTTTTTTTCTTTCTTTTTGCTTTGGATAGGTAGTAATGATGATGTCATTCAGCACATCTAAACATTTAACATACATTGCTTAACCCACACTCCAAGGCCATCTTTGACAAGTCGTAGATGTGTTGCTCTGGTGTCTTTATGAGACATATTCAGAATAACTAAGTTTAAATGGCGAAAACAGTATTGGCAGTGGTAACAAGTAGGCTGCATTTTTTGCCAATATCGAGGGCGCTATTGTGTCTTTAACATCGATGTTATGACGTTTATAAGACTTCAGTATCGGTATTGTAATACCGACGTTTCAATTCCCGACGTCGGTATGGTCAACGCAAATACCTAACGTAGACGAGCCTTGTGTCTCTATCGTTAGAGGAACAGCCATCCAACACGTATATTTTCGTATCCATAGCCTAAGTGTAGGTCTGATACAACTTGTGGTCCTGATTTGCTGGTACGGTGATCTAAATGATACTATAGTTGTCTTTACGTAAAAAAACTTCTTGTGAATAATGGATCAAAATTATTTTTTGATGTGGGAGTACCTCCAGTTCGCCCCATACGTCGCCAAGTGTACATCTTTGAAATTTCGTAGGCGAGCGACTTATTTGACAAGGTCCCCTTGAAACAATAATTCTCTCTCTGTGTACTAAGTTCTTAGAAGAATATATACCACAAACATGACCAGGCTGTACTTGAGTCCATGGCACGTTTGAAGGGTCTGATTGTAGCGCGTGGGGAGTTCACGCCATACCGCATTTTTGTAGTTGGAAATTATGTGTGCTTCTGTAATCCTAATCGTTTATGTACGATTACGTGTGAAATCTATCCTAGAGAGATTTTTCAGGTGCGTGGATCGTATTTAGTGTAACAATTTTCATGAATATAAATGTGGAAAATTTTTTTAAATCTGATGAAATTTGCCTGTACAGCGGCGACTTTTCATCGACTGGGCACTGTTTTCAATTACCAGTGGCAAGTCGAGTTGTGAAATTCTGACTACTTCGTCCTCTAACACTATAATTAGAGTCATAGTTCTGAGGATCAAAGCCCCACAATTCAGAATTCCTCGAAAATGATACAGCAGACAAATGAGACAAAAAAAGGTGCGTGCGTAAATCTTTCCCCTCAGTGGCGCGTGAGCTCCGAGAGAATCAATTAGTGGTTGACGCTGCTGTGAAAACACTTCTGCCAACAAAAACAACAAAAACCTATTAGGGAAATCCGTAAGTGAAAATATAGTGGCAGGTCGGTCATTAGGCCCTTAATTGAACCGATTACCTCCTGTAATAAGATGCAGCTCGAGTTCAACCAGTCGTGTGCCTTAATATGGGATTTGCATTTCACCGGCGAGGGAAAAAGAAGGTGGCATAACAAGTGGCAAGCCCTAATCGCGAGTCGTTTTGGGCCCACGGAAATATCCGTTAAATATCTCCGTTCCGGACCCGCAGGTCACTTCAGAGGCACTGTATTCGGAGTGACTGCATACAGAAATTGCGCTGCTGATCGTAGAAGCAAGGACGTAGGTCGATGAAGGAGAAATTAAGATTTCTTTCGAGTGGTAGGGTGAAAGATGACGGAAGAGACAGCTGATTTTCACTCTTTTAATTACGAAGCATATTCGAAGTACGGTCTGATCGGTTACAAAACAAAATATTAATTAGAAAAAGTTTTTCATGGCAGTTTGTGTTTCATACAAATCTACAGAACTATGTAATAGACATTCACTTCTAAATACTCTTCATAAGGTGGCACTAGCTCTTTCAACCCCTTTGCACTGCATTTTTTCCGCCTGTGTCCCATGTGACAACAGAGATCTTGTGTTCCCTGTCATCTTAAAACCGTTGTTCACCAAAACAATTAACGTGTAAGGTATCAACGCCTCTCTCGACGTAATAATGTGGGAAATCAGATCATCTTGATCCTGTCCATAATGGCCCATAAACGCTCGCCTACTTGACTTTCTCCGCTCTTCGTGTTAGTTGGCAAACGGTTTCGGTATCAGTCTTGCATAAAATTTTCAATGTCCGAGCTTTTCCGTAAAAAATAGTGGTGCGTGCAACACGAAGGAATTCATAAGACTGATCAGCAACCATCAATCAGATCGCAGTTTTTGGTCCACTTGTTAAGACTATTTCATCGTTCGGCATATCGGCTGCCGCACTCCGCAGTTCACCGTGCAAATTAGTGCGGGCACTTCTGAAGTCGTGATACAGTTGTCTAACTTTTCCTTCGCTCATTATGGTTGTCTTAAAGTAGGAAAAACTTGTGATAAATTTTGATAAAAGATCTTGCAGCACACACAGTCACTTCATTATGGGAAATTTTCTAACCGCGAAGAGACGTTTTGGTGTTAGGAGACCAGGGAAGATCTGTGGCAAACGAAGATAACATGGGGCAAAATGTGGAAACAGTGTGTATGTGGAATATTCCAAAGTGTTGTTTGCCATACCAATGTCCATGTGTGAGCAAGGGCCATGTTCCGGCGCAATAGAATTTTCGCACAGGGCGTTTTAGGCTCTTTTACTACATATCACTATGTAAACGATTCAGCAAATTTGCGGATTAAAAGCCGGTCATTTTTTATCATTCTGCAATTAACTTAGATTTCCCTTCTTGGTACTGGGAAAACTACAATGCAAAATTAAGCAAAAAGTACTAAAAAAAGCATACAAACAGACGAATTCAAATAGTTTGGAGACGCTGACAGCTTGGAGAGATAGAGAACAAGGCTATGAAACGTGGACCTGGCAGTTCACTTAACAACTTACGCTTGTATCATTAAGACGAAATTAAGAAATCATTAAAAAGCAAAGGAAGACTGTGACGAAGATATCAGGCTACGTAACAACGACAACAACGATGACGACATTTAAATTAAGATTTAACACAGGAGTACTCGCACTCTTACAAGAAACTGCAGATGAAATAAGGAAGTTGAAGTAATAATTTCCCGATACATGCGAACACCATATTCTGATAGGCAGGTTGTTAAAATATACTTCGTAGTAGGGGGTGTCCAAACGAGATCCAAGGTGTAAATGTACTTAGCTCGTGTAAATATTGTATCGGCAACAAACAATGAAACCACTTTAGGAGTTTCAGTTTACTGATCATAATCGCACGTGGGCACATCACCAACCTGCAACACGAGGTACCTTAAGACCGTCTCATTAGCTCTCAGATCAGGTAATTCTGTTTGTGACATCATTTCTGTTTTTCCCAGGAATTGCAATTTGATTGACACATAGTAAAATTCATTCACTCTGTGGTAACGTTACTGCTTCATGCAATTCTTCGCAACTCCTTCATAATTTAAAAACATGACTCGCTTTGCGTGGCGGATGCATATTGCTTTACAAGTCCGTCTTCGTAACGAAGGTCGCTAACGTGCGTTACTGCGGAGGTTCTATAGGCGGGCTGAATCCTGGTGACGAGGGAAACTTTCAACACAGTCCCTCGACTGGCTAGTGGGGTAGAGCCGGCCGGTGTGGCCGAGTGGTTCTAGGCGCTTTAGTCTGGAACCGCGCGACCGCTGCGGTCGCAGGTTCGAATCTTGCCTCGGGCATGGATGTGTGTGATGTCCTTAGGTTAGTTAGGTTTAAGTAGTTCTAAGTTACAGGGGACTGATGACCTCAGAAGTTAAGTCCCATATTGCTCAGAGCCATTGTGAGTTGGGTAAAGGGGGGTCAACGAACTAAGAAAATTAAAATAATTCATTAATATGAGAATTCATAACACAAATCATACGAATTCATTTACTAATCATAACGCAGAAAAAATGAAAAATCGCTTTACCTATTTAATTATTTGTCCTTCCGCTATTACATCGTACAGCAGTCACTAAAAGATTTTGACTGTTTGTTGGTAAAGCATTGCAAGAGGACATGAGGCATTGCATTAGTTTAGTACTTTCTTGATATGTTCTGTCATAGCCGAAGAAAATGTGTTAATATCTTCCTCACTGCCTCATTCACATGAAGATATCATGTTGAGATAGTAGGTATGTTGCTGGAATCTCTCGTGATTTAAGTGACATCTTGGCATTGCCACTATAATGTTTCTGCGATACCTGCAGTTTTGGTACCAAGAAGGCGATAGGAGATTAGGTACCATTGCAGTACAGTGCCTCTCTTTAACTTTTGTTGCATTGTGCCCTGATTCTAGCCTTCCGTTATGTACGAGATCACCAGATGGTATTTTATCATATTTCCTCAAAGCAGTGGACATAGCTTCCATGGACAGAGCATCTATTTTTCATTCCCCTTCATTACAATGTGCGTCTTCACTTAGAAGATAATGGTAGACTTATTAAGGTGGGAAAGCTCCTGAATTGCTTCTGTAATGCGGTGCACTAATAACTGCATGCCTTTACTGCAATTTGAACAATTTAGTATAGCTTTTGCAAACACATAAAAAAAACTGTTAATTTATTTTCCGCCTCAAACTTTGGTAAAATTTCGATCTAGCGAAAGTGACTGTAGTACCATTATATTCGTCAGTATATATGCTAAAGATTAGTTGTAGTACGATAGAAATTCACTGCGCTGTCAACTGTGTTTTAGAGCTAACGGTGCCGCAATGCACAGGTGACTCAAAAGAGTCTACACAGCTTTGAAATGACATAGAACCCCATTGAAAGAAATCCAGCCTGGGGAGCGAGGTGGCCAGGTGATTGGCCCTTCACGTCCAGTTCACCAACAGACCTGTATTGCCTCCAGAGGTAGCCACACCCCATTAACCAGTTGTCGGAATGTGTGTGCAAATTAGTTAAGTTGAAAAAATGAACATTTTTGTCTACCGTTTGGGATGTTGCAGTTGTTTACGTTCTGTATTCTTTACATTTTTTCCACTTTATTATCATCTGTTACACTGTTTTATGGCAAAACAAACACAACCATACAAATTACCCTTTGTTGCTTCAATTTTGCACTACGTGAGGTAAATTTCATCTACCTCCGCAGCATTACATATTCAGCGAGGTAGGAAGCGATGTTGCAGCCCCACTGCCGGACGCTACTGTCGTGCCTCGGCAGAGGTTTCGCGGCAAGGTATTGGCACACGTGTGGGGTTGACGCCCGAGGCAGGGATTCGGTGCGTGATCCCGCGTCGGTCAGCGTGCCTTTCGGCGGCCGTGGCGACACGACAGGGGGCCATAAAGCAGCGACCACTGGAGCTGGCCGGCGAATCCCAAAGGGCCGGCCGCCCGCTTGCGACACGCGCCGCCGCAGCTGAGCCAGCTGCTGGCCACGGCTACTGGTGGGAGCAGGTCGTCCGCAGCGCGGCGCGCGTGTGGCGGTGTCAACAAAGCACAGGCCGCGCGGAGCGGGCAGCAGGAGCAATGCACAAGGATACTCCAGTCAGGCAGTCCAACAGCTCCGGTACGTACCCTCTACAAGGGGCCCGCGCCTACTCGTCATGGACGAGTGTCGGCAGCAATTGTGAGATTTATACCAAATAAACTAACAAACGACGGAGTTGATCCTCCTTGGAACACAAAACGGGTTAGAACACTGTTGCAGAAACAACGAAACAAACATGCCAAATTTAAACAGACGCAAAATCCCCAAGATTTGCGATCTTTTACGGAAGCTCGAAAATTAGCGCGGACTTCAATGTGAGACGCCTATAACAGTTTCCACAACGAAACTTTGTCTCGGAACCTGGCAGAAAATCCAAAGAGATTCTGGTCGTATGTGGAGTATGTTAGCGGCAAGAAACAATCAATGCCTCCTCTGCGATAACAACGGAGATACTATCGAATATTGTGCTGCCAAAGCAGACCTACCGAAATGCCTTCACAAAAGAAGACGAAGTAAATATTCCAGAATTCGAATCGAGAACAGCTGCCAACACGAGTAACGTAGAAGTAAATATCCTCGGAGTAGTGAAGCAACTCAAATCACTTAATAAAAGCAAGTCTTCTGGTCCAGACTGCGTACCAACAAGGTTCCTTTCCGAGTATGCTGATGCATAAGCTCCATACTTAACAATACAACCGTTCGCTCGACGAAAGATCCGTACCCAAAGACTGGAAAGTTGCACAGGTCACACCAATATTCAAGAAAGGTCATGATTTCAGAACATATATTGTGTTGGAACATTATGAATTACCTCGAAGGAAACGGTCTATTGTCACACAGTCAACACGGGTTTATAAAACATAGTTCCTGTGAAACACAACTAGCTCTTTATTCATATGAAGTGCTGAGTGCTATTGACAAGGAATTTCACATCGATTCCGTATTCCTAGATTTCCGGCAGGATTTTGACACTGTACCACACAAGTGGCTCGTAGTGAAATTGCGTGCTTGTGGAATATCGTCTCAGTTATGTGACTGGATCTGTGATTTCCTGACAGAGAGATCACAGTTCGTAGTAACTGACGGAAAGTCGTCGAGTGCAACAGAAATGATTTCAGGCGTTCCCCAAGGTAGTATTATAGGCCCTTTGCCGTTCTTATCTATATAAACGATTTGGGAGACAATCTGAGCAGCCGTCTTCGGTTGTTGCGTATGACGCTGTCGTTTATCGACTAATAAAGTCATAAGAAGATCAAAACAAACTGCAAAACGATTTAGAAAAAATATCTCAATGGTGCGAAAAGTGGCAGTTGACCCTAAATAACGAAAGTTTTGAGGTCATCCACATCAGTGCTAAAAGGAACTCAAACTTCGGTTACACGATAAATCAGTCTAATCTAAAAGCCGAAAATTCAACTAAATACCTAGGTATTACAATTACGAACAACTGAAATTGGAAAGAACACGCAGAAGATGTTGTGGGGAAGGCTAACCAAAGGCTGCGTTTTATTGGCAGGACACTTAAAAAATGTAACAGGTCTACTAAGGAGACTGCCTACGCTTGTCCGTCCTCTTTTAGAATACAGCTGCGCAGTGTGGGATCCTTACCAGCTAAGACTGACGGAGTACATCGAAAAAGTTCAAAGAAAGGTAGCACGTTTTGTATTATCGCGAAATATGGGAGAGAGTGTCACATAAATGATACAGGATTTGGGCTGGAAATCGTTAAAAGAAAGGCGTTTTTCGTTGCGACGGAATCTTCTCACGAAATTTCAGTCACCAACTTTCTCCTGTGAATGCGAAAATATTTTGTTGACAGCGACCTACATAGTGAGGAACGATCACCACGATAAAATAAGGGAAATCAGAGCTCGTACGGAAAAATATAGGTGTTCATTCTTTCCGCGCGCTATACGAGATTGGAATAATGCCAGCCACTTAAATCTGATTTGCAGAGTATCCATGTAGATGTAAATGTAGATTTCGTCCTAATTAATTATATCGGGTGTAACGGGTGTAATTGCAAATATTTTTATACGTGGCACCTTACTATGTACACACATCGGTTTGTTGGTTGTTTTTAGCTACGTCAAACAGTCTTTCCACAGACTTGTCACAAAGTTTACGACCTGATATCTTCTGCACGGTGGTTCTTGGGCCGCAAAGAGAACGACGCCTGTCAGTACACACTAACCGTTTTGCGTCCACGCGTCACACTTCAACACCTGACTTGGCGCGCAGGGGAAAATAAGCACTGATGGCTTGGTCTTGCCCTCATTTACTTGGAGTTACTACCCAACCTAAAAACATGCAACTTGTAATAACTATAATTATTAGATTGCAAATGACGTAAATACTGGCGTGATGTTGTTTATTACACCGTACTCAGTCATCAACAGAAATATCTAGACTTAGACCTATTACAAGCTGTATGCCCGGGGCTTAGCCAGAAATGAAAGTGACGAAGTGGCAGCTCCGCCTTTTTTTTTTTTTTTTTAAAAAGCACACGTTTTTTGGCGCTTGTTATCGTAATCTGAAAATATCTTCTGAATGAAGGAACTGGCGACTGTAACTCCTTATCGTACAGGAAGTCCCAGGAGGAATAGTCAGCATTGAAGGATGTGACAGGAACGACCATTCGAAGGAAAAAATTCTAGTGTGCATGGGCTTACGAGTTAGGAGTAATTCTTCAGCTTCGATACTGTGAGACAGACATTTTCTACTGCAAGTTATTTATTTTCCATATTTTGATACGTGGTAGTATGGACCATAACAAGAAAAACTGACCAGTAAACATGGGCTCCAATGGTCATACCTTAATAGCTATGGGAACTTGTCCGTCTTAGATACTGTGAAACACATCTCATCTACAGGACAAGAGTTCACAGCTCTTAAGGGCTACATTTTTGAGCCCATGTGTACTTGACGAGTTTTTTTTTTTGTTTTACCTAGTACTAATTCCTCCCAAAATGTGGAATACAAAGAGCTTGTTTCACAATGTCGAAGATGAAGTACTTGTAGCTCTTAAGATACGATATTAGGGTCTGTTTACTAAGCGTTTTACTTCGAATGATAGTTCCTGTCATATCCCTGAATACTGACCATTTCATCGAGGACACTCTATATACTTGCGCTAAACCCTTTTTTGTCATCCCTCTTCTGACGTACTTTAGGGAGTGGTAAAGATAAAATCAAAGGTCTGTTGCTAGTTGCGATTGGAGATGGGCGAACTCGTTCATCCTTGGGAACTAGTTCACTGGTGATCGCTCTTTTTGGGAACCGTTCATTTTTATTCGTTCACCGTTCACAGTGCTTGGTATATGGTTGTTATGAAAAACTGAAAATTACTAGCATAGGTAACTGAAGACGGAAGGCGCAAAGAGGGGGCACTTACCTCCCCCATGGATACAGAGTTTTTATTCATAACAGAATTCTCACGCACTTGTAATTTTCGTGATTCAGCAAAACATCTAGTTTAGCCAACTGTAGCGTTATGTGGCTGATCGTAGTGAAATAATATAAGGTGGCGCACGAGAAACCGGCCCCGAGTACAGACTGCTCGCCAACTACGCACGATTTGTTGACCACTACGAGCAGAACAGACAAACATGTAATAATTAGGCAGTGAAGAAATAACAAATAAGCTAATGCAGACAACTTCGAAACAACAGATGATGATTGGTAAGCAAAAATGAGCAGTCTAGTACTCGGGGCCGATTTTTAGTGCGCCACCCTGTACCAGTGAAACAATATTGTAGGAGTTCTCATATTGTCTTTACAAAATGTGATACCATACACTCGATTACGAAGCGCGGGCTACATTCGGTTGTAAGTTGGTCTGCCTTCCATAACAATGAACATGCTCTTTTACCTTGGATCAAATAAAGAATACGGAAAATGGCCACTCGTGTGTGCCGTGCCGACGTCCTTTTCACGTGTAATAACAAAATAAATCTTGCCTTTTTAAAAGTATTTCTTCTGCTGTCTATCGAAATAGTGAAGTAAGCTGATACGCCATTTTGTTACCTGAAAAGATGCATTTATTAGATACCACGTAATTTATATGTAATCTACGTAATTATAAAATAAATTTTAATTACCGGTCGTGGACGCTGAATAGAATACGAAAAGAACCAGAAGCTTAAAGTTCAAAAAAATTTGGAAACAGGTCTAGAATGGGCACGCGAAGCGAACGAAACGAACAACAACTCGATACTGAACTGCGACCAGTGGCCACGCGAAGAAGGACGAGTCCGGCCGAGCGAGAGCGAGACCGAAACCGAGGGGAACGGGACCGAGGCTGGAACGAGACCGGCAGACATACCGTTCGGGAACGAGACCGACCGTTTCCCGTTCCCGGGAACTACAACTAGAAAGCCACGACCGAAGTATACTATGAAAGACCGTTCCTTAGAATTCGTTCCTAGCTCGTTCAGTTCATCTTGGTGAACCGTTCCTTTGGACCCGTTAGTTCGCGAACGACCCATCTCTAGTTGCTATTAGGTGAGGGGCGTTCTGGGCAAGTTAACGGAGTTTGTTTGTTCAGTAGGTAAAAGTTGCGGAGTTAGTGTGAGCGGCACAACTAGATTAATTTTTTCATTGTCTACTTCTTACTTGCTGGTTTTACTTACCATCTACACACAAGAAGCAACTGGAGGCTGTGTTTCACATCACTATTATTGTTACAGTACGCAAAACGTTAATACACACTACGTCCATGTTCGAGGTGAAACATAAACCCGCGACTTGTGTTTTACCAGGCAACAACGCCGCTCTGAGTCTATGGAGGCTGTATACACTTGTTTGTGTTGAAACTCCGAGCTACCGAGAAGAATGGCCATCGTGTTCATCGACCTGATGAGTACCACATTCCTCAAAATAGCAAACAATCTACGTAACCCGCTGACACAGCCGATGAACGTTAGGGAAACGTGCGCTCTTGCGACACGGGTTGCACCAAGGCGTCGCGAGACCATAGCTCACTTTGGAGGAGACAGCTGCAATTTCTGCGCTGTCAAAGATGTTAGACGGCCGCAGCGGTGCAGCTGCAACTGCAGATGGCCGTCACCGCCTACGCTGCCGACTCATTGCGTCACCCGTCGTCGAACAAGACAACAGTACTAGCACAACGCGGAGGACGACAAGTTGTCTCGCCGATCGTACTGCGCAACTTCTCAAAGTCTACGTCTTTCGTTTCATAGACCACTACGCTCTTTAATGATGTCCAGAATGTTTCACAAACATTCACCTGATTTTGCAATAGTGAATCTCAATTTTTTCGGACAGAATTTTACTTTTTGTACAAAGGGAACATTGTTTTCAATAAAATGTAAATGAAATTACACAATTTAAGAGACTTTACTGGTCTCATGTCCGCCCCCAGTAGCTGATTAGCTGATTCGTCAGAGTGACGGTGTGTCAGTCCTCTGGGCCCGGGTTCGATTCCCGGCTGGGTCGGGGAATTTTCTCCGCCCAGGGACTGAGTGTTGTGCTGTCACCATCCTATCATCCTCATCGACTGCAGGTCACCGAAGTGGCGTCAAATTGAAAGACTGGCACCCGGCGAACGGTCTGTCCGACGGGGGGCCCTAGCCATACGATTAAATAAATAAACTGGTCTCATGCAGATATGATTATAGACTGGGGCGCAGTCAGAATTTGGATTGAGGACGGAGGCTGCCAGGGTAATCCGTGCGGTTGTGTGACCCGCTGTGGAAAGGTGGCTTAGTGGTTAGCGCACCTTCCTAGTGAGCAGGAAACCTGGGTTCGATTCCGGGCCTTGGTACAAATTTTCACTCGCCGCTTCAGCTCCGTATACCTTGTGCAATGTAATGTATGAATTTAAGTTTACAGTTAATTTCAGATTTGCAATTTTATTCATATTTAACTACAGGAAAAGAGCCAAATGAATTAATGGGAACTTCCAGCACTAAATTGTAAATTACTATGCTACCGCCAGTCCCATCCCACGGTGTCCAACATTGGTGAACTAACTTTGCCACATCAAAATTAGGTTGATTAGATGTGAACAAGCCTTTGAGGCTAGCAGTGATATGACCATATGCGTTAATTTTGACTCTAGTTCATCTCGCGATTTCATGTGTATTGCAAGAGAGGACGGGACACACCGAATATACAGTAACGATACTGCCGTATGGAGGTTTTATCAATAATTTTTGCTGGTTCTAATTCAAATTAATTCAGGACTCAGTACTTTTGGAAAGATGGCATTTTCCGTTGTAAGAGAGTCTTTCTTGCTAAGTTTGAACGTTCTTCCGAGCACGTATACTACAAAAAATGGTTCAAATGGCTCTGAGCACTATGCGACTTAGCTTCAGAGGTCATCAGTCGCCTAGAACTTAGAACTAATTAGACCTATCTAACCTAAGGACATCACACACATCCTTGCCCGAGGCAGGATTCGAACCTGCGACCGTAGCGGTCGCCCGGCTCCAGACTGTAGCGCCTAGAACAGCACGGCCACTCCGGCCGGCCGTATACTTCAGACAGGCGCCAGAGATGTGGTTCTGGTCGCTAGACGAAGCCAGTGTCTGGTAATCTAACGCAACTAAGTAACGTGCCCAAAACTGTGCAAGTGAGAACAGTTAGGCTGGCTACGAAAAGTGAAGCCGTTTGCGCAGCCGCGAGTTTTTTTTTATCGAAACCCGACATTTTAAATAAACATGTTAAATAACTCAGACTGCAAGAGTCTTGCCTCCGTCAAGACGGGTCTTCAGTGACTGGTACGTGGTCCTATCTGCTGAAGCGCCTTGCTGAGACATCTCAACTAGGCGCTACAAACATCAGAACGTCGATGAAACACTTATCATTTAGTCGAGGTACAATTACTCGTAATGATATTGTTGCTCGCTAGTTGTGTCAACCACATTATCCGGAATTACGATGGAATTTCGTATTTACGATCACGTAAGGGCCACCGACTCCTCCACGTTGCCGCTCAGGTAATCTGCCACGTCCTACCACCCTGTATCATCATTAGACAGTATCTGTCTCGCTCGTCCTGTACGTCGCCTCTGATTATTTACGAGCGTGGTTTACTTGATTGACCGACATTATCTCCAAATCCAATAATAACCAATACGCATCCACGCACGTTTGACAGCTACTCACGCGCCTCTTTACCTTGTTCAGTCGTTTGAGCTTCATTATTAATGTATTTGTCGGCCTCTGTGGGTCTTTACCAAAATACACTCACTTAACCGAATCTGCGGTAGACTCTTATTTAAGTTGAATTTGAGAGGCACTGGCCTAAGCCTGGCCGACCCCTTCCATTTCAGTTCCATATTGACGTAAAATAAACTCGAGTTCTGCGACTGTTTCTCTTTCAGTTTCAGTTTTGTTTTCTATCGGTAAATGAGTGGCCACAAAATTAATGGGTAATGGTTCTTGAGCAATTTCTTCTCATAACGTTATTCAAATGGCTCTGAGCACTATGGGACTCAACTGAGGTCATCAGTCCCCTAGAACTTAGAACTACTTAAACCTAACTAGCCTATGGACATCACACACATCCATGGCCGAGGCAGGATTCGAACCTGCGACCGTAGCGGTCGCGCGGTTCCAGACTGTAGCGCCTAGAACCGCTCGGCCAATCCGACCGGCCCTAATGTTATCTCGCATTTACGATTACAACAGAGCATGTGTTACTCATGGGTAGCTTTCTGGTCATCACTTGTCTCTGTTGTGCGAAACGGATTAGAAAGCGATTCCCCGTGTGGCAGGTGACCGTCAAAGCAACGCCAGCGAGGTGTGCAGCCTTGGAACCCGGCAGTCGGCTTCAGACACAGGCAGCGGGAGGTGACTGTTCTGTTTGTGATAAGACGCGCCGACATTCCAGCTCTTCTCCCATACGCAAGCACGGACAATACAGAGGGGCAGGCCTAGTACATAGACTTCAGTTTTCAGTTGCAGGCGCCAGGTAATGTTGCTTTTGATTTTGGCCCGGGACGAAAGGATGCAAGCGGCCGAGTTTTCAGGGCCTTATAGCATCTTCTGTGACTCGCCCATCGGATAAGCAGCGCAGTATAACTTGCGTGGGAATAAGTTTGGATCTGGCGTGTAGCTGGAGGAGTGGCTTTTGGGCGCGCGTTCTACCTCAGGCGAGGGTGCAGCTGACTGGCTCTTTCCTCTCGGACAGCGGGTCGGAGTTTAACCTTTTTTCTTAGTTACTGTATTCTGAAATGGGAGCTGCGTCTCGTGTCTGCCCAGCGCTTGGTCGATGGCGAGACGAGGAGGCACTGCTCCAAGGACAGGTGGAGAGGAACAGTCTTGTAGTGGAATCCATTTGTCCAGGGGTTTTGGTTGAGATCGGACTTAGTGCTCCAACCTCGGTGGGGGTTGGTGTGGAAACTGTCACTGGATGACTGTGGCAAACGGTGGGAGCATGAAATTTGCATCCGCTACTGGCGCAAAAATGTAGCCACAACCTGACGCCTGCTGCTGTAACCAGCGAGTCAGGTCTGTGCCATGCGACGCAATGACTGCACATCGGAAGAGACAGAGATGGATTTCAAATTAGATAACGCCAGGGAAAATTCACTTAATGTATGTCAATTGCGGAACGGACTCTAATCACGTGACGTTAATCTTCCTTTCCCTCGTTATTCTGGCAGAGCTGCGTGGTCACTAGTTTAATGAATCAGATTTGTGAGATTGTGTGACGTGATGTCTGAAGCCACCAAACTGTTTCACTTCCTTCAATTCAGCCACGGTCTTTCCCCCACTAGTTACAAATCAATGTCAATTTTCGAGTGTCTCTCTAGATTTTTAAGTTTATAAGATTCACTGAATTAATCCTTTGACACTGATTCTTCATTGAACCACATGTGACGCTTGTCACGACCCCAAATTTAGTACCATTTGATACGATACAAAATAATAATCAGGATCATGGTTTTCATTCAGTAGTTTTGATTTCTCCTGTATTACTGTGGCGCCATTACCATCCACTATAACCTAGTCTTTACTGCCATTATGAATTAACTCTTGATAACGTTTCTCCCCTGCATCAAATGATCCAGAGTGACAACGATTGGGACTAATAACTGTGTTATGCCATGACAACAAGGATGCTGACGGCTATCATGTTCGATTGCTACTCCTTCCATCCTTAAGCTATCATTTCGCCTAATCTCCTCCACTGCGATTGTGAAGTCACGGTTTAATCAGGCCCGTTATAGGAAACGAATTTGATGTTTTAGGCACAGTCAGGGCTCGTGGAGTAGGGAAGTGGGTTTTAGTTCCCTAGCCAATCAGTTGAGGACACACTTCCACCCTTCCATAATGAGTTAGGGGACTGCATTCTTTGAGAGATGGGAGAAGATGATGATGTCACAATGGTGCTAAGAGCGGAAGTGCCTAAGAAGTGTCTGCCGAAGAGAACTTGGAGCAACACTAGGCCAAAGGTTGGTCTACTCTGCAGGACGTTGGTAATGTTCTTAGAGAATATATTACTTGCAATAACAAAAGAAAAACAGTCTGGACGGAGACCTGGTAAGAAATCTGGACGGAAATTTCAGAATTCAAAATACAGGTACGTGGAATGGCCATAACACCCTAACAGCTGCAGGAAGTAAGAATACCGAAAGACATTTTGACACAAAGATGTAGTAGTAATAGAGACATCGGAATACCAAGGAAGCGTTACCTGCAACTTACTGCCTTACCTGAAAGTGGGAACTAGAGAATTAAAAAGCTTTAAGATTTTTGCCCAAAATCGTTTCCAAAACATTCCATCGTGTTGTTTCCAAATACTCTTTTCTGTAATTTCATGGAACAGTTCTTAGTTAAACTGTTGTTGTTGTTGTGGTCTTCAGTCCAGAGACTGGTTTGATGCAGCTCTCCATGCTACTCTATCAAGTGGTTCAAATGGCTCTGAGCACTATGGGACTTAACTTCTGAGGTCATCAGTCCCCTAGAACTTAGAACTACTTAAACCTAACTAACCTAAGGACATCACACACATCCATGCCCGAGGCAGGATTCGAACCTGCGACCGTAGCGGTCGCGCGGTTCCAAACTGTAGCGCCTAGAACCGCTCGGCCACTCCGGCCGGCGCTACTCTATCCTGTGCAAGCTACATCATCTCCCAGTACGTACTGCAACCTACATCCTCTCGAATCTGTTTAGTGTATTCATCTCTTGGTCTCCCTCTACGATTTTTACCCTCCACGCTGCCCTCCAGTACTAAATTGGCGATCCCTTGATGCCTCAGAACATGTCCTACCAACCGATCCCTTCTTCTAGTCAAGTTGTACCACAAATTTCTCTTCTCCCCAATTCTATTCAATACCTCCTCATTAGTTATGTGATCTACCCATCTAATCTTCAGCATCCTTCTGTAGCACCACATTTCGAAAACTTCTATTCTCTTTTTGTCTAAACTATTTATCGTCCACGTTTCACTTCCATACATGGCTACACTCCATACGAATACAATACTTCCTGACACTTAAATCAATACTCGATGTTAAAAAATTTCTCTTCTTCAGAAACGCTTTCCTTGCCATTGCCAGTCTACATTTTATATCCTCTCTACTTCGACCATCATCAGTTATTTTGCTCCCCAAATAGAAAAACTCCTTTACTACTTTAAGCGTCTCATTTCCTAATCTAGTACCCTCAGCATCACCCGATTTAATTCGACTACATTCCATTATCCTCGTTTTGCTTTTGTCAATGTTCATCTTATATCCTCCTTTCAAGGCAGTGTCCATTCCGTTCAGCTGCTCTTCCAGGTCCTATAAACTATGTTAATGCAAATATACATTATACAATACTGTTTATTTAAACACACCTTTAATTGCGACGTTCTTCTTTGTATAACAGCTGAAAAAGCGAGGACTGTGGCTCAAATTCAAGTAGCATCAAGCAGGTGGAAATAAACAGAAACAAATACACGTCGGAAAACTGAGAACTCTTACGTTAACAGTTCTCCTTCTATTCTCGACTGTTGTCATTAGCCAACGTGCAACGTGAGACGGGAGGCATTGTTCTCGGATGTGGTATTTTAATCCTCTGCGGCCGTTCTAGAGACCAGAAACACGTTGGAACGGAGACCTACTCTGTTCTCGGATCGCCCGAGGCTACTTGAGAAGTCGCTGATCAGTGGGCCAACGTGTTTGGGCAATACGGAGAAGCGATGCCTGTGTTAACTTGCTTGGACTGGCTCTCTGAGGTGCTATCGAGGTCCCTCTGCATTCACAGCCTGCGGCTGCCGTCGCATTTCGCAGCGCCGTCATTGTTACTAACACGTGTGACCGGGCGCAGCAACGACGCGGGCTGGTGCCACAGACGTGGGCTGTGCAGCAGTGCTGCCCACAGCCAGCCGTCCTCCCTGCCTTCTCTGTTTACTAAGTTCGCCCTCGTCTCCTCGCTGAATGGCCAAGTCTGAGGTACGTCCCAGAACATCAACATGCAACCATCAGCCCACCGTCCGTAAGGTTTGCCTACTCACATTACCGCCACACGCAATTTTAATATATAAATTTCTTATGTTTCCATCTAGATTTCTCGTTAACAGTTTAAAGGTCCCGTGCTTCCATTGTCGTTGGTTCTAAAGGCACTACCATCTATCTACACTGGTTGACAAAATGGGTGAAGCACACAGAAGGGGAGAACGAAACGAAACTTCACGGGTTGAGAGTGTGTGTAATTACGAAGCCGAGTCAAATTAAAACAAAAAAACTCGGGAAACTTGGTAGTATGAGCCTACTAGTCAGTATGATGTTGCCCCCACCTCTAACATCTCCACCATCGTCTGCACTGGACGAATCCACTGATTCAGTTGGGAAGGGAGTCATAAAGCAGTTTCACCCTCTTCTGAGCCAATATGGCCCACAGTTATTCTAACTGGTCCTCGATATCCTGAATTCTGCACTATGGCGAAGTTGAAGTCCGAACTGGTCCCACACTTTTTCTATCGGGGCAGATATGGGCATCTTGCTAGCCACTGAAGTGCCTCAACATCAAGAGATAGTTCCGATATCACTGTCCTGCTGAAAAATTGCACCAAGCTCGGAGGTAACACATGAGGATGCAGGACGTCCGAGACGTACCCTCATGCCGTCTGAGTTCCCTCAACCATTACCAGCCGTAACTCGAAGTCCGGCTGCATGACTCTCCATACGATGGCGGCAGGGGTAATACCACTGCGCCCTTCCAAAACATTGGAAGATTGGAACCTCTCCCTAGGACGCCGCCATATTCGCCGATGATGGCCATCCGGGTGTTTTAGATCAGAGATTCACCGCTGAACAAAATGCCACGCTATTCATCAGCAGTCAGTGTTTCCCAGTGACGGCGCCATTCACGACGCAGCCGTCTGTGTTGTGAAGTAAACGGCAGTCTACACATGGGGCGGGAATTACTTAATTTGGCTGCTGATTGCCTACACCAATGGTGCGGGATGAAACAGAACGCAGCAGGAAGTTCATTACTTCTTGTCGGATGGCAGTCGCCAATGTGAAAGGATTATAATGTGAATGATGCGCAACACGGCGATCTTCCACTGCGGTTGTGAGACATAGATTACCGAAACCTTGACAAGAGTATGGCTGCCCTCATATTCCCATGCAGTCCAACGTCAGGCCACTATCACATCCGAAAGCCGCACAGAATCTGAATACTGCACCATTCGACCATCCGCCCAAATTGCAACCCTCAATGAGCCCAGTTTCGAACTCTGACAGGTGTTAATAACGCCTCCTCACAAGATTACGCTACATCTCTGTGTCCTTCACAGTCGTATTCAGCGTCTGATGCTGTTTACGTGGCTCATGTACTCTCCCAAGGCTGGTAACAATACTAACACAAACAACACTAGTGCACTGTGGTAGCCGTTCTACATGTCACAGGGAACAACCTCCATTCATTTGTATCTGTCTAGGCATGATGTTGTTGTGGTCTTCAGTCCGTAGACTGGTTTGATTCAGCTCCCCATGCTACTTTAGCCTGTCCAAGCCTCTTCATCTCCGAATAACTGCTGCTACTTACATCCTTCTGAATCTCAGTGTATTTATCACTTGGTCTCCCTCTACGATTTTTGCCCCCACCCCCTCCCACATTTCTCTCCCTTAGTAAAATGGTGATCCTTTGATGTCTCTTCCAAGTCCTTTGCTGTCTGTGACAGAATTACAGTGTCGCCGGAAAACCTCTGCTCTTATTTCTGCTCCCCGAGTTTTAATTCCTACTCCAAATTTTATAGGCATACCTCCGCAATATTGTATTTTATTTGAATAACATGTCAGCACCAGTTGCACTTTTATTTTTATTTTAGGAAGCATACTGGTTTCTGCCTTCAAGGCTATTATCGAATAGTATATGTTCGACGGACTGAGGTAACATCGAAAGATCAGCCGTGGCTGTTCTCTCAGGACGCCTGACATATGTCACTCGACCATGGAGACCGAACCCGGTCGTGATTTTAAAGTTAAAAAGAAAGATGGAAATGGTGTCGGAATTTTATTAAGATTCAGTACTAAATTAAACTTCGTCCACAGACTCTGGCGGGCCCACCGCTACCGACCGACCGCCTTGTCATCCTCCGCCTGGATACGGTTTGGAGGGTCGGGGGAGGGGGGAGGTGAGGGTCAGCGCCGGCCGAAGTGGCCGTGCGGTTAAAGGCGCTGCAGTCTGGAACCGCAAGACCGCTACGGTCGCAGGTTCGAATCCTGCCTCGGGCATGGATGTTTGTGATGTCCTTAGGTTAGTTAGGTTTAACTAGTTATAAGTTCTAGGGGACTAATGACCTCAGCAGTTGAGTCCCATAGTGTTCAGAGCCATTTGAACCATTTGAGGGTCAGCACACCACTTCCCGGCAGTTGTCAGTTTCCATTATCTGGAACCCTGGAACCACTACTGCCCCGTCAAGTAGCTCCTCAATTGGCTTCACAAGGCTGAATGCACCCCGTTCCTGTCCTCCCACCGAGGAAACATTTCTGGCAGTACCGGGAATCGAAACCGGAATTTCTGCATCGCAGTCAGCCCTGCTAAACACTCAGCTACATTGTGAAACCTGTGTCAGTATGCTCCATATGGTGGACGAGATATTGTATTGCGTCTTGATTTAATGAATTATCTGGTGGAGTCCATTTATTTATATTTGACTTGAGAATTCTTTCTGAGTTCTGCCCTGTAACTAACAAAATGGTTCAAATGGCCCTGAGCACCATGGGACTTAACTTCTGAGGTCATCAGTCCCCTAGAACAAAGAACTACTTAAACCTAACTAACCTAAGAACATCACACACATCCATGCCCGAGGCAGGATTCGAATCTCCGACCGTAGCGGTCGCGCGGTTCCAGACTGTAGCGCATAGAACCGCTCGTCCACCCCGGCCGGCTGTAACTAACAAATGCATTAAATTCTTTAGATAAATGACGTCTTTCGATGGTGTAGGGTGACTTAATTGACATCAGTTGTCGAGTTTCGTAGAGTTCACAGTAAGACAATACTGTACATATTATTTTGTCAACAGCAGTCTCATTTATTTGATTTAAAGTACAGGCAGGGCCAATTCAGAGAAAAATTAACATTTCACTATTATTTAAATCAATAGTTTTGCAGCTAACATTTTTTACATTTAGCAACCAGTATCATTGCCAGATGATATATTCTACATGGTACTTTTTCCTCGTTTATTTGTGCGACTGTATATCCGTCTACTTTTGAATATCCGTTGAACAAAATGGTTCAAATGGCTCTGAGCACTATGGAACTTAACAGCTAAGGTCATCAGTCCCCTAGAGCATAGAACTACTTAAACCTAACTAACCTAACGACACCACGCACATCCATGCCCGAGGCAGGATTCTAACCTGCGACCGTAGCGGTCGCATGGTTCCAGACTGAAGCGCCTAGAACCGCTCTGCCACCACGGCCGGCATCCGTTGAAGACAAATACGGTGTTTTGCAGCTAAATGTGACTGAGGAGTCATTTAACCTAATTCTTCTTCGGTTTCAGCCATTCGAGCTGAGGTACTTGCTTGGTCAGTGTTAGAATATAGCAAGCAGAACCTGTAATTAACCTTGCCGCACGGATCAAAGAGAATGTGTAGATTCATATCAAACCAAGTGACTGATGAATTTATGCAGCGTAACTGAATAGCATGCTTTCCGCATCGCCTGGGTGGTTTTGCTACTTCACAAAAAGAAGAATAGAATGAGAACTACATTGAAAATCACAAAAATAAATAGAAAAAAGTTTGGAAACCGTCTCAAAATATCTTTTTGGAAAAAGACACTTATTCACAAAGGTATTGACTGTGAAACTTCCTGGCAGATTACAACTGTGTGCCAGACCGAGACTCAAACTCGGGACCTTTGCCTTTCGCGGGCAAGTGCTCTACCGGCACACAGTTTTAATCTTCCAGGAAGTTTCATATCAGCGCACTCTCCGCTGCAGAGTGAAAATCTCATTCTGGTATTGACTGTATTTGGTGGATATATGACAGCTATCAAGTTTCGACTCCAATGAGTCATTATAGGAAATAAACAACCAAAAAAGACAAAACTGCAAGATGAAGACTCATTAGATTAAAAATGTAGGTAGATATATTTTGTTTCATTTTTTTTTATTTTTATACAGGGTGGTGGAGGTATAGAGAGAGATATGATGATAATTGGTCCCGTATTATTTACCCAATTCAGTGACTCATGACCTCAGCAGTTGAGTCCCATAGTGCTCAGAGCCATTTGAACCATTTTTTTTGAACCCAATTCAGTGTGTCAGGTGTTTGTCCTCTCTTTCTAACAGTCTTCCTAAAAACACATTACATATTTTACTATCTGATATTTTCTGCGCAGTCGCAAGTGAGCCGTAAAGCGAACTAAGCCTGTTAGTATAGATTATCCGTTTTGCATCCACGCATCCACACTTCAGTACCTGTCCTGCTATCCAGTGGAAAGTAAACATTAACGATTTCCTTGTGCCACACGTACTTGGAGTCACTAACTAACCCAAAAACATACTACTCGTAATGGCTATAATTACTAGTCTGCAAATGAAGTAAATTTTGATGTAACGCTGTTCAGTGCACTTTCCTCAGTCATCAAGAGAAATATCTGCACTTACACACTTAACAACCAGAATATATTTTTATTTTTGTACCTTTGTCTTTATATATTTAATTCTTATGCTTGCGTATCTGGCTAGGCCGGGAGGCACAGAGGCGTTCGGCCATTGCTAGGTGCTGGCGTTCAGTTTACCATTCACACCTTGAATAGTAATCCAGGGGCAGGACGAGGACTAACCAGGGTCTCGATGCTGAATGGAAGAATGCATGGCAGGGTCTGAGAAGAGGCGTCGTGCAAAACCATCACCTAATCCACGATCCAACCAAAAGGGTTGAAGGCTTCAATCTCAACAGGAAACACTGGTCGGCTCTCAACAGCTTTCGCGCGGGAGTTGGACGATGCAGACAGCAAACAACCAAATGGGGCTATACAGACGATTCGTGTTGTGATTGTGGCGAGGTACAAACAATGGACCATCTTCTGGTTTGTAACATTCATGGTTTCACAGACGGCTCTCTGATGTCGCTCCACAAGTTAACGGACAATGCCAGGAAATGGCTCCATAATCTTAATGTTACTGTGTAATTAATTGTCTTCAGTTTATGTGATTTTTGTTCCATTTAATGTAATAATGTAGTTTCCCTGACAGAATTGTAATGTAACAACTGACATAATTTGTTTCCACATTGTAAGTTCCAAACGTTTATTGCGATTTATATTAATCTTATCTGTTCTTTGTAAAATGTACCTGGCAGATCGAACGAGAAATAATAGTAATATATACTTAATTTTATTTTTTCTCTTTATGTATACCTTATTTTTTCTCTTTATCTTGCACTTCTGTAACTGCTTAAGTTTAGTAGTAATCTTGCATTTTTTTTATCTTTTCTGGATTTTTAGTTCTGATGATATCTCCTTAGAGTCGACACTGGTTAACTATTACAGGTCCACTAAATGCCAACAATAGATTTGTGAGTGAAAGAGTGTGACTGGCGAGGCCCAGTTCAAACGGAGACAGAGTAGGCGGCAGTAGACTCATCCCGCAGACATCAGAAACGATAGCACCAGGCGCCAGACATATGTGGGACACGGACCAGGGGACGATGACAACGACAGCGCGGCTTTCCCATGCAGCAGAAGATGAAACAAATTGGTGCTGTCATCCGCGGCGAACTGGAGATAGCAGTGACGCAACGTGTCGAAGTTTATTTTTAAAGGAGGTACACGCTTCCGAAACTGCAGCGGCGGACTGACGTAAGTGCAATTAAATGCGGTAGGCCTCCGGGGGCGGGGGCGGGGGCGGCCTGTGGATTGCCCATTGACACAGTTGCGGCTCGTAAAGGCATGGTTTACGGCGCGCGGAGACGCCCGCTGTTAACGCGGCTGATTTACGTTGTCCCGCCGGCGGCGCGGTTCCTGGGTCGTCACCCGCCATATCTGACCAGTGATGTCGGCGCACATTATATTAGCGGGCGCATCCGCACGCGAGCACAGACGCACGGTCTCTTTTATCTGCAGGCGGGCGCTCCCCTACCAATGATAAAGTGAAATATTTCACTCGCCTGACGTTTCACATTTACTGGAAATTTGTCTCTATGGCGAGCGTGCCACAGTCGTTAACCTAGGGACATAGCTCAGACACAATATCTCTTAAGGTCTCAGACGAAATGACTAATTCCAGTGTTTTAAGAATGTTTAACAACTTTAGTTTAAAAGTAATAAATTTCACAAAGGAAAATAAAGCTACGGACGTCTGGCTTCATGCCTTTCTCAAACAAGTCTGCTGCAACCACATCCTGTAAGCCAACTTATGGTAAGTGGTGGAGGGTACTTCATCCTCCACCAGTATCCTCGTCCCCCCCCCCCCTCCTTTTTCCACTCTTCACCTTCCTCTTGAATTCGCTAAATTTGTAAGGAAATACTGACATTGGTATTACCGTCGCACTCACTGTGCTAGATTCATGCAAAACGAATGATATTATTAACTCTTTTTCTAACGTACTCGCAAGATTTTTTTATGACCATCTCCATGATGTTCTCGTGCGTGCTGAATGGAACGAGTCCATCAGCAAACTCGCAGCTCTTCTGTGGATGTGCTCAATTTCCTTCATTAAATCCTGCCTGTTAAAAGTTACAGATAGGTGATCAACACTTAAGAGTCGGTTGGACAAAAGGACTATGGTTTCGTAAGCTACTTTCTTCTTCTTCTTCTTTTCTTTCCGGCCTTTATCCCCCATGATTACGGGAACAGCATGCTATTCTTGATTTGGCACTACTAGTGATAGAGAGTCGCTTTATGCCCGTCCAGTCTCATCTTTTCCCCCTCGGGACTGCGCCTAATGTTATCCCACGTGTGAGCCTGAGAACATTTTTCAAATGTTTGCAAATCGCATACTTGACGCGGGGCATGAGCGTCAGCCCTTTGTTCACCTAGTGCCCTGTGGGAAACAGCCTAAAAATCACATCTAGGCTGGCCGGGTATCGGCCATGGTCATTGATTCTCCGGGCGCATTCGATCCGTGGCCGGGGCGCCTTCGCGAAACCTGGAAGCTGGTTGCAAACGTGCGTGGCTATTCGGCCGGGTCTTTTGTAAGCTCCCTTATTCCATTAAAAGTTTTGTGTGCAGTACCGCAAAGTTCGAAGTGGAAACTGTGCCTCTTTAGGTTTTGTAAGAGGCGAAAATAAAATCGTTCGAGTGTGGGGACGCTATAAATTAGGAACAGTAGAAGAATGAGACTGGAGTTTAGTCAGTTTCTTTACGTCACTGAGAATATCTTGAAACTGGAACCATGATTTTACCAGACCTAAAAACTTTGTCAAAATTGTGCGCTATGAGCAAGTTGATAAACGAACATTTCTAAAAGCAGGTGTAGGTGAGTATTAATACCCATGTTCATACATACCAGTATGTATGCTCGTAAATTGCTTGACAGTAATTTAAAAGCGTAAGCAGGCATGTCGATAAAAGTACATAGCTCGATTAGAATCAGGGTTTTACTTTCAACGAATTAGGGGGTGTTGCAAACAGAAGGAAAGCAGGTTTTTAGGAGAACATTAAAAAAGGAATACTACTGTGGTAGGGATTGTGTGCTCATACTGTTGTACATTCTGAGCCCAAGAAAAGAAATTTGATTATGATGATACTGTGTGAAATTAATGGTGGAAGACGTCTTACGTACAGTAGTTCTGACTGTATGTAGTGTTTGTTGGTACACAGTGTAAGAGTCCAAGGAAGATGGGATTTCACAGCACAGTGAACAAATCTGAAAGGCACTTTCTTATTTTTTTTAAGTTGCAGAGGGACTAGAGGTCATCAGTATTCCAACTATTTTCATGCGGCCCACCAAGATACCCTATCTTGTTTCAGTACCTTCATCTTAGAGTATCGTTTACAGCCAACATCCCCCATTATTTGTTCTACATATTCCAGTCTTTGCCTTACTACTCTCCACGGCTCTCTCTAATAACATGACAGGTATTCCCTAATATCTTAAACTTACACTACCATCTTATACATTTGGTTTTCCACGAATCAGTTTCCTTGCTGATTCGGCAGAGAACGTTCTCATTTTCTGTCTTCTATGTCCACTTAATTTTCAACGTACTTTTGCAATGCAACATTTAACAGCATTGAATTCTCTGCAGGTTTTCCTTTAGTCCACGATAATTTTCTCAAACTGAAGCAACTGTTTGATACCAGCACCTTCTTTTTTTTGTGTGGAATATCCTCTTTGCCTGCGCTATTGTGTTTTATACCCTCTGCGCTATTTTGCTCCCAAAACCGAATATAATCCATTAGTCTGACACGGTTCCTAATTTTAGTGTTACCTTTGTCACTAATCTTATTCTGCTACTCAGCAATATTTCTGTTCCTTTTTTCTTTACTGTTAGTCCATGTTTCGTGTCCAATAGAGTGTTCATTCCCACTAAACAAGTCCTCTAATTCTTTCTCAGGTTCACACAAGTTAGGAAAACCGTCACAGAATCTAATCATTAACATTCTTCCACTTTGAATTTAAATCCTACCTTTGGACCTTTCTTTTACTTCCGTCATTGCTTTCTCGATATAGATATTGATCCGTAGAGGCGAAAGACTGCAACCTTGCTTTCAGCCCTTTTTAATCCGAGCACATCTCACTTGCCCTTTCATTCTTATTGTGCCCTCTTGATTCTTTCAAACTTTCTGCATTATTTGTCCTTTCCAACAGCATACACCAACTTTTCTGAAAATTTCAAACATTCTGCACCATTTTACATTTTCAAACGCTTTTTATAGGTCGATAAATATCACTTTTCATGACTTTCGCTTCTGTTATCAAGCGCAAAGCGAACTGTTCGTCATCTGACAGGTCCTCAATTTCACATCACTCGGAGAAGATTCCAGGCAGCAGCAAACATTCAACTGGTATCGTTTTCTTGCCTTGAGTGATCAACACCTCAACCAGCGAGTGTCCTCGCTAACGACCTCTGGCTGGCTTCCGACGGATCACATATCATCGTTCTGTTGGCGAACGAGTCATCGTCAGGCCTGCTTCAGATTTTCGCGTATGCTCTTCTGGCATGCGCATAGGCGACATTACAGCCCTGCCGTTATTGGGAAAGTGACGGTTTTATGCTCACAGAGACTCTGCACTTCGCAACGCATGCTTAAGTAATGTGTTTTGCTTCTACTTGGACTGTGACGCCGTTTAATATACATTATTCCTTGCTGGCGGCGCTTTCATCTGCCATTGGCGAAGTGTGTCGGTTGTCCTAGGCAACAGCTGTACACTTGGGCTGCCTACCTTACAGGCGCTATTGCGTCCTTCAAACAAGAATCCTGCTGCTTGTGGAGGTAATTCTGGAAATCTATGGAATTAATTTCCACCATTAATACTAAAATGTTATTTAAACAATCCATAACCGTCATATCAAGTGTTAAGACATTAACAACTTTGATCGACGTCAGATTCATACTGGGAGAAGAAGAGTGAAGGAAAACTAAACGTAAACTTGTCTCGTACAGCAAGATTACAAATAGAAAGGTTCGATCTTCAGAATCAGTCCTAGGAGTTTTTGTGTCATCGCAAATTCGCGTACCCCTGCCAAACTTCACCATATAAAAGGAGCATTTAAGTGTCAATCCTCCGACCATGTGCAGACTGCAGTAACCAGTTGCGGTACTAACCTTGTCAAACTACGTCTGAATTGGTCAGTGTCAGGGTGTTTGTCATAGGCGCAAATGAAAGTGGTGAATAGGGGATAATGGCACAAGCAATTAACCCTAGTGAAGGCAGGTCCAGAAACCAACGATTTCTGCGGTACAAAGTACTAGGACTGAGTGCGTGATCACCTTGTAACTGAGTCACTGAAGAATGCACTTGAGAACAAACGCATTACAACAACAGCTCCACAACGTCACCATTGAGGTGAAGGTAAGCTTCAACTCGTCTCTTCATCGATGACGGTCGCATTAAAAAATCTCAGGCGTGCTCCAAATGCACTGACAACCATTCTCACTGCGTTCCCAGAGTTCATAGGCGACTGTCAACAGCACTGGTCTACGCCAAACATTTAAATATTCCCATATTCATGTGGGGGGACCTTTGGAACCGTGTTGTTGTCGAGCCACGACTGATACACTTGTTGTCGACACGTTTTTCCCCATTCCGCAGATATCTGGAATTACAGTAACATCAAAAGAACGCTGTTTCTCACTTTCTGATGTACGTCTCATTTGCGGTGTTTCGAAATAAACCCCTTTGGATATTAACAGTGTTTAACGTTGCCACAACTGCACATGCTCATATGCCATATCAGGTAAGCGTTGCTTTCCAGACCCACGATTATTAGGATTGCTAGTTTGTTTCATAGTTCTTTACTCACCACTTCCGTTTGCACGTACAAGCAGTAAACATGCCGTACACATACCGCCATGCAGAGAAGCGCTACTCACTCGCTGCTGGTGTACTGCCTGTCCTTTGTCTTTTGCTGCATCTGCTGATATCAACCGTTAAATAGATTACTGCATTAGACTAAAGAGCACCCAATCTACTGAACGGACATGTAAAGTACCACTTGAAGAAGAAGAAAAAAATGAGCATTTTGTTTGTAATGAGAAACGAATCGAAGTTTTTCTCTGATTCTGGGCGTTGTGTCAAACAGGTGATGGGCAGTAATTTATTTTATAGTTTTTTTCTTTTTTTGATGGAGGGGTATTGGCGGTAACACCATCTATGCCTTGCAAAAACGAAATTCCAAATATCTCCCGAACAGTCGTACAACATGCATCTGACGACACGTTGTAGACACACCCGATATCAGTATAGCAGCTCACTTTTTAAGTCTTACTGAGAATATGCGACACAGCTCGAAACATTGTAGGAGTCGTACGTATGCCGAGCTCCTTTACCCACGCTACTAGCCAACTTGAAACGGTCCAAACGTAAGCAGGACATAGCCTCCCCTGGAAACTGGGTGTCGGTAAACGTGCGGCCCGAATGGCAAGCGGTGCAGCACTTGTCGCCCAGGTGAGACCAGCCGCGACCTCGCCGCAGGGTGTGTCAGGGCCGCGAGCCTGCCCCAGCTGCTGCTTTGCCTCCTAATGCGTCGCGGCTGACATCCGTCACTGACACACAGCACGTGACGGGAGCCGGGGTCCACTGCTCCACAACGTTGTCTCCAGGCCTACCAACCCCAGGATGTGTCCTGTCACCCAACCCCTTCTCTTACTTAAGTTCTACCAACTATTTTCTCTCTGGTAACTGTATTAATACATGTTTACTGTAATTAATTAGCTCTGTCGATTTATTTTAGAAACAATGAAAATATTGATCCATTTTGTATAAAATTATAAAAAAATATATTGACAAAACTGGCGAGTAAATCAACAATGACAAACATTTTACAGAATAAGTTCAAATTATTAGTATCTTGTTTCAAAACCAATACTTTTTCAGTTAACCGTCACTCTTTTTGATATTTTTAAAGTCATATACAGGGTATATCATAATTAACAGCAAGAAGCAACGTAGTTGAAAGTACACAACAACAGGAACAAAAGCCTTTCAGTAAACACGGATCCGAAAACGTGCCGTTTGTGAGATAATGGTGAATGAGTGCTAACAAGCCGCCTCTGTTTTCAATACGAGATCTGAAATGAAAACTTTTCAATTAAACCCCATCTAACCAACTCAAATTGCACTGAGGTGACAGAAGTGGTGGAATAACGATATGCACGTATACAAATAGCGATAGTATCGCGTACGCAAGGTATAACAATCAGTGTATTGGCGGAGCTGTTATTTGTACTCAGGTGATTCATATGGAAAGGTTTAAGACGTGATTTTGGAAACTAACAGGAATTAACAGACTCTGAACGCAGAATGGTAGTTGGAGCTAGACGCATGGAACATTCAGTTTCGATAATCGTTAGGGAATCCAATATTCCATGATCCACACTGTCAAGAGTATGCCAAGAATACCAAATTTCGGGCGTTACCTCTCACCACGGACAATGCTGTGGCCGACGGCCTTCACTTAACAACCGAGTGCAGCAGCGTTTGCGTGGAGTTGTTAGCTCTAATAGAAAAGCAACAGTGTGTGTAATAAGCACAGAAATCAGTGTGGGGCGTACTACGAACGCATCCGTTAGGACAGTGTGGCGATAATGGACTATGGCAGCAGGCGGCCGACGAGAGTTTGTTAGCTGACAGCACGTCATCGCCTACAGCCCCTTTCCTGAGCTCGTGATCATGTCGGTTGGACCCTAGAGACTGAAAAACCGTGGGCTGGTCACAGGAATCTCGATTTCAGTTGGTAGGAGTTGATAGTAGATTTCGAGGGTGAAGCAGGCTCTACGAAGCCATGGACCCAAGTTGTCAACAAGGAGGCACTGTGCAAGCTGGTGGTTGCTCCACAGTGGCGTGGGCTGTGTTGACATGGAATGGACTGGTTCAGCTGAACCGATCATTGACTGGAAATGGTCATATTCGTCTACTTGGAGACCATCTGCAGCCGTTCACGCACTTCATGTTCCCAAACAACGATAGAATTTCTATAGATGATAATACGCCATGTCACTGGACCACAGTTGTTCGTGATTCGTTTGAACAGCATTCTGGGTAATTCCAGTAAAAGATATGGCCACGTAGATCGCCCAACATGAATCCCATCGAACATTTATGGGATATAATCGAGATCAGTTTGTGCACAAAATCCTGCACCGGCAACAGATTCGCAATTATGGACGGCTGTATAGGTAGGATGGGTCAATATTTTTGCAGAGGCCTTCCAACGACTGGTTGAGTCCATGTCATGTCCAGCTGTTCCACTCCGCGGGGCAGAAGGAGGTCCCACGCGATGTTACGAGGTATCCCATGACTTTTGCCACCTCAGAGTATGTGGACACGAAGAATGTTTACAGGAAGAATGTTAATAACGTTCGTTAACTTTCTCATAAAAAATCTGGGGCATTACTTTTCGACACGCACTCGTAACTATTACTTTAATAAATAAGTGAATACAGATCAGCACATCAACACTGACTGCCAAAAGCCAAAGTCGGAGGCTAAACTTGACGCTTTCGTCCTTGCGAACCGCGTGATTGAGAGGTTAGAAGCAGGTCCTTAACGGGATGGAGGACTGTGTTAAACATCGGTGAGCAAAGAACCGGTCAATGAGAACACGCCGCTCCTCCTGCCGCGAACAATGCAACCCGATCGCTCGCTAAGGCGTTGCTCCACGAAAGGCAGGCAAACGGGCCACGGGTCTGGCGCGTCAACCCAGCGAGCGACTTACGTTCTCATTATGCGGTAAGCTGCGAAACGGCGGCGAAAGTTGCCCGCCCTTGATGCTCCACATTCGAAAGTTCGCGTGCAGAATGCAGAGGGATAAACAACACGCTGAACAGCCCCGCGTGGCGGAGATCGAAAAGCGTGTCTACCACAGAGTTTTTATTATTTGATATCATACTTCCACATTCACATTCTTATCTCAAAAACTTACAATGTGGGACTAACTAATAAGTTGCCACATTCGTCGTGGAATACATGCTGCCAATATTTTAGGAGTGAAACTCTTCTTCATTCACAACGCCTCTCTTGTGCCGTCTTCCACTGTAATTTATTGAGCATCTTCGTAACGCTTTCGCTCTTACTGTACGAATCTGTCACGAAATAGGCCTATGGTACCCTTCTTTGGATCTTTTCCATCTTCTCTGTCAGAACCATGGTTTAAAGCAAAAGATGTGGCCAAATACTAGAATATAAAAATGCAAGAGATGCTATTGTAAAACTTGTAGTTGAAGAAGATAAAATAAATAAAATTTTCAGTAGTTACAGAATGCGGCAACCCAAACATTGACTGAGTAACAAAAATAGTTTAACCATCAATTCGTAAACATGGAGAATATAAAATTAAAAATGAAGTGAAAGAGATGTATCAAGGTCAAGCAACTCTCTTGGGCAATATAAACAAAATTAAGGAAGAACATACAGAAAATTTAAATGGAGTACTTGATAATGCTGTGGAAATAATACAAGATAAAAACAGAGACATATATAGGTTATTACCACATGTAGTACCTCAGACAACTGTTACAAATTCGAGACCATCATTTGTTCTTTTAAAACTGTTTGATGATGATTTGAGTATAGTTACTATGTCATTAGAACACAAAGAAGAAATTTACAAAGACAGTTGTATAAAATTGAAGACAGACTTTTAATCTGTGAAGAAATGTTAAGACATAACTATGATCGTAACTTAGTAAATTTATACTAAAGCATGTCTGTCTAGTGAGTGTCTCACACTGAGGAATAATAGTCAATAGCACGTCAAAAGTCTGTTTTGTAAAGTAGTAACATGTATCAAAACTGAATCATTATGAATTATACAACTGACACAAGTTCATACCACTGATTAGTTGAACATAGTATAGGAACGATTATAGCTGCAGAAATGTTGTACGTGTCTGATTAAGAGATTTCAGCTTCTATCTACAAGAGACCTAATACATGGATTAATCTGTATATTTCATTGAAGACACACATTCCAACTGAAGACATGTGCGGGAAACGGGCTAACCCCTAAATGCAAAAGCTTAGAGAAAAGGGTTCCCATCTGCTGCTTGGTACGGGAACTATTAAAATTTGGATTGGTCTCACCCCTAAATATCACGTTAGAATATGTAGGGGTCAAACCAACGTCAATTTTGATAGTTCCCGTACTCAGCAACAGATGGCAACACTTATGCGTAAGTTTTTACATTTGACGGTTAGCTCGTTTTTCCACGCATGTCCTCAATTCATTGTGATACGTCACCATAAAACGTTTGAAATTTATTATTTAAACATGTCTTACTATGTATTGCTTGCTTCAGCTGACCCTCTGAAAGATTCTCGCCTTCATATTTACACATTGACATATCTTTGGAAATTCATAAAGAAATGTAAAGTTATGCACGTAACGAGACAAAAAAGCGTTGTGTCCTTTGACTATACGATTAATGATTCACAATTAAAATCAGTGTCATGAAATAATTAGTTGTATCACTATGTAGAGCTACGAAGTGGATCGAACTCTTACCATCGGCTACCATTCCTTCTTCTCCTTTCATCACGTTCCCCTGTTTTACACATTGTCTACATCATTCTCACATTTGATGTCAATAAGTACTCCACACTAACAAGCTACGCCACTGCTAGGCCATAGCCCATGTATCAGAGCAACTGACCAACTGACCGATTGAACTTCAAAAGTCATGCGCGATCGAAAGAAAACCTCACATTTTGAGAACCACAGTGGCCGAGGAATTTCTATCTGCCTACCAAAGAACTTTGCACAGTAGGTATGGTTCGCCTCTACCAAGCTGTTGAAATCTTCAGAACGAAGACTGCTTTGTTGTAGCGCTCTACGGTACACTGTCTTGGTGAAGACCTGTTCATCTCTGCATAACTGCCGCAGCCTATACCTACACGAGCTCGAATGTTGTACCCAAGCCTTTGCCTCCCTCTGCGATTATTATTCCGCAAACTTCCGTTCGTTTGATAAATTAACTACCGCTAACGCCTGAGGATCTGTTTTATCAACATATCCCTTTTTTAGTCTAATATCCTATAAACATCTCTTCTCCTCGATTCGACTCAGTATCTGTACATTAATTACTCTACCTATCCACACAATCTTCAGGGTTCTCCTACGGCACCATATTTTTAAAGCTTCTTTTCTATCCTTACTGTAGTGTTTACCAACCACGTTTCACTTCCATATAAGGCTACGTCAGTGACAAAATACTTTTATCAGAATACTTCCCACTACTTAAATTTGTATCAGATGTTAACTCGTTTCTCTTTTTCAGGACCACATTTCTTGCTTATGAAAGCCCGTATTTTATGTCCTCTCTACTTCGGTCACAATTACTTACTTTGCTACCCAAATAACTAACCTCACGTGTCTCATTTCATATACAGATTCCCTTAGCATCGCATTATTCAACTCTGTTACATTTCATCACCTCAGTATCCTAGCTTTTTAAACTCTGTCTTTAGAGCATAGTATCCATTCCGTTTAACTGATTTTTCATATCCTTTGTGCTATCTGAGAGAATTACAATATAATCGGAAAACCACAAAGATTTTATTTCTTCTCTTGAACTTTAATTTCGATCCCATATTTCTCCTTTGTTTTGTTTACTCCATGTTCAATGTACAGAGTAAATGTAAATGTCGTGTGACTAGGGTCTCCCGTCGGGTAGACCGTTCGCCAGGTGCAAGTCTTTCGATTTGACGCCACTTCGGTGACGTGTGTTGATGGGGATGAAAAGATGATGATTAGGACAACACAACCCCGAGTTCCTGAGCGAAGAAATTCCCCGACCCAGTCGGGAATCGAACCCTTAGGATTGACATTCTGTAGCGCTGACCACTCAGCTACCGGGGGCTGACAAAGTACAGCGTGATACAGAAAGAAAGAAAGAACAGATTTCAGCTGTTTATCACAGGCGAACCATGAAAGACAGAAACACATTGGTTCAAAGTTTAGTGTTAGCACAGACACTATCCCACACACTCAACACGGGCACCATGTGTTCCCCGAGAAACATCGGACGGTAGTCCATTTCATTCCACACACAAATCAACAGTTTGAATCGACAGTTTGGATAAGTCGATTTCTCAGCTCTTAACGAGTAACTGCTTTAGGTGGCACAAAGACACTCTTTTATGTACAGTCACTGAAAAAAAAAAACGCTGTGTCTGGTGACTTGGGAGGCCAAAGGGATTAACAAGATCTCGTTGTCCACTTCTTACAATCCAAAGTCGTGGGGTGGTGTTAAAATAACGCTGCACCTCAAGGAGAAAATGAAACGAAGCGGCGTCATGCAGGAAAATGAAATTAATGGAATCCTTGTGAAACTGAGGAAACAACCAATATTCCAGTACGTCCAAGTATGACATTCCTGTGACAGTTTCCCCCACAACAAGAAAGGTCTATTAGCTTCGTGAACAGAAATGACATAAAATAAATTCTATTTCGGTGAGTCTCTTTCATGCTCTGCGACGACTCCAGGATTTTTGGACCCCTAAATATTATGCCGGTTTACTATACCCTACATTTGTAGCGTCGATTTGTCCGAAAAGATAAGTCGTTCGGAAAAAGTGTCCTCTGCGACATCCTGGAGAACTGAAATTCAAAATTCGTACCTTCTGTTATGGTCGTCACGACGCAATTGCTGCAGTAACTGCAACTTCTAAGGCTTCATCTCTAGGCGTCGTTTCAGAAAACGACACGGCGTTGTTTGAGAATTCGAACTTCTGGCCTGCCTTTCTTGTGGGCTCTGAGGTCTCCGTATGAACGCATCTCGGATAGGCTCGACATTTTCATCAGACAGGCGTGGCCAACCAGTGCTCTTCACTTTGCATACGCAGTCAACTTCAAGAATTTTGTACGTCAATCATAAATCTGTTTGTACAGAAGCGGCTTCTTGCTGAACCGACAGCGGAATGCACGTTGCAATTGAACAATGGATTGACGTCGCGCAAGTTGCAACACACAAAATGATTTCTCTTCTGGTGTAGTCGCTATGTTGCTGCAAACAACCAGCAGTGGAGCTGTGTCAGAACTTTGAAACTTCCTCTATCCAACGACATGTACATCGTGATTCTACCTTTTCTAGTTTGTCTGTAATAAACAAATGAAATATGTTCTTTCTTTTTCAGTCAGCTGGTGTAGAATGAATAACGTGGGGCTTAGGCTTCGAACCTATCTATCCCCCCCCCCCCCCCCACCGCATTGTATTTCGTGTCCCACCCCTCTTGTAACTACTTTTTTCTTTACAACATACATCTCGTGAAATGAGCACGACGCTAAAACCAGTGAAATTCTATCTTACTCGTATTTGTAGGCTTGCTGACAAAGTTGCTGTTCCCGATCGCCATTTGTGAACACCACAAGAAAGGGGGTGAAAATAACTACACCACACACTATAAGGTGCCTAGCGCAATACTGACGCAGAAATGGCTCAAACAGCTGACGTAGATCGCTCGATATGGATGACACAGTGTTCAGACCTTGTGGCTGACGTCAGCTAGGCACTCTTGGGCCTCGTTTAATTTGTGTTGGCGAGATGTAGGGAGCAGCCTGGAGAGGAGAACCGGGTGCTAATTCCACGGTTTGTTTATTAGCGACAGCTCACGGAAGTGACAGACCGACCTGGCCGCTGGCAGCTCACCTAGCGACGAGTTCCGGAACACGGCGGACACGTGTGCCGTGGAGAAGCATGGGCGTGCGCGGGGTACCTTGTCGGACCAGTCGTTAGTGCGTCGTTACGGCTGGGACGGCAATCCGTCACGGAGTGAGGCTCCAGGCCTGGAGCGCGTGCCGGGCGCCTCCAGACGCCGTGGCCTCCAGCTGGATCGGTACGGGGGACCGAGCTCTCCAGACGGCGATAACACGCGTCTGGAATGTGCCACAGTGGCTGCCAGCCGGTGACAGCTGTCTTTCTCCAAGACGACTCATTCCCACCAGTAGCTCCTCCCAACATACTTCACTGCTGGAGTCACTAAGAAAGTTGTGACTGATACTGCGCAGTGTCATACTAAATGCTAAATGTTCTCGAGCAACGAAAGTAATATATGGTGCTCCAAATGAAGCATATTAGGACCCTTGTAGTTCACGTCGTCATCATGGTCGTTGTTGTACAAATCAGTTTCATAACTGCTCTGATGCGACTCTCCACGCTGCAATTAGCTTTCATCTCCTTCCATAATTTTTACCAATCCCATCCCACTTATTTTCATAACAGAAGTAACTCATTATTAATGACTCAAGACGTTTTCCATGACCCAATCCCTACTTCTCCTCAAGTTGCACCGCAAATTTCCTTTCGTTCCATTACGATTCAGTACCTCCTAACCAGCTATCCGATCCGCCCATCTAATCTTCAGTATTGTCCTGCGGCATCCTGATAAATATGTCACGGCTGTAACTTTCCAGTGAGTAATCAAAGAACAACCTCTTCAATCCTGAGAGAAAAAAAAAATTCAGGAAATTTTTCTCTTCGTATATTATAGCAAACTAATGAACAATCATGACAATTTTTTGTGATGATCCGCTAATGTATAAATGGAAGTCCACATGTGTTGATCTTAGGTCTCCCTTATCGTAAAAACACACTAATCTGTGCTCTGTATTTTCTTTCCCCTTTCTTCAGGCAGGACATTTCATACGTATATAATTTTTGCTAATGCATACAGAAAAAAGGGTTTCTTAATAATCATACAATAATTGGCAAGTAGTAATTTGCTACTGCCAGTAAATAAATCTTTACAATATATTTTATGATACGCTTCAAAACAATTATATTTCACAATACATAAGTACGCTCCACGTTTGACGCGTATTGAGGCATTCCTTGCCACAATAAATTTTGGTATTTGGCCAACATTGTAAAACATAACTTCTGAAACTGATTCCCACACAGCTTTTCTCGGATTTTTTTCACATTTTCTACATCATCCATATCTTCACTGTCAGAGGAATTCACAGTAGAATATCGGCCTCTTCTCCTAGTGATTGGCACGACATCTTAATGTTGGTATTGTTTACCAGTCAGTTTCATCAAGCTCAGTAGGACAATCTCCAGTCGAAAACGAAAATTCGTCGTCATCCTAAGCAGATAATTTCGCACTGCTCTCTTTAGGCAGAGTTTCTAATTACTCATCAGTTAATATTTCATGCTTTGCCGTAGAGTGTAGAAATAATTTTTTTTTTCAGTATTCCATTATCGATGGCCCAATTGCAACTAGCAGATAAGCATTATGACCTGAGGTCCATGTACGAGAACTTCAAAAGTGAGTTATTTCACAGTAACGAACAAATTTTATACAAATCTGATCTAATTCTCAACATCTAGAATAGTTAGCGAACGTTAGGTAACAACACAGACTTTCAGTTTAATATTTAGCATAATAATAATTTACATTCCTTTCCGATTTGTAGAAGTAAGCATTTTCTGCGACGCACGAATCGTTCTTTGCAAGGTGCTGCGCCATCATTCTAGAACTAAGAACTAGAAGGTCCACACTCACGGTCCGTTAGTCTAGAAGCTGAAGAAGATGTTTATTTTCGGAGACAAAAAATAATGATCGAAGTTCCACATGTGTTGAATGAGAAAACGAAGAGGATAATGTGTTTCTTGCGCTTTTTTGTGCACAGTGGGGAATCGTGTATCGGTACCTGTAGTAATAATGGCAGATGTAATATGAGACAGGAAATTAGAAATGGAAAGAATTCGAAGATGGACAGGAACGCTATTACCGCAGCGTCCACTTAAAAGATTGACATAAGACTACCAACGTTTTATATTCATGGTTTTTGCTGGGTGTTGTTTAATTTATTTTGCCCGGACGGATATTGGGCTACATGCACTTCTTCAGCAGTCCTAAATTTAATATTGTGCCCTAATAGAATTTCCGTAGGTCTTTTTTGGAAATTTCGCTTTTATTTCTAATTGGATTTTAGCCCATCTTTGTCTTGTTACACATGAGGCAACGTGCTGTACCAAGGCGAAGACATTCTAAGAAGAAATTAAAACTAAAACTATGTCATCCATCAATTAAGATTACCAACGTTTGAAAATTATGTTCATTGCCGGAATTCACTTCCCCTACGCGTTTTTCCAGTCTGCTATTATCTAAGCATTTAGGCTGGGATACCGCGAATTTCTGCTCGAATTCAATAGTCTATTGTATTACCTCCGGCTACACAAAAAATTCGTTACTTTGCGGTTAGGACTGGTACCTTACCTACTGATGACATGACTCTTCGGCTGATCAGAGGGTTCTGCATAATGTTGCTTCGGAAATAATGTCGTCTGACTAAACGGCCTGTGAAGTCTTTCGATTGGACCCCACTTCGGCAACTTGCGTGTACCTTAGCCATCGGCACCCAGTCTTCCCAGGCAGTCCCCCATCCTAGAATTATTCGGGTCCGACATTGTTTGATTTCGGTGATCCAGTGAGAAACGGTTATCCAACGTGGAAAGCCTAAGACTGGTTCGATGCAGCCTATTATTCCTGGTGGTATCCAGCTACGCTCGTCAGTTTTATCTTGACTACTGCACCCCGCAGTATTAGTCTCTTCCTTACTTACTCATATCTAGGCCTGCTTCAACAATGATTTCCTTCTGTCATCGCTTCAACTAGTAAAAATCTAAATGTAACTGTCGTGTGGCATTGTTGGCGTTGATGTCCCTCCGGATGGGTTCAGATGCCCAGTGGGTAGTGTGTCCTTCCACTGCGCTGATTAGTCATTCTGCTTATGGGTATGTGAGTGTCGTGTCGTATCTGTATAGGTTGTGCAGGTTGTTGTATGATGATGATGATGATGATGATTATAATAAGAGAAGGCGAAGGATGGAACCCGGTCCTGGCACATAGTCCACTCTTTTGAACTAGCATCAAGGAGGGCTGACACGTTAAACGTCCACATCCGAGTCATATGCCCTTACTCCATGAGACACTGCAGAGAGGCTTGGAACTTAATCCAGGACAGTAGCGCGAAGACTAGTGATCGGGAACTTAAGGCCACCACACCTGCTCCACTTGTTGGCCAAAAATTGGCAGTAAAAATTTCATCCACCGTCACGACTGGAACCGACTTGCCTCCTAGTCGAGCGCCAACGCAGAATCGTGGACAAGCGACCTCAGCTATGGTTACGGGTGCTTCGAATGTTTTTCAGCAGTGACTCAAGACATGATAAAGTGCGTCCAACAATTCTATCTCTCCGTATGCGGAGACGGGCTTGTACGGGTATGGATACAACCTCATAAATTCATGGATCCTGCTCTGCAATGGTATGGGACATGTGCAGTTGGAGTGACATGGGACCCGTGATACGTCTAGATATGAACTTTGACGGGTGACACGTACGTAAACATCCTGTCTGATCGCCTGCATCCATTCATGTCCGTTGTGCATTCCGACGGACTTGGGCAATTCCAGCAGGAGAAAGCGACACACTCACGTCCAGGGTTGCTACAGAATGGCTCCAGGAACATTCTTCTGAGTTTAGACACTTCGGCTAGCCACCAAACTACCACACTTGGACATTACTTTATTGAGCATATCTGAGATGACTTGCAACGTGCTGTTCAGAGGAGATCTCCACCCCATCGTACTCTTACGGATTTATGGACAGCCCTGCTGGATTCATGGTGCCAGTTCATGGTGCCACTACTTCAGACATTAGGCGAGTCCATGCCACTTCGTGTTCCGGCACTTCTGCCTGCTCGCAGGTATACTAGTGTAATAGCCCGGAATGCCACGACAGCGCCATGTCTGCGGGTGATCCTGAAGCTTCCTCACGTTACTGTCTACGATTATTCGCTGCCATTTGCGTGCAAATGTTTCACGGTTACAATTTACGCCTGTAAACACACGCACCTGACGGCAAACTTGCGCGAATGCTGTTGTAGGCTGTTATTTACCGACGTATGTCGTAGCGTAGCTATTGGATTACTCCTACCGCCAGACAACTCTTCATGCCATCACGAGAGAGAGAGAGAGAGAGAGAGAGAGAGAGAGAGAGAGAGAGAGAGAGAACTGGCCGTCTGATGTCCATCCGTAATGTATTGGCAATAAGCTGTCTTGCTTTACGATGCGCAACGCAAGTCAATACGCCTGCGCTGTACAACCAATACAATTGTCAAAGGACGCCGTTCAAGCTGCAAGGTACACACCAAGATGGTCGACACACAGTGAAGACAAATATTTTACAGCAGTACTGCATACAGCGCTTGTAGATAGTAAGGAATGTAGCAGTCTGCTATAAAACATTTCTAAAGTTTTCACAACACCACTTACTCTTTGGACTCGCCACAACAGCTGCAATACACAGGTAAATATTGCACCTGATCGCTAATTATTCGTGCAGTGCATTCATTCCTTATTAAGCTTTTGACGCTCGTTATTTCCAGCTGTACTCAAATACCGATATAAAAAGCCGCAAATTGTAGTGAGGTGATCCTTGACAACTTTTCACACGAAAAGCAATAAATAAGTAAAATAATGACTTCTCAAAATGAATAATAACTGGGAGACAGATACAGATATTTATTAAGGCACTGAACAAATACTGAACCGCACTAAAATGGTTCAAAATGGCTCTGAGCACTATGGGACTTAACTGCTGAAGTCATCAGTCTCCTAGAACTTAGAACTACTTAAACCTAACTAACCTAAGGACATCACACACATCCATGCCCGAGGCAGGATTCGAAACCGCGACCGTAGCGGTCACGAGGTTCCAGACTGTAGTGCCTAGAACCGCTCGGCCACCCTGGCCGGCGAACCACACTAGGTCACAAAGTACCTGAAAAAGGTTATGATGGACAACGTAAGTCGAGATCACTGAACAGCGTTTTTAATCGCAGTGGCACTAGGCTCGCATTAATTGTGGGGCACGTTGATTTTCGGGGCTTCGTGATGTATTGGTTTTCATAGTATAAGCTTCTTTATTGCCTTCGCGGCTTCATTTCATTTCCACACTGTCCTACAGCTTAATACACTACAATGTAGCTAATGCCCTGTTGCAAGTCATCTAGTAAAACTGGAATACGATTAAAGTATTGTGTAACAGGGTCGCCACTGGGCTACACTACTTATAAAAGGAAGAAGTGAGCTGTGCTGTGCTTCACGTCTACATCACAGCGGCATATCAACTTTGCTAACCATTATCATTAACTGGTAGAACTTGAAAGTTGTGATGATACCTTTGCACCGATAGGCACAGCAGCATTCACTGCCATTCAGTTTAAATAAATTTGTTACGACATACTGGTAAAACTAATTTGGAAGTAATGAAACAGATAAATGAATACCAGCAGACTGTCGCCATATCTGACATTCGATGCTTCTGCACTTCCATGGGAGTTTAGTTAGCCTCAGCTGTACTCAGACGCTCTTGTGAAGCGGCTGGAGCACGTCCTGCCTGTCAGGCCGCAGCCAGTTTCTTCGTAAATATGACTCTATTTTGTAATCATTGAAATAACAACGCATACCCTCTCAACTCGTTCCTCTTCTCCTGGGTGCTTTACTTTTCGTGTCAGTGTATAAAGGTATTCAGTCTGCATGCGGATATCTAAGAAATATGTAACAAACTTCAACCTCAGTCAGTGTGTTGGCAAAGGGGTCATGTTCGTTGTTTTTTTTTCTTGTTTTTCAAGTTGCGTTTGCCGTAGGTAACTCATCTCTCTCTCTGTACGCAGCGATTGGTATAACAAGGGGTCATGTTCAATCATCAGATGTGCTCGTTAAATGGAGAGTGAGTTAGAGAAGGAGCCATGTGCAGGTAAAGAAACGTATAGTGGACCTGTTCCAATGAAAAATAATATATTAGAAGATGTAAAGAAAATTCTACAATACATATCTGAGGAGCAAAAACCATTTTATAACAGTATCTGCCAGTGACCATCGAAGGATAGACAAGATAAAGATGAAGCATACCCACCATTTCGACTGCGGTTGTCTTTTGGGTTCATTATGAATCAACGTGTACGCTTATAGCGCACTCGTCTTCTACAGTGCATTCAAACTGGATTATTGACCAAACTCGATGGTTAAAGTATGTTGTAATGGTGTTTACTATGGCACCCTGGGGGCAATGCTACACAGCAACTCTCATGCTTAAACTCATTGTGTAGTAAAACAGTTTGTGTCTCCGAAAAATTTACTTTCTGGGACATGACCCCCTTCACAACTCACAGATTCTAGTCGTGCGTTATCTTGTTGGAAGTTGACATCACGGAGAGACTGATGATAGCCTTAATGTGACAGAAATGTAACGACTTCTATCCAAACTATGGGCAATGCAAAACAGAAGTGATTGTGTTGTCGACTAAATGGGACCAGATACCACCACAGCAATACCACTGAGGGGATCAGGACAATGGGCAACATGCAGTCGTGTGTTATCGTGTCGAAAGCTGACGGAACGGAGAGACTGATGACACTGCACAGCCACTAACCTTAATGCGACAGAAATGTAATAACTTTTGGCGAAACTGTGGACTGTGCGAACCAGAAGTGATGGTGCTGTCTACTCAATGACATCCAATACCACCACGGCAATACTCTAACACTCGCTGCATTGAGTTGATCAGGACAATGGGCGACATGTAGTCGTGCGTTATCTTGTTGAAAGATGACGCCGCGGAGAGATTTATGACAGCGCACAGTCACTAGCCAGAAATGAAACGACGTCTGCCCAAACAGTGGCCTATGCGACCCAGAGGCATTGGTGTTGTCTACTCAGTGGCACCTAATACCACCTTTTCTTTATCAGCGCTCGTTTTCCTCAGGACCTCCACACACTGATACATCCATCGTGATTCCGTATGCAGAAACGGATCTCACCTGAAAAGAAGAAGAGGTTGTCTCCTCTGCACAGTGTCGTCGGTTGCACCACTTTGCTGACACGCCAAGGGAAGCTGCAACAATGTTCGCCGTGCTGACAGTCTGTGGTACTACAGACTTGTCTTGCAAAGAAGTGTCTGTCCTCTCGCGCGCTAGTCGTATGGGGCCTTTAACATCCTCAACGACGTGAAATATAACCCCCCTGAACTCACAAATTCCGTATTCGTGCGACAGTCATTGAATGGCGACCAACGCAAGCAGCAATACTGCGAATCGCTTAACTGCAGCGTCGATAGACCACATTCAGCTGCTGTCGAATTCCGACACGGCTACTACACAATTCCCTTTTTCTAATTGCATTTACGGGCGTTTGGATTACACCATACAACGAGCTCATAGAGGCATTGATTGGAAATTAGTGTCAGAATACTTGTTTGCTCATGTACGTATATACGTATGTAGTAGATAGAACTTTTATATTATGAAACTGATTCGCATATTGCGAAATCATTTTGATGTCAGCTGTACTATTTATTAGTGACACATGGAGATGTGTACCAGACTCGAACCCAGATTTTCCACTAACCACGAGCGGTCGCCTTAAACACTTGCAATCCGTGAATGCAGCCCGAACTGACCCAAACTTCCATACGGCACACTGTCCACATCTCCCACTTCTCGCACAGTATGTGATTCCACGTAAGAGGGAGAGACAGTATTGTTATCGTGGTTTCCAGTCCGTCGAGGCATGTAATACACATTTTAATTGAGAATGTCTATGTTTTACAGTGGCTGTATATAAATATACAATGCATGCATGTCTGAAGGAACAAACACTGCTGACGATTCTCAGCTGTATTAAATATTGCGAATCTGCTTCACATATTGCGGAACGCTTGCATGCATGTATGAAGGACATTGTATAATAACATACAGACGTTGTAAAACACCGATATTGTAAACTAAAAGAAAGTGTAAGTAATTAGACATAGACCAGTACCTGTTTAGATAACGTTTGCGTAGGTCAATATATCAGATGCGATACCGGCGGTAACAGTAGATCTGTGCAACGCGTTGAAGCAAAACACGATCTTGTCGCATAAAAGCAACAGCCAAATAAGATTTCTCAAAGAGAAACCCACTGCGTAATCTTCCATTACAAATAGAATGTAGATGGCGTTCCTTTACTCTGCCAGGTACGTCGTGGAGGGTACTTCGTGTACTACTCCCACTTCGCCAGTTCCCTGTTCCAGTCGCGAATGCTGCTCTGCAAGAATGATTGTTGGCAAAGCCTCCAAGTGAGCTTCAGTTATCTCCAGGTTTCCCTTCACAATCCTTACTACCTTGTGTGGTTGTGTTGAAACATTAAATATCTGCATATTCAATTGTGTTGTAAGGTGTCAGGCAAATCCAACACCTTCCATGAAAGCCCTGACATGATAAGCAAATCCAGTAGTATGTCACATAGCTCCGAATAAATCGTGACATTAAATTAACCAAAGTAATACGAGTAACGAGTGAGCAAATGGAATACCACAGACTAACACAAGAATGCCTAAATGCATGTCATACCTTCCCACCGTGAGACAGACGCAGTTCCGAGGGGAGAAACGAGAACTGAAGCCGAGAGCAGAACCGTGTTAAGCTGGAAGGCCCTAAGATAGGGACGGACGGACACCCACGTCGCCAGCTAACTGTTTTAGCCAGTTTTAGCGTGAGACTTTTTCGCGTCTCTGTTACGTCAAGACCACCCCCCAGCTCATGTTAAAAGCTAGAGCCCTCCCAGTATAGATCTTACGATAACACAGAAAAGGGCTACACCACCCCCAAGTTTTAGCGTGAGACTTTTTCGCGTCTGTGTTACGTTGCAAACTTTAAAAACATTGCCCCACCACGAAAAGTATAACGTTTCTCATTGGATAGACAGCATTTTTGTAGGCGGAGCTTAAGGTTAACATTGAGACCCTGATTGGTCAGATGAAAACACAGCCAGATAATTTTTTTCAAACCAACTTCGGTAAATTGTAGTAAGGAGAACGTAGGAAAGAGTTGCTTCAGAGTTCCCTCCGAGACGGTGAGGTGAGCGGAGCTGTGCTGCCCACCGCCCCCTGACGAACACCGACAAGGTAATGAACGCACGCGATGCCGCATTTTTGAGCGCATGAGGCTTCACTCAGAACTGCAGAAGTCTCATCTGTTACATCCCCTTTTTGCGTAATACTAGTGTCGATCGTCAATTAAAGCTCATGATGTTCACATTTGCCACTTGAAGTAAAAATCTGAAACGCAATGATTTTTCTGTTATATAGTTATTGAGAAGCCACATCAGCCACTGTAATTTACGACAAGTTAGATAAGTAATTAAAGATAATTGAGGGTCACTGTAGACCATTTTGATAGTTTTCTCTCTTGTGAAACTTAATTTAAACATAGATTATAGATGTGATATGGCATAGGTCATCCTTCGATCCATTGTAGAACTTGGAAACCCACTCAGGGAATATTCGTTCACATTTATGTTGAACGCAGTTGGTTTTTACCATCCTGTATTAAAACATTTCCTTTTATCAATGGTGCAATTTATAAACGATGTTTTGTGAATAGAATAAAATTTCCAATGGTAAACTTAACTGCTTTTTCGACGTTATTTTACCAGCTAACTAAAAATAGGAAAACCTTGAACCCCTTCCACTAAATTTAGTTAGTATTAAGATTCTTTTACAGGGAGTGCAGTGGAGCTGACGCTGAAATCATTAAGTATTTGGTTATATCATCGCTAGTCTCACTGAACTCTTCTGAATTCTACATGTCATGTGTGGTCTGACGTCTCCTTACCAGCAACAGGTCCCAGGTTCAAACTAGTCAATTCCCTAAAAAACACGCTCAGAGCGTCGTTGCGCTAAAGTGGTAGGGAGACACGATATAGAACAAACAGACACCACGCAGAATGCATCATGCCAATCTGACATTCGTTGCATGCTGCCTTCACGGTATCGCTCTTTTAAAGGCCTGTAGTTTAGTCTTGTCAACTATCTTGCCACAGTGGTACCACCAGCTCCGGTCCGACCGCCGAAGTTGAGCGCTCTCAGGCTTGGCTGCCACTTGGATGGTTGATCGTCCGGGTGTGCCGAGTCCTGCTGGCAAGTAACGTGCACTCAGTCTTTGTGAGGCCAATTGAGGAGTTACATGACTGAGAAGTAGAGGTTCCGGTAACGAAAATTGACAATGTCCTGACCTACTGTATTGCATGGAACTGGGGACCTAGAAACGATGGAGAAGCTTCGTCCCCGCCGTAGCCCTCAGTGGTTCACAACCCCACAACAACCTACAGCCGTCCAATCACCCCACCGCTGCCCCACACCGAACCCAGGGTTATTGTGCGGTTCGGCCCCCCAGGAACGTCTCACACCGGACGAGTGTAACCCCAATATTTGCGTGGTAGAGTAATTATGATGTACGCGTATGTGGAGATAGTGTTTGCGCACCAATCGCCGACATAGTGTAACTGAGGCGGACTGAGGGGAACCAGCCCGCATTCGCTGAGGCAGATGGAAAACCGCCTTAAAAACCATCCACAGACTGGCCGGCACACCGGACCTCGACACTAATCCGCTGGGCGGGCTCGTGCTGGGGACCGGCACGCCTTCCCACCCGGAATGCAGTGCTTTAGGCCGCACGGCTAACCGATGCTGAGTTACTGTCCCTCCATATTCGCTTCCAGTGACGCGTAGCGGTCGAGGATGACATGGCGGTCGGTCGGTGCCGTTCCGATACCTGTTCGCACGGAGAGTCTAGTAGATCTTCGTTTGAGGTTTATAGACTTTTGTCTTTGTGAGACCTTATAAACTGTTTCAGTAGCCACGAGGAAGGTGGAACTCTGGGTCAGGCATCGCTGCTACTGCTACTCGACGTTCTGACCGCCAGCAGGCCCTCGCCGGCCACCAGCTGTCTGCTAGCGAGGGCTCGACTTGTTGCACAGCGCTCCGCTGCCCGTTTGCCTACGCCTGTTCTGTTCACTCGACTGTTACGTAACCCTAACGGGACCTCAGCCGCGGCGTAAGTTAGCCAAAACCGCCGACAGCAGCTCCTGCCGTCTAAGTTACGAGAACATTATCGTGACCTGGCGTGGCGGCGCGAACCAAAAGGAAGGCTCAAAACTTTAAGCGACCTTCACGGAATATCATACAAGGCAGCTGTCCGTAGCCTGTATGCTAACAAAGTGAGGCAGCAACTCGAAATCGAATGGCGTTTTAGAGTCGCACAATTTCCGAAATCCAACAGAAAATTGTGTTGCGTAATAAATGAAATCTTGGATAAGCATTAAAACTGGGAGCATCAAGATTAACAGCAAGCAGGAATCTCTCTATCGCCTAATGCGATCAGGAATGAAGCCAAAAATAGTACAGTATTCTGTCCTGCCGAATATTTACTATTAATATAGTTCAACAAGGGACAGATACTAAAGCCCCACACGACTCTGGCTAATCACGACTGCTTGCGCAAGATATATCATTAACAATCGGTTGTTTAAGCAGGTCAATCGTTGCGCTACTCAGCTGGTATGATCTCAACAGGATGAGCGAAGTGATTTTCACAGGCTCTGTAAGTAAAGCGTAGACTTTATATACTCTCAAATTAACAAATATGTCGTAATTACGTAACCAAAATAGTTTAAATGTGTAAATAAACATGTAATGACGCAATTATGTGCAAAATCCACTTTTTTTTTTTTTTGCTAGAAAATATAAGTTCACAGGTAGGCCACTCAAATATCTATGGCAATTCTTATCCCTTTCACTTCTGCTACGAAGTACTGAAGTAAATGTGTCTCCTGTTCCAGCACTTAAGTAACTCTGGAACGGGATGCAAAATTAATTATCATATACTATTCCAAAAGTTCTCTGTCTGACGGTATGTTTTTATAAATAGCGAAAGATCCCTCAATTTCGCAAGACGTCAACGCTGTATATTTATACGGAGGGATTCTGATAGGATTACTATTCTCACGGGTTCTACAATTTCACCACTAAACATAAGAGACGAAACAACGAGATTTGAGCATCCAGGGCTCTTATTCAGCACACCTACAGTTTACTGCAAACCTCATCACCGACTACATCTGGTTGAACAGTAACCTTCCAAAATGCACCTTGCGTTATTCCCATAACGTCTTACAGAGAAATACTCGAAGCCTCCAGTTTCTTGTTACTATTGGGAAGCTAGATGAAGCGACTCGCGACATATGAGACTGAAATGAAGACTTTAGAACTGTTGAATGCTGACAAGTTTTCACTCACATTTCTTCTTCATGTAGCAATTTTAATGGCCATTAGTGTATAAAGTGTGACAGAGAATTTGTCAGTCGCGTCGGGAGGTGCACACAATAAGGCATTCACAACTGGGCCTCTTAGCTGGTCGTAAATATTCCCGGTTGCATGGTGGTAGCCTATGAAAGTTTCGTTCCCAACATTTTGTTCGGAGATGCTCCTCGTTCCGCTGAGTCTTGTCGACTGACCGATCAGCCGTGGGTGAGCGACATAAATACTGTGAACAAAGGGCGTGGTAGAAGTTCACTAGTAATCGGAAGAGACAATCTTTGTCAGAGATAAAACTTAACTATCGATTGTCGTCTCTCAGATATAAAACTTATCTATCGCTTCTGTAGAGTTAATGTCCATAATTACTAACTTTCATGGCTTCTTCCTTTCTGTTAAAATTATCCCCGTGTTGCCGGCCGCGGTGGTCTAGCGGTTCTGGCGCTGCAGTCCGGAACCGCGGGACTGCTGCGGTCGCAGGTTCGAATCCTGCCTCGGGCATGGGTGTGTGTGATGTCCTTAGGTTAGTTAGGTTTAAGTAGTTCTAAGTTCTAGGGGACTTATGACCTAAGATGTTGAGTCCCATAGTGCTCAGAGCCATTTGAACCATTTTTTTATCCCCGTGTTCATATACACTACTGGCCATTAAAATTGCTACACCAAGACGTGATGAAGATGATAAACGGGTATTCATTGGACAAGTATATTATACTAAAACTGACATGTGATTACATTTTCAGGCAATTTGGGTGCATAGATCCTGAGAAATCAGTACTCAGAACAACCACCTCTGGCAATAATAATGGCCTTCATACGCCTGGGCATTGAGTCAAACACAGCTTGGATGGCATGTACAGGTACAGTTGCCCATGCAGCTTCAACACGGTACCACAGTTCATTAAGAGTAATGACTGGCGTATTGTGACGAGCCAGTTGCTCGGCCACCATTGACCAGACGTTTTCAATTGGTGAGAGGTCTGGAGAACGTGCTGGCCAGCGAAGCAGTCAAACATTTTCTGTATCCAGTAAGGCCCGTACAGGACCTGCAACATGCGGTCGTGCATTATCCTGCTGAAATGTAGGGTTTCGCAGGGATCGAATGAAGAGTAGAGCCACGGGCCGCAACACATCTGAAATGTAACGACCACTGTTCAAAGTGCCATCAATGCGAACGAGAGGTGACCGAGACGTGTAATCAATGGCACCCCATACCATCACGCTGGATGATACGCCAGTATGGCGATGGCGAATACACGCTTACAATGTGCGTTCACCGTGACGTCGCCAAACATGGATGCGACCATCACGATGTTATGAACAGAACCTGGATTCATCCGAAAAAAATGACGTTCTGACATTCTTACACCCACGTTCGTCGTTGAGTACACCATCGCAGGCGCTCCTGTCTGTGATGCAGCATCAGGGATAACCGCAGCCATGGTCTCCGAGCTGACAGTCCAAGCTGCTGCAAATGTCGTCGAACTGTTCGTGCAGATGGTTGTTGTCTTGCAGACGTCCCCATCTGTTGACTCAGGGATCGAGACGTGGCTGCACGATCCGTTACAGCCATGCGGATAAGATGCCTGTCATCTCGACTGGTAGTGATACGAGGCCATTGGAATCCAGCACGGCGTTCCGTATTATCCTCCTGAACCCACCGATTCCATATTCTGCTAACAGTCATTAGGACCAACGCGAGCAGCAATGTCGAGATACGATAAACCGCAATGGCGATAGGCTACAATCCGACCTTTATCAAAGTCGGGAACGTGATGGTACGCATTTCTCCTCCTTACGCGAGGCACCAAAACAACGTTTCACTAGGCAACGCCGGTCAACTGCTGTTTGCGCATGAGAAATCGGTTGAAAACTTTCCTCATGTCAGCACATTGTATGTATCGCCACCGGCGTCAACCTTGTGTGATTGCTCTGAAAAGCTAATCATTTGCATTTCACAGCATCTTCTTCCTGTCGGTTAAATTTCGCGTCTGTAGCACGTCATCTTGGAGGTGTAGCAATTTTAATGGCCAGTAGTGTATATCACTACCTTCTCGGTATAACTGTGGATAGTTCCACACTTTAGGTAAAATACTGGTTTCGGGAAGCTTCCCTACATGATCGTCTGATTGAATCCCTTGCTCTGATACAGCTTATTTTCCTATTTTCTCCAATCGGCGAAGACTTTTATGTTCTTTCAGCAGTGTTTTCACGTTTCCTATGATAGTTCCAGTGCAGGTCTTTCCCGACGTAAACGGCCGGCCGCGGTGGCCGAGCGGTTATAGGCGCTTCAGTCCGGAACCGCGCGACTGATACGGTCGCAGCTTCGAATCCTGCCGCGGGCGTGGGTGTGTGTGATGCCCTTAGGTTAGTTAGCTTTAAGTAGTTCTAAGTTCTAGGGGACTGATGACCTCAGATGTTAAATCCCATAGTGCTCAGAGCCATTTGAACTGACGTAAACGGAATTTAAATATCCAGCATGCTGACAGAGAAGGGTGGTTATCCTTTACAGATCGGAGCGTTTGACATGTTTCCTTTCTTGGACAAAAAACCGGTCAGATGTTATGCTTCTGTATTATATTTCCGATCTGATCAGTTGCATTTTTAATAGAACGGACAGAAATTATGTCCGTCCATCGTTGTGTCTTGTCCTTGGGATCACTGTCACCGAGTCGCTTTGGCAAAATACCCAAGGTTTCACCCAACAAGAATTCCGTCAAAATGGACTGGGCTCTTGCGCTGTTCCAGCAACATATCACCACAGCATCCTCGGAAGGAATCCAAAAAACTTTCTCCACTGTTATTTTAAGGCATTATCGCAGAAGGAAAAAAGATCAGAACAAACTATTGAAATGCAATCAGTAAATTATGCTGTGTATCGGTAATCTGGATGTGATGTGAGGACGTGGGTAAAACGAATTTGCCGGCCGAGGTGGCCGAGCGGTTCTAGGCGCTACAGACTGGAATCGGGCGATCGCTACGGTCGCAGGTTCGAATCCTGCCTCGGGCATGGATGTGTGTGATGTCCTTAGGTTAGTTGGGTTTAAGTAGTTCTAAGTTCTAGGGGACTGATGACATTAGAAGTTAAGTCCCATAGTGCTCAGAGCCATTAAAACGAATCTGCGAACTCTACTTACGCTGAGAGTTTTCGTTGCTCTCTGAAACTATACTCAGGAAACAATGTAACAGATATGAACTACACTACTGGCCATTAAAATTGCTACATCACGAAGATGACGAACTACAGAGGCGAAATTTAACCGACAGGAAGAAAATGCTGTGATATGCAAATGATTAGCTTTTTAGAGCATTCACACGAGGTTGGCACCGGTGACGACACCTACAACGTACTGACATCAGGAAAGTTTCCAACCGATTTCTCATAGACAAACAGCAGTTGACCGCCGTTGCCTGGTGAAACGTTGTTGTGATGCCTCGCGTAAGGAGGAGAAATGCGTACCATCATACCATCACGTTTCCGACTTTTATAAAGGTCGGATGGTAGCCTATCGCGATTGAGGTTTATCGTATCGTGACATTGCTGCACGCGTTGGTCGAGATCCAATGAATGTTAGCAGAATATTGAATCTGTAGGCTCAGCAGGGTAATACGGAACGCCATGCTGGATCCCAACGGCCTCGTATCACTAGCAGTCGAGATGACAGGCATCTTATCCGCATGGATGTAACGGATTGTGCAGCCACGTCTCGATCCCTGAGTCAACAGATGGGGACGTTTGCAATACAGCAACCATCTGCACGAACAGTTCGACGACGTTTGCAGCAGCTTGGACTATCAGCTCGGAGACCATGGCTGTAGTTACCCTTGACGCTGTATCACAGACAGGAGCGCCTGCGATGGTGTACTCAACGACGAACCTGGGTGCACGAATGGCAAAACGTCATTTTTTCGGATGTGTCCAGGTCCTGTTTACAGGATCATGATGGTCGCATGCGTGTTTGGTGACATCGCGGTGAACGCACATTGTAAGCGTGTATTCGCCATCGCCTTACTGGCGTATCACCCGGCGTGATGGTATGGGGTGCCATTGGTTACACGTCTCGGTCACCTCTTGTTCGCATTGACGGCACTCTGAACAGTGGACGTTACATTTCAGATGTGTTACGACTCGTGGCTCTACCCTTCATTCGATCCCTGCGAAACCCTACATTTCAGCGGGATAATGCACAACCGCATGTTGCTGGTCCTGTACGGGCCTTTCTGTATACAGAAAATGTTCGACTGCTTCGCTGGCCAGCACATTCTCCAGATCTCTCACCAATTGAAAACGCTTTTCAATGGTGGCCTTGAAACCTTACCTTACGCCAGCAATGATCTTATCGACTGAATTGCCGAGTTGTGGCAGAGTCCGGTCCTTACTTTCCTCACTTCATACGAGCAAAAAATGTGTCTGTCAGAAACGGCTTAACCCCACAACCTAGAGTTTTTTCCAGTGTGAATACATCGTCCTCCACAGGGCCGTGTGAAGCTTTCCGACTAACTCAAGGATAAAAGCTGTATACCGGATCCGGATTCAAACTCTAAACCTCGCCTGATGTGCCTCAGCCAGTTCTCTGCGATATCCTTACTTCTAGGGCTGCTAGTTCCGCAAAGTACATAGAACTTTGAAGTTTATAATTTAATCAGCAACCAGTCACAGGCATGGTTTAAAAGAGTTTGTTCACATTAAACTCTTTCCGGCTTCGGGTTTATTACAAATGCATCTTCAAATGGCTCTTACAGATTTACTTGCCATCCTGCTTGGGCTCGTTTTGTACTCGTTACTGATTTAGTGCGCTAAGGTAAACAACAATATTTTCATTCACAGTTTTGTAAACCTACGAGGCTAATTTCATCGTTTTCATCTTCTCAGAAACACTTGTGAGACGATTTTAAAATGAATGAAATATGAAAGACGATGAAAATTTACGTGGTGTGTTTTTCTGTGCGACGACTTCGTCCTGTATATGTGTTATTTACATTCGTCGCACAGAAATACATACCACGTCCGCCTTCGACAGGATGCGTATTGAACACTCACCGAAGCTTCGTATGATGTGACTTTCAGTATCCTGTTGCATATAATGATATACAGAATGCACACAAATGGGGACCCGGCAGCTGTTCTGCAGTATACTAAAGATATAAAACGTATCAAATAACATAGCAGACAAAGTCTATTTACAAGCTCCTTCAATATCTTTCCCACGTTTCCATTTGCAGCATGTTGTATCTGTCTGTCTACCTAGAGATGACTGTTTTCAGGTCGTACTGATCCCTGATCCGGCATAAGTGTGGGGAGCGTTCTTTGTGAAAGGCTAATTTGTTCCATCATTGCATCTCTGCTGTTTAATAATTGCATAGCCGTGAATGTAACATTGAACTGAAACTCTAAATAACGTCTATTCGAAGGTGGAGGCCATAGGACCCAAAATTTCATAGTTGCGCAACAAAATTAACTTTCAGTGACTGCAGATGTGTTTTGCACGTGTACACCTTCAGTTGATCGTTACTGTACGTCCTCCATGAAGGAGATCTGCTCCTACATTTCCGATGGCCAGTGTAGGCACCCACCCAGGGCTGACAACTTTTGCTGCAATGACGAAAGCCACATATTTACGCTTTCGAACCTGCTGTGGCCGACTGCACTGCAATGCGTTTCGACTTCACGAAAAATGTGTGCCAGATATTTATGAACATAAGAGATTAACATTTAGCTGCGACGGTTGGACTAATGAGTTAGTTATACCCGCAGAACTCATAAATACTTGTGTTTTACGGCTCCGTCGACTTGTCATGGTGATTAGCTTGTGTAAGTACCTGAAGGACGCACCGAACGGGTTTATCTGCGTGGCTGCTGTTGCAGGCCAGGTTCAAGTGCTCTGCCACCGACTCCTGCAACACCTGACTAAGCACTGTACTCAGAAGACGGTTATCATTCTTGTCTTCATTATCGTTTGCTCGTTTGCTCACTGAGGATCCACGGCATACTTTTTCTTTTTTAAAAAAGATAGGATAACCTTCGTGAATATGAAGGTTATCTAAGATCAGATCAAAGTTCGGAGGGGACATAGGTACTGAGGGGTATAGCCCAAACGGAGCAATTTCAAGGGGGTTGGGAAACTAAAGGGAAGGACCATCCGTGGAGTGCAGTTTCGGTTGGAGGGGAGTGCGTGCAGTATTTCAGAAGGAGGCCTGTGCTTCAGAAGGAGGCCTGTGCTTTAGTAGGAGGGCAGTTTCAGTAGGAGGGCAGAGTTTCAGTATGGGGAAGAGTTTCAGTATGGGGACAATGTTCTATTAGGTGGACAATGTTCCAGTACGGAGACAATGAGACAATGTTTCAGTAGGAGGTCAGAGTTTCATCAGAGGGGCATAGTTTCAGTAGGTGGGCCCAGTTTGAGTGGGTTGCCTGGTTTCATTATTGGGGGGGGGGGGGAGTTACAGCAGGGAATGCAGTTTCATAGGGGACACAGGTTCATGAGAAGATGCAGTTTTAGGAGGGGAGCTCAATTACATGGAGGCACTGTTCCAAGGAATTACTTTTCTTGAGTGTGCTGTTTTGTGCCTCATATTTCAATTATTTGGTTGCTAGAACTGAATGGATGGCTACAACAGGTTACTTGTAACACAAAAATTATGGAATCTATGTTTTAAGAGTTTAAGCAGTACCATTCCTGTCATGGTGATTGTCGTTCATTGGGATTACGATTCGAGTTATACTTTCAAAAGTAATTTTCTGGCGTGTTTTTCAGTTGTGTTTGTAATGCAGGACACGGATGAACTCGTAACAATGAGCAATGGAATAGTTCATATCTTCATTCTAACCAGAAGTTTATGTGTCATGCCGACGTAAATAAGCGAGTAAAGTACAAAATGAAGGAATTTATATAACTTTAGGTCAGTATCCTTCATTTAAAAGTACATTTCAAGGCTATCTGCATCTAAAGTCATATGGGATGTAAAGGAATTCCATAATGTAAAAGGAACGTATACTATCATTTTTATTCAAGGCTTAGTTATCCGTATGCTGTATTGTAACACTCGGTAACAAATACTAACATGGTGAAGCATTAGGATCCAGCATTCAGCACACACTAGCTCCTCTGGGTGCACCACAGGCCCGATAGAGATCTTATGCAAACTTCTTTGTTTCGTTGCTGTTTTCGAACTTGTCGTGCAAGCTTTTATCGCTTTTTGCTAACGAAGTAAAATTCTACAAAGCAGTTACTGTTTCCCTTCTGCTGACGAGGATCTGTGTGGATTGATGCTCCCAAGAAGGCTTTCTCTTTCATGAAACTGGGACGATAAGGGACAGTCAAATGAAAACAAGACAGGTGGAAAAAAGTAAGTAAACTGTTTATTATTTCGAAAGTAATCTCCGTAACTGCTAACACATTTACCCCATTGTGAGATAAAACCGTCAGCGCCGTTGTTTGCAGTTGCCTACGGAACCATGATTGTACCCAGGCGTGCAATTCTTCGTCTTAAGCAAATCGACGGCCACGAAATTCTTTTCTCAAAGCTCCAAAAATATGGAAATCGCGTGGGGAGGGATCGGAATTGTATGGAGCATGTGTGAAGGCTTCCCAGTGAAAGTTATACAGCGTAGTCGAAACTACACTGGGCGCGATTACACGTTGCCAAGGTTGTTGAACAGCCGAACCAGCTTCGAAAGATGTTTCTGTCACAAGTCCTTTATCACCAAACACTAACCTGACTGGAGACTGCACTAATGATGCTCGGCATGAGTATATCATTTTTCAGCCAGAAGTCTTGTTACACGTCAATTTTATGGACGGAGACACTCTACAAACTATGTGACCAAATGTAGAAGCACCACGTCCTTATCTTCGGTTCCCTCGCCAAGCAAAGAAGGATATAGAGGCGCATATTGGAACCATATAGCCCAAATCATAGGAAAATTAATTCAGAGCTAGTACCTGTTCTGCAGCCTTTCTGTAAACTTTTCATCGATTAGAAGAATCAATAGCTATGTATCTGATTCCACATCAGCGCTTACTTTCATGAAGCATTGTACAGACGCAGAAGTTATCAATCCCTTGGATTTGGTATCCAGGAGCTGCTAATATTGTTCCACAATACTTACTAGGCGGTCAGCCTCAGCTGGATAATGCTACCTTGTGGAATTTAGGGAAACGAAGCGGTAGATGCTTTGGCTGAAGATGACACTCATGGTGGAGTTACTAACTGTTGCAGAATGCAAGCTCAGATTTCCTACGATGAATCAGAGTGTCAATCTGGTCACTGCCAAGCAAAGAATGTCGAGAGACCCCATAAGTAGGGGGAGAGGCCACACATGAATGTGTGCCGCCAACATACATTGCGCGTAAGGACCACGAAGGTACTATACGAAAAATTAGGGCTCTTGCGATGTACACAGTCTTTTTCCCTCGTTCTATCTGCGAGTGGAACAGGAAAGTCGTACAGGATGCCCTCCGTCATGCGCCGTACGGTGACTCGCGAAATATCAATGTAGATGTACGCCTCATATTTTGCCGGATGAGCTTATGACACTCCGTGAAGTATATTCCCGCTCCATACAAAGTAGTAAAATGTCCGATGGTTCTAAATACGCTGACCAGTATCATCCTTAAGCACATGGACCACATTCCATGATAGTGTGTACCTAAAGTAACTAACGGAATAATTTGAAGAAGACGTCTTAGTACAGAGAGCACGTCAACAGATTGCGCACACGATTCTCTTTCAGCAGTCGCCATATACGTGACGTAATTTCGAAACCAGGCGAAGACGGGTGAGACCGGCCCAGACACCTGCTGCTCTCTGCCACCGACCTTCGGCATTCCTTCGAAATCCTATACGAGCAGGCCCACTGAATTTATAATACGCCGAGAAACAGCGGGGAACAGAGAAAATGACGGTAGAGGCGTCTTGCAAAGTTTCTACTGGTTGAGTATTCTCGTTGGTTCTCGCGTTATCTGATGGGCTCGAGCAACGATGTAAGCATGTCGCTCCTTGACAGCAGTATATAAGCCGTCCCCATGTTTCACAAGCTGTCTCTCTGACGCCCGTCTTTCTGTTTGTCACTTACATGACAGAAGGTACAGAGTCCATGCACGTTATGAAGATGGGCTTCACTTCAGTGTCAGTTATTCGATTCCATGCTGACATACATTTTGTAGCGTTTACAAGCAAATATTATGTGCGTAACTTCGAAGTTTTTTAAAAAATGTCATGATTCGCTTTAAGATATTCGCGAGCTATTATGAAAGATCTCAGTCCTATTAAGCCAGACTTTCCCTCGTTTAAACACGTACCTTAACAAGTTTCATTCTATCATGTGTCAGTTGAACCAGGATATTTATTTCTAGTTATTCAGAAATAAATCACTGACGCCTTCTGCTTTTATTTGTAACGTTCACGCTATCTGGCACACACAATTTTTATGTTAATGGTCATCATGTACATTACTACCATAAATCCATTATTTACTTTAAACAATCTTCTGCCATTGTTTCTCCCCATCAACTTCCGTAGGGATTTTGTTACACTCTTCACAAATAGGCTAATTTACAAGGAAAGATTGTGTACATAATTTATTACCACAAGTAAAGATGAGTGCATAATATATGTACTGCTATCTGTTCCGTATTTAATTGGCGTATGAGTGATATCTCGTGGCAATGATAGGGGCTAAGTCCCATTAGCTGCAGAAGAAGCGGTATCTACATTTATACTCCGCAAGCCACCCAACGGTGTGTGGCGGAGGGCACTTTACGTGCCACTGTCATTACCTCCCTTTCCTGTTCCAGTCGCGTATGGTTCGCGGGATGAACGACTGCCGGAAAGCCTCCGTGCGCGCTCGAATCCATCTAATTTTACATTCGTGATCTCCTCGGGTGGTATATGTAGGGGGAAGCAATATATTCGATACGTCATCCACAAACGCACTCTCTCGAAACCTGGACAGCAAGCTACACCGCGATGCAGAACGCCTCTCTTGCAGAGTCTGCCACTTGAGTTTCCTAAACATCTCCGTAACGCTATCAGGCTTACCAAATAACCCTGTGACGAAACGCGCCGCTCTTCTTTGGATCCTCTCTATCTCCTCCGTAAACCCGACCTGGTACGGATCCCACACTGATAAGCAATACTCAAGTATATGTCGAAGAGTGTTTTGTAAGCCACCTCCTTTGTTGATGGACTACATTTTCTAAGGACTCTCCCAATGAATCTCAACCTGGTACCCGCCTTACCAACAATTAATTTTATATGATCATTCCACTTCAAATCGTTCCGCACGCATACTCCCAGATATTTTACAGAAGTAACTGCTACCAGTGTTTGTTCCGCTATCATATAATCATACAATAAAGGCTCCTTCTTTCTATGTATTCGGAATACATTACATTTGTCTATGTTAAGGGTCAGTTGCCACTCCCTGCACCAAGTGCCTATCTGCTGCAGATCTTCCTGCATTTCGCTGCAATTTTGTAACGCTGCAACTTCTCTGTATACTACAGCATCATCCGCGAAAAGCCGCATGGAACTTCCGACACAACCTACTAGGTCATGTATATATATATTGTGAAAATCAATGGTCCCATAACACTCCCCTGTGGCACGTGAGGGTTTACTTCAACGTCTGTAGACGTCTCTCCATTGAGAACTACATGCTGTGTTATGTTTGCTAAAAAGTCTTCAATCCAGCCACACAGCTGGTCTGATATTACGTAGGCTCTTACTTTGTTTATCAGGCGACAGTGTGGAATCGTATCGAACGCCTTCCGGAAGTCGAGGAAAATGGTATCTACCTGGGAGCCTTTATCTAATATTTTCTGGGTCTCATGAACAAATAAAGCGAGTTGGGTCTCAGTCGGGAAATGCAATAAACAGCCACCACAACTCCAGAGGGAAGCAAAACGTTAGCAGAATATGTGTCTGACCTATCATATATAGCTATGTGTAAAGGAACAGAAAAGCCGACCAACACAAAAAACTAAAGTAATTGTTCAAAAGCAACAAAACCTCCGCAATCGTGAAGGTCCCTCGCTCTGGTGCTTCTGTGTTCTGCCATTGTAAACTACATGTGAAATATTTTATCCAGTCGGAGAGAACGCTCCATTTTATATCCCTCCACTGTTCTCCACACCTGCAAAACTTCCATCCAACCGATCCTCCCCCATGCGAATGTTACACTGACATAGGCCCCACCTAAGTTGTGCAAGTCTCTCCAGATCCTTAAACATCGTAGACTCCGCTCTGGTTTGCGCTTATATTTACTTTCCTCCCACAGGGATGCTTTACCAAATTCTCGCCGCGCGGGATTAGCCGAGCGGCCTAAGGCGCTGCAGTCATGGACTGTGCGGCTGGTCCCGGCGGAGGTTCGAATCCTCCCTCGGGCATGGGTGTGAGTGTTTGTCCTTAGGATAATTTAGGTTAAGCAGTGTGTCAGCTTAGGGACTGATGACCTAGCAGTTAAGTCCCATAAGATTTCACACACACACCAAATTCTCTCCTCTCCCCGTTCACACTGAACGCCTTCGAACAACCTACACCAAACGCAAACTCGACTCCAGTAATCCTAAGGCTTCCTCTCTGATTTCCAATCCTATTGCGCTGTCGAACCTCGAACGACACATCCTACACCTGCTCACCCTCTACATCCTCTCCCAACGAAATTTGAGTCGTCTCCCTGTTACCATGAACTGCGCCCCGACATTTAGTAACCTGCCAAATATAAATCTATCTATCTGGAACAGAGTATGAAGTGTAACTGAGCCGTGGTAAAAATTGTTGTTTTGAAGAGTGCGCCCCAGCGCTTAGCGTGAAGCAGTCGCCCTCCGTTTCTGCGGTGACGCCGCTGTGGCAATCGCAGCATTGGTGTCTCCCTCTGGTGGGAAAGGGGAAAGGTTGCCTGTTCACGTGCACTTAAGGGGCGCTTTGAGCTCACCAGGGGATCAGTTGGTCAGCTGGGTCAGTGTGGGGCAGTCAGTGTCTGTCTGTCGTCCGGAGTGCTAGTAGGTGTTAGACCGCCAGTCTGCTCGAGTTTGTACAGGCAATGGTCATTGGCGGTTGGATCGATCGGTTGGTCGGTCGCGCACTGGGACACAAGATGTCCGTCTTGAGCGTCGGCGCATGTGAGGTCGCCACGTCAGTCCAGTGGGCCGCGCCGTTTAGCGAGGGGTAGTGGCTTCGCGGCCGACACCAGAGCAACAGGAGTCAACCCACGACATCGGTCTGGCCGGTGCGAGCTGCGACACCGTGAGACGGGAGATCGGCAAACCTTCCTGCGTCCGTTGAAGCGGCTGGCAGCGGACGGTTTGGGAGAGCGTTTTGGGGGTGCTGCGCCAGGTCTTCGCCAGACATCGCAGTTTATTAGAAGTTAAGTGATTCGTGATATGTTGTTTCATTTGCTTGTTAAATTCTACTTGTTTTCTTGGTCAGTCTCTCGTCCACAGCTTGTTCGTCTGTCTCTCGTTAGCATTTGTTAGGCAGTTAGTGTCTGTCTGTCTGTCGGTCGGTCTGCCTCTGTCATGTTTGTCGGATTCGGTGTTATCGAATTTATTCCTTGAAGTGTAACGGCCGAATTCCTGAAATATGTTTTTATCTTGCCTAACATCTTGAGAGGCGGTATATGTGTAATGTAGAGCATGTTTGTATATTTTGTGTAAGACTGCATTTCATGGGTTTTTATTTAAATGGTCATTTTAGTGTATAAAGTTGCCACCCTTCCACCGTAAGAGTTTTTTTTAATCAAGTTGCACCTTCGGTGGCAAGTTAATTTTTTTAATGTTAGTGTTTTGTACCATTTCCATCCCTCCTACTGGGTGCATAGTTTATGTGCTTGTGTGAATTGTGAAAATTTTTAGTTTAAAGTAATCTGGTGTGTTGCAGATTTCCACCAGTGTAGTCTTTCAGAGGTGGTTGTGAGTGGTCGTGACTACGGCCGTGTCAAAAGGGAGCGACAAGGTTCTCACCCCGAAAGCTCATGCTGTCAAAATTGGTTCTTTCTGCCTGTGAATAAATTCTAACTTGATATTTAGAGGGTGCTTTCTGATTATAATTTTAAATCTGTTTAAAAAAAGGGGTCTTTTAGAAATAAAATTTCCATTTGTTGAAAGAAATTTAATTTGTTTTCATCAGTTACCCACTGGCAACTACTTCCACGCTCACATAGTGTGATTAAATGTGTTAATATTCTTGATGAATCGCTAGTAAATAGAGTAAATTCTTAAGAAAAGGTTTTGAAAGTAAATACACGGTTCAGTAACAACAGCAGTCCTTGCAATTCAGTCGCTCTACGGGATGTAGTCATCAGTGTATTACAATCACAATCACAATTACTATTACGAACAACTGAAAATTACGAACAACTGAAAATTAAGAACAACAGAAAGTGTTGAGTGGTTGGCGAACGGAACACTGCAGCTTACTGGCAGGACACTTAAAAGATATAACACATCTACTAGAGGGACTGCCTGCACAACGTTTGTCCATCCTCTTTTGGAGTGTTACTGCATGGAGTGTGTTCCTCACCAGACGTAGTACATCCAGAAGTTCAAAGAAGGGCAACACGTTTTATATCATCGAGAAACAGGGGAGAGAATGTCACGCACATGATACAGGATTTGGGGTGGAAATCGTTAAAAGAAAGGCAGTTTTCTTTTCGGCGTGATCTTGTTACACAATTTCGATCACCAGCTTTCTCCTCCGAATGCGAAAATATTTTGTTATTGCCGGCCTACGTAGGGGGAAACGATCATCGTATTAGAATAACCGAAATCAGAGCTCGCACGGAAAGATATAGATGTTCTTTCCTTCCGTGCCATGTTCGAGAGTGGGATAATAAAGAATTGGTATGAAGGTGGTTATATAAAACCTTTATAAAGGACTTAAGTGTGATTTGCAGAGTAGGCATGTAGATGGAGAATGAGTGCCTTCAGATACTTTACATGGCATATCTGAAGAAACTTGTGGAAAATCTTCCCCAACGAACTGAGGCTACTGTCAAACCTGTAGATGTTACATTGTATTGGAATGATTCCTCGTATATGTGGCTATTATTTTGTATGGTAAACTTATCAAGGAGCTGTTGGGCCTGGTGATGAAGGGGACTGCTTCCTGCTAACGGAGAGGCTGCGTGATCGAATCCCGGCCAGAACTTTTCAGTCTGCCATTAGCGTCTCCTTCATCACTCAGCAATGTGAAGAGTCTCCAGGATAAGTGTGGTAGGTTAAGGACTCACAGGTCACCGAAGTGGCGTCCAATAGAACGACTTGCACTTTGGCCACTAAACCACACGTAGTAAGAGGTGTACCATCAAAGTAAAATATGGCCCTTCATGTCACTCCCTGATACTTTGCACTCTCTTGGTTGCGCTTCATTCGAAAACGACCTCCAGAGTCGCCAACCAGAATCTGCTCGCATCCTTGTGCACTCCTTTACGCCGTTTTCGACGCTTCTGGCCACAGCGCAATTTAACAGGGTAACCTTTTCGTGTGCCCTAAGCAGGCAGCGTCGTGTTGGTGTTGACTACACTGAAGCGCCAAGGAAACTGGTATAGGCACGCGTATTCAAATACACAGATATGTAAACAGGCAGAATACGCCGCTACGGTCGGCAACGCCTGTATAATACAATAAGTCCCTGGCGCAGATGTTAGATCGGTTACTCCTGCTACAATGGCAGGTTATCAAGATTTACGTGAGTTTGAACGAGGTGTTATAGTCGGTGGACGAGCGATGGGGCACAGCATCTCCGAGGTATCGATGAAGTGGGGATTGTCCCGTACGACCATTTCACCACCAGTGAATATCAGGAATCCGGCAAAAAATCAAACCTCCGAAATCGCCGTGGTCGGAAAAAGATCCTGCAAGAACGGGACAAGCGACGGCTGAAGAAAATCGTTCAACGTGACAGAAGTGCAACACTTCCGCAAATTGCTGTAGATTTCAATGCTGGGCCATCAACAAGTGTCAGCGTGAAAAATTGTTGAACGAAACATCATCGATATGGGCTTTCGGAGCCGAAGGCTCACTCGTGTACCTATGATGATTGCACGGCACAAAGCTTTACGCTCACACAGACGTTGGACTGTTGATGGCTGGAAACACGTTGCCTGGTTGAACGAGTCTCGTTTCAAATTGCATCGAGCGGATGGACGTGTACGGGTATAGACATAACCTCAAAAATGCAGGGATCCTGCATGTCACCAGAGGACTGCTGAGGCTGGTGAAAGCTGTGTAATGGTGTGTGGCGTGTGCAGGTGACACGCACTTAAGGGGCTCCGGAACGCCCTATACTTGCAATGTTAAAATAACGCTTATAAATTACATCTTTCCTCACAAAGTATTTGAGGTAGCAACTTGAACTTTTTACAGATTATTTACTGGAATATGGGCTACAACTTAACACAGGGATTTTACAAAATTTTAGTTCAGTTATTAAAGATGATTTTTTTTCAATTGTAATGAAAATTCACAACATTTTTTTGCAATTTTTTATTTATATATTCAAAAATATACAGTTTTTTGGAAAAAGGCTGTGTTAAATTATGCAGAAGGTACTGTGTAACATTTACTGAACGTTTGAAACAAATATGTTTGGAAGATCCTTAGAAAACATGTAATTAGTATGAGAAAATAAAAGTTTTGGGAATCGAGCGACAAAGATTGGATTAACTTTTTAGTGCATTCCAGGTCCATAGGATGGATTATCTTCATCCTCTGCAAACTCCTCCTCCAGCTTCCTCTTGTTCCTCCTCTTGTTTACTCTTGCTTGTATTTCTAGACTCTTTACAGCCCTGTCTGCAGCCCGAAGGCGTTCCTTGTCTAAAGCAAGCATCGCTCGTACCATGTTAGAACCTATCTTCATTCCCATATTTCTAAATACCTTTGGCTTTCCAACATTTCTCCTTTTCTTAAAAGCCTTCAGAGGATTTCTAATAACTTTACTTTTACTCATTATTATAGTTCAACAAAACAGAGACTCAAGAAACAGAATTAATTACGAATATTTTCGAGATAACGACAGAGTAAATAAACATGAAACAATCGACAATCACACCAGCGATATATATTGAACCATCACAGGTTAGCCACAATACATACTTTATCTCACATCACTAAAATGTACCCGATGAACACGGACGTTAATAATAACACCATTTGACAGCAATTTAACAGCGCCACAGTGGGTCACGCCCAAGTAGAACACACTTCAAAAAAAATTTAAAAATAGTTGTAGTCTTCGGAATTGAATAAATTATATATCTATTAAAAGGTAATAGTCTGCAGATTCAGAAAACGCAAAAAAGTAAAAATTGAACTTTTCATGATTTTGAGCCTTTCCGGAGCCCCTTAAGCATCCTATCTGATCACCTGCATTCATTGACATCCATTGCGCATTCCGACGGCCTTGGGCAATTCCAGCGAGAGAATGAGACACCCTACACACAGAAAGGCTCCATGAACGCACTTCTGAGCTTAAACGCTTCCGCTGGCCACCAAATTCCTCAGACATCAACATTACTGAGCGTATCTGGGATGCCTTGCAACGGGCTTTTCGGAAGAGATCCACACCCCATCGCACTCTTACGGATTTGCGGATTTATGGTGTCAGTTCCCTCTGGCACTACAACAGACATTAGTCGAGTCCATACCACGCCGTATAGCGGCACTTTTGCGTGCGCGCGGGGGCCCTACACGATATTAGGCAGGTGTACCAGTTTCTTTGGCTCTTCATTGTATTTGAGTGGGGATTTTTCCCGTGTGAAATACGCAGGCAAAAACCGGGCATTCATTACGTAGCCAGAGGAGGGCCTTATTCGCACCAGTCAAATCAGAGAAACTTTTATACATTTATAAAAAATAATAATGAACGACTGACGTTCGGGTGATTATTAGAAAGCAGCTAAGGATTTTTTTCAGTTCTTACGGGCGGATACTCGCCTCATGACAGTTGCTCAGTTGAGAAACAGTCGAGTGGATGGTCTTTGCGTTCAGTCGGTGCGATTGTGCCAAGTCGGTTTATAATCGTATCTCCACATGAGAGACTGATTTATGAACCGAGTGCAACAAGGTTTGATGACAGTGTCGCTGCTTACAGTAGCAGAATTATAATTTCGTTAATCAGTGACATCCGCTGCACAAAGAGTAGAGTAACAAACTGTTCCTTATCACATTTCACAAGCGCGTTTGCAGCAGCAGGAACAAAACAAGAAAGAGGTTAAGTGTGTAAATGATGCGACAGCTGTAACTTGCGAAACGACAGCTGACGTGTAAGGCACAGGGGCGCGCGTTTGACATGTGTGGTGACCATGTGATATGACTCAGACGTCTACGCCTACACTCCGCGAGACAGCTTACGGTGTGTGGTGGAGGGTACATCTTGTGCTACAGTCTTTCCCACTGTTCCCTATTGTATTCGCAAATGGCGGTTGAGAATTATGATTATAGGTAAACCTCCGTATGAGCTCTAATTTCTGAGGTTTTTCTCGTTGCTGTCATTTCGCGAGACGTGTCGAGGAGGGAATAATATGATGTGCAACTCATCCCGGAAAGTATTCTCTCGAAATTTCAATAGTAAATCTCTCCGTGATGCACAACGCCTCACTTGTAGCGTCTGCACTAGACTTTCTTCAACATATCCATAACGCTCTCGAGCCGAGTGAACGATCCTGTGACGAAACGCGCGGGCCGGCCGCAGTGGCCGTGCGCTTCTACGTGCTTCGGTCCGGAACCGCACCGCTGCTACGGTCGCAGGTTCGAATCCTGCCTCTGGTACGAGTGTGTGTGATGTTCTTAGATTAGTTAGGTTTAAGTAGTTCTAAGTTCTAGGGGACTGATGACCTCAGATGTTATGGCCGCGCGGTTCTGGCGCTGCAGTCTCGAACCGCGAGACCGCTACGGTCGCAGGTTCGAATCCTGCCTCGGGCATGGATGTGTGTGATGTCCTTAGGTTAGTTAGGTTTAACTAGTTTTAAGTTCTCGGGGACTAATGACCTCAGCAGTTGAGTCCCATAGTGCTCAGAGCCATTTGAAGCAACCTCAGATGTTAAGTCCCATAGTGCTTAGAGCCATTTGAACCTTTTCACGAAAGCCGCTCCTGGCGTTGTTACCTCGTTATACCAGAGGCGTTCAATGAATAATGGTACACATTTTTTTCTGAAATCAGGTTTTCTTTTCAAGAGTCAAATATACCATATTAGTTCCTGCTGTTTTGGCTACAAAAATCTATTTTTCAACTTGGGGCAGCCTTACGCCACCTTACTGATGTTGATCTGCATGCCCAAATGGTACCACTCTACTGGTGGATGTCGAAGCCAACGTCTTACTGCATTAATAACTTTCCCATCACCCACGTACTGCTTCCAGAGGAATGCGTCGTTCACCGGGAGAATCAAATGGAAACTGGGATTTTGCTCTTTATGGCCTTCCGTTAGACGGCGAGGAATTCAGCGGGCAAACACGTTTCACTGCCCCGAATAGTGGGCGAGTGTGTCAGCACTAGCAACAGAGACGTCCAGCTGAGGAGCTACGTGTTTGACTATGATCCATCGATCACATAGAATGAGAGTGTCCGCACGTTCCAGCACTGTACGAGTCACAGCTGCGGGTGGCCGGTACGAGGAAGATCGGAATGATGTGCGCGACCTTCTACCGATGATGACAGCTGCCTCGCCCAACGACTCGCCGTTATTTTTCTCACTTCCCGCTGTCCGTAAACACTCTGCAAGCGCATATGAATATCAGTGATACTCTAGCATTCCGGCAAAAGAAACTCAGTGATACATTTCTGCTCTGGAACGTACCTTCGTTACAGACGCCGTTTTGAAGGCTACGTATCGCGCCGCCACCTATCGGAAGTTCATGAAACTATAGGGCTGAAGCTGGAATATTCCAAGACTTACCACAATAAATTTCGCAATTTGTCAACCGAAAAAGGCCGAGAAGGAAAATGTGTTGCATTACCTATTGAAGGCCCCACGTACATTTACATCTCTCAATTTTGTTCTGTTGAGTTAATTTTTGTCTGCAAGTAAGTTCCGAGTACTGCCACAAGTTCGGCTAGCTACTCGGTAAGCTCATCTTTAGTTCAGTAAAATATAGTACAGAACAGTATCGAAAGATATCCGGATGTCAGAGAGCAAGGTTTCAACGAGAGCGCCTTCGTCTTCGTCGACCTGTATCTCACGGCAGAACAGAGCGAGCTGTGTTTCGCAAGATCTCTGTTTACGGAACCGATATTGGCTTTCGTAGTGGACATTTTCTCTGTTCAAAATCGTTGTAACACATGGTCATGAAACATGTTCTATTATTCTACAACAGGTATGTACTAAAGAGTCGCAATTCTGCACTGGGTACGGGTACGTCCGGTCGTGTTCTCCATTGCTACAGCTGAGCAGATGGAGCTGGCATGTTCATTCATTCCCTCCCCCCCCCCCCCCACCATTGATCTTAGTCCTCCCCCTTAGTATAAAGTGTGAATTCAGGTGTTCTTGACGAATATTACTGGTGACTGCGACTGGGGTACAAAAACCGGTGGTAACCAAGCATGGAATTGAAGGAGAGCTACTTTGTTTCTAGTTTACATAAATTTCAACATTGTCCTTCACGTCATGAAACACTGCCGTGTGATAAACTTTGACTCGCTTGACGTATAGTATGGTTTCCGCATTCAGTTATGTGCTGCCCGCACTGCACTCCACGTCGAAGGCAGACAGCGTCGCAGTGTGTATGTTTCCGTCCTCACAGAGTGAGTGCGACATTTCTTTGAATAAGCAGGAAGGGCTGACAGTGTTTTGGAAAATGTCCACTGCCGAACAAAAGTGCGCCGCCGAACGGCGACGGATGGCAAACTGACATTTAAGTTCTTCCATGAATTCTAGTGCGTCCTAAAGCACTCCGTCTCATGTTCTACAATGCTGCAAGACGACCTGATAGAGAAGGAAAAAAGAAGGATGAAACAATGCAAGTTATAGGTGGAACAGCATGTGCAGGAAAAGAGGAGATTAAATCTTTCCACACCATTGTAAGCAGTTACTCGACGCCAAACAGCCTGCGATTAGGGCTTTCGCGGCATTGGCCTCGCTGGTATCTCGATCGTGTAATGAATTACTGTAATACTGCGGCGGAATGGCTCTTCATTCCGCAGATTACTCCCTTATTTGCGAAACCGCAATCCCGCTCGTTACGTTCAGCTGGGAGCGACGTGACTGCATTTGGCAGCAGGAATTGGCAGCGAGGTCTCTCTAAAGCCCGGGGCCCAGTGCAAATCTGTGTTCGTTGTTACGACTGCTGGATTTGCAGTCTTCATCAGACGCAACAAACGAACGCTACAGTATCTTGTTCTCGCAAGCGTAAAGGCAACGACTTGTAAATTCTCCACTCTCCCCTACGTCTCTCTCTCTTTCTCTCTCTCTCTCTCTCTCTCTCTCTCTCTCTCTGTCTCTCTCTCTCTCTCTCACACATACACACTTTATCATGTTAGCGAGAAGATCGTCTATTTTCAGTCTGCAAACTCAACCTCTTCGAACTTGTTGGAGTGAAACTTCTTCTGCAACATTTTATAATTACCTTTGCATGCTTTGGCTGTGGTCAGGTGAAGCAGTCGTTTCTGAAGGATACCGTACTGATGACTAAACGTGAATTAGGTGTAAAAGTTAATACGAAAGTGACAAGAGTACTATTAGATACTATTGTACATCCGACAAGCATGCTTCTTAGTTTGTGTACAATGGATTCAGTTCTGAAAGTTTTAGTTGCAACAAGCCTTTCGTAAGAGACTGAACGCCCGAAAACATTTTGCCTGCTTTTAGAGGTTTTAATTTGAAGTAGAATCGTTCGAGGGGTATTGCAGTTGCCATAAACCACTGCTGAACTGCATCTCTTCTTAGAAGGTAGTCCATTTATTCCGTTAATCCAACGACGGTAGTGGGCTGGAGCGACGAAAGATTCTCAAGAATTGGTCGATCGACGGATCAGTGACTGATCTTCTTCGTAGATTAATCACATCCAAAACCTCAACCTGACATCTGATTTCCCCACACCTAGATTCGTGTGAGCGTTCAGTGTTCAACCGCTCGGGAGATAAGTTCCCGTAAGCGAGTCGTGTCAGGTCGTAATTGTAAAAGCTGACTTTTGAAAGAATGTGAAACCGTCACCTACAGCAACTTATGCGTATTATGCGAGGGATATTGGGAAAGCAAGTTCCGATCGGTCAAGAAATGGAAACCACTGTGAAAATCTAATAAAGCTTTGCACATGTACCGGGTGATCAAAAAGTCAGTATAAATTTGAAAACTTAATAAACCACGGAATAATGTATATAGGGAGGTAAAAATTGACACACATGCTTGGAATGACATGGGGTTTTATCAGGAAAAAAAAAACAAAACAAAGTATTGCTAGACGCGTGAGAGATCTCTTGCGCGCGTCGTTTGGTGATGATCGTGTGCTCAGCCTCCACTTTCGTCATGCTTGGCCTCCCAGGTCCCCAGACCTCCTCAGTCCGTGCGATTATTGGCTTTGGGGTTACCTGAAGTCGCAAGTGTATCGTGATAGACCGACGTCTATAGGGATGCTGAAAGACAACATCCGACGCCAATGCCTCACCATAACTCCGGACATGCTTTAAGTGCTGTTCACAACATTATTCCTAGACTACAGCTATTGTTGGGGAATGATGGTGGACATATTGAGCATTTCCTGTAAAGAACATCATCTTTGCTTTGTCTTACTTTGTTATGCTAATTATTGCTATTCTGATCAGATGAAGCGCCATCTGTAAGACATTTTTTGAACTTTTGTATTTTTTTCGTTCTAATAAAACCCCATGTCATTCCAAGCATGTGTGTCATTTTGTACCTCTATATCTACATTATTCCGTGATTTATTCAGTTTTCAAATTTATACTGACTTTTTGATCACCCGGTATGTTCGACAGTGTCTTTAGTATGCCTGTTGGTTACATCACTTCGCTCTTTTCAGCTCTGAGCGGATAGTGAGCACATAAAGATGCGTAGAAAATAGTTTCTCCCGCTAAGTATGAGGTCCTGGTGAGAGATTTCGCCTGATGTTATGCAGCCCACATTACAGATCTGTCATACGGTTCCTACATTGTGACAATTCTCGATCGCAATCTGCAGGGGCAATGAATACGCTCCCGCAACGTTTTCGATGGGAAACGTTTGATCACCCACACTACAGCCCGTAATTAGTTCCCTCTGTGTTTCATCTTCGCTCATATTAACTACTGGCTATGAAGATAACATTTTCGCAGCGACAACGAGCTATAGATGAGCGTTGAGAATTAGCGGTAAGCACAGGCAGCTACCTTCTATGACGAAGGTATTGGGAAATTGGTACAACGCTATGACAAAAATCTAAGTGTTGCAGATAAAATATTTCTTATTTTCAAAGTGGTTTCCATTTCGCGATCAATCGGAACTTACTTTCCGAATAGCTCTAGTACATTGAAGGCTACTCTCTGGAACCACTCCTGGTATTTTGATATGATTTTCACTAAGAGATAGACTAACTCAACAGCAAGGTTTGTATGTTAATATTGCTTCGCCAGACAAGTCACCTGGCCGCACTTAGTGGTACCCGTGCGGGTTACTAGTTAGAGTACCAGGATTGCCCAGAAATTAATGCACCGCATTTTTTTCTCAGCCGAAAACAATGCTACGAAAACGAAACGTTACATATATTTTATTTGAAGTCTCCTGAGTGAGCGCGCCAAATTTCCGTCACTTCCGACCGATAGCGTAGCTGCTGGTCAGTTTCAAAATGGCGTCTGTAGGTGATGTACGTTACACGCAGCTCGTGCAAAGTCTACGGAGCAGCTGCTGTCGACAGGCCGGCCGCGGTGGTCTCGCGGTTCTAGGCGCGCAGTCAGGAACCGTGCGACTGCTACGGTCGCAGGTTCGAATCCTGCCTCGGGCATGGATGTGTGTGATGTCCTTAGGTTAGTTAGGTTTAAGTAGTTCTAAGTTCTAGGGGACTGATGACCTCAGATGTTAAGTCCCATAGTGCTCAGAGCCATTTGAACCATTTTTTGCTGTCGACAGAAATACAGTTAGTCATTGGACCCGGCGGGTGAGGTCATCAGAAGGCGGTTCAGCTGAGCCCCACGATTTGCAGCGGTCGGGGAGACCATCCACGGCTGTCACACCTGACGGACGTGACCTAGCTCCCTCGGACTTTCACTTATTTGGGCCGTTAAAGGATACCATTGGTGGAAGACATTTTGAGGACGATCAGGAGGTGACTCACACAGTGAAGCACTGGCTCCGCCATCTGGACAAGGATTGGTACCGACAAGACATAAACGCCCTTGTTTCGTGCTGGAGGAAGGCCAAAGAACGGGATAGTCGTTACCTTAAAAAAACAGGGTGTGCAGATAAAACACCATTCTTTCGTGTGTGTAACTCCATTATGTTTCATAACGAATTGTTGAAGAAAAAATGCGGTGCACTACTTTCTTGGCAACCCACGTACTTTAGAGACGATAATTCTTCTTCAGGTTTTTGTTTGGCCAAGATATTTGTCAGTAATTTGTATTATATGGGAGATGATGTGTCCGAAAGAACATACACTGCACATACTGTATAATAGTAACATATACGCCTTAACGTCTTCAGTGTGGATGCACCCTAGGTCCAACCTATTGCGGGAATCACGCTGCGAGCATTGAGGAAAATGGACAGGAGGGCGCTACGGAAGTAGTGTGCGACAGTTTGGGAGTTTGGGTTTGACGGGAGGCGTACTCGAATAGCCGAAGTGGTAAAAGGAACCGCTCGCGTACAGCGGGAATTCCAGGCTGGAGTCGCCGTGCGGCGCGAATTTTTCACTTTTCACGACTGAATTACTTCAGTGCCCTTATGAGGATGACGTCGGTCTTTCTCTTTCATGGTAATCATAAATTTGAAAGCTGGTTCCTGCTGACAGTAAGTGGCAATTGCGTTTTCCATAGCACAGTACAGTCTGTTAACTCGCCACATCACCTTCTTACACTATGGCAGGCGCGAAACTCACGCCCAATGCTGCCTAGTGAATGTGGTGCAATTTTCCTAGCACACAGTAGCTCTAGCGGACAAGCATTCAGGCATTATGGTGTTTCCAGGGTTGCAGTTCTCTTTCGCTTTGTCCACTGCTGAAACATTTCTTGCATTTTGTGATCATTTTACGCATTAATTAGTTAGTTTTATGTTCTCCCATTTGGCCGTTAGTGAGACACTGAAAAGGAAAGATAGCTCTGTAGTTTGCGTATAAAATGGTGCATAATTTTTCAGTTCGTTTCAGCGCTAGTTTCAGATTGCTTGACTTTTCGTAGAAATCCAAAACTCAACCCCGTAACAGAACGTGCAGTGAACAGTGACGGTTCTGTCACGATACTTCAGGCGCTGGGCAATGATGCTGTGTCAAACTGGGTACAAGTAATCTGAAGCTCGTCATAAGATTCCGAATTATGAGGCATCTGATAAGTGCAGACTTATTGCAACATAAACTGATATTTCAGCTTGCTGATATCAAACTGTCCCCTCCCAAGGGACACCGCCATGTAGTAGGCACCTCCAGTGCCGGGTGGGAGGGCTTGCGTGCTTCCGTGAAGTCGAGAGCTGTGACGACGGTAGCGTAGCTACTGGCAGGGACACCGAAGCCCGGATTGGTCTCGACCAAGGAGCCAGCCGAAGTGTGTCCCACAACATAGGGCAGGGAGGGCTCTAGAGGCGTAGTGAAGCCATCTTCCCTAGGGGAGTAAATCGAACACCTGATCCTCCAGATTGGGGGTTGGGCTCGAGGCTAACACCATCTTCCTGTAAAAAAAAAGTAAAATTACGAAAACCCAAAGAGCAAAAGCCGGACAGATTAATAAAGAGACCGTGATGGATGACGGAAGCTCGTTGGGAAGGCCAATGTTCATCATGGACTGTAGCGCCACAGAAGAAGAATACCAAACTGTCACGACATGAAAACACTTTTCTTTTCTTTTTTTGCTGTGGTAGAAATGAGTGTCACTATTTTTGCTTTAAAATAACCAGGCATTTATTCTCTGCGCAGTCAGCAGAGATTATTTGTAGCGTTCACTACCAGTCGATACGGTTTCATTACTGGATCAAATTCCACCGAAGATGACTCAGATCATAAAATTACTTGACCGGACAAAGGAACAAACAGCAGCGCTCCAGAAAAACAAGTTGTATTAACGCTTTCCTAATCTAATATCAGATACGGCTGTTTGAAAGTGTAGTTTGTACGCCCGACAATTATTTTCAAGAGCGCGTATTCCAATCAAAACTGACAGAGATTAGTAATCATACTTGGAGACGAGTAGAAGAGGTTCATACGCAGAGTCAAAGCTATCTTGACGCACAGTAATATTGTTACTCTGAATAACGAATGACGCTCTTGGCCATCCGACCTGGAAAACAAACACCAATCAAGGCTTAGCACTTTTCGAAAGACGAAGACTTTGTGCCCCAGCAGGGGAAGAAAATCTTGAGCTCATGACTTAAAAAAAATTTCACATTATGGGATGGTTCTCTCGTACTGACTTGCGAAAACAGCCACCATTAAAATTGCTTACAGTGAGCCTTCTCTACACTCGTTCGTGAGTTGACTGTCACAAAATAAAGGAAGATAGATTAGGATTTAATGTCTCGTCAACATCGAGGTCATTAGAGACGGAACACAAGCTCGGAATGTTTCAAGGATGGGGGAAATAAATCGGCCTTGTCATTTTAAAGAAGTCATCCCGCTATTTGCCTGGAGCGACTTAGTGAAATCACGGAAAAACTTAAATGTGGATGGTCAGACGTGGATTTGAACGTCGTCCTCCCGAATGCGGGTCTAGCGTGCTATCCACTGCGCCATGTCGCTCGATAAACAAGATAAATACTTAATCAGCTTAGCGCTCATTTGATCAAGAAAGCAGTATGAACTTGTCGCGAAATCGTTTTGCTTGCACCTACATCAGCGTCCTTGAAACCATTACTGAAGGTCGTAGTAGACGTTATTCGGGCCAGCTGTCAGATTCAGGCCACGTGCCCCCCCCCCTCCCTCCCACGCGCATTTCTTTCCAGAAACCAGTGAAACCTGCTGTAGCCGCTCTGCGTGGACGGAGACCGCAGGTAAATAACGTCCAGCAAGCCACTGGTCTGTCAGACTTTCAGTCAGTGCTCGAAGGAAAGCGGGTAGCATTCAGGGCGACCTCTATGGCGACCCCCAGAATCTCGTAACATATAACAGGTTCGCAGTTGGCAACCTTCGAGAACGTGTTGCTTTGCAGGGCCTATGCAGACTGCGGGCGTTATATAAGACGCGCTAGAACGTACCACAGGTGACGATCTGCTTAAACCGGCACTAGCTCAACAAATCACATTGCCGCTCTTCAGGAATCCAAAAACAGAAATTAAAACGCAAAACCGCAGAGGAAACCTGGTGAAGTACCTACAGCTCAGTTTGCTACAAAAACAGAAACAAATTCTTTTGCAAAGCTCTTTACCCATATGGTTTCCTTATTAGTTACGTGTATCTTGGTTTCTACATAATCACACGAGTTTCTAACGCGGCTTGAGGTGACTCAGACGATAATTGTAAACTAATAAATATGGCAACTCTTTGATACGAGGTGACGCATTCGATGACAGATGCGGTAGAGAAGAAAACAAGATTTTACTGATATGAAGGTTGTACACTAGCATCTGTTTCTTAAAGAAACCGTCTAAAAACCCATCCGGCGAAGTTACGATTATTACTACGAACACTATATCGCCCATCTACTTTTCTCTCACTAGACACACGCAATATAGTACAGACCTATTAGTTAAGAGGCAATGGGTGAATGATAGAAAGCCCAGTTTAACTTTGTATCGCATTCTGTAATTGAGCCGGCCGCTGTGACCGAGCGGGTCTAGGCGCTTCGGTCCGGAACCGCGCTGCTGCTGCGGTCGCAGGTTCGAATCCTGCCTCGGACATGGATGTGTGTGATGTCCTTAGGTTAGTTAGGTTTAAGTAGTTATTAGTCTAGCGGACTGATGACCTCAGAAAATTTAAAAATTAGAACCTGATTTAGGCTTTAAGGGCTGTATTTCAGACATTTTCCGACCCTAAATCAGGAAAATGTCTCATAGCGCTTGGAGCCATTCTGTGGTTGAGTTGCATACCATATGTAAGGTTGGCGAGACACCGTTTCTTGTCGTATTTTATCAACGTGGTAGGTGCTGTCTGATGCTGGCCCATCTTATTTTCGCCGGCCGGAGTGGCCGTGCGGTTCTAGGCGCTACAGTCTGGAACCGCGTGACCGCTACGGTCGCAGGTTCGAATCCTGCCTCGGGCATGGATGTGTGTGATGTCCTTAGGTTAGTTAGGTTTAAGTAGTTCTAAGTTCTAGGGGACTGATGACCACAGCAGTCAAGTCCCATAGTGCTCAGAGCCATTTGAACCATCTTATTTTCGATTTGTAGTTTCATTTACATTAAATTGGATTATGACACATTTTTCAATTAAGCTCAAGTGAAGTTGGCTATAACTTATTGATTATTCAATACAGCCACTCAGTTTTCTGTGCTATATTCATTGATCAGTGTTGTAATTTTCAGTACATCGTTTTATACGAAGAAGTGTAAGCTTTTAATTTATTGTTTCGTATTCTACTTTTCACGTACACAAGTTCACGAACAGCTGTCTCGTCTCTGACGCAACACTTAACCTGCTGAATTGTGGGTCGCCGCCCGAAACTCTAAGTTCCTGTGGAATTTCCGATACCCGTAGCATATTTGTTCACGTTTTCTTCGTCACCGGGATTATGATATGAGTATAAGTACTGATATTGACTGATTTGTACTGTGAGGTCGGAAAACAATGTTGATTATACCTTATTGATCAAAGCCAATGTCTCGCCTCTTAACTATACTACCGGAAAAAATAAATGTAGAAGTCATAGGGACATCATCATTCTAGTAACAAATGAGGTGACAGGCAGTTCAACAAATTCAGACCAAATTAAAGACATGTCACTTAAACGGTGCCTAAACAGTCGCATCAGTACTCAGTATAGCCCCCTTTGGCGGCAACACCGGCAATTACTCTCGCATGCAAACGATCGTAAAGTTGATAAATGGCATCCTTCGACAGTCTGACCCAAGCATCTTGCGCGTTGTGCTGCATTTCGGAACGGGTCTTACAGACCCTGGAGAACGGGTAAGCTTCCGCTTGATGATGTCCCATACGAGCTCAACTGTCTAGAGATCTGGTGATCTTCGTGGCCAGGATAGTTGGGGTACGCATGGTATACAACCATGAGAAGTGGCTGACAGCAGTCATATGACAAATATGGTGGGGTCAGCGGCCCCCCGCCCCCTCACGCAGAAAAATTTAAAAATTAGAACCTGATTTAGGCTTTAAGGGCTGCATTTCAGACATTTTCCGACCCTAAATCAGGAAGATGTATTTAACTGATCATATATCAATTTTCATATTAAAATTAATCCAAATTAGCATCTTCAAAAAAATAAATTACTTCAGTGTCAATGCCACCCACGCTGCCAAAGAATGTGACAACGGAATATGTAGTTGATGACTTCCTACCCATGCACGTTTACTACTGACTGATGTCTCCTACATACATTCTTTCCTACCTCATAGAAACCATGTATTTTTTATCACCGGCCTTTCATATGGTGACAGCTAACGTAACTAGCTGACAAGAAATTTTTCCAGAGTCAGGTAACGAATCCTGTCGTCGTTGTCATTGCTGGGGTATTTACGTCACTGCTGTTGGTGCGAAGCAGCGAAGCATTTTTTGTGCAGAGTCAACCTTGTGTTTAACATTCTTATAACTGTGACTTCGAACATTCCAGAGGCCCTCCTCTGCCGTATAGAGCTTGACAAGCTCGTAACTTTTCTTCTTTTCCACTCCGTTTCATAAAGGAACACGCGCAAAGAAAACCCGCAACACCACAGACCGAAATAAAACACTAGCGCTGGGTAGCGGCACATACTGGTAGCAGGCCTGGTGCCGTAGAACACTGATTTTTGTGTTGCCAAGGTGATGACATGTTGCGAATATCGGTAGTCCGGTACTAACAGCCAACAATGTTGCAGACCATGTTTCGAACTCTGTATAACCACGTCTTTAGAAAGCGCCGGTGACGAAATCATTCTGGACACGTTTATTGCATACTCGGGAGGAAACCACTACAATCTATAAAAAAATTTGTTAGCATTTGATTAACGAAATGTAGACAGGGCCTTTTTCGACTTTCTGAAACACCAAATTGTAAAACGTCTATTTCCGTAATTTTTATTTACTTCCCATAACTCCATAATTAAGGTGATAAATTCGAAATAATTACGGAAGATCCGTAATAGTTGGCATCCATGGTTGTACACCATGAGGAGCAGGTTGCGTCCTAGGAGCCGTGTGTAGGCGTGCATTATCCTGCTGAAAAAGCGCATCACCTTCCTGTCGAAGCACCGACATAACAGTCCGTGCAATGTAGTGGGCATTGGCCACTCTACCGCCGGTGGCGGGGCCGAGAGGTCCTAGGCGCTTCAGTCTGGAACCGCGCGCCTGCTAGGGTCGCAGGTTCGAATCCTGCCTCCGGCATGGATGTGCGTGATGTCCTTAGGTTAGTTATGTTTAATTAGTTCTAACTCTAGGGGACTGATGACCTCAGATGTTAAGTCACATAGTGCTCAGAGCCATTTGAACCATTTGAACCATTTGGTCACTCTACCCAGAAGAAACACCAAATATGACTGCCTGTTGTAACTGATAACCCCTCACACGATGAAGCCTGGTATGGGAGAACGCACTCTGGAATAGACAGCTCACCAGGTCTACGTCATACACGTCTACATCCATCAGTCTCATACAGACAAAACCTATAATGGTCACTGAAGACGAGCGCCATTCCGCTCTCCAGTCAAGTCTGTGACGACACCAGAGTGGTGGTGCCAGTGGTAGCCTGCCCAGAGGCACACGTATTTCCAGTCCTGCTGCAGACTGATGCTTCCCAATGGTCCTTCATGACACAGCAGGTGCAACGTCTACCCGGACTTCGTTCCTGGATGATGTTCGGTGGGCCATCACTGCTCGCAGAGTTCGTGGACCTTGAAGTGAGTTCGTACCACGTGGACGTCCAGAACCTCGTCTACATGTGTGGGAATATTCCACAAACCAGTCTACTGGTACTGAAAACAACGACACACCGTCGGCGCACTGTGTCCAACATGGGTAGCAGTCCATCGATACGTCCATCCATCTATGCATTGGCCCACAATGCGAACGCGTTCAAATGGCTGAAGCTGTTCAGAAAGAGTACATACTCGTCGATGGAGCGTGGTTGTACCCTAGGATGAATGTTTCCAACACTGTTCACCTCTAAACTCAGCAACGTTACTGCCCAAACAGTCAAAACCGACGATGAAGAGAGAGGCCTTCGGAGAGACATCTGAACGCTGGTGACCAGGACAAACGAATCGCTAGTACTATGTTTGTGCGGGTTGCTGTTAAGAGTCGGTCTGACAGGAAGCGAGGCGCTGACGCTGCTGCCAAGGCCGCAGTCCTCGTACCTCAGCCCGCTAGCTCTTACATTCCCTCCAATGATCTCCGTGTTGCCATCTGTCAGCAGGTGGTGTCACTGTGGTATCACCACTGGTCCTCCCTTCATGGAAACAAGCTCCGTGTTATTAAGCCTCTGCCAGCAGCTTGGACGACCTCCTCTCGTCTCTCTCGCTGCGAGGAGACCACTTTAACTAGGCTGCGTATTGCGCACTGTCTTTTCAGCCATCGCCGTTTGTTAATTGGTGCTCCCCCACGACTTTGTGCACATTGCGCTCACCTTTTGACTGTCCACCATTTCTTGACGGAAGGCCCTCTTTCTAATCCCTTACGTTTCTGTTTGTCTTTCCGTCTGAGTTATCAACCGTTTTAGTGAACGACGCGTGAGGTGTCGACCGTGTTTTACTTTTTATCCGTCGTAACAATATTTCGAAAGTCATTTAATTTTTAATTCTGTACCTCCGTTTCTCTATGGCGTGTGTTATAGACCTTTCTCCACGTCCTTGTTTTTAGCTTTCTTCTCTTCCGTCGATTGGAATTGACGTGTAGTCGTTTTTATCTCCTCTCTTTGTCTTGGTGTTCTACAGTTTTGACATGGGTGCGTGTGACCCTAGTTGTTTTTGCGCCCTGAAACAACACAAAAGTAGCATTACAACCCCTCAGTATGCACGTATTATACCCTGGGACTACCAAACACAGCCGTGAGGGTGTTGCATTTTTTCCCGCAGTGTACACTGCAAATGATTATTGTTCCCATGGACAGAAGATACTGTTAAGAGTCATGTTGTACCGCTCACATTTTTCACAAATGACCTATGTTATTACTCATAATCAGTATAGAATTCTAGTCAATGATTGCTTTACTTCTCTATTAAAAATAATCGTTTAAATCTCAGTGTTGGCTGCGGCCGAGAATAGTAGGAATTGCAAACGGCGAACTATTAAAAAAATGACTCACATGTCATCGTAATGAACTATAGAGAGAGAACACTTCGAATATAATAATACAATTACCATGCGGGTAGTCACTGCTATTGGTTCTGCTGTAAGTAATTTAAGCAATCTTGTTTGGTCTCAGCCTAACCATTTCATCCAATAAGTAAGATTTTAGAGGTAGACGGCTAATGAAGGATCACAAATATTAATGTAATTGTTCGTTCAGATTTCAACAATTGAAGGTACGTCACACAGAACCACCGTAAGCGGCCCTCGACAGTACGCAATCGGAGGAAATGATCAGAAACAAGTGTTAATTGTTGTTTTGGCCTTCAGTCCGAAGACTAGTTTGATGCAGCTCTTCATGCTACGCCTCCCTGTGCAGGCCCCTTCGTCCCAAATAACTACTCCAACCTATATCCTTTAAAACGTGCTTGCTCTCTCTCCATCGTTTTGACCCCCTCCGCCCTCACACTCACACACACACACACACACACACACACACACACAGACATTTCCCTCCGATATCATATTAGTGATACCTCAGAATGTGTCCTATCAACCGATACCTTCTTCTAGTAAGGTTGCGCCACAAATTTCCTTTCTCCCCACTTCTGTTCAGTAAATCCTCATTAATCACATGAGCAAACAATCTTATTTTCAGCATTCTTCTGTAACACCACATTTGAAAATCTTCTCTTGTCTAAATTGTTTATCGTCCATGTTTCACTTCCATACATGGCTATACTCCAAACAAATACCTCCAGAGAAGAATTCCTGACTCTTAAATCTATTTTCAGAGTTATAAATTTCTCTTCTTTATAAACACTTTCTTACCATTGCAAGTCTACATCTTATACCCCATCTAATTCGTCCGTCATCCGTTATTTTTCCATCCATATCAACAAACTCATGTACTACTTTAAGCGTCTCGTTTAATAATATAAATCCCCAAGCACCATCTGATTTAATTCGACTACATTTCATTACCCTTGTCTTACTTTTGTTGATGTTCACCTTGTAGCCTCCTTTCGAGACAGTATCCATTCCGTTCAATTTCACTTAGAAGTCGTTTCCTCTCTCTGACAGAATTTCAATGTTATTGGCAAACCTCAAAGTTTTTATTTCTTCTCTCTGAACTTCAATTACTTCAAATTTTTATTTAGTTTTCTATACTGCTTGCTCACAGTATAGATTAAACAACAGTATAGAACCCTGTCTCACTCCTTTCTCAACCACTGCTTCCCTTTATTCCCACTAGACTCTTGTAACTGCCATCTGGTTTGGTTTTCTTTCGCTCCCCGTATTTTTCCCCCTGATACCTTCAGAATTTCAAAGAGAGTCCTCCAGGCAACATTGTCAAAAGCTTTCTTTAACTCTACACATACTACAAATGCAGATTTGCCTTTCATTAACCCATCTTTTAAGGTGAGTCATAGGGTCAAATATTGTCTCACGTGTTCCTGTTTTCACCACAAAACGTTTCGTAAGTTTGGTTACCCGCAGTCGCCGTCCTGAATTACAGAGGTATCCGTACACGTTTCGAACGTTGACTCCTGTTTGAAACAGCGTAAACAACTATTTTAAAATTCGCGGAACTATCAGTACAAATAAAATGAGTCATACTGTATCATGAACAGTTTGAAGAAAAAGACAAAATAAAAGTGAGAAAACATGTCTGTCAATGATTAAACTGAATTCCCAATCAATGTACGTGTTCTACAGTAATCGTCCATCTCCTAGACATATCCCGTAATTTTAGAAAAAGCGTATTAACTTTGCTTTATTGAATTTCACACATATAATCCTAAAGTGCAGCAAAGTTAATGTGCATTTTCTGTAATACGTTCATGTTGCAGACGGTCGCCTAAAAAATGCTTGACATACATCGTGACCACTTACAGCACGTTCCCATCAGCTTAAACTCCCTGTTAGAAATTCTGTATACAAACCTGATGTATTCAGGTCTACTTACTGGTTATGCGAGCCAGCGCGAGCTTCAGCCATTGCCGATCACAGGACCTTCGCGCAGCGGCATACTTCCGAACGGAACGCTTGTGTTGCTCTGTGGCACCGCGAGCTGCGGCTCGTTTCCGTGGAAACGTCCTTTGCTGGACTCCGACTTTGTTGCTGACGCACCAGTTCCCACGCATGTACCACTCACCTGCAACAAACACAACAAACGTTCGTAAGGGTCAGTATTGTATTTCCAACAACTTATTACTCCTGTCGGTTGTTGTGCGACAGAAATAATTATTAAGACTAAGCAATGCTCAATTCTTTGAGACCAAATATTAGTTGTCTTGCATTTTCCTCCTAGAATTATTGGACAGAAAAACTGTATAGCCCACCAAAGGTGCTAGTGAAAAATATCATTTGTGCTGAAGATTTCTTCGCTGTTAGTACATTTCGCTGGGAAATATCGACGGCTGGCCTCTGTGGCCGAGCGGTTCTAGGCGCTTCAGACCGGAACCGCGCTGCTGCTACGGTCGCAGGTTCGAATCCTGCCTCGGGCATGACTGTGTGTGATGTTCTTAGGTTAGTTAGGTTTAAGTAGTTCTAAGTGTAGGGGACTGATGACCTCAGATGTTAAGTCCCACAGTCCTTAGAGCCATTTGAACCATCTGAAATATCGAAGGAGAAAGTCGGTTGGAACGGTTCGGAAAGCACTCGGCCAAAGGATGCAGTGTTCAAGACATTAGGAGTGGTCTTCGAACTGCTTTACCATGGTTTCTCTAAATGACTTGATAATTCCTTTAAAAAGCATACAGTCGTTATTTCTACCATCCCTTGTCCATTGCGAGTTAGTGTGACGTCTCTAGCAACCGCAACCTTGATGAAACGATAAAATTTATGCCTTGTTTCCTTATTGTTTCTTCTCTTTCAAGTTGTCAACGATCACTGAAACTATTACGGACTTGGTCACAGTGCTGATTGAAGAATGTCGTCTGCCATTAACCAAATGCGCCAAAGTGTTGTACACTATAAGAAAAAATCGACGCAGCATCATAGAATTGTCGGAGTGGAACGGAAATCGGTAGATACGATATACATGTACAGGAAAACAAATTATTATAAATTCAGAAAAAATGCATGATTTATTGTAGAGAAAGGGCTTCACAATAATGCTCTGGTCCATCTCTGGCCCTTATGCAAGCAGTTACTCGGCTTGCCACTGATCAAAAGAGTTGTTGGAAGTCCTCCTGAGCGAAATCGTGCGAAAATCTGTCCACGTGGCACGTCAGATCGTCAAAATCGCGATCTGGTTGGAAAGCCCTGCCCACAATTCTGCAAACGTTCTCAATGAGGGAGAGATAGGCGACCTCAGTGGCCGAAACAGGGTTTGGCAAGAATGAAAACATGCAGTGGAAATCTCGCCGTGTGTTGGCGGGCGTTACCTTTGTGAAATGTAAGCCAAGGATCACATACCATGATGAGCAACAAAACAGGGGCGTTGAATATCGTCTACATATCTCTGTGCTGTCAGAAGAATAGAAAGACACATTTTTAAGAAGAAGCTGCGAACCTGGATGTAAGCTAACGACATGGGTGTGGCCTCTTTACAGATACTGTCGATTGTAGCTGTATCGATCGGTGGTAGGAAAGCTACAAAATACTCTTGAGATGTTTACATGCGTACACTGTCTGCCCGAGTGTGTGTTATAGGTAACAGGTAAGCGTCGTTGGCAGTGACGAGAGAGAAATCTGGCTAAGACGACATTGAGCTTCATGAGACCAGGCTGAGAACTTAGTGTGGACTCGGGTAGTTATGGTCAACTCGGACTCTGTCCCCCGTCACACTGAGCGGCAGCACCACCTCCGCTTGGCTCCCTGCGGGCACTGGTCGGTGGTCTTATCACTTCTGGTCGGTAGCTAAGGGTGCTCATCTTCGGAGGGTCAGACCGTCCAAGAGGGTGACTTCCTAAGATTCCAGAGCGCTGCGTGGAACATAGTAGCGGTTACTCTCTGACTTCACTACAAACGGAGTGGATGAATGGCTGCCGGCCGCGGTGGTCTCGCGGTTCTAGGTGCGCAGTCCGGAACCGTGCGACTGCTACGGTCGCAGGTTCGAATCCTGTCTCGGGCATGGATGTGTGTGATGTCCTTAGGTTAGTTAGGTTTAAGTAGTTCTAAGTTCTAGGGGACTGATGACCACAGCAGTTGAGTCCCATAGTGCTCAGAGCCATTTGAACCATTTGATGAATGGCTAAAGAATTTTGTTGTTGTTGTTGTTGTTGTTGTTGTTGTTGCTACTAGCTATGTAAATGATGGCTGCTATATACAAACTTACAGGATCAAATGTTGCATACCGCCCTTGGGACAGCACACTGGTCGTTTTGGAGCACTGCTCATGTCTTGGAACTACACTACCGCCCATTAAAATTGCTACATCACGAAGATGACGTGCTACAGACGTGATATTTAGCCGACAGGAAGAAGATGCTGTGACATGCAAATGATTAGCTTTTCAGAGCATTCACACAAGGTTGGCGCCGGTGGCGACACCTACAACGTGGTGACATGAGGAAAGTTTCCAGCCGATTTCTCATACACAAACAGCAGTTGACCGGCGTTGCCTGGTGAAATGTTGTTGTGATGCCTCGTGTAAGGAGAAGAAATGCGTACCATCACGTTTCCGACTTTGATAAAGTTCGGATTGTAGCCTATCGCGATTGCGGTTTATCGTATCGCGACATTGCTGCTCGCGTTGGTCGAGATCCAATGACTGTTAGCAGAATATAGAATCGGTGGGTTCAGGAGGGTAATGCGGAACGCCGTGCTGGATCCCAACGGCCTCGTATCACTAGCAGTCGAGATGACAGGCATCTTATCCGCATGGCTGTAACTGATTGTGCAGCCACGTCTCGATCCCTGAGTCAACAGATGGGGACGTTTGCAAGACAACAACCATCTGCACGAACAGTTCAAATGGTTCAAATGGCTCTGAGCACTATGGGACTCAACTGCTGAGGTCATTAGTCCCCTAGAACTTAGAACTAGTTAAACCTAACTAACCTAAGGACATCACAAACATCCATGCCCGAGGCAGGATTCGAACCTGCGAACGTAGCGGTCTTGCGGTTCCAGACTGCAGTGCCTTTAACCGCACGGCCACTTCGGCCGGCTGCACGAACAGTTCGACGACCTTTGCAGCAGCATGGATCAGCAGCTCGGAGACCATGGCTGTGGTTACCCTTGACGCTGCATAACACACAGGAGCGCCTGCGATGGTATAGTCAACGACGAACCTGGGTGCACGAATGGCAAAATGTCATTTCTTCGGATGAATCCAGGTTCTGTTTACAGCATCATGACGCTCGCATCTGTGTTTGGCGACATCGCGGTGAACGCACAATGGAAGCGAGTATTCGCATCGCCATAGTGGCGTATCACCCGGCGTGATGGTATGGGGTGCCATTGGTTACAGCGTCTCGGTCACCTCTTGTTCGCATTGACGGCAATTTGAACAGTGGACGTTACATTTCAAATGTGTTATGACCCGTGGCTCTACCCTTCATTCGATCCCTGCGGAACCCTACATTTGAGCAGGATAATGCACGACCGCATGTTGGAGGTCCTGTACGGGCCTTTCTGGATACAGAAAATGCTCGGCTGCTGCCCTGGCCAGCACATTCTCCGGATCTCTCACCAACTGAAAACGTCTGGTCAATGGTGGCCGAGCAACTGGCTCGTCCCAATACGCCAGTCACTACTCTTGCTGAACTCTGGTATCGTGTTGAAGCTGCATGGGCAGCTGTATCTGTACACGCCATCCAAGCTCTGTTTGACTCAATGCCCAGGCGTATCAAGGCCGTTATTACGGCCAGAGGTGGTTGTTCTGGGTACTGATTTCTCAGGATCTACGCACCCAAATTGGGTGAAAATATAATCACATGTTAGTTCTAGTATATTTGTCCAATAAATACCCGTTTATCATCTGCATTTCTTCTTGTTGTAGCAATTTTAATGGCCAGTAGTGTAGTACCAGGCGGTCATGTGACCGTACATCAATGACTAAGTCTTGACACTGAAATGGTGTGTACTTACGCGTCGCTGAATGGACTTAGCATAGTGATAAAATGGGTCGACGGAATGCCAGAACGGAACTCTCCTGTCTGAACGTGGGCACGAGCATACCGTCAATTGAGCTGCCCAATTTCTATGTATATGAAGGCAGGCTGTTGAAAGTGGGTACAGATAACGACGTACCACTCGCAGTCATGAATCACGGCGTAAGTCGTGGAAATATTTTAACCGACTGGGACTGGAAACTGGTGACACGCCTTGCCAATGAGAGTCGGTTTCAAACATGACAATAATAGCTGCTGTTAGTGAATTTAGGTCCATCTCAAGCAGTTTCCGGATGAACGTCATGAACGGAGCAGCATGCAGTGTACGTTTAGTATCGAGTACTTCGTAAAAGGCCAGTGCTCACAGGGGCACGTAAAGCTACTCATTGGCCAAACTGGACAGTAGTTTGGTGAAGCCCTGTGTTGTGGTCCGGTAAGTGACTATTTATCGTGTTTCCGACAGATGTAAGACGCCGAGTGTACCAGCGATTCAATGAGGCTTTTAATCCGCCGTGTGTGGAGGTTTTAGTTCAGGCCGGAGGTGATTTTGTGATGTTTTGGAGGTGGTTTTCGCGCCGTGACTTGGGCCCAGTAATTTAGTTTATCGTGAACATAAACTAGGATATTTATTTCAACATTCTCGGTGATGAAGTATTGCCCCTTACAGCACATCCTCACGTTGAGTACGCTGTGAACGCTCTTCCAATATGACAACAGTTATGATCACAGGGCTCCACGCTTACGTTCCTGGCTTTTCGGATCTTCAGGTATCCTTTGGAAGCTCGTATGGCAGGTTAGATCACCCGATGTCTGGAGTGTATTTGTAACAAAAGTCGAAAGACAGGAATCAACATGCTCGGATTTGGTGTTTCTACGGGGTCTAATCGTCAATGAGTTGCTTCAGTTGAATGTGGCACACATACCTACAGAAACTTGTTACTTCTCTTACCGCCGAATTTAGGCCATTATCATAAATAGGAAATACGTTACACGGTATTAGAGCTTGCTGGACTGCTCCCTACTTGTGTGCGTGGAAAAAAAAAATTGGAAGTTTGTGGTAAGAGCTTATGGGGCCAAACTGCTGAGGTCATCGGTCCCTAAGCGTATTCACTACTTAATCTAACTTGAACTAACTTACGCTAAGGACAACACACACACCCATGCCCGACGGAGGAGTCGAACCTCCCACAGGGGGGGCCGTGCCAACCGTGACAAGACGCCCCAGACCGCGTGGCTACCCCGCGCGGCAGGATGTGGAAAAGTACTGAGAAGTAAGCACAGAAGTAGGACGGCTTGAATGAAATGAAAAAGTGTCGAAAACGAACTATATTAGTGCCAGTTCCTTTGTTCGTAGTTGGATTGATACAAATCACACTGACTACCTGACATTTAACCATTACATGTTGAGACGTCCGCAAGGAGAAGAAAATAAACAGCGTAGGAACGCCAATCAATCAGGCAATATTGAATAAAACGTCCCACTGGCTCTTCCGTAACGGTGAAAACAGTTCCTCTTTTACCATTTCGTTTCATCGCTAGTTGAACACATTTAGCGTTATGTTTTCCTTCCGGCAGACCGTATCACGTGATTCGCGATGCTTTCGAGTGCAACTCCGCGCTGTCTACTGCGGCTGACGTGTCTGTTGTTGATGCGATCCACTACTAATGCAGCATGTCACGGGGATAGCTGGTTCGATGCTCATTCGTGCGCGGCGTCGTAAGTTGCATCTCGCTGAACATGCCAGATGCACTTCACGATCGCTAAAACTCACTGTTAAAGACGTCAGACCACATCTCGTCGGCACGCGTTCTGACTCGAGTCGTGTCATTTGCAAAGGGAAGCCTGAGTTTGACTCGCTTTGTCTCTCTGCCGTTCACGAGTCGCCTCTGGTATCTGACAAGTATAGGGGCAGTTGATTAGGCATCGATGTATCGACACTACTTGCAAAATGAACCAATACATAACGGCGAAATTACCTTCAGCGATGTATCGATATCGAAATGGAAAGTCTAGTGCCAATATTTGTATTTTATAACTTTTCGCAATTTTCGATGAATATTTGAAGTTGTTCTTTTGAAATTGTAGTAGACAATAATTTTACTTGCACCGTGTGAGAGTGTCTTACTACCTTTTGAGCTTACATCACTTCCACCGTTTATCTTTCACTGTGTAAACGAAGTATAGATGGCGCAAAGAAGAAATCCGATTCCACTGGAGGGTGGCGGTGTGGATGGAGTAACAAGATACCCAATGTGAAAAAATAGCACACCAGTTGAGTTAAAAGAAAAAAAAATAACGTGATTAGTACGCCATTTCCTCACACCGGAATTCTTCAAAAACAGTTGCTCAAACTGATGAACAAATATATAAACGACAAGATTGGTCCTTGCGTTCCGTGGAGTCGTGTGAGGGGAAACGCTGACGTAATCGGCGCTCGGCGCTACCTACACGAACTGTAACTCTTAACTTCACCACGCAATTTTGACAATACAACTGCTTGGTCGCTGGAGTTTGCAAAAGTGAAAAAAAAAGGAAGTCGACATGAAGTATTCCAGACAAATCCGATATGAAACGAAACCCAACGACGGACCCATCTGACACCTTTTACCTGTAGTTATCATTTTTAGCAAAGTGCTTAACGCTGAGCGTGAACGTGCATCGTTTTCCTTTCAGTTCTTGCTCTGAGTGGGATAAGCAGACTGCTAGCTTGTTGATATTCAGAGTATCTAATAATAAATTAGTACTTAAATATACAGCTCAAAAACTGGCAGTATACAATATGCAGTCAATATTTTTTATATTTTTTGGAAGGTAGGGCAATATTTTGGTCGTCGATATATAGATAATTTTTTGTATATATCGAAGGTCGATAATGATATGTTTTTAAATATCGGTGTATCCGATTCCCTATATTCCTAAAAGTATAAGCAATCCTAGACAAGTCTAAATATCAGCAAACCAGCTACGGAGAGATAAGGTTGCGCTGCCTCTACACAATGGCAACGAAATGACTGTTTCAACAGTAGCCATACGCAGTGAAGAATAAAATGCAACGAATATTCCGATAAAGTATATACGACTGTCCGATGAAGATGGATGAGCCCTTAAGAGTCAGACGTCAAACCATTACTTTTATAGAGAGCCTCTCAAAGCAACACAGTACGATTTACCACGAACTCTTAGTGTTCAGTAGCACATACTTGAGTTTGAAGCGATGGAAGTGCTCGTATTTTGTTGAATGAAGAGGTCAACATGATAGCTCTTCGAACTCTATATGTTCTAAGGATGCATACATCATTAGTTCATTCTTATGAAGCCCAGCTCAAACACTTTGAACTGTAAAGTGAATGTGTTTGGGAAAAAGTAATAAAAAATTTCATGGTCGAACAAACATCCAATACAGGAAACTGCAAAATGATCAAAATATCAAAAACAGCGAAAAATCAAAGGAAAGTACAAACTAGACCAAATTCACATATGGTGGAAGTATTGTAGGACCATAGGACCAAAGTCTAAGAGAGATGGAGGAACGAACTAACGACTAGAGGAAGCAAGCAACGTTTAGAGGAACCAACCAACGGCTGGAGAAACCAAACAGCTACTGAAGGAACGAACCAGACTGGACGAACCAAGCAACGACTGCTGGAACCAAGAACCAAGGGGTAGACGAGACAAGAGCTGAAGGCAAATAGTATAGTTATGATGTGACGATAAAGTTAAATGCTAAGTGATTCGACTTTATGGGACTAATTTAGAAAATTTCAAATTGGAACCAAAATAAAAATCAGCAACCGGTCAGGAAGTTTTGTGGTATCGGGTATTTTTGACTATACACTAATGGAGAAAAATTAATGAAGCGTACAGAAATTTCGGCAATACATTTGTCTAGTAGACATATTTTAGTGATTAACATGGCAAGACGTAAGCCATTGCAAATATGAAATGCTGGCACATTAATAACCAGTGTAGCCACCAAATGTTGAATGCAAGCATAAAAATGTTTCTGTATTGTCTTCAACAGGTGCCAGATGTCAGTTTGATGGATGGAGTACCATACACGTTGCACTTTTCGGTCAATACAAGGAAAGTTAATGCCGGTTGTGTATGACACTAGAATTGTCGTCCGATGATGTCCTGTGTGTGTTTCATTGGAGGCAGATGTGGTAATCAAACAGATGAAGTCGACATGGCGACACTCTCTAGAGCATGTCGGTTTACAACAACAGTATGTGGTCGAGCGTTATACTGTTGGAAAACACCCTGTGGAATGCTGTTCATAAATGGCAGCAAAACAGGTTGAATCACCGGACTGACGTACAACTTCGCAGACAGGGCGCGTGGGATAACCACGAGAGCGCTCCTGCTGTCATACGAAATCACACCCCAGACCATACATAACTCCAGGTGTAGGTCCAGTGTGTGTAGCACGCAGACAGGTTGGTTGCATGCTGTCAGTTGGCCTCCTTCTAGACAATACACAGAACCGGCTTTCATTACGAAGCACAATAGACCTCCTCCGTGCCATCCAATGACGTCTTGCTTGGCGCCAGTGAAGTCGTAAATGGAGGGGCTTTGCGGTCAGTGGATTGCACACTGCAGGGCGTCTGGCTCTGAGCTGAGTTGTCCGGGTAAGTACACGATTCGTAACAGTTCGTTGCATCACTGTAGTGCCAACTGCTGCTGAAGTTGCTGCTGCAGATGCAGTACAATGCACCAGAGCCATGCGCTGATCAGGATGGTCTTCCCTCTTGGTAAAGCCCCTTGGTAAGGCCCTTTGCTGTTCCTTATGTACATAAACGATTTGGGAGACAAGCTGAGCAGCCGTCTTCGGTTGTTTGCAGATGACGCTGTCGTTTATCCGGCCGGCGATGAACCCTCTGCCAGGCAGTTAAATGTGATTTGCAGAGTGTCCATGTAGATGTAGACATGTAGATGTAGATGTCGTCGTCCGGAGGCCTGCCTTTTAGCGGCCGTACATCCTCGTGGCCACCGCTGCCAGCAGTCATGTACACTGGCTACAATTCTGCAGCCTTTCCGCAATATCGCAGAAGAAACATCCAGCTTCTCGTAGCCCTGTTACACAACCTCGTTCAAACTCAGTGAGGACTGATAATGGCGTCTTTGTCGTCTAAAAGGCCTTGACTAACATCGAGTCACCATGTCCAGTCTCAAAGGTAAGTAAGACTCACAACCAATAGCCTGTGTTTAAAGTAAACCTGGTTTGCTTTCTCATGTTGGCGCTACTAGCGCCACTCTTATGCAGTTGGCACGAAATTTGAATAGACGTCATCTTTCAGACGTAGATACGCGCCTACCAACTTCCGTTCATGTCGTACAACTCCTCCGTGGTGTTGCGATTTTTTCCGTCAGTGCACAGGGTGAAAAGTATTTAAACCGACTAACTCTGGGAAGTTGTAGGGGGCATCAAAACAAATATTTTTCCCTAATGTCATTTTTTCCTATGAGGAGTATTTAAACCGGTAGAAGAAGACTTCTCTGGCGACAAATTAATTAATCCAACAAAAATGTCCAGAGGGAACGTATCTGGGGATCGAGCAGGCCATTGTACAGGACCACATCTGCCAATCCATGTTTCTGGGAACCGTCGGTCCAGGAATCGACGCACACGAAGACTGAAATGCGCCGGCGCCCCATGTCAGAACCACATGCGTTGTCTTGTAGGGAGCGGGACGTTTTCCAGCAATTCCGGCAATGCTCTGGCAAGAAAATTGTAATAGTGCCTGCCATTTAATGGCCTAGGTAGCAGATACGGCCCAATTACACAGTCCCCAAACTACCGACCCACACATTAACGAAGAACCGCACTTGATGAGCGCTAGTAGCTGTGACATGTGGGTTATCCTCACTCCAAACATGCGAATTGTGCATGTTGAAGACTCCATCACGCCCGAACGTTGCTTCATCGGCAAGCAACAGAGAGGATGGAAATGCAGGATGCATTTCACAGTGTCCCAGGTACCACTGCGAAAACTGTGCTCTGGGTGGATAATCAACTTGTTCCAGGTTGTGGACGCACTGTAAGTCAAATGGACGTAACACCTGCTCTCGAAGGACTGTACTTTGCACGAGTGCTGATTGAAGGATCCCGCTCCACAAGCTGCAAGACAGCTTCCTCAAACTGCAGCGTTCTTACCGTGCGACGGCATCCCTGTCCAGGCAATCTGCTAAATGACCCGGTCTCACGCAGACGTTGGTACACAGCAGCAAAGGTCGCATCTACCTCTAGATCTACATTTATACTCCGCAAGCCACCCAACGGTGTGTGGCGGAGGGCACTTTACGTGCCACTATCATTACCTCCCTTTTCTGTTCCAGTCGCGTATGGTTCGCGGGAAGAACGACTGTCTGAAAGCCTCCGTGCGCGCTCGAATCTCTCTAATTTTACATTCGTGATCTCCTCAGGAGGTATAAGTAGGGGGAAGCAATATATTCGATACCTCATCCAGAAACGCACCCTCTCGAAACCTGGCGAGCAAGCTACACCGCGATGCAGAGCGCATCTCTTGCAGAGTCTGCCACTTGAGTTTGCTAAACATCTCCGTAACGCTATCACGGTTACCAAATAACCCTGTGACGAAACGCGCCGCTCTTCTTTGGATCCTCTCTATCTCCTCCGTCAACCCGATCTGGTACGGATCCCACACTGTTGAGCAATACTCAAGTATAGGTCGAACGAGTGTTTTGTAAGCCACCTCCTTTGTTGATGGACTACATTTTCTAAGGACTCTCCCAATGAATCTAAGCCTGGTACCCGCCTTACCAACAATTAATTTTATATGATCATTCCACTTCAAATCGTTCCGCACGCATACTCCCAGATATTTTACAGAAGTAACTGCTACCAGTGGCCCGCATCTCGTGGTCGTACGGTAGCGTTCTCGCTTCCCACGCCCGGGTTCCCGGGTTCGATTCCCGGCGGGGTCAGGGATTTTCTCTGCCTCGTGATGGCTGGGTGTTGTGTGCTGTCCTTAGGTTAGTTAGGTTTAAGTAGTTCTAAGTTCTAGGGGACTTACGACCACAGCAGTTGAGTCCCATAATGCTCAGAGCCATTTTTTTGCTACCAGTGTTTGTTCGGCTATCGTATAATCATACAATAAAGGATCCTTCTTTCTATGTATTCGCAATACGTGAAATGATAATTAATTAGACACCCTAGTTGCAAGCAGGCGTTGATATACTTCACTGGGGACATGTTGAAAATGTGTGCCCCGACCGGGACTCGAACCCGGGATCTCCTGCTTACATGGCAGACGCTCTATCTCTAAGCAGGAGATCCCGGGTTCGAGTCCCGGTCGGAGCACACATTTTCAACATGTCCCCAGTGAAGTATATCAACGCCTGTTTGCAGCTAGGATGTCTAATTAATTATCATTTCATTTCTAGCAAAGCTGCATGGTCATCCACGGTACGTGTTCTTTCGGGAACAGATACTACCGTCATATATATTCGCAATACATTACATTTGTCTATGTTAAGGGTCAGTTGCCACTCCCTGCACCAAGTGCCTATCCGTTGCAGATCTTCCTGCATTTCGCTACTATTTTCTAATGCTGCAACTTCTCTGTATACTACAGCATCATCCGCGAAAAGCCGCATGGAACTTCCGACACTATCTACTAGATCATTTATATATATTGTGAAAAGCAATGGTCCCATAACACTCCCCTGTGGCACGCCAGAGGTTACTTTAACGTCTGTAGACGTCTCTGCATTGATAACAACATGCTGTGTTCTGTTTGCTAAAAAGTCTTCAATCCAGCCACACAGCTGGTCTGCTATTCCGTAGGCTCTTACTTTGTTTACCAGGCGACAGTGCGGAACTGTATCGAACGCCTTCCGGAAGTCAAGGAAAATAGCATCTACCTGGGAGCCTGTATCTAATATTTTCTGGGTCTCATGAACAAATAAAGGGAGTTGGGTCTCACACGATCGCTGTTTCCGGAATCCATGTTGATTCCTACAGAGTAGATTATGGGTTTCCAAAAATGACATGATACTCGAGCAAAAAACATGGTCTAAAATTCTACAACAGATCGACGTCAGAGATATAGGTCTATAGTTTTGTGCATCTGTTCGACGACCCTTCTTGAAGACTGGGACTACCTGTGCTCTTTTCCAATCATTTGGAACCTTCCGTTCCTCTAGAGACTTGCGATACACGGCTGTCAGAAGGGGGGCAAGTTCTTTCGCGTACTCTGTGTAGAAACGAATTGGTATCCCGTCAGGTCCAGTGGACTTTACTCTGTTGAGTGATTCCAGTTGCTTTTCTATTCCTTGGACACTTATTTCGATGTCAGCCATTTTTTCGTTTGTGCGAGGATTTAGAGAAGGAACTGCAGTGCGGTCTTCCTCTGTGAAACAGATTTGGAAAAAGGTGTTTAGTATTTCAGCTTTACGCGTGTCATCCTCTGTTTCAATGCCATCATCATCCCGGAGTGTCTGGATATGCTGTTTCGAGCCACTTACTGATTTAACGTAAGACCAGAACTTCCTAGGATTTTCTGTTAAGTCGGTACATAGAATTTTACTTTCGAATTCACTGAACGCTTCACGCATAGCCCTCCTTACGCTAACTTTGCCATCGTTTAGGTTCTGTTTGTCTGAGAGGTTTTGGCTGCGTTTAAACTTGGAGTGAAGCTCTCTTTGCTTTCGCAGTAGCTTCCTAACTTTGTTCTTGAACCACGGTGGGTTTTTCCCGTCCCTCACAGTTTTACTCGGCACGTACCTGTCTAAAACGCATTTTACAATTGCCATAAACTTTTTCCATAAACGCTCAACATTGTCAGTGTCGGAACAGAAATTTTTGTTTTGATCTGTTAGGTAGTCTGAAATCTGCCTTCTATTCCTCTTGCTAAATAGATAAACCTTTCTCCCTTTTTTTATATTCCTATTAACTTCCATGTTCAGGGATGCTGCAACGGCCTTATGATCACTGATTCCCTGTTCTGCACTCACGGAGTCGAAAAGTTCGGGTATGTTTGTTATCAGTAGGTCCAAGATGTTATCTCCACGAGTCGGTTCTCTGTTTAATTGCTCGAGGTAATTTTCGGATAGTGCACTCAGTATAATGTCACTCGATGCTCTGTCCCTACCACCCGTTCTAAACATCTGAGTGTCCCAGTCTATATCTGGTAAATTGAAATCTCCACCTAAGACTATAATATGCTGAGAAAATTTATGTGCAATGTATTCCAAATTTTCTCTCAGTTGTTCTGCAACTAATGCTGCTGAGTCGGGAGGTCGGTAAAAGGAGCCAATTATTAACCTAGCTCGGTTGTTGAGTGTAACCTCCACCCATAATATTTCACAGGAACTATCCACTTCTACTACACTACAGGATAAACTACTACTAACAGCGACAAACACGCCACCACCGGTTGCATGCAATCTATCCTTTCTAAACACCGTCTGTGCCTTTGTAAAAATTTCGGCTGAATTTATCTCTGGCTTCAGCCAGCTTTCTGCACCTATAACGATTTCAGCTTCGGTGCTTTCTATCAGCGCTTGAAGTTCCGGTACTTTACCAATGCAGCTTCGACAGTTTACAATTACAATACCGATTGCTGCTTGGTCCCCGCATGTCCTGACTTTGCCCCGCACCCTTTGAGGCTGTTGCCCTTTCTGTACTTGCCCGAGGCCATCTAACCTAAAAAACCGCCCAGTCCACGCCACACAACTCCTGCTACCCGTGTAGCCGCTTGCTGCGTGTAGTGGACTCCTGACCTATCCAGCGGAACCCGAAACCCGACCACCCTATGGCGCAAGTCGAGGAATCTGCAGCCCACACGGTCGCAGAACCGTCTCAGCCTCTGATCAGACCCTCCACTCGGCTCTGTACCAAAAGTCCGCAGTCAGTCCTGTCGACGATGCTGCAGATGGTGGGCTCTGCTTTCATCCCGCTAGCGAGACTGGCAGTCTTCACGAAATCAGATAGCCGCCGGAAGCCAGAGAGGATTTCCTCCGATCCATAGCGACACACATCTTTGGTGCCGACATGAGCGACCACCTGCAGATGGGTGCAACCTGTACCCTTCACGGCATCCGGAAGGACCTTTTCCACATCTGGATGACTCCCCCCGGTATGCACATGGAGTGCACATTGGTTTTCTTCCCCTCTCTTGCTGCCATATCCCTAAGGGGCCCCATTACGCGCCTGACGTTGGAGCTCCCAACTACCAGTAAGCCCACCCTCTGCGACCGCCCGGATCTTGCAGACTGAGGGGCAACCTTTGGAACAGGACAAGCAGCCATCTCCGGCCGAACATCAGTATCAGCCGGAGACAGAGCCTGAAACCGGTTCGTCAGACAAACTGGAGAGGCTTTCCGTTCAGCCCTCCGGAATGTCTTTCGCCCCCTTCCACACCTCGAGATGACCTCCCACTCTACCACAGGTGAGGGATCAGCCTCAATGTGGGCAGTATCCCGGGCAACCACAGTCTTAGTCCGATCGGGGGATGCGTGGGACGAGCTGGCCGTCCCCGACAAACCCCCATCCGGACCCCACAGTGATGCCCATTGGCAACAGCCTCAAGCTGTGTGACTGAAGCCAACACTGCCTGAAGCTGGGAGCGAAGGGATGCCAAGTCAGCCTGCATCCGAACACAGCAGTTGCAGTCCCTATCCATGCTAAAAACTGTTGTGCAAAGAACGTCTGATGCGGGATACGGCGATTAGGATATTGTTGTTGATAAACCTGCTGTACAGCTCGTCCGTTGTGGTGCGCTACGTAGTACGAGGGGGGACCCAAAAGAAACCGGACTCCGAGGGCGCTGCCACTCGTAGATGTAGAGCAGGGTTCTCACGCTAGATGGTGTTAGTAGAGACCTTCATGAAACAGCCGTGCAGACGGCGTCAGTGAAGAGCTGAACGTGCAAGTGTGGTATTGTGTTTCTCTTACTGTTGGCGGGTTACCTCTGCGAAGTCGTTTTGGCAAGTTTAAAAGAACAAAGAGTGAGTGTGAAATGTTGTTTCCTGCTTCGAAAACTGCAACGGAGACACACCAAATGCTACAGGAAGCTTTACAGGAGGACGCTATGAGCCGCACACAGGTTTTCGAGTGGTTTGGGCGCTTTAAACGTGGTGAGATGGGTGTTGAAGACCAATCTCGTTCTGGACGCCCTCCGACATCGCGAAATGAGGAGAACATAGAAAAGGTCCACCTAAAGATCAACGAGGATCGTCGCCAAACGATCGACCAAATTTCAGTAGAGACAGGAATCAGTTGGAGCTCGTGCCAGCGGATTATTAGTGAGGATTTACACATGAGACGTGTTGCTGCTAAATTTTTTTCGCGCCTTCTCACACAGGAGCAATAAACCATCCACCTGAATGTGTGTCAGGACTTGAAAACAGAGATTGCACGTGATCCAAACTTCTTGAACAAAGTCATTACAGGGGATGAGAGTTGGTGTTACGGGTATGACCCAGAAACCAAGCAAGCGTCAAGCCAGTGGAGGACTCCCAACTCTCCCAGACCAAATAAAGAAAGGCAAGTAAGGTCAAATGCGAAGACGATGACCGTTGTCTTTTTTGATGTTCGTGGAATTGTGCATCGGGAATTCGTACCCCCTGGCCAGACTGTTAACCAGCACTTTTACTTGGATGTTTTAAGGCGTCTGCGAGAGGATGTGAGGAGGAAAGGCCCGGAACTTCGGCGATCAGGTGACTGATTTATGCATCACGACAACGCTACAGGACACACGGCCTTACGAGTGACCCACTATTTGGCATCTCAGAGGTGATCTGTCGTTCCCCACGCTCCGTATTCGCCGGACCTGGCCCCGTGCGACTTTTTCCTATTTCCACGAATGAAAAAAACGCTAAAGGGGGAGCGTTATGACGATGTGGAAGCGGTAAAAACAGCTTCGCAAAGAGCACTGGACAATATCAAACTTGAAGAGTTTGAAACATGCTTCCAACAGTGGGAAAAGAGACTTGACAAGTGCATCGCATGTAATGGACAGTATTTTGAAGGTGACTGAAGTAATTTTGTAAAAAGGTTCATCAATAAATTTTTTATGACAACAATCCGGTTTCTTTTGGATCTCCCTCTCGTACGCACCAAGCATGTCAGTGTACTCACTCCAGGTGTATCGCTCCATTAGTAAACAGAGACAATGCACTACTACACTGGTGGACAGCAGTTGTCTACAACTGAAAAGCGTAATACGCCCTCTAACAACTGAAGATCGTAATACGGCCTCTAACAAGTGAAGAGCGTGACACTGCCTCCACCGGTTTAAATAATCCTCATAGGAAAAAATAACATTCGGGAAAAATATTTGCTTTGATGTCCCCTACAACCTCCCAGAGTTTGTCGGTTTAAATACTTTTCACCTTGTATATTCTTTGCATCACTAGATGGATGGAATAAACGGTAACACATCGATCCTGTTTTACGCACATACTGTGAGTGTTCGTAACACCTGCAAAATTGTATAACGCACAGCCATAGTCCTGAGGCCGTATTTCAAAGCAACAGCACACAGGTATGTTTTTCCAGTGACCAGAATGCCCACCAGACACTGCTTCTCTGGGGCCTGCTTGCAGCACCAACAGGTGGCCACCTAGAGACGTCTGTAGTAAGACGTTGGAGCGTCCGGGTGGAGGGAGCGTGCGGCCTGCGTGCACCTGCTGGAGGCCCGGAATTCGGCGGCGCGCTCCGCTTTTGGTCAGCGGCGTCTCGGGCAGGCAAGCCGGCCGCTGGACACTAGTCTGACAGGTCGCGGCCTCCAGCGGCCCCTCGGACGCCTGGACACCTGGACAGGCCGCACGTGGCCTCATGGCGGACCCTCCCACGCATGCCTGCCCGCGCTGCCGCACACACACATATCACTTTCATTTTTTAATTCGTTATTATTAGAGATAAGTGTTGAGCAAAAGCGAGAACAGACCAACCTGTGGTCTCCACAGGAACAACGAAAGACATCGCTGTCAGTATGGAAGTACACCTTCAGTACAGCTGGGATTCTCGGTACCGACAAAGGAAATCTATACCTACCGAGAAACACTGGACAAGGACATCAGTTGAACGGTCCCAGTCTTAAGACCCTAGCATATCGTGACTTCATCAGGGTTCGGTACCTCAGTCGGTAAAAACGGAACTCGTACAGGATCACTTCTTGTCTGTCTGTCCGGGTTTTCGAAGCCCTTTCTCTGTCCGTCAGTGCGTCAAGCTCTCTTTTTCCTCAAGACAGGGTAGACGTATCAAGTTGGAATTTAGGTCACATATTGAGGTCAACGCGCCCTTGGCGATGTGAAAAAGTGAAGCTTCTAAGTCAACGCCCCAGAAACATAACCTTTTATGTCACATATTTTGATTCGCGCAAACTCAGTCAACAAAACGTGCAGTCGACCTAGAATCACGAAATTTGCTAAGAAGCAAGGTTTCACAGTATAAACACAGGAAAAAATCCGAAAATTGTTAATTTCTAATTTCATCACGCGAAATAAACTGCATGTCATTTGTTATCAAAATGGTTCAAATAGCTCTAAACACTATGGGACTTAACATTTACACTGGACTCGTATTCTGGAGGACGACGGTTAAATCCCGCGTCCGGCCATCCTGATTTAGGTTTTTCGTGATTTCCCTAAATCGCTCCAGGCAAATCCTGGGATGGTTCCTTTCAAAGGGCACGGCCGACTTCCTTCCCTATCCGTCCCCAATCCGATGAAACCGATGACCTCGATGTTTGGTCTCTTCCCGCAAACAATCCAATCCAATCCAACTTAACATCTGAGGTCACCAGTCCCCTAGACTTAGCACTACTTAAACCTAACTAACCTAAGGATATCACACTTATCCGTGCCCGAGGCAGGAATCGAACCTACGACCGCAGCAGCAGCGCGGTTCCGGACTGAAGCGCCTTGAACCGCTTGACCACAGCGGCCAGCTATTTCTTATCAGACTGTTTGTCTGTCTGTTGGTCTGGACCCATTTTGCTCAGAAACGGTTATTAGCACTGAAAGTTAGCATATTTTGTATTTTACGCACAATTATTTTAGAAAATTTAATTTTATTTCCATGTAGACTGATTCTTTAATCTTGACTTTTACTTTCTTGTGCTGCTACCGAATGAAGTTTGTCCAGTACGAGTCGTAAACGCATGTCACTCCAAACTTAGATCGTAACAACATGCACATTAGGCCGTATCACAGCTGCTGCTCTTTTTTTTCTAACAACAACCTTTGTTAAATTTTCTTGTTTCACTGAGAAATATTTCAAGGGCTGCTTTAACGCCGCTCACTTTGCCAGTCAAATGCTACCAAGTGGCAGCTCGCAAACTGTGCAAACCACCTTGTGCAGTGTAACTTAAGGTGTGTGAAATGGACTTTCCATATCCTATGTGCACGCGGGTACTGCTGAGCTGCCCTTGAGAGCGTATGCCTCAGGTAGCCTGGAGACACCGTAGCGAACTGCGGCGGGCAGACATGGGTAATTTGTACAGTACTACGAAGTAGTACCTTGTGTGTTACGGAACAAAGTACATTTACGTCAACAAATTGTGTTTCGTTCTCATCATTGCGGAGTGGAAGTATGGTAATGGCAGTGAGTTCCCTCGTACTGCATACTACAAATGTATCAGTGCAGGACCACCAGTAGCCTGCAAGTGAGCTGGGCACAGCAGGTTAACTGTCCTTTAATGGAAATATCATGAAGCTGCAACATAAAGCAAAAATTGTGAGAGAAGTGCACTACAGTGTGATATAGGTGGGTGGGATTTCGCTGTGAAAGATGTAGGGATGCACGCGACAGATGTATCATCATAACACTGTAATAGGTATGACATCATATCAACAGACGGTCTCTGATTCTAAATTTCAGCCCATCTTGCAGACATATTATCCTGATGATAGTGTTAGTGCTTATAATGTGACGATGATGATGAGTAAAAACAACCTCATCCTTTTCATTACCTTGCTAATTTAATACAGCTCTGCTAACAGCTACATAAATTGTCAGAATACAAGATGCAAAGGACGTGCTAAGCAGTAAGGTCGTTTGTTAAGTATCGATATATCTACAATTAGCAAATAAATAACGATATTTATGGGAGATAATTTTTCCAATCTTGTTTGTGTCGGTATATCGATATCAAAATGGCAATATCCATATATTTATTTTATATTACATATTTTTTCACAACTTTTTATATATATTTGAAGTTGTTCTTTTGAAGTTGTAGTAGAACATAATTTCACTTTCACTGTGTGAAGGAGTGTTACTACTTTTTGAGCTTTCATCACGTCCTACTTTTCTCTTTGACTGTGTGCAGCACGTGTATGCTGCACAAAATAAGAAGTTCCGTTGCAGTGGAGAGGGACGGGAGGGCTGGCGCTGTGAATGTAATAACGAGTTCTAAGTGAAGAAATATCACCGCAGTTGCATTAAAAAACAGTCAACAAAAATCTAAATTTCAAGACTGCTCCTTGCGGTGGCTGGAGACATATGAGTGGAAATGCTCACGTAATCGACCCTCGGCGCTACGAACAGCAATTGTAAAGTTTAGCTTCATTACGTTATTCTGACACTTCAGCTGCTAGGTCGCTGGCGTTGGCAGGAATGAAAAAACAGGAATTTTGTTTTTGTATGTCCATCCTGTTGGCAGGAGGTCCTCCGGACGACGGCCGTTTACTATTGTGTGAAAACAAAACACCTGCACAAAAAATAATAAAATAAAATAAAGCCGGCCGAAGTGGCCGTGCGGTTAAAGGCGCTGCAGTCTGGAACCGCAAGACCGCTACGGTTGCAGGTTCGAATCCTGCCTCGGGCATGGATGTTTGTGATGTCCTTAGGTTAGTTAGGTTTAACTAGTTCTAAGTTCTAGGGGACTAATGACCTCAGCAGTTGAGTCCCATAGTGCTCAGAGCCATTTGAACCAAAATAAAATAAAGATAATATAATAAAATCATAAGGACGGCTATAGGTGTTTTATTTTGTCACAGGGAAGTCGACATGAAGTGTTCCGGTCAAATACGATACGAGACGAAACCTAACGACGGACCAATCGGATACCTTTTATTGTGCCACTTACATGCAGTTACCTTTGTTAGCAACGTGGGTTTCACCAAGAGCGAACGCGCATTGCAGGCCATGGCGGCCGAGCGGTTCTAGGCGCTACAGTCTGGAACCGCACGACCGCTACGGTCGCAGGTTCGAATCCTGTCTCGGGCATGCACGTGTGTGATGTCCTTAGGTTGGTTAGGTTTAAGTGGTTCTAAGTTCTAGGAGACTGATGACCTCAAATGTTAAGTCCCATAGTGCTCAGAGCCATTTGAACGTTCATTGTTTTCATTTCAGTTCTTACTCTAGGGATGATACGTAGGCTGCTAGCTTGTTGATGTACAGAATACCTAATAATAAAGCAATACTTAAATAAACAACTCTAAAAAATTGTCAAATGTGTGTGAAATCTTATGGGACTTGACTGCTAAGGCCATCAGTCCGTAAGCTTACACGCTACTTAACCTAAATTATCCGAAGGACAAACACACACACCCATGCCCGAGGGAGGACTCGAACCTCCGCCGGGACCAGCCGCACAGTCCGTGACTGCAACGCCCTAGACCGCTCCGCTAATCCCGCACGGCAAACAGCTCTAAAACTGGCGATATATTTACAATGTGCAGCAGATATTTTTATTGACAGTTACGTTGATACGTTCTACGTCGATATATCGATACTTTACACAGATACATCGAGAGCCGTAGCTATGATACTTATTTAAAATATCGATATATCCGACACGCGATATTTTTAAAAACATCGTCAGTTCTACTAAGCAGCCACCAGCGTGTTTGCATGTGAGCAGAGCCACGCCGCGCCGAGGAATGCCGGCGTGTGTGTGTGTTCTCTGGGCGCAGCTCCTACGCGGCGCAGCTTCCCCTCTGCGCACAGTGGCGGCTGGCGGCCGGAAACAGCGGACGCGTCCCTGTGAGTTGCAGTGGGCGCGGCCCGTTGTGGCGCTGTTAGCAGAAGGGGGCCACTGTGTCTCGCATTTGTCCAACACATTTTCACCGCACGGCTGCGGGAAAGCGGGCTCCGATCCGCGGTGCGGTGTGTACACGCCGGCTCTCGGGCTGCAGAGCCAACAGCGGCGGGCGCCTCTGACAACACGCGGCCGGTGATCGTCGCCGAGCGAGCCTTCTGTGGAGTGCCGCCGTCCCCTGACCGACAGCCAGACGGCCAGTCCTGGCCTTACAGGCGAGAGCTGCTCCGGTCTCATCTCTCAGACATCCAGCTCACCCTCAGCAATCACCCGTAGAATGCGCCTCTTACTGCCCACGGTCAGGAGAATACAGAAAATACACACTGTGTCCAGTCATACAGCCGGCCGCGGTGGCCGAGCAGTTATAGGCGCTTCAGTCCGGTACCGTGCGACTGCTACGGTCGCAGGTTCGAATCCTGCCTCGGGCATGGATGTGTGTGATGTCCTCAGGTTAGTTAGTTTTAAGTAGTTCTAAGTTCTAGGGGACTGATGACCTTAGATGTCAAGTTCCATACTGCTCAGACCTGTTTGAACCATTTTTTGTCCAGCATATTAGTATGACCAACTGTCGAAGCCCTCAGTATCCTCCTTTTGCTGCACCAACCGCTGCGAGATGTGTAGAAAGTGAGGCAGTAACTTTCGAGAAGGTATCGAAAGGGTTGGTAGTTTGGGGGAAGAGACCAAACAGCGAGGTTATCGGTCTCATACTATTAGGGAAGGATGGGACAGGAAGTCGGCTGTGCCATTTCAATGAACCATCCCGGCATTTGCCTTGATCGATTTAGGGAAATCACGGAAAACCTAAATCAGGATGGCCGGACGCGGGATTGAACCGTCGTCCTTCGGAATGCGCGTAGACAGGGATGTTCAAAAATGTGTGTGAAATCTTATGGGACTTAACTGCTAAGGTCATCAGTCCCTAAGCTTACACACTACTTATCCTAAATTATCCTAAGGACAAAGACACACACTCACGCCCGAGGGAGGACTCGAACCTCGACAGGGATGTGGAGCGTACGAACATCAGCCTTGGCCAGCAGAGCTACGTTTCTGTGTTGAGGTTCCAAGGCGCATACAAGCTCGATCGAGGTGGTCCCACAGATTTTCGACCGGGTTTGAAACGTGGGGGGTAGGTTTGGTGGCCGGGGGAGTACTTTAAACTCATCCTGGTGCTCTTAGAACCACTCACGTATACTGCTACCTGTGTGATACGTTGCGTTGTTCTCCTGGTAGATGCCATTGTGCCACGGAAAAAACGAACTGAATGCAGGTGTGGACATGGTCGCCAAAGGTAGATGCATACTGTTGTTGATCCAGTTTGCCTTCCAGAACGGCGACATCACCAACGCAATGATACGTAAACATTCCCCAGACAATAACGCTGCCCCCTCCGGGCTGCAGCCTTGCGACGATCGTTGCAGTGTGTTCGGTTTAAGACGTTTCACGCCGTACACGCCAGATGGAGTATAAAACGTGATTCATCTAATAAGGTCACCTGTCGCCACTCAGTGGGCGTCCACCCAGTTGCAGTACTGGCGTGCTGATTTCAGCATTCGTCACCGGCGAACAGATGTCAGCATGGGTGCACGAACCATGTTCATCGGAGGATTATACGCGGCAACGTTCGCTGAACGCTCTTTGTTGGCGGCCCCTTGGTTCACGTGGTCAGTCAGCTGCTCAACAGTTGCACGTGTAGTCGCCTGTACACATCTCCACAGCCGTATTTCACTCCTGTCATTTATGACCTGTGGCGGACCACAGCTCCCTCAATGCCGGTTTTGGATAACGCCATTTTGCCGTGCGTGGTATACTTTAATCATTGTGGCACTCGAACAGTTTACAAATGTAACGGTTTCGAAAATGCATCAACCCTTGTTCGGAATGCCATTGACGATGCTCGTTTGGGTCTCAGATAAATCTCTCCGTTTCCGCATTACAAGAACAACAACAACGACGACTGCGCTCTTTCCCCGCCCTCTCCCGCCCCCACGCGCTTTATACAGGGTGTTACAAAAAGGTGCGGCCAAACTTTCAGGAAACATTCCTCACACACAAATAAAGAAAAGATGTTATGTGGACATGTGTCCGGAAACGCTTAATTTCCATGTTAGAGGTCATTTTAGTTTCGTCAGTATGTACTGTACTTCCTCGATTCACCGCCATGATTTCATACGGGATACTCTACCTGTGCTGCTAGAACATGTGCCTTTACAAGTACAACACAACATGTGGTTCACGTACGATGGAGCTCCTGCACATTTCAGTCGAAGTGTTCGTACGCTTCTCAACAACAGATTCGGTGACCGATGGATTGGTAGAGGCGGACCAATTCCGTGGCCTCCACGCTCTCCTGACCTCAACCCTCTCGACTTTCATTTATGGGGGCATTTGAAAGCTCTTGTCTACGCAACCCCGGCACCAAATGTAGAGACTCTTCGTGCTCGTATTGTGGACGGCTGTGATACAATACGCCATTCTCCAGTGCAGGGCTGCATCAGCGCATCAGGGATTCCATGCGATGGAGGGTGGATGCATGTATCCTCGCTAACGGACGACATTTTGAACATTTCCTGTAACAAAGTGTTTGAAGTCACGCTGGTACGTTCTGTTGCTGTGTGTTTCCTTTCCATGATTAATGTGATTTGAAGAGAAGTAACAAAATGAGCTCTAACATGGAAAGTAAGCGTTTCCGGACACATGTCCACATAACATATTTTCTTTCTTTGTGTGTGAGGAATGTTTCCTGAAAGTTTGGCCTTACCTTTTTGTAACACCCTGTATACTTTCTCCACTGCCAGTGCTGCCACCTGTCGTCTGCGAGTGGTTACTGCACGTTGACATCGAACATAGGCGGTGGTCATGTTAATGTGACTGGAGGTTGTAATTACCAGAAGACACCTCAATGTGTCCCTCAGAATCTCTCTCTCTCTCTCTATGCATTATCTCTATGCACATAAATTTAAGTCGCTTGCTTGCATCCACTTGTATTGCAGGCTAATCTCAGGAACTGCTGTGAGGATTTTGATCCAGTTTTGACTGATAGTTACACTGATTCACGAGGAAGGTTTTTGTATGTAAGCTACAAAAATCTCAAAATATCGTACAAATTGTCCGAATTACGATGAATGAAATTTAAGTTGTGACAACGATGCCACTGCCATACAACGAACAGCTCCAGAGGGCAGCAATGGCTCGAGACTGCAACGAGCGGAATTTAATTCGCGACTGGTGTGGCGGGCTACCAGTGGAGCAGGTGTCTGAAAACTGAAGGGTTGTGGAATAGAATCCTCGCTGGGTCACCCTTTATCACTCTGCGTTTTAATTTACAGTACACCTATCAATGGTGTAGAGATATGCTTTTCGAAATGTGAAGACAATTTCAAACTGCCAATTTCTGCTTCCTTGAGCCAAGCAATCGCACTTCGCACTATTAATTCACAGAAAATTCTTCGAAAAACGGGCAGTGAGTTACTCTGATTTGAAGTATCGTAATAAATATGACCAACAACGAAAAGATAACGTCTTCATTTTCAGACTGTGACGTGAACGTGCAATTTGAAAAAACAAAGTTTTAACCAATAGTTTCCCTTCATTCGTTTGAGGACAATTGCATGGCGATAAAACATGCAATTCCAAAATATTCTGTGTTTCTTTTTTATCCTACAAGTAAAATGTTTGGGAAAAGCTACTTCAGCACTTTCGGCAACTTTGCTTCGTTTACGGAGTGCGGAGCGCAGCAGATAACTCAACACTGAGCTTTCTGCCTTCCTTGAATCAAACCCAGATGGGGACACGATTCATTGCGTGGCACCACCTAGAAGTCTGCTGTAGAGAGTCCACGACAATGCATTGCTTACCTTCAAGAGGAGAGCTGTAACAGGAGCTGGACACCTACATTATGCGTGCCTTTTCTGATTTTTTTCTGTTATTTGTGCCACCTCGGCCATTCTCCGATACATACTGAATCACTCACACACACATGCATCATGATTCGCATACAATATTAACATTGGTTGTAAAGGTGTTATTTACATCACCATGTGCCCCCATTATTGCCTTGAGATGTCACTCCTCACGCCAGTTCGATATGGAACTCGCAACATTCACATTTCCATACAGCGTCCCTGGTGTACGCTGCTTACATCACTTAAGCTTATATAAAGGTGGTGATTTCAAGGTACTTAACGTTGTTTCTGCAGTTTATTCATAACTGTACGCCAGGTATGAGCAACCTTTGCTGACCCACGCGCCTGATCCAGTAGGCTCACGGTCCATCTAGTCACATTTTGACAATAGTAACAGTACCTGTACAAATGCGTAGAAAATGAAGCAACATGAATAAAAACTTATGACTGTATTGTTTATAGTGGGGTATGGATATGTTGGCAATAATTATTATTTTAGTGTAGTAAAACTTGAATCTATATACTCTTTGCTATTGCATGATCTGTTAGGTACCTTAACTAATCTTGTTAGTCACGGTGTTTATATTCTGTAAATGTGCACACGGAAGATGGTTGTATGGTGAAGTGGCTGACGTTCAATAAAGAACCAATAAACAAAATATCTGTTAACCCTGTGGCCCTGTTGGAATGACTTTCACCTAGCATGCCGTGCAGCAAGATGCAGGCAGCTGAACCTTTACGCTTTACTTTGAACTTGAAGCGCCCTGTCACAGAAAAGACGGAGTTTTCCGTCTTTAGCCGACTGCAGTCGTGGTGCAGTTTCTCCAGCCGAAACTCAGACTGGGGGCAGTGAACCGCTTACCGCCAGCCATACCCGTATTTCAGCATTTTTGGAAATTCAACCACTAGGGGGTGAAAGTAGTGGGTGAATTTTTTAAAAAATAAACAGTTACTGCGGAACTACTGAAGGATTTTTAAGGCTACATCTATGGCCACTGATATTTGAGTTCTTGGTAAGAAATTAAAAAATGTGTGTTTCAGTGTTTCTGGAAACTGAAACCGTAAGGGAGTGCAATACAGGATGAAGGCTGGCTCTGAGCACTATGCGACTTAACTTCTGAGGTCATCAGTCGCCTAGAACTTAGAACTAATTAAACCTAACTAACCTAAGGACATCACACACATCCATGCCCGAGGCAGGATTCGAACCTGCGACCGTAGCGGTCACGCGGTTCCAGACTGAAGCGCCTTTAACCGCACGGCCACACCGGCCGGCAATACAAGATGAAAATTTTTAAGAAAATATTTCGTTACATCAAAAAAATTAATGCTAAATTTATTAACACGTTGGTATTTACTAGGGGATGAAAGTTGCTAAGGAAATATCTCCACAAGAACGCAAAAGGAATGTTTAACAAAACTTTGGACTCCAGTTACCAGAATCGCTTTTTGGTCAGAAGTACATTCGAAAACAACAATGCTTACATGGCCTTAATTAGCGTGAAAAGTTTAGAAGGTGCTGCAATTTGTGAACAACATAGCAATTCGATTAAATAAAAACAAAACAATCTCTCCAAGCCACACAGTCTGCGCGAGCGAAGCAGCGGGCGCTAAGCTAGTGATTCTATAAAGTAGATATCTTACAGACAGCTCGTGTGAACCATCCTAAAATACTGCTCAAGTGTGTGCGACCGGTACCCAGTAGGACAAACAATGATACTGAACTTACACAGAGAAGGGCGGCACAAATGTTCACATGTTTGTTCACCTGTGACAGAGTGTCACAGAGATGCTGAAAGAACTGAACTGGCACATGATTTACGCCAACTATCATGCGAAAGCCTGTTTACCTTTTTACGGCGTTTCAAGATCCACCTGCAAACCATGAATCGAAGAATATATTAAATCTCCCTACATATCGCTCCTGTAGAGATTTTGAAGACAGGATTAGATTAATTACAGATCACACAAAGGCATTTACACAGTCATTCTTTCGATGCGCCATGCGTGAATGGAACGGGAAGGATCCTATGGGAAGTTCCATCTGCCACGAACCTCACAGTGGTTTGCAGATTATGAACGTAGAGGTAGAGGCATAACACACCTGTCTGCAATTCCTCTGCCTGCCTGTTACATCCACCCACCTTCTCCCATTCAGCATCGACACATCAAAATTTCTAGAAAACCCACAACAACTGTAAAAACTCCGCCAACCTTACCAGAAAACTCTAACTCCAACCACCAATCAGTGCTGGAAGGAATTGGCACCATGAATGCTGGAGGGCTGACCATAAATCCGTAAGAGTACGAGAGGGTGGAGATCTCTTCTGAACAGCACGTTGCAAGGCATCCCAGATATGCTCAATAGTATGGGGAGTTCTGTGGACAGCGGAAGTGTTTAAACTCAGAAGACTGTTTCTGGAGCCACTCTCCACCAATTCTGGATCTGTGGGGTGCCGCATTGTCCTGCTGGAATTTCCAAAGTCTGTCGGAACGCACAGTGGACATGAATGGACGCAGGTGGTCAGACAGGATGCTCACGTATGTGTTAGAGTCCTATCTAGACGTATCAGGGGTCCACATCATTCCAATTGCCCATGCCCCACACCATTACAGAACCTCCACGAGCTTGAACAGTCCCCTGCTGACATGCAGGGTCCAGGGATTGATGAGGTTGTCTCCATACCCGTACACAATTTGAAACGAGTCTCGTCCGACCAGGCAACATGTTTCCAGCCGACAACAGTCCAATTTCAGTGTTGACAGGTCCAGGTGAGGCGTAATGCTTTGTGTCGAGCAGTCATCAAGGGTACGCGAGTGGGCCTTCGGCTCCGAAAGCCCATATCGATGATGTTTGGTTCGCACGCTGACACTTGTTGATCGCCCGGCACTGAAATCTGCCGCAATTTGCGGAAGGGTTGGACTTCTGTCACGTTGAACGATTCTCATCAGTCGTCGTTGGTCCCATTCTTGCAGCATCTTTTTCCGACCGCCGCGATGTCGGAGATTTAAATTTCACAAGATTACTGATATTCACGGTGTACTCGTGAAATGGTCGTTCGGAAAAATCCCCACTTCATCGCTAGCTCGGAGATGCTGTGTCCCATCGCTCGTGCGCCGACTGTAACACCATGTTCAAACTCACTTAAATCTTGATAACCTGCCATTTTACTTAAACCTAACTAACCTAAGGACATCACACACATCCATGCCCGAGGCAGGATTCGAACCTCCGGCCGTAGAGGTCGCGAGGTTCCAGACTGTAGCCCCTAGAACCGCTCGGACACTCCGACCGGCACGACGTAACAACTGCGCCAGACACATGTCTTATATAGGCGTTACCGACCACAGCGCCGTATTCTGCCTGTTTACATAACCCTGTATTTGAATACGCGTGCCGGTGCCACTTTCTTTCGCACTTCGCTTCAGCGGATCACCATGCACCCAGGTCCCTCCAACATAACACACTCTAAATTACCTGTTCCTCAGTGACATTAATTCTTGAACAAGAAACTAGAGCTCAAATTTTTCCATTATACCAGTTGCAGCTCCATCCCTTCTATCCCCTTGTAAAATTATATTTCCATATGCCCTCGTATTTGATAAAACTAGATTCCCGTTCTGTAACATTGCACCTACCACTGCAACAAGATTCATAGAAAGCGCCTTTAGCTCCTCACGGTACTCGTAACTTCAATACAACAATGTGCTTCTCGACTTTTACAAGAAACTGCTCGTCAGTTATCAGCATTGAGCAGCTGCGCTATATCGTGAACAGCTACACGCTGTATGCTTTAAACCTCTATTTGAGTGCCTTTTATCGCTTGCATTATTCACTTGATGTTTACAGCTGGAGTATGGCTGCTGACAGATCGGAATGTTTTGGTGACTGGCCTTGTCAGTAACGATTAAACGGGAAGACTGGCCCGCTCAACTCATAGCTAGAAAGTCGTTCTTGAAGAACAAGTTTCCACGTTGGGCTACACCTGATTTTGAAAAAACAGGAATTCTTATCTGTTTTCTTGCCCAACCGCGTTTCAGGACATCTGCGCCATCGCCATCGTTTCTTATTTTTTGAAAATGGTTCAAATGGCTCTGAGCACTATGGGACTCAACATCTGTGGTCATAAGTCCCCTAGAACTTAGAACTACTTAAACCGAACTAACCTAAGGACATCACACACATCCATGCCCGAGGCAGGATTCGAACCTGCGACCGTAGCAGTCGCGCGGTTCCTGACTGAGCGCCTAGAACCGCTAGACCACTGCGGCCGGCCTATTTTTTGAAGATATTTAAATATGTAGAATGCTTACAACAGAACTGAAAAATCACATATGCACTTTTCTCTTCTCTATATTGATTTTTATTATGCGTTTTTCCCCTTTTCTTACTGGCTTATTTGTTTTTATAGGTCATTCATTTAATGATTAAGTCGCTTCTAAATTGAATCTGTTCCTATGAATGTAGTGGGAAAATAACAATATTCACATCCATTGCAAGTAATTGCATAAATGTTTCTCGTGCGTACTTACGGTTCTTTCAAATGATGGTACCTTCATGTACATGTTCGTGACGTAATAACAGAACCATAAAAACCATGAGAATCCACAAAAAATGTTGTCCAGCAAATTTCAGAGAATATTATTTTAGTTAACTTTTCTACTATCTTCATAAAAACAACTTTTTTTTTCAAGTGACTGACCATCCAAACGTTAATTGATTTTTCTACAAAATATGATGTAATAGTAATTAACGAAAAGAAACAATACAGAATTGCATTAGATACAAGAAAATAGTTGTCTAGTTATTCAATGGCCACATTTTATATTTGCAAATATTAATAGATATACACAAGGTGTCCTGAAAGAGAAGTTGCCCAATATCTCAACACTTGCACTACCCTCCTCGGTCTTATGCATACAAATCATTTTTAATTTTCCTTTCACCAAAAGTGTGTTACCCGATAGTATGTAAAGACTGTCGACGAAGCGAATACACTCCTGGAACTACTTAGCGGCAATATGGTCCTTCTCAATTAACTGTTATTGCTGCGGCAGGCATGGACTTTCATATAAAGCTCTCTTGCTTGTTGATAGCATCGCCGGTTATTACATTAGCGTAGCGAGTGTTACTTGCGCAACAGTAATGCCGCAGAAAAAGTGCATCCCGCTGTATGACGCCTTCATGACGCTTATTATACTCGCTTTATCAAATTAAGTTGTATGTCAGCCTGCGCCTGGCTTTTTCTGCCACGTTTACGTAATGATCTCTCAACGAGCGGCTGCTGTCTAACTCGCTACAGAGTCTACACTACGAACGTAACCAGTAAGTAGGTGCGAAAGTCCTGGAAGCTTGTGATAAATTACCGAAGGATATTCTGTATAACTTTTCTTGCCGTCCTTCACAGGTGCCTCGTGAAATGCAGTGCTAGGCACACGGTACCAACTGTGATATTCATGAAGGCACGTGCAGACTCGTTCGCCTCCGTAATTGAGTGGTTAGCGCGGAGTCAACCTTGCGCACCAAAGTCTTGGGTTCTATCGTGGGGGCCGCCAGCAATTTATCTCTTCCAGTTAGTCCAGCCAGGACAACTGGGGAACTATTAGAAAGCAGGAGCAGCAGCTCCGGTTTTGAAAACAGCAGTAGTGCCTCCGATATCAATTTCCGGACGGTATGCCTGATCCAACGCTACCGTCCAACGAGTATGGTTCAAATGGCTCTGAGCACTATGGGACTTAACATCTGAGGTCATCAGTCCCCTAGAACTTAGAACTACTTAAACATAACTAACCTAAGGACATCACACACATCCATTCCCGAGGCAGGATTCGAACCTGCGACCGTAGCGGTCGCGCGCTTCCAGACTGAAGCGCCTAGAACCGCTCGGCCACAACGGCCGCCCAACGAGTATGTTTCCACGCTAATGTCCAAATAAAAATGTTGAGGAAGAACTGAGAGGATACTTCCCGCAGACGCGGCGTTAAAGTTTTAGAACAAAGAAAACGTGAAAGATATTTGAGGCACAACTATGTCCAAGATATGTATTCAGGAAACTTCTCAGACCGAAGATACACATGAAAAAGTTAACAAGGCCACAAAATCTCGCTGCAAAAAGAAAACATTTAATCTATACATACCAAAAAAATGCATGCACGTATGAGCGTATGCATGTTCCACATCTCCTACTAAATCACTGGACCGAGTTCAGCCGAACTTGGGAGACATACCAGGTTACTGCCTGGGAAGAACTGTGGAGGTAATAACCGCCTACCTATCAAAGGGGTGGGGGTAAAAAAGCAGTGTAGCTCGCTACGTATAAGTGCCCATACTTCACTCAAACAGTTTTTGAGAATGAGAGCACTTAGTGACTTGCAAAGAAGTTTAAAATAATTTCAGTTCCTTAGGAAACTTTTTCTCGCCGGCAACCCTCACAAAATGATGAAAGGAAAAAGTTTATTGCAAACTACATTTCACTGTCCATGCAGTAAAATTGCTGCATGAAGCAGTGCGTTTTAATTTATTACTTTTTACTACTAAACCTGTGAGCAACAAATATAGCAGGCAGTATCCACATAAGTTGCTGAATGTATCTACAACAATTTATCGTTGTACGACACACATCTCAGGAGATATGACGTCAAATACTGAGACAAGTGAGAAACTGCGAGCATCATGTAGGACTGTCTAATTTATTACTTCTTTACTACTAACCTTATTCTAAACACATTTTCAAGACAGTAGCCACATACATTACTGGACGTAGGGCCTGCCTCTAAAATAATAATGAGTCAGCAGAAATGAAGTCGTAAGACTTGAGATGCGTGAAAATGAAACTGCAGTACGAAATTCTCTATAGATGTTCATGAAGTAAGTGTAGAGATAAGTGCGAAATATATTAAATATATTTGACGTGTGCACACACGGGAAAAGCCATGAGTGAGCAACTTACCCTAAACTCCTCGAACTCTTTCATCCATGTACTGCAGACTTATTATTTAGGATCTGAAAAGAAATACTGTGGGGATAAGAATTACTGACTGATGTTGGCGTGGTAATGCGGAGAGAGTAGGGGTGAGGAGGAGTTGGACAGAGAAAGAGAACAGGAGGAGATGGACAGAGAGAGGAGAGAGGAGGAGGAGGAGGACGAGGAGGAGGACGAGGAGGAGGACGAAGAAAGGAAAGGTGATGGACACGAAGAGGAAGAGGAGTAATCTGACAGAAAGAAAGGGAGAAAGAGGTAGACAGAGAAAGGAAGAGAGGAGGAGATGGACAGAGAAAGGAAGAGAGTAGAAGATGGACAGAGAGAGGGGGCAGGAGGAAATGGACGAAGAGAGGGAGGAGGAGGAGGAGGAGGAGGAGGAGGAGGAGGAGGAGGAGGAGGAGGAGGAGGGAATATGGAATTAGAGGGGGGAGAAGAGACGGACAGAGAGGAAAAGAGCAGATGAACAGAGATTGAGGAGTGGACGGATAGAGAGAGGGGGAGGAGGAGGTAGACAGAGAGAGGTCAAGTGGGGACGTACAGAGACAGGCTGAAGGAGGAGATGGACAGAGAAAGAGGGAAGCAAGAGATGGACTAATAGAAGATTGGAATAGATACATACCCAGGAACCGCCAGGTAGTCAGCTAATATGATATTCAGTGACCCATAGCTGCCACGCATTATTGGCAGTGATATGACAGGCTATCTGTTAGGTGGTTCAAGATCTCTGCTGCTACTCGTTGTAATTCTTGAGGAAGAGCTGTGCTGAGATGTCTAAGTGCCATTGATGACGACTACTGGGACGGAAGCTGTCGCCCAAATGCATCATAAACATTCTTTGTAGATGTCTCCCTCGGAAACTCTGCTTGCCAGTCTACACGACCGATATCTTCGAACGCCAGAATTTCATTCAACAGACCAGATCTATAATCAACGGTATTGTCTACCAAGCGAAAGTCTGCACTTCTGTAAAATCTTAAATGTTGTTGTTCTGTGCAATTTATACCAAACATGAAGGGTAAAACAGCTATATTACTTGAACTTGGACAGGACTGACCAAGATTCCGTACGACGGCAGTTATTAACTGTGCTGACAACAGAATATGAAGAACAATGTAGTATGTTTTATGATTGTAATCATAAGAGAGTCGATGCGAAAGTACGGGACAATGTACCTGGTAACAAAATGGGACAAGATCAAAAAATGGTTCAAATGGCTCTGAGCACTATGGGACTTAACATCTATGGTCATCAGGCCCCTAGAACTTAGAACTACTTAAACCTAACTAACCTAAAGACATCACACAACACCCAGTCATCACGAGGCAGAGAAAATCCCTGACCCCGCCGGGAATCGAACACGAAAACCCGGGCGCGGGAAGCGAGAACGCTACCGCACGACCACGAGCTGCGGACACAGATTAAGTGGTATATTGAAAGAATGCAACTACACACGTAAGGAAACAAGACGGTTCAGTCAGTTTTTGGTTGGGTTGTCTGGGGGAGGAGATCAGACAGCGAGATCATCGGTCTCATCGAATTAGGGAAGGACAGGGAAGGAAGTCGACCGTGCCCTTTCAAAGGAACCATCCCGGGCATTTGCCTGGAGCGATTTAGGGAAACCATGGAAAACCTAAATCAGGATGGCCAGACGCGGGATTGAACCGTCGTCCTCCCGTCAGTCAATTTTAGCAGTCATAAACAAATAAACATGTGGTTGCAGAATTTCATCTGGGAATTACCGGTACTTCTCCAACCAACTATGAAGATGTGAAGCTACGTACAACCATTTAAAGAGATTAGATTCTCAGAGCAGAGATGTTCTAGTAGTTGTAGTGGGGACTTAGTAGACAACGTTTTGATATTGGTAGTCATGACTACTCAGACACTCTGGAGAGCGCAGTTACGGGTGGGGGGGGGGTGGGGGGGGTAGGATGAAGAGTGGGTAGTGGCCCGGTGGAAACACTTTTGGCAGTAAGGAATGCCTTTAACTCCTCACAGTACTCGTAACTTCGATACAACAATGTACTTCTCGACTTTTACAAGAAACTGCTCGGCAGTCATCAGCATTAAGCATCTGCGCTATATCGTGAACAGCTACACGCAGAATGCTTTAAACCTCTATTTAATTCTAATAAATGATGTGTCGTGGCTCAGTGAGGCAAGCCTGGCTCACTCTGTTGTCCCTGGCTGGCTCTGACATGTGGGCGGCGGCGTCCACCGTGGATGCTGAGTAGGCACCCAGTGTTGCTGAAGAAAGGCCTGCAGCGGACCAGCAGCCCCTAAGGGCCATGGCATCGGTGGCGTACTACTTCCTCCGGTGGTGTGGAGCCGTAGCAACCCCTCGTCTCCCACGTGTCTTCTGCAGTGGCGCGTGGAGAAGGCTGTGCGGGGGATGCAACTCACTGCCCTCTCGCTGCAGTCAGACGGTAGTTGTGCTAAGGCATTAAGTCCACCTTGAACTATGTGCTGGCTGCAGCAGGCACGGTGGCAGGGCTGTGGGGCTTTGGCACAAAGTTCCGTGAGGAACTTAGTGCTGGCAGCGGCAGGCACAGCCTGGTCTCGAAACAGTGGCTGCTGCCTGCAGTGCCCGTGTGTCTCGATGCCCGCCATGGCCCCTGGTGTCATGATGCTGCTGAACTCCGACGACAAGCAAATGCTTCTGCCTCAAAATTCAGACACATTTACATCGTTCCGAGGCGTATTTGTTTCGCTAAAGCCTGGTCTCTAGTCACAACAAGAGACTTTCCCTCATGTGTGGTTACATCGACCCATCCACTACGACCATTACCGCTGTGCAGTGCATTTTTCCCTGGGGTGGCTAGCCTCCTCTCACAATCCCCTTATGTTCAAAATGGCTCTGAGCAATATGGGACTTAACTTCTGAGGTCATCAGTTCCCTAGAACTTAGAACTACTTAAACCTAACTAACCTAAGGACATCACACACATCCATGCCGGAGGCAGGATTCGAACCTGCGACCGTAGCGGTCGCGCGGTTCCAGACTGTAGCGCCTAGAACCGCTCGGCCACCCCGGCCGACAATCCCCTTATGTGTGCGTTATTCTGACCCACATGTCGCCACACTTGCATCTATCAGCCTGCGGCTGCTAACACAATACTTCACGGTGGCTTTCACACTACTTTTTATTACTTTTGCTAAAAGCTGAGTGGCGGTGTTACAAAAAGGATACCATGTCCGGAAATTTACCGTTTAGATGTAAAATAAGCTTGAAGATCAGCTGACTTTCATATACCCCACATCACGGTACGCACACAGCGGGGACAATGAGTTCTGACGTGTGCTACGCGGGGGGCCAGGGCATGAGTAATGTTTCAATAACCTTTCAATATCGCACGCCTGTTTCTAGACACCACTAAGGATTTAGCTGTTGTCCTCATTAAAGTTCTTCCTGCCCTTTTTTATCTTAATTGCTTCTTTGATAACAGAATCTCGGAACGCAAGTTTCGTTTCATGAAGAAATGTGTGATGTGTGTGTGAAATCGTATGGAACTTATCTCCTAAGGCCATCAGTCCCTAAGCTTACACACTACTTAACCTAAATTATCCTAAGGACAAACACACACACCCATGCCCGAGCGAAGACTCGAACCACCGCCGGACCAGCCACACAGTGCATGACTGCAGCGTCCCAGACCGCACGGCTAATCCCGCGCGGCATGAAGGAATGAATAAATGAATGTGTGAATGAAATAAGTGGGTCAAGATTAATGATGTACATTACATCCTCGAATTAACCTCGCTATTGGTAATATATTCAGTTAACAAATGGTTCAAATGGCTCTGAGCACTATGCGACTTAACTTCTGAGGTCATCAGTCGCCTAGAACTTAGAACTAATTAAACCTAACAAACCTAAGGACATCACACACATCCATGCCCGAGGCAGGATTCAAACCTGCGACCGTAGCGGTCGCTCGGCTCCAGACTGTAGCGCCTAGAACCGCACGGCCACTCCGGCCGGCTATTCAGTTAACAAAAACTGTCTATAGATTTTTATAAACTGAGTACAATACATCGCACTTGCCCTCCGTTGTTCTTAATGTCGAATTTACACTCCTCTGTACCATATTATGGAGAACTTATTTTAAAGAGATGCGCACATACCTCACAGATAAGTTTCCAAGGTAAGTTTCACCACAGTTCGAGTCTACCAACCGCAGAGCACAGTTACACAGACATTACGTTGCACTGATCGTACTTATGGATAGATTAACTTCAGGGCCTGATGAGCCCTCCACCATAGCCAAATTCCCTAGCGTACCCTTGTGCGCTGTCCCTCGACTTGGAGCCGGACAGAATTCGAGGGCCGAGTGAAATCTTCACTGCTAGTATTTGGCCGGCAAGGTGGGGGGGGGGGGGGAGGGGGGGGTTTTGGAGGCGTACAGTGTCTAGTAAATGTGTGCTGGATTAAATCCCAAACCTCTCCGCAGTGTCTGATGAACTGAGGACATGTGATACAGTTGACGGAAATCCTTAACCCATGTGTCGGCACTTCTCGCCTCTCTCATCGTCATCAACAACACAACCGTAACAATACACTATAGAAGCATCCGTTTCACTCACCTACACTCCACAAATACACGCAAGACCCAACTCTAACATACCGGCACGGAAAGGGGCCATTGTGCACGAAGCAAGAACACCATTTCTGACGGACAGCTGAATTATCTCTGTGTGATATTCCAGCCAACAATGCCACATGACATTTACGTCGTTTTAGGGCTTGTGAATGAAAAGCTATTTTTTGAGTAACAGGATGCAGTTCGAATGTTTACGAGACAGGTGGGTACTGAAACTGAATCGTTGTTATTCACTTATACTTCAGAGTAGAGAAACAACTGGAGGATTTGAAAGCAAATAAACCACCAGGTCCGGATGGAATCCCAGTTCCATTTCACAAAGAGTACCCTACGCATTGACCTCTTACCTATTCGTATTTATCGTGAATTCTCGACCAGCGCGAAGTCCCAAGCGGCTGGAAAAAAGTGCAAGTGATTAATAGAAGAGATAGACATGATCCAGCGAAAAGCAGCGCGATTCGTCATGGGGACATTTAGTCAGCGCGAGAGCGTTACGGAGATGCTGAACAAGCTCCAGTGGCGGACACTTCAAGAAAGGCGTTACGCAATACGGAGAGGTTTATTATCGAAATTACGAGAGAGCACATTCCGGGAAGAGATGGGCAACATATTACTACCGCCCACATATATCTCGCGTAATGATCACAACGAAAAGATCCGAGAAATTAGAGCAAATACGGAGACTTACAAGCAGTCGTTCTTCCCACGCACAATTCGTGAATGGAACAGGGAAGGGGGGATCAGATAGTGGTACAATAAGTACCCTCCGCCACACACCGTAAGGTGGCTCGCGGAGTATAGATGTAGATGTAGATGTAGATTTCAGTACATAAGAAAGGTAAAAGAACGGACCCGCAAAACTACAGACCAATATCCCTAACTTCTGTTTGCTGCAGAATCCTTGAACATATTCTCAGTTCGAATATAATAAACTTTCTTGAGACTGAGAAGCTTGTGTGCAGGAATCAGCATGGTTCTAGAAAGCATCGCTCGTGCGAAATTCAGCTTGCTCTTTTCTTACATGATATACTGAGACCTTCGGATGAAGGAAAACACGCAGATTCCATATTTCCAGATTTCCGGAAAGCATCTGACACGGAGATCTATGTTAGGTCGTTAAGTAAGTACACAGATACGGGAACCCAGTATGTTATCCTCGACGGCGACTGTTCATCAGAGACAAGGGTATCATCAGGAATGCCCCAGAGAAGTGTGGCAGGACCACTGTTGTTCTTCATATACATAAATGATTTGGTGGACGGGGTAGGCAGCAATATGGGGTTGTTTGCTGATGATGCTCAGGTGTACGCTAAGACGTCGAAGTTGAGTGACTGTAAGAAGATACAAGACAACTGATACAAAATTTCCAGTTGGTGTGATGAATGTCTGCTAGCCCTGAATGTGGAAAAATGTAAGGTAATGCGGATGAGTAGGAAGATCAAACCCGCATACAGTATTACTAGTGTCCTGCTTGACACAGTCAAGTCGCTTAAATGAATTCAAGTGGTTCAAATGGCTCTAAGCACTATATGACTTAACATCTGTGGTCATCAGTCCCCTAGACTTAGAACTACTTAAACCTAACTAACCTAAGGACATCACACACATCCATGCCCGAGGCAATATTCGAACCTACGACCGTAGCAACAGCGCGTTTCAGACTTAAGCACCTAGAACCGCTCGGGCACAGCGGCCGGCTAGTTTAAATATCTCGGCGTAATGTTGCAAAAAAAAAAAAAAAAGTGTGTGAAATCCTATGGCACTCAACTGCTAATGTCATCAGTCCCTAAGCTTACACACTACTTAACCTAAATTATCCTAAGGACAAACACACACACCCATGCCCGAGGGAGGACTCGAACCTCCGCCGGGACCAGCCCGTAATGTTGCAAAGCGATATGAGTTGGAAGGAGCATGTGAGAACTGTGGTAGGGAAAGCGAATGGTCGACTTCGGTTTTTTTGGAGAATTTTAGAAAAAGAGTAGTACACCTGCAAAGGAGACCGAATATAGGACGCTGGTGCGACCTATTCTTGAGTACCGCTCAAGTATTGGGATCCATACCAGGTGGGATTGAAGGAACACATCGAAGCAATTCAGAGGCGGGCTGCTAAATTTGTTATCGGTAGGTTCGAAAAAATATACACTACTGGCCATTAAAATTTCTACACGACGAAGATGACGTGCTACAGACGATAAATTTAACCGACAGGAAGAAGATGCTGTGACATGCCAATGATTAGCTATTCAGAGCATTCTCACGAGGTTGGCGCCGGTGGCGACACCTACAACGTGCTGACATGAGGAAAGTTTCCAACCGATTTCTCAAACACAAACACCAGTTGACCGGCGTTGCCTGGTGAAACGTTGATGTGATGCCTCGTGTAAGAAGGAAAAATGCGTACCATCACGTTTCCGACTTTGATAAAGGTCGGATTGAAGCCTATCGCGATTGGTTTATCGTATCGCGATATTGCTGCTTGCGTTGGTCGAGATCCAATGACTGTTAGCAGAATATGGAATCGGTGGGTTCAGGATGGTAATACGGAACGCCGTGCTGGATTCCAACGGCCTCGTATCACTAGCAGTAGAGATGACAGGCATCTTATCCGCATAGCTGTAACGGATCGTGCAGCCAAGTCTCGATCCCTGAGCCAACAGATGGGGACGTTTGCAAGACAACAACCATCTGCACGAACAGTTCGACGACGTTTGCAGCAGCATGGACTGTCAGGTCGGGGACCATGGCTGCGTCTACCCTTGACGCTGCATCACAGACAGGAGCGCCTGCGATGGTGTACTCAACGACGAACCTGGGTGCAAGAATGGCAAATCGTCATTTTTTCGGATAAACCCAGGTTCTGTTTACAGCGTCATGACGGTCGCATCCGTGTTTGGTGACAGCGCGGTGAACGCACATTGGAAGCGTGTATTCGTCATCGCCATACTGGCGTATCACCCGGCGTGGTGGTATGGAGTGCCGTTGGTTACACATCTCGGTCACCTCTTGTTCGCATTGACGGCGCTTTGAAAAGTGGACGTTACATATCAGATGTGTTACGACCCGTGGCTGTACCATTCATTCGATCGCTGCGAAACCCTACATTTCAGCAGGATAATGCACGACCGCATGTTGCAGGTCCTGTACAAGCCTTTCTGGATACAGAAAATGTTCTACTGCTGCCCTGTCCAGCACATTCTCCAGATCTCTCACCAATTGAAAACGTCTGGTCAATGGTGGCCGAGCAACTGGCTCGTCACAATACGCCAGTCACTACTCTTGATGAACTGTGGTATCGCGCATGGGTAGCTGTACCTGTACACGCCATCCAAGCTCTGACTCAATGCCCAGCCGTATCAAGGCTGTTATTGCGGCCAGAGGTGGTTGTTCTGGGTACTGGTTTCTCAGGATATATGCACCCAAACTGCGTGAAAATGTAATCACATGTCAGTTCTAGTATAATATATTTGTCCAATGAATACCCGTTTATCATCTGAATTTCTTCTTGGTGTAGCAATTTTTATAGTTGAAATGGCTCTGAGCGATATGGGTCTCAACCTCTGAGGTCATCAGTCCCCTAGAACTTAGAACTACTTTAACCTAATTACATCACACACATCCACGTCCGAGGCAGGATTTGAACCTGCGACAGTAACGGTCGCCCGGTTCCAGACTGCAGCGCCTAGAACCGCTCGGCTACACCGGCCGCCGCAATTTTAATGGCTAGTACTGTATTATAGTAACTTAGTTCTTTTCACTGTCAGTGATATCCTTAATAGGACCATTAAAAAGGGTCAAAATCTCCTACAATCACGTAACATAATATTTGCTTCGAGTATTGTTTTGTACGATATACTTAAGTGACGGATACAATGCACTACATTCGTAGACGTATCTCAGTGTACCGCTGGAAGCTTGCGTCATGCAATAGTATTGGTAGTTTCACGCGAAAGGTACTTGCTCTACCAACAAAAGTTAATAAAATGATGCTTTCAGGTAGAAATCACTGGGTCTCAAAGGGTTGAGTGGGGCTGTTACATCTGCCCGGCTAGATGCGCACGCGCGTCTGCTTCCGCAGTTAACAAGGGAACCTCCCCATCGCACCCCCCTCAGATTTAGTTATAAGTTGGCACAGGGGTAGGCCTTGAAAAACTGAACAGAGATCAATCGAGAAAACAGGAAGAAGTTGTATGGAACTATGAAAAAATAAGGAAAATATACAAACTGAGTAGTCCATGCATAAGGTAGGCAACATGAAGGGTAGTGTCAGCTTACGAGCGCCGTGGTCCCGTGGTTAGCGTGAGCAGCTGCGGAACGAGAGGTCCTTAGTTCAAATCTTCTCTCGAGTGATAAGTTTAATTTTTTATTTTCAGATATTTATCAAAGTTCAGACACTCACACATAATCAACTTTGCTCTCCAAAATTCCAGGACATGTTCAGATTTGCTTGGACATATGCAGGATTTGACGGTCTACGCACGGAAACATTTGAAAACGTAAAAAACATGTTTTGACAGAGCACAGGGAAAACTGTGCGACTGTGAAACTGTTGCATTCATTTGTTGCAGTTTATGTGACAAACCCTTATGTTTTCATCACTGTTTTGGGAGTGATTATCACATCCACAAGAAAACCTAAATCGGGCAAGGTAGAAGAATCTTTTTACCCAATCGACAAGTGTGCAAGTTAGGTGGGTCGACAACATATTCCGGTCATGTGACGCACATGAGGTCACCAGTGTCGTAAAGAATATATCAGACGTATTTTCCTGTGGAGGAATCGGTTGACCTATGACCTTGCGATCAAATGTTTTCGGTTCCTATTGGAGAGGCACGTGCTTTCTTCTACTAATCGCACGGTTTTGCGGTGCGTTCGCAAAACACTGACACTAAACTTATTACAGTGAACAGAGACGCCAATGAATGAAAGGACAGATCGTAACTTTGCGAAAATAAAGAAAGTAAAATTTTTACTCGAGAGAGGACTCGAACCAAGGACCTCTCGTACCGCAGTTGCTCACTCTAACCACGGGATCACGGCGCTCCTCAGCTTAGATTGTCCTTGATGTTGCCTATCTTGCACATGGACTACTCAGTTTGTATATTTTGCCTATTTTTATCTGTGTTCAGTTTTTCAAGGCCTATTCAGTGTGCCAACTTATAACTAAATCTGAAGGGGTTGCGATGGGGAGGTTCCCTTGTAAGACCGCGCGGCGTGGCGAGGCGCCGGCGGCGCATGCGCCCTCGTGACAGGCGATAACCGTAGTCATGCGGCGGGCCAGACGCGACACGAGATACGATCGGCCGGGGGCGGCCGTAACGAATCGTCCTCTCCCACGCCGCCGACACGGTGCGCCGACACGGCGCGCCGGCCCGCCGCGGGTTCTGTCCCCGCGCGCGCCTGGACCGCGCCTCCCGTGCGCCCCCCGCTCTGCTTTATAGCTACTTAGAGCAAACTGCCCTATTAATTACGAGAGGGGGCTTAAAATCCCGTGGAAACTAATGCTACGGAGTCACGAACCCTGAAGGCTATACAGGTGGCGTCACAGCTATCGTGCGCATATGAGCTCCATTCCGAAGGAACAGCGAGTTTAACGGCCCGCCGACGTAGAGGCCATTAGAGACGAGGCGCACGCACGCAACGGATTGCGGAGCCTCGTCGTGTTAGACAGCTGTGTGATTTAGTCAGTGAATCGCCGAGCTACAACCGACGGGCGACACTACATTGTCCTTCGTAAACACCGACCGAGGTAACATAGCGGCAAAGGCACTAGACTCACTTTCGGTAGAAGTTCGGTTGCAGTGTCGGTTTTTCCTTGGTTTCCTATATTAAACAAGTGCATGCTGGCAAAGCTACTTTGAAAAGGATACCGCGTCATACGTACCGTGAGTGATTTGTCCTGAAGACAAAATCATATTACTTGCAACAAATACGTGCTTCACAAGCAACTAGAACCGGAAGAAACCCTAACATGTAGCAAAATGGTACGTACTCTCTTTTCTGTTCTGAGAGAGAAGTAGCATCGGTATTGGGAAAAGAGCGGAAAAGTAATAAATACTGGCCGATAGTATACAATGGTTGTAGCATAGAAAAAGCGAAGGAGGGACTGGCAGTGTGACAGAAAGAAGGACACACAGTCGCAGTGGAACATAGGTGATAGTAACAGAACAGTGTTAGGAAAAGAGTGAAGGACACAGTGCCAGTGGGACAGGAATAAGGGGAAAGCGGAAGTGGAAGTGAGTGAGAACCAGCGATAATGAGAGAGACAGTCTATGACAGTGCCAAAGAGGGAGAGGGAGAGGGAGAGGGAGAGGGAGAGAGAGATAGTGACAGCAAGAAGAGACAGCAGCAGTCGGAAGAAATAAGTGAGATAATAGGAGTAAAAGAGAACAAGAGGGAGACAATTACAGTGAGAGGAATCAGTAGTAGTAGAGGTAGTAGTAGTAGGAGGAGGAGGAGGAGGAGGAGTAGGAGGAGGACAGAACAAAGAAGATATGTCTGTGAGACGGGAGACAGTGGCAGCTGGAGAGGCACAAGGAGGTGATAATAATGAGTTGGGCCGAATGAGTGAATGAGAATGGGCAATTGCGGTAGCACTTGGACATGAGAGGCGTACAGCGATGAATTAATGGCTATGAGCAAGTTACGGTTAGGGCAATTTGTGGGACTGAGACGTAATTTACACGTTAAAAAGAGCGCAAAAATGTTCGCAGCCAAATATTTTTTTGAAAATTTTTTAAACTTGCTGATGAAGGTGGAATGAAGTAGCTGCTACCACACTCTTCAGTGAGAATGTCTTAATGAACGGGAGCATGTTGGCCTTTTTGTACCTTGGTACGAGTACTTTTCCGAAGGTATGTAGATGATTTCTTTTCCTATGTCTGTATCGACACTATATGATAAAAAGTATCCGGACACTCCCAAAAACATACGTTTTTCATATTAGGTGCCTTGTGATGCCACCTACTGCCAGGTACTCCATATCAGCTACCTCAGCAGTAATTAGACATCGTGAGAGAGCAGAATGGAGCGCTCCGCGGTACTCACGGACTTGGAACGTGGTAAGGTGATTGGGTGACGCTTGTGTCATACGTCTGTACGCGAAATTTCCACACTCCTAAATATCCCCAGGTCGAAACGTGAAACACAAAAGAGTACAGCCCGACCTCTTCTGTTGACTGACAGAGACTGCCGACAGTTGAAGAGGGTCGTAATGTGTAATAGGCATACATCCATCCAGACCATCACACAGGAATTCCAAACTGCATCTGGATCCACTGCAAGCACTATGACAGTTTCGCGGAGGTGAGAAAACTTGGATTTCATGGTCGAGCGGCTGCTCGTAAATCACACATCACTCCGGTAAATGCCAAACGACGCCTCGCTTGGTGTAAAGAGCGTAAACATAGGACGATTGAACAGTGAAAAAACGTTGTGTGGAGTGACGAATCACGGTACTCAATGTGGCGATCCGATGGCAGGGTGTGAGTATGGCGAATGCCCGGTGAACGTCATCTGCCAGCGTGTGTAGTGCCAACAGTAAAATTCGGAGGCGGTGGCATTATGGTGTGGTCGTGTTTTTCATGGAGGGGGCTTGCACTCCTTGTTGTTTTGCGTGGCACTATCACAGCACAGGCCTATATTGATGTTTTAAGCACCTTCTTCCTTCCCACTGTTGAAGAGCAGTTCGGGGATTGCGATTGCATCGTTCAACACGATCGAGCACCTGTTCATAACGCACGGCCTGTGGCGGAGTGCTTACACGACAACGACATCCCTGTAATGGACTGGCCTGCACAGAAACCTGACGTGAATCCTATAGAACACCTTTGGGATGTTTTGTAACGCCGACCACGTGCCAGGCCTTACCGACCGACATCGATACCTCTCCTCAGCGCAGCACTCCGTGGAGAATGGGCTGCCATTCCCAAGAAAACTTCCAGCACCTGATTGAACGTATGCCTGCGAGAGTGGAAGCTGTCATCTAGGCTAAAGGTGAGCCAAAACCATATTGAATTCCAGCATTACCGATGGAGGGCGCCACGAACTCTTAAGTCTTTTCAGCGAGGTGTCCGGATACTTTTGATCAGGTTGTGTACATCTGCGATAGGTAGTCATAAGGTTCTAATCAAGCTGCGCTCACGAAACTGCACTATGGCGTGTTAGTCCTTCAGTAATGTACATTTCTTCCATCGGCGTGTGACTTGGCGACGGCATTGGTTGTAGAATTCTGTGTTTTGGCCGTTCAGGGATCTTCCCACCTCGAAAATCATAATATCATCTCTCTCAAAATCCCTGCCACGCAAAGGTTTGTTCTTCCGAGAAATGAGGCGGAAGTCACTGGGTGTCTAGTAAGGAGATGATGGAAAATTTCAAAATTTTGTAACCCAAAGTAGCAGCCTCAAAGTGCTCGCGTTGTCGTGCAGCAAAATGATTCTGCCAACAGCCAGCCGCGACACTTCGTCTTGATATCCTTTCGCTATCTCCTGAGGACATTTCCATGTGTACACAGGCTGCAGTCATGTGCCTACTAACAAGGAAGTAATTATGTAACTTTATTTTTCGGGATTATAACTGGATCTTCAAGGTTATCTCTTGTACAATATGTGATCAAAAGAATCGCTTGAAATCAGCGGTAGGAATCACCCGTGAGTTTTGGAGTGATAACAGCAGGCCAGATGCCAAAATGACTGGGTGTATCGAGTTAAAAAGAATGGGATTCAATGGTCGAGAAGCTCCTCAGAAGACACATACACTCCTAGACATAAAAAAAACGAACCAATAATGAGTTGTGAAAACTGGTCATAAACAGAAGTTGTAAACTTCGGCTGCTGATGGATGAATGTGTGACCCTGCAGCGCAGTTTCACCGCGTAGCTGGCAAGGATAGTAAACAGGGGACTCGTCGACACCAGGACATAACGCATTTGCGAATTTCATTCCGTGTACTCACTTGGACAACAGTTGAGAGAGGACGAGTAGTTGGGCTCAAAGAAGCCAGATGGCGTAATCGACGAATCGCTCGACATTTGAATAGGAGCCACGCCACTATTCGATGATGCTGTCAGGACTGGGTGACCCGTGACCGAACAGGCCTTCAAGTAGAAAGCGGCCGACCTAGAGAGACGACAGAGAGCGAGGATCGAACAGTCGCCAGAGAGACATTCAGAGCCCCGGATTCATCATTATCATGGAGCCGATGTGCAATTGGTACTCCAGGGACCTCAGGGACCATTAATGGGCGGCTCACAGAAAGGGGACTGAGCTCACAGTGCCCATTGCTCAGACTGTCTTTGACCTCTGTACAATCACAAGCCCGTCTGCAGTGGCGTCGGGAACATTCGGCCTGGAATCTCGTTTTTTATGGAGTAGGATTGTCTTCAGTGATGAATTCGCTTCGAACTGAGCCCCGGTGACCAGCGAAGACGTGGGTGGAAGCCCCCCAGACAACAGTGGGATACGCCGGCCGCGGTGGTCTGGCGGTTCTGGCGCTGCAGTCCGGAACCGCGAGACTGCTACGGTCGCAGTTTCGAATCCTGCCTCGGGCATGGGTGTGTGTGATGTCCTTAGGTTAGTTAGGTTTAAGTAGTTCTAAGTTCTTGGGGAATTATGACCTAAGAGTTGAGTCCCATAGTGCTCAGAGCCATTTGAACAGTGGGATACGAGGAATACTAACCGGACCGCCGCCCGTCATAGGAACCGGCAGCCAGGAGTTCTGGTCAGCGGTTGCATTTCTCTTCATAGCAGGACCTCTTTGGTTGTCATCCGCGGGAGCCTTACAGCACAGCGGTACGTCGAAGATATTTCACGTCCAGGTACACTAGTGGCCATTAAAATTTCTACACAAAGAACAAATGCAGATGATAAATGGGTATTCATTGGACAAATATATTATACTAGAACTGACATGTGATTACATTTTCACGCAGTTTGGGTGCATAGATCCTGAGCAATCAGTACCCAGAATAACTACCTCTAGCCGTAATAACGGCCTTGATACGCCTGGGCATTAAGTCAAACAGAGCTTGGATGGCGTGTACGGCCACACGATACCGCAGTTCATCAAGAATAGTGACTGGCGTGTTGTGACGAGCCAGTTGCTCGGCCACCATTGACCAGACGTTTTCAATTGGTGAGAGATCAGGAGAATGTGCTGGCCAGGTCAGCAGTCGAACATTTTCTGTATCTAGAAAGGCCCGTACAGGACCTCCAACATGCGGTCGTGCATTATCCTGCTGAAATGTAGGGTTTCGCAAGGGATTGAATGAAGGGTAGAGCCACGGGTCTTAACTCATATGAAATGTAACGTCCACTGCTCAAAGTGCCGGCAGTCCGAACAGGAGGTGACCGAGACGTGTAACCAATGGCAGCCCACACCATCACGCCAGGTGATACGCCAGTATGGCGATGACGAATACGCGCTTCCAATATGCGTTCACCGCGATGTCGCTAACACGGATGCGACCATCATGATGCTGTAAACAGAACCTGAATTCATCCGAAAAAATGACGTTTTGCCATTCGTGCACCCAGGTTTGTCGTTGAGTACACCATCGCAGGCGCTCCTGTCTGTGATGCAGCGTCAAGGGTAACCGCAGCCGTAGTCTCCGAGCTGACAGTCCATGCTGCTGCAAACGTCGTCGAACTGTTTGTGCAGATGGTTGTTGTCTTGAAAACGTCCCCATCTGTTGACTGAGGGATCGAGACGTGGCTGCACGATCCGTTACAGCCATGCGGATAAGATGCCTGTCATCTCGACTGCTAGTGATACGAGGCCGTTGGAATCCAGCACGGCGTTCCGTATTACCATCCTGAGCCCACCGATTCCATATTCTGCTAACAGTCATTGGATCTCGACCCACGCGAGCAGCAATGTTGCGATACGATAAACCGCAATTGCGATAGGCTACAATACGAGCTTTATCAAAGTCGGAAACGTGATGGTACGCATTTCTCCACCTTACACGAGGCATCACAACAACGTTTCAGCAGGCAACGCCGGTCAACTGGTGTTTGTGTATGAGAAATCGGTTGGAAACTTTCCGCATGTCAGCACGACCAACCTTGTGTGAAGGCTCTGAAAAGCTAATCATTTGCTTATCACAGCATCTTCTTCCTGTCGGTTAAATTTTGCGTCTGTAGCACGTTATCTTCGTGTTGTAGCAATTTTAATGGCCAGTAGTGCATGTAATCCATCGTCGCAATCTCCCTGGGCTTAAATTTCAGCAATATAAAGCCCGCCCGCACATAAAAAGAATTTCTACCGCTTGTCTTCGTGCTTGTCAAAACCTACCTTCGCCATAAAGGCCGCCGGATCTCTCACCAACTGAGAACGTTTGGAGCATTATAGGTAAGTCCCTCCAACCAGCGATATCCGTTAGGAGGACATGCAACAACTCTATAAATCCACGCCAAGCGGAATAATTGCTTGAGTAACGGCCACAGGTGGACCAACGCGTTCAACTTGCGAAGTTCTTCCTCTTCAAAATATCACACCTACCGATTTCCGTCCATTTCGGATAATTATTTCGTGGTGCGTCGTTTTTTGTTTTTATTTATGTTTTTGCCGTTAAAGATTATTTCTGTAGTTAGTAATAAGGGGCACTTGAGGTGGTATGAGAGAGACGCCAGTGAGCATTCAATGACAGAAAATGAGTGATTTGGAGTGATGGATCACCCTGTAGCATGTGGCAACCTGACGGATGGGTTTGAGTTTCGGAACCGCATGGAGAACCTGACTTAGCAACATGTATAGTGCCAAGTGTCAAGTATGCAGGATGTAATGTTACGGTACATGAGAGGTTTCTGTGGTTAGGATTTGATCCTCTTATTGCGCTTAAGAAAACTCTAAATGTGGAAAGATATTAATACATTTTACTGCATAGCGTTCTGCGTGTAGTAGAGGAACAGTTTACAGAGAATGACTCTTTATTATCAGTATGACAGTGCAGTGTGTCATAAAGCAGCATATGTAAGGCTATGGTCTGTGGACAACAACATTTCTGAAATGGCCTGACCTGCCTGGAGTCCAGACCTGGACCTACTGGAAGACCGTTGTGATGAGTCAGAACGTCGAGATAGCTCCAGATTCCAGCGTCCAACATCACTAGCTATTTTGGTTTCGGATCCTGAGGAATAATGGACTGCCATTCCTCCACAGACACTCGGACACTCATTGAAAGTGCCCCTGCAAAGCTCAAAAGCTGTCAGCAAGGCGAAAGGTGGACACAAGCCATGTTTATGTCCACTAATAGATGTCCAGATACTTTTGATCAAGTACCATATATCAGAGCACACAGTGTCCATGGCCATCCGCGATCTTTCGCTAAAGGACCACCTCATCCGTTTCCTTGTGCCTTCTATGCCAGCACAGCAGATAACCGGAGCCAATGCACTGGTCGGAAGCTCCGATTTACTAATCAATTAACTGTAGCAGCTAATTAGCTGTACTCCAGTGAAACGACTACCCTCTCCGTTTGCACCGGTCTGCCTGCGACTTGCTCTTCTCCTTCTACGGTAGTACCGGAGACAGCAGGAAACTCAGAGCTACCCGCCGGTTAACCGGACCGATGGCCGGCTCCAGTACCGACACGTGCCTGATGGAGGCCACCTGATGGAAGCTGGCCAGACGCCACGCGCTGTCTGCGCTGAAACCACTCTCCTCTCCTCCGCACCTCTCCTCTCCTCTCGCAACAGTGCGAGTGCGCGCGCCTAATCGCCAGGTCTCACCTCGAAAATACCAGAAACGCTGACGGCCGCCTTCATAACTGTAAGACAGGTTTCCCTAAACCTGTTTCACGGACCTCCCTGGCCCCGAGACATGTACATCGACCTACAGCACGCACGTCGCTCCGCGGCCGACTCTGCCTCGTTATATCCTCCGCTAATTGGCTCGATCGCTTAATTGGTTTCTCACTTTCCTCACGAGCGGTCCGGCGGCCTTGTGTACGCATACGAGGCGCACATACTGCTATTGTGAGAGAGTAGGCAGCACGGTTTATGAACAAGTCTTCTATTAGCTGCTGTGGGGGCCCAATCCAAATTACCTCAATGAGACAAATCTCTTCTTCACTTCGGCAGCTACAAGATCCACTTGTTTATTTGTTGAGCAATGCCGATTTTTCATTGTGTGACGGTGGCATCAGAAATTTTCTGCATGATAAATGCTGAAGTGCGATGACTCTACAACGTAAAATGTAAAATGAAGGAATAACATTAGGATACACTCGGTCTTGGGAGAGCGATATGCACATAAACAAATGGCGGTGGTAGCGACAAGGTATAAAAGGGCTGTGAATTGGCGGATCGGTCATTTGTTGTTAGGTGATTCACGTGGAAAGGTTTCTGACGTGATGATGGCCGAACTACGGGAAAGCGGAAAAGTAGTTAGTCTTATACGCATGACACATTTCATTTTGGAAATCGTTAGGGAATTCCGTATTTTGACATGCACATTATCAAGAGTGTGCTAAGAATACTAAATGTCAGGAACTGCCCCTCGCCACGGACAGTGCAGTGGCGAATGACTTTCACTTGACGACCGAGAACAGCGGCGTTTACGAACGCTTGTCAGAACTAACAGACAAGCAAGACGGCGTGAAATGAATGCATGAATCAAACTCTGACATACGACGAACGTATCCGTTAGGATAGTGCGCCGAACTTTGGCGTTTGTGTGAAATCTTATGGGACTTAACTGCTAAGGTCATCAGTCCCTAAGCTTACACACTACTTAACCTAAATTATCCTAAGAACAAACACACGCACCCATGTCCTAGGGAGGACTCGAACCTCCGCCGGGACCAGCGGCACAGTCCATGACTGCAGCGCCTCAGAGCGCTCGGCTAATCCCGCTCGGTGAATTTTGGTGATAATAGTGTTAACGGGCTATGGTAGCAGACGAGCGACGCGAGTGCCTTTACTAACACCACGACATCACCTGCAGCGTCGCTCCTGGGCTTTGTGACAATATCGATTGAACCCTAAACGACTGGAAAATCCTGACCTGGTCACATGAGTCCCGATTTCTGCTGGTGTGAGCTGATGGTAGGGTTCTGTTGCGGCACAGATTCAACGAAGGCACTGACCTAACTTTTCAACAAGGCATTTTGCAAGCTGGCGGTGGCTCCATAAAGGTTTGGGATGTTTTCGCATGTAATGGAGTGTGTCCTCTGGTCCAACTGAACCGATCAGTGACTGGAAACGGGTGTATTCGGCTGCTTGGAGACTATCTGCAGCCATTCATGGGCTTCATGTTCGTAAACAACGATGGGATTTTTATGGGTTAGGATGAGCCATGTCACCAGGCCACAACTGATCGCGATTGGTTTGAAGAACATTATGGACAATTCGAGCGAATGATGTGGCGACCAGGTCGCTCACCACGAATCCCATCGAACTTTTATCGCACATAATCTAGGGGCCAGTTCGTGCACAAAAAATACAGCCGGAGTGGCCAAGCGGTTCTAGGCTCTACAGTACGGAACCGTGCGACCGCTACGGTCGCGGGTTCGAATCCTGCCTCGGGCATGGATGTGTGTGATGTCCTTAGGTTAGTTAGGTTTAAGTAGTTCTAAGTTCTAGGGGACTTATGACCTCAGCAGTTGAGTCCCATAGTGCTCAGAGCCATTTGAACCATTTTGCACAAAATCCTGCAACAGCAACACCTTCGCAAGTGAGGAGGGCTATAGATGCAGCATAGATCAGTGATCCTGCAGGGGACTTCGAACGACTTGTTGAGACCAAACACGTCATGTTGCTACATTACGCCGGCCAAAAGGAGATGCGACACGATATTAATAGGAATATCATAATTTCCGCCACGTCAGTGTATTGGAAAAACAGGGCCCTAATTGTAGTACGGTTCATGAACTGTTCCGACACAGCAAACATTTCATCACATTTCACTTGGACATCTAAATTTATGTACTAGAACAACCACTAGTACCCACCATATTTTGGTATTACCCAAAAATAGTATAACTGACAGAATTGCCATATGATAAGATTGACAGAAATGATATTCGATAACAACAAACATTTCAGCTTTTGGAAGAGGTCATGTGGAAAAGCATACTAAATGTTGATAACTTCACATTGAAATTCTCCCATCAAATAGAAGTTCAGAGTTTAATGTCCCGTCGACAACTTAAATCACTCAAAACACGAGCTTCCATAGGACAAAGATGAGGAAATCGGACGTATCCTTTCCCAAACAACCATTCCATCATCTGCCTTAGCCGATTCATGGAAACTCACATTCTGAACGTGAATTAGAATCCTAATCCTTTCACATGAGATCACCATCTTACACACTGCGCGACAGCTTTCAGGCATTTTTTTTTTTAACTTTCATCTCTCATCGTTAATGTGACAGTATAATAGGTACGAGTAGTATAAGCGTCTAGCAGCATCGCTTTTCATCGCCGATTTCGAAAGACATTAATGAGAGTTTGCAATGAAGGTGAGAGTCATGTCGCATACGTAGCTAAGGCTAATTCTTTCATCACCGTTCTCCACTCAGAGTTATACACGCTGTGTGTTGACTACACCCCCCCCCCCCCACCTCCTCCTCTTTCTCCTCCTTATGCACTCCACCACATTGCATTTTCCTATCTTTTGCTTTATACTTATCTCGTTATTTGTTGAACAATTATTGAACTCACTTATAAGAAGGCTTACCTTTTCGTGTGATTATCTGTGAAATTCCGTTACACAGACTTACGTACAGGGTGTTAAGAAAAAGTATTCCATATTTTGTAAGGCGGCAGTATGGACCAAAACCAGCTAAAAATATCCGATAAACATGGGCTCTAAAATTCCTTAAGGGATGTGAGCAGTTGCCCATCTGTGCTACTGTGAAATAGATCTCTTCTACTGGAACCTGCTATTACTAATGTCCTACAGAATGCAGGAAACACATGAGGAAAAATTGTTCTGTTGTTGTCCATGCATACAGCAGGTAGTGTTTTTACTGCAAACCATATTTACAGTTCTCGGTAAGTGCAGTGTAATTGAAGCCTATTATTCCACAGGGGAAAGGGCGGACATACAATCTTCTGTTATGGTACTGCAAATGGAAGCAACCATCAAGCCACATCCCATGTTGAATAATAAACTTCCATTATGTTGGTAAGTGCAAAGCTTAAATTACATCGTAAATTCATTTCACAGACTAATCAAAACACAAACTGGTCCTGTTAGCGGTAATATATGCGCTGTACTTATCCCGAACTGTGAATCATCATCACAAGTCGCTGTGGTCATTGCTGGAAGTCGTGACTCCATGAACCAAGGGTGTCCATCCTAGGCGGTATCTAGATTCTCTTAGAACCTGCTGAGGAGGTAGAGATCTTCTGGATCCGACCAATCCACGCGGTCGCTGCTGTTGCCCTCAGTCTCTTGCCTTCGAACTTCCCTTCCATGATTATTTTCTATAGGTTTTCTCCATCTCTTCTCACAAAATGGCCAAAGAAATGGAGAATTTTTTGGTTGACACGAGACGAATGGCGCCTGGAGATCTGAGTTTCTCGGAACTATACACAACTGTTCTTATTTCAGTCTGTTTTCTGCGCAGCGTCCGGCGCCGGCATCAAAGCTCGAAGGCATCGATGCGCTGGCTGTAACTGACCATATTTCGTAACCATAAAAGAAAACGGGAAACACGACTGTTTCAACAAGCCAGACATTTGTGGTGTTCTTTATCGATCCGGGGCCTGATCGTGGACTTCCTTCTCCTTTTTCCTTTTGGTCCTCTCAAAATGAGAAATACTTTCTTTAACGCCTTGTAAAACTAGCAGCAGTGTGCTTTTCGCTGTAGTAAGGCTGAATCTTAAGGCAGACGACTGGATGGCTGCATGCAGGAAAACGGTATACTCATCTAACCCACAGATCAACCTGAGCGCATTGTAGAAGAAATACGAGGGGCGTTCAGTAATTAATGCAACACCTTTTCGGTTGAAAAAATGCGGAATTTGCTGTGGGACATGGTGGAATATTTCCGCTTCAGCCCTAGGGTTTACAAGCAGACAGCTGTCACTGAGTTTTTCCTTTTTTAGTGGAAAACCAAAGCATCGCTATCTGCACAGCCGCTTGCAGAATGACTACTGAGTCCTGGCAGTGAACAAAAGCACGGCGAGTCGTTGGGCTATGCATCTGTCATCACCACAACAAGGTCGCGCAACCAGTCCGATCTCCCACGTTTTGGACATTCGCACACAGCTGTAACCCAGTCTACATCTACATCTATACTCCGCTAGCCACCAAGCGGTGTGTGGCGGAGGGCACAATTCGAGCCAAAGTCATATTTCCTCCCCTATATTCCACAGCTGTAACTCCGACAGTGTTAGAACGTGCGGACACTCTCATTCGATGTGATCGGGATCACAATTAAACTCCTCGCTGCTAAACTGGACGTCTCTGTTGGTAGTCCATCAGTTGGGGTACTCAAAGTTGTTTGCCCACTGGGCTCATAACCTCCTGATGGCAAACCATAAAGAGCAAAGAAAGATCCCCTGTGTGGAAACGCTTGCGCGCCACGATGTTGATCGTGACAGCATATTGTCGGACGTCGTCACAGGTGATGAAACATGGGTTCATCACTTCGAACCGCATAAAAAACGGCAACCCATGGTTGGGTGCCACACCACATTTTTCACGAACAAAGAGATCAAAGCCTCACGCTGAGCCAGTAAAGTCATGGTAACGGTCTTCCGGGACCCTGAAGGGGTTATTAATGCGGCAAGGCGTTGGCTCCAACGTCGAATAGTAGAGTGGTACCATACGGGCACATAGGCCCACCTAGTAAGGTGGCGTAAGGCCGCCGCATTGAACGGAGATTGTGTTGAAAAATAGGGTTTTGTAGCCAAAAGAGTGGGGCTTAATATGGTTATTGGAATCCTAGGTAAAACGAATCTGCTTTCGGGAGAAAAATGTGTTGCATTATTTATTGAACGCCAGTCGTAAAAATAAAAGCGACTGATATTGATGCAGAGTAATGAAATTACCAGAATACATTTGTCTAGGTAACTTATGTAAGTGATTAACGCTGCAAGATCACGCTTTAATGTAAGCGCGAGGTAATCCATTGCAAATGTGAAATTCTGGTATATTAATAACTGGTTTGCGTTGTAGTAGTGCCAAGCGTCAGTTTGAGGGACGGAGTTCCATCCTTGTTTCGCTTGGTCGATCAATACAGGGACGGTTAATGCTGGTTGTGGATGATGCTGGAGTTGTCATCCATACGTGCTCAATTTGAGCCAAATCTGGTGGTTGAGCAGGCCAAAGCCAAACGTCGACCTCTGTAGAGAATGTCGAGTTACAACAGCGTGATGTATGAAAGCGTTATCCTGTTGGAAAACACCCCCTGAAATACTGTTCATTAATGACACCACAACAGGTCGACTCACCAGACTGACGTACAAATTTGCAGTCAGGGTGCACGGGATAACCACGAGGAAGCTCCTGCCGTCGTACGAAATGGCACCCCATACCATAACCTCGTGTGTATTTCCACAGGTTGGTTGCAGGCTCTTCACTGGCATTCTCTGGCACCGAGGCAGGACCGTCTTTCATCAGAAAACACAACAGACGTCCAATCCGTCCTCCAGTGAGCTCTCGCTTGATACCACCGAAATTGCAAATCGCAGTGGCTTGGGGTCAGTGGAATTTACGTCACAGGGCATCGGACTCAGAGCTATCCTTCAAGTGACCGATTTCTAACAGTTTGTTGTGGCATTGTGGTGCCAACTGCTGCTGAAATTGCTGCTGCAGATGCTACACGATGGTCTTTGCTTTTAGCAGTGCGACGTGGTCGTCTGGAGCCCGGTCTTCTTGCGACTGTACATTCTCGTGATCACCGCTGCCAGCAATCAATTACAATGGCTACGTACAACAAAGTCTTTCCGCAGTACTGCAGATGTAACATAAAGCTTCTCGTAGCCCTATTACACAACCTCATTCGAACTCAGTAAGGTATTGATAATGGCGTGTGTGTCACCTTAAAGGCATTCTTGATTAGCACCAACTCACCGAGTCCAGTCTCAAAGGTAACTAAGCATCACGACCGTTACCGCGTGTATTTAAAGCAAACCTGGTTTTCATCCTTATAGAGGCTCTAGTACCGCCACTGTTGTGCGCCTCGCGTGAAATTTGATTAGACATCATGTTTTAGATGTAGAAACATGGCTACCAACTTCCGTTTATGTAGCATGGGACCCTCTCGGTGTTGTGATTTTTTTCAGTCAGTGTTGCTTTAATTTGACTTCTAAGGTCTATGTTAAAATTAGATTGTGTTTGTTTCTAAAGTTTCAGAAAAATGAGTAACAAAAAAATCTGTACTTGAGTGGAGGGTGAGGGATTTGTCGGCCGAGCCCACACCAGAGCGAGGAGTCTGCCTTTGACGGCCGCAGCAGTGGCGGTGGCCGGCCGCAGGGCACCCTGCGGCGCATGCGCCGTCCTGCACCGGCTTCGTTAGCCGCCGTATCTTGCGGCCATCTGGCCGCCTAACAAGTGTAGCGGCGATCAGACGCAGGGTCCGGACCGGCCTACCCCACGCCAGGTAATCGGGGATCTGGCGACCGCGCCGGATGGGAATCCCCCTGTCCGCGCAGGTTCCCTGTCCGCGAGGACCACTTCGACTGGTATGTTAGGCATTTTCCACAATGCACGGGAATTTTGCTGCTGGAAATAAGTACAGTGCGTCCGTTAAAGTCAAGGTGCTGTCTTAATCGCTCATAGGAAATGAATGAAAGAAAATACACTACTGGCCATTAAAATTGCTACACAAATAAGAAATGCAGATGGTAAACGAGTATTCATTGGACAAATATATTATACTAGAACTGACATGTGATTACATTTTTACGCAGTTTGGGTGCATACACCATGACAAATCATTACCCAGAACAACCACCTCTGGCTGTAATAACGGCCTTGATACGCCTGGGCATTGAGTCAAACAGAGCTTGCATGGCGTGTACAGGTACAGCTGCCCATGCAGCTTCAACACGATACCACACTTCATCAAGAGTACTGACTGGCGTATTGAGACGAGCCAGTTGTTCGGCCATCATTGAACAGACTTTTTCAATAGGTGAGAGATCTGGAGAATATGCTCGCCAGGGCAACAGTCGAACACTTTATATATCCAGAAAGGCCCGTACAGGACCTACAACATGCGGTTGTGCATTATCCTGCTGAAATGTAAGGTTCCGCAGGGATCGAATGAAGGGTGCAGCCACGGGTTGTAACACATCTGTAATGTAACGCCCACTGTTCAAAGTGCCATCAGTGCGAACAAGAGATGACCGAGACGTGTAACCAATGGCACCGCATACCGTCACGCCGGGTGATACGCCACTATGGCGATGACGAATACACGCTTCCAATGTGCGTTCACCGCGATGTCCCCAAACACGGATGCGACCATCATGATGCTGTAAACAAAACCTGGATTCATACGAAATAAGACTTGTTGCCATTCGTGCACCCAGGTTTGTCGTTGAGTACACCATCGCAGGCGCTCCTGTCTGTGATGCAGCGTCAAGGGTAACCGCAGCCATGGTCTCCAAGCTGATAGTCCATGCTGCAGCGAACGTAGTCTAACTGTTAGTGCAGACGGGTGTTGTCTTGCAAACGTCCCCATCTGTTGACTCAGGGATCGAGACGTGGGTGCAAGATCCGTTACAGCCATGCGGATAAGATGCCTGTCATCTCGACTGATAGTGATACGAGGCCGTTGGGATCCAGCATGGCGTTCCGTATTACCCTCCTGAACCCACCGATTCCATATTCTGCTAACAGTCATTCGATCTCGACCAACGCGAGCAGCAATGTCGCGATACGATAAACCGCAATCGCGATAGGCTACAATCCGACCTTTATCAAAGGCGGAAACGTGATGGTACGCATTTCTCCTCCTTACACGAGGCATCACAACAACGTTTCACCAGGCAACGCCGCTCAACTGGTGTTTGTGTATTAGAAATCGGTTGGAAACTTTCCTGATGTCAGTACGTTGTAGGTGTCGCCACCGGCGCCAACCTTGTCTGAATGCTCTGAAAAGCTAATGATTTGCATATCATAGTATCTTCTTCCTGTCGGTTTGATTTCGCGTCAGTAGCACGTCATCTTCGTGGTGTAGCAATTTTAATGGGCAGTAGTGTAGAAATGTGAAACGATATGGAAACGAGAGAGAAACTCTCCAAGTGTGCATACCGGTTCAAAATGGTTCAAATGGCTCTGAGCACTATGAGACTTAACATCTGAGGTCATCAGTCCCCTAAAGCGTAGGACTACTTAAACCTAACTAACGTAAGGACATCACACACATCCATGCCCGAGGCTTACCAGAACGGGGTTTGTCCAACAAACTGGCGGTACCCTTCAACTGCTCATCACACCGAATAATGTCATATCTGTGTGGCGGCTATTTGTTGTACAGACGACGATATCCACGTAGAACAATGGACACTGTCCGCTTGCTTATCTGGTTGGAAACGTGCTTACCTCCCATGCAGCGGGCCCGGATTTGATTTCCGGCCGGGTTGGAGATTTTCTCCGCTCGTGGACTGGGCGCTGTGTTGTCCTCACCATCATTTCATCCTCATCACCGGCCCGCCAGTCGCCCAATGTGGCGTCGACTGAAATAAGACCTGCACTTGACGGCCTAACTTCCCTGGATGGGGCCTCCCGGCCAACAATGCCATACGCTCATTTCATTTCCATTGGACACGGATTCCAAAAGTAGCAAGTCAAAAGCACAGATTCACTGAATTTTCTTCTGTACCGATCATATCTCGACTGACGTGGCCTGATCCGCTGCTACTACATGGTTCGTTGTGTGGCGTTGTCACATGCGCGTGCACATCAGTAACATCACTCTACAGAAACTATGCGAGAGAGTCCAATGTAGCATCAGCTCAACATTTTGTTTCCTTTCTGTTAACCACGAAAAGCGTTCGTAACCGCCCCAAGTGTCTGCGGACTCACTGCACTTTACGCTGCTTTCGTAAGTACAGCGAATAAGAGAGTTGTCACCGTCGGCAGATAGCAAACTAACATCACATACCGCCGCTTGTAGCATAGACAACGAACGGCCTCTGCTGGCCAGGAGGGTGTTAACAAATTTAATCAAGTATGCCGTATCTAGTTGACGCTACTCATTGTCTGTTAGATACAGTTGAGTTACCAAATTACGAGGATACTGATCGCTACGTTTCATCTGCCAGACGAGGGGTGCTAGCCAGACTCAGTTTTCCTCGAAGCAGAACTGTGTGCATGCAGGCCTGTGATTAAGACTGAAGTCATACTGGAAGATCAGGGTGACCGCACAATAATTATCACGAAGATGTAGAAGAACAGGCGACACTTGGCCACCGAGGACTTTGAAGTAAACAACCTGGTTCACGTTAATTGTACCTGACTGAGTGGCTCCAATTCATGGTACGAGAAACACCCCGAAACGTCACGGAATAACCTCCCACATGACCTACACCCTCCACACATTGCGTGTTAATCATATCATTGGGCCTTCGGTCCTCTAGACGCTTTGCATCACTTGAAAACTGTCGGGAGTCCTCGAACCATACGAGACGGCTGCACTCAACTACTGTGTAGTTTCTGTGCTTGGTTCACTGAAGATCCGCAGCTTTTTATGTTACTATGGGCAACGCCGTTTTGCGAGATACGGAACGTCAAGCGTCCGTCGCTTGCTAGTCCCTTGCCTGTGTTTGCTCAGAAAGTGGTTGATATGGACGTCTATACACTGACAGTAGCAGTTTCTGTCAGGTTTGAAACTGAATGCCAGTGGCAATGCGTGACCCTCATCTCCGGTCCCATTGCGTTAGCTGTGCTGGCCTAAGCTGGCGCCAGCACACCAAGTGGCGAAAGGTTTCCGAGAAAATCGACAGAGAACAAAAGCAGACTCGCAGGCAACGCGCCGCCAACGACTTCTCGGCCGCCGGTATTTAGATGGCCGCCGCGGACCGCAGGGCCCAGTCCGTCATCCAGTGAGTCACCGAGTCGGAGTCGCAGTCACAGCCTGTAGCTCAGCGTCAGGCAGCCAATAGCGACCAGAGTGGTGTACATAACGGACTTTGTACTTCAACAGTAGTGAGGATAACGTGGTCTATTACAGAGAGCTTGTACCACAATGAATACCTTGAGATAAGTAACTTTCTGCTCTTATGAATAAACAACCCAGTTAATACATGTCTTTGCACTACCTAGAGCTACGCCTTAAAGGAGAACCAGTTTCGTGATGAACTCCACGGCAGATTGTTTCGCATTCGGTTGTATGCCAACATATTCCATCAGTTCTCAAAATCCGTTACACCAATATGATTCTACACTCCTGGAAATTGAAATAAGAACACCGTGAATTCATTGTCCCAGGAAGGGGAAACTTTATTGACACATTCCTGGGGTCAGATACATCACATGATCACACCGACAGAACCACAGGCACATAGACACAGGCAACAGAGCATGCACAATGTCGGCACTAGTACAGTGTATATCCACCTTTCGCAGCATTGCAGGCTGCTATTCTCCCATGGAAACGATCGTAGAGATGCTGGATGTAGTCCTGTGGATCGGCTTACGATTCCATTTCCACCTGGCGCCTCAGTTGGACCAGCGTTCGTGCTGGACGTGCAGACCGCGTGAGACGACGCTTCATCCAGTCCCAAACATGCTCAATGGGGAACAGATCCGGAGATCTTGCTGGCCAGGGTAGTTGACTTACACATTCTAGAGCACGTTGGGTGGCACGGGATACATGCGGACGTGCATTGTCCTGTTGCAACAGCAAGTTCCCTTGCCGGTCTAGGAATGGTAGAACGATGGGTTCGATGACGGTTTGGATGTACCGTGCACTATTCAGTGTCCCCTCGACGATCACCAGTGGTGTACGGCCAGTGTAGGAGATCGCTCCCCACACCATGATGCCGGGTGTTGGCCCTGTGTGCCTCGGTCGTATGCAGTCCTGATTGTGGCGCTCACCTGCACGGCGCCAAACACGCATACGACCATCATTGGCACCAAGGCAGAAGCGACTCTCATCGCTGAAGACGACACGTCTCCATTCGTCCCTCCATTCACGCCTGTCGCGACACCACTGGAGGCGGGCTGCACGATGTTGGGGCGTGAGCGGAAGACGGCCTAACGGTGTGCGGGACCGTAGCCCAGCTTCATGGAGACGGTTGCGAATGGTCCTCGCCGATACCCCAGGAGCAACAGTGTCCCTAATTTGCTGGGAAGTGGCGGTGCGGTCCCCTACGGCACTGCGTAGGATCCTACGGTCTTGGCGTGCATCCGTGCGTCGCTGCGGTCCGGTCCCAGGTCGACGGGCACGTGCACCTTCCGCCGACCACTGGCGACAACATCGATGTGCTGTGGAGACCTCACGCCCCACGTGTTGAGCAATTCGGCGGTACGTCCACCCGGCCTCCCGCATGCCCACTATACGCCCTCGCTCAAAGTCCGTCAACTGCACATACGGTTCACGTCCACGCTGTCGCGGCATGCTACCAGTGTTAAAGACTGCGATGGAGCTCCGTATGCCACGGCAAACTGGCTGACACTGACGGCGGCGGTGCACAAATGCTGCGCAGCTAGCGCCATTCGACGGCCAACACCGCGGTTCCTGGTGTGTCCGCTGTGCCGTGCGTGTGGTCATTGTTTGTACAGCCCTCTCGCAGTGTCCGGAGCAAGTATGGTGGGTCTGACACACCGGTGTCAATGTGTTCTTTTTTCCATTTCCAGGAGTGTATATGCATTCTTTGAGAGTGGATACCTAGCTGAACATCCTGCACGGTTTGTAACTCCCAAGGAGTTCGCCTTCGATCTCAATGGTTCGAATCTTTTGTGATCAATGTGACGCGTCAATTCTCATTCGGTGTTCATGTTGCGAGTTAATGGTTTGTTTTGAACGTTTCTTGAATGCCGACGATGTCCATTTTGTGAAGTGTAGTAGAAAAATCCCTTGGAAAATTTATCTCTACAGCAAGTATAATACATATATCCAGTACACGACTGATTCTGCACCTCCTGGACACTCAGTCCCTGTCGCCCTGCTGATGTGCATGGTGAGTCAGTAGCAACTAATATGTTTGTCATGATTATTAATACAAACTTTCAAGTGAGGCTTACTAATCATTTAACTTGCGACATCCAACTCAAGAGGTTCCTTGTTGTTACAGATCCGGCTGTGTGCTAATAGGACAGTTATCGAGAAGTTTATATCAAGTTATAGACAATTGCGCGCTGACGTGAAACTATCATTCTGGTATGAATGAAGTGCTAAATGTTGTAGGTGCACGCGACAGTATCAGATACATGTCATTTGTGAGGACAATAATTGTTTCCAAAATTAATAACTGCCATGCTCAAGCTTTAATAAATTACTAATAATTTGCGTGTGTCGATAGTAGTATCTCGTAGTCCTGACTGCCCATAAGACCCACGGTCTATTCTTAGGCACGTTCGGTCCTGTGCATCGCATTGGCAGATCGGGCACAGCGCCTCGACTCAGTAGGCGGGAAAGATATGCAGACAGGTGCGCACGGCAGGAATAGGGAAGCAGGGGACCCGCGGCGGTGATGTAAGATGGCGGCGATGTCGTGACGGCTGCTGTAACCCTAGACGGGGCACGCGACCCGCTTCCGCAACCACCTACCACACTCCCTCCACGTCAGGGAGCCAAAACGACACCCTGCTGACTTCACCTCTTGCGGGTTTCTGGCAGTCGCCTTACAAAGTGCTGACGCGCCCGCCGCATTCGCGGAAACTGATGTGGAGCGCTCACACACGCTCCAGGTGTCTGCGGCGGACACAGCGCCTTCAACAAAGTAACTGCTGATTGGCGTAATCGCCCGCCCCGGATTATTTCTCTGCGCTCTGACAAAAATGGTTCAAATCGCTCTGAACACTACGGAACTTAACATCTGAGGTCATCAGTCCCCTAGAACGTAGAACTACTTAGACCTAACTAACCTAAGGACATCACACACATCCATGCCCGAGGCAGGATTCGAACCTGCGACCGTAGCAGTCACGTGGTTCCGGACTGTAGCGCCTAGAACCGCTCGGCTACCCTGGCCGGCCTCATCAGAATAATGAATAACAGCTGAAAGGCCTGTGCGTATTCGGTACGTATGCAACTCTGAAAACTCTGGTGTTTGTTGAACGAGTACAAAAAAAACTTGCACGACGATTTCATGTCTGTTTAGAATCAGGGGAAATGCTACTATTAGTAACTATTGTGAATATAGCGCTTTGTACAAGGTGAGCAGGGGAAATAAAACTATCAAAAAAATGTTCGTATCTTGAATTTTTATCACTGTCAGTAGACCACGTATACAGTTTCCATTTTTCTTTTCTTTCATTTTGCTTATAAATTTAGACTCAAGCGTTTCCGAATCAGGGTTTCCCACTTCAAATTAAAACAACCGCTCTTATCCAGCGTCCTGTATACTTTGCCTCATGATCGTGAAAATTAATTGTGTAGCGCCCGTGCAGTAACGGCAGAAATAAACTCCACACCCGTGCAGGAAACAGGAATCGAACGCGCTACCTTCGGTAAGGCTGTAACGCTGAACTCGGTTCACTGACTGCCGGCTCACGTACAATGCAGAGCATTCTGCGATCAAAATACAGTTCAGCGACAGTATTTACAAACCAAAACTACCAGTACCACGTGGATTATATTGTTTTGTCTGCTGTGCATTTCTCTTTGGCGGAAGCATTCACCGTGATCAGACCAACTACGGAACTGGATCGAAATTCAGACACACCACATATGGTCGTGAGTACGGTGCAATTACAATGAGCGTGACCGTAGAACTCACCTCTTGTACCTGGCAGCAGTGTGATTACTCGCATGCTATTGCATCTTGCGCCAGACGAAGGGCACCCGCGTCTGTGCTGTGGCTGGCTGCTCACGCGGTTGGAGCACGATTCTACGATCTTCGACTTTACGACGATGCCGATCCCCAGAATCCGACAGGAGAGGCTTTATGTGATACGTGCCTGCTCATAAGAGACGCGAGTGGACAAGCGCTGCATGACTTCAGCCGCTGAAATGACCTCGGCGGTGGCTCCGCTGTTGTGACTTCGGGTTGACCGACGTTTGGCACCATACCTCGACCCGCGAAGGTGGTTTTGAAAACAGTCTCAAGATACAAGGTGAGCCAGTGGAGCATCATCTGAAAGGTCCACACTATGAGTGTATGGTGAAGTTTTTCCGTATGGTAGTGAATCTTCTGTAACGGTGTTTTGTTTTAATTTAGTTACCGTTTTTATTTTCTTGGGGTAGGTGGAGTGGGATGATCGTGAGGGGTGGGAGGGGTTGGTACACGTCTCCTCACTGATTTGTTTGGCCGCGCTGGATTAGCCGAGCGGTCTAGGCGCTGCAGTCATGGACTGTGCGGCTGGTTCCGGCGGAGGTTCGAGTCCTCTCTCGGGCATGGGTGTGTGTGTTTGTCCTCAGAATAATGTAGGTTAAGTAGTGCGTAAGCTTAGGGACTGATGACCTTAGCAGTTAAGTCCCATAAGATTTCACACACACACTGATTTATTTGATCAGACGTACCACGATTTCCTGGCCTGTGCCAACCTCTTCAACTCATGGTAACACACAAACGGACCGATACACACCATGTAAGTTATTCCCTTAAGTTATTCTTATCAATTGTCCTATCTTACTGTCCCTTCTTTCAGTCAGTTTTCCATATACTTCTTCCTCCTCTACGATCCCACAGACACACTTCTCTTCTTGTTAGTCCATCTAGTTTCCCCATCTTTCTATAGCACCACATCTCAAAATTTTCAGTTCTTTTCCGGTTTCCCCGCAGTCCATGATTCAACTGCGTACAGTACTCCAGACGCACATTCTCACAAATATTCTTCCTCAAACTGAGGCCTATTTTTTATTTTAGTAGACTTCTTTTAGTGAAGAACGTCCTCTCTTCTCGTGCTAATCTGCCATGCGTTTCTTTGCTTCCAAAGTAGTATCAATGATCTTGTTTCTGCTGTTCCTCATTACTTTCTTCTTTATTTGCTTTACTCTCGTCCATATCGTGATTACTACTGCGCAGCCCCTCCCGCCGGAGGTTCGAGTCCTACCTCGGGCATGGGTGTGTGTGTTGTTCTTAGCATAAGTTAGTTTAAGTTGTGTGCAAGTCTAGGGACCGATGACCTACGCAGTTTGGCCCCTCAGGAATTCACACACATTTGATTATTTTTTTATTAGTAAGTGGCTTATTCCATTCTACATTACTGCATTTCCTCGTGCCTCACCGCAGGTGACGCGAGATCAGCGAAACTTATCTTCGACGTCTTTTCACTCTGAATTTTCATCCTATTCCTGAAGCTTAACTTCATACAATGCTTTTCCAGAGTGTGTACTTGACTGCACGATTGTGATTTATGATTTGGAAAATATCTTTGGTTTACTTAAGATTTTCATTGGAATGAAAACGTTTTCCAACACTTTCTTTAGAGCTGGAAAATGGCGAAGGTGTTAGGACGCCACACCCAATGAAAATGAACGGAGCAGACACTGCTACAAATCGTTGTTCATGTGGTGTCACCGCCAGACACCACACTTGCTAGGTGGTAGCTTAAATCGGCCGCGGTCCATTAGTACATGTCGGACCCGCGTGTCGCCACTGTCAGGATCGCAGACCGAGCGCCACCACAAGGCAGGTCTCGAGATACGTACTAGCACTCGCCCCAGTTGTACGACGACGTTGCTAGCGACTACACTGACGAAGCCTTTCTCTCATTTGCCGAGAGACAGTTAGAATAGCCTTCAGCTAAGTCCATGGCTACGACCTAGCAAGGCGCCATTTGTACCATTGCATGTATCTCAAGATAGTCTCACTTGTCTCATCAAGATTGCTGTATACCAAAGGACGATATAAAAGTTAAGTGTTCTAGTAGCTACGTTCTTTTCTTTATCACATTCATCACGTATCCTGTTCCAGACTTAACGCCAGACGGCGTGAGTTGACGCGTGCCCTTTCGGCTACTTCACTGTGGACTGGCTGCCTTAACAGTCCACTACAGTTCACATCCGTCTGTTTTCCCCAAAGCACCATTTAATGACCTGATAGGGAATTTGCCTTTCTTTCCAAAATGATAATCTTTCCATGTACTAAGCGATCGTTTTGATATAGAACTACTTCTAGTATTGCCGGCCACGGTGGCAAAGGGTTCTAGGCACTTCAGTCCGGAACCACGCGACTGCTACGGTCGCAGTTTCGAATCCTGCCAGGGGCATGGATGTGTGTGATGTCCTTGCGTTAGTTAGGTCCCATTGTGCTCAGAGCCATCTCGCGTCACCTGCAGTGAGACGCGACGAAATGCGTAATGTAGAATGGAATGAGCAACATACTAATCACAAATGTTCAAATGTGTGTGAATTCCTAAGGGACCAAACTGTTTTGAATGCTAGTATTCCCCAATTACTGTTTCACTACAAAGTAATCCATAAGAATAATCTCTGCTGCTTCCCAGAAAACACAGCCACATGTTTCCGACAGTTTAAATCAATTTCACCATTCCGGTGGATAACTATCTGCGCTAACACACAGCTTTAATTGGTGTTTGAAACAGTAAGAAAGTGGCTCACCACATTTTTATTCTTTTCAAAGCGGCGCAGACATTTTTGAGCATTCGTATCAGAATTTGTTTTCGGTAGCATTTATGTAGTATGACATTGTACAGAAACTTCCCACAGTTTATTTATCACGTTGAATGTGCTGTATATGACTAGAGCGTCTGCTGTTTCAAATGCATTGGATAGCTGATCATTCTATACCACACTGCGTACTTTCTTCACGTTTTCATCTGTAATTCTAATTATGGGCCGTTTCTCTTGTGAATATCTTCGTTCCTGTCACGTTTGAATTCAACCACCCGTTTATCAATGGTGAACATGAGTAAGCACACTCCTCGTAAGCCTGAAGCAGCTCTGCTCTTCCGTGGACGATAAACTGTGTAAAACCAGAAATTTTGCGTCCACACGGTGTTTCAGTTTATCCATTTGAATAAACCACTTTACCACTACGTTAAAAGCCGTACAAATAAACCTATTCTGCAGATCAGTTTGACAATTAATTTACTCAGCCATTTATAGGAGCAGCTACAGTTTAACGTGGACACCGAACCACAGTGTAATTTGACACATTTGACATCGAGAAACATTGCCAAAAGTGAAAGAAGTGACAGGTGACAGATAAAAACCAAACCCTTATAGCATCCGAGGTGTATGATCCCTTGGTGGTGTAAAAGATTTTGGCTTCTAAGCCAGTGCTGTCAACAGATACGGCTATTCATGACATAAATTTTGGTACTCGCAAACTCATTCATCGGGAGCTATAGGGTACTTTATATTTATCTAGAATAATGAAATTTGGCAAGAAGCAATGTTTGACATACAAGTAAAGGAAAAAATACTAAAATTGTTAATTACTAATTATATCAAACGAGAAAAGTAGTTTTTTTGTCATTTTTTATTCGGCTGTCTGTCTGTCCATCTGTTAAGACACCTCTTTCTCAGGAATGGATTGTGGTATCAAGTAGAAATTTATGGAAAATACCTAAGTCTACTGTCTCTTGGAGTTATAAAATATTTAAGGTTTTAACCCAATGAAATAAAAAGATGCAGTCCTTGAGACATATTTTGGCACTTGCAGACTCACTCATCAAAGTCTATAAATGAACTGTCTATATACATAACTAAGATTTTACGAAACTCTCAGAAAGCGCGTCCTACTTGTGCTTGGAAAGCAGACACTGCTACAAATCGTTGTTCACATCTGTCTGTTTTCCCCAAAGCACCATTTAATGACCTGATAGGGAATTTGCCTTTCTTTCCAAAATGATAATCTTTCCATGTATTAAGCGATCGTTTTGATGTAGAACTACTTCTAGTATTACCGGCCACGGTGGCAAAGGGTTCTAGGCACTTCAGTCCGGAACCGCGTGACTGCTACGGTCGCAGGTTCGAATCCTGCCTCGGGCATGGATGTGTATGATGTCCTTAGGTTAGTTAGGTTTAAGTAGTTCTAAGTTCTAGGGGACTGATGATCTCAGATGTTGAGTCCCATAGTGCTCAGAGCCATTTGAACCATTTTTGTTACAGACTGTTATGCTCCTGGTGAAGTAAACAATAGTATTAGTGTTCATCACACCGGGAAAATGACCAACATATACGGAAAGGGGGAATGAGAACTGTAAGCACCAGGGAACAGCTAAGGAAGCAAAGTTACCGACAAATTGTGTTTGGAAGAATGAAGTTTACACGCAGGCAGTACAACGTCGACGTAAGTCTCGGGAATTTAAAGAGGCGGTAGAAAGCGCCTGCTATGTTCGCAACCCACAGCACACGGCTTCGTCGCTCGTTCATCTCGCCAGACTGCAGCAACGCGATAACGCAGCACAGCTCCGGGCAACGCTCACAATAGCTGCCTACTAGCCACACCATAACACCAACTTCCAGTCATATTTTTCTACACATTAAAAGCGTCCCGTTGCGGGCAAACAAGTTCTGTCTGCGTATTAAATCAATCCCGCTCGTGTCCTGCGACGTTAAGGAAGCTTACGAGCAGCTAGTAATAATTCCAGCGTATCGTCTAGACACAAGTATATATCCTTCTTCTAGGCTTTAAGATAAGAATATGCTGGGTGAAAACTATCAGCATTTTATGGGCTCTGCAACATACAGAGGTCTCATATGACTATTTACGATCTAGAGGGATATACGCACAATTAAGAATAAAAATTAAAAATAAATTCTATGAGGCCGATAAAGTCTTTTGGTCAGTATGCACTACATAAAATATTAACAAAATATCGTGTGGTGAAATCTGATTTGTGAAATCGCTATAGTGATCAGATGCTGCTGATGCATCATCTTTAATTATTGCAGTATCACTAGAGCTATCTGTTAGCAAGCGTAATGTATAATTTTAAAGCACAGAGAGAAATGTCTATATTATGTAAAGTCGGGGACTTGAAAGCTGTCTGTTCGTTCGGCAGTTTCGTTTCTTCCCATTACATTTTCCTTTTAGTAGATCTCGGTATTTATCTTTGCAGCACTTTACGCTTGGCTGCTATAATTAATTTCCGATAATCCTCTAACCGCGGGCGATTTTCAGATTTTTCCATACAAAATCGCGGGGCATTTCCGTTTGTTGATTAGAATAGTTGTAAGGACAGACTTAAAGGACTGTAACAAGAAAACTAAAAACTTAATTTATAGATGATTTTTAATTGACGTTTGATGTAAACAATGCGGGAAACAAGAAACCCGCTTCTGACGTTGCAAAAGCAGAGTAAACTTTTTGATAATTTTTTAGAGTGTTGTATATCTTGAAGCAAGGTTCCCTACACAAGCTAGGGAATATGCCATGATGTATATCGTGTGTTCGCCTCACGGTCCATGAATGTTCTGGCGTATCGGAAACCACATACTGAATTGCAGCCGCAAAACAATAATAAGTAGCTTTTCTTTGGATGTTATCAGGTTTCAGGTGTAGACATGTCAGATCTATGAGTGCTGTTTGGATGATTGCTGCTTGATAAATACAGGATGTACATAAGGTACGGGAAAACTTTCAATTATTTATTGCACAAGAACTAAATATTGTGTAGGTGTCATACATATTGCAGTTTGCAAATATTCGAGATGCGAACCATGAGTGACCCGTTATACGTCAATACTGTAATCGAATTCTTGCCATATTCGTCCCAGCATGTCTCTCGTACGCGCTACACATTCATTTTACTCACACTGGGACGTCCGCCTGTCTTTGCCAAGCACAAGCAACCCGTCGTAACGAATTTGTTGTGCCAGTGGTAAATGGCCTTCCTTGTTGGTGGCTTCTTACCGTACTTGATTCTAAACATCCCTTGAACAGTTGTAGCACACTTGTTTTTGTCGAACTCCAATACACAGAAAGCTCGCTCCGCACCTGAACTCGCCATGTTGGCGACTAGCGCTGACTATCGGCAAATTACCGGACTACACTATGGCGGTATACATGAAAATACATACGTATGATATCTGTACAGTGTTTGGTTCTTGTGCAATAAATAACTGAAAGTGTTTCCAGACTTTATATACACCCTGTACTGTGCGTAGTGATTTCGCACATTAATGTGTTGCTACGTGAGAAATATATTCACGAATTACGTGTTGCTGCCTAAAGTTTAGTTGTTCTTGGTATTTAAAGACAATGTGTAAACAGAAAGCTAACACACCTCCAGTTTTGGATCATTGTTGATGAATCATTACTCACTGTGTATTGCGAAAACAGTAGCTAAGCAAGCCCCCTTTTTCAGCAGTGCTAGAGAGAGAGAGAGAGAGTGAGAGAGAGAGAGAGAGAGAGAGCCTATTTAGAATTTAGGTAAGAATTATTCCTCTTGAATAGCTTGAAGATTTCAGGGCTTAACGATCACGATGGGAGTAGCATGGCTTTCTATCACGACACACGCCTTTCAGACTTAAATTGTTTACTATGAAATCATGTACTAAACAGTGTGTCACTTATGTGAACACTTGGAAAATCGAGTGATGAGGTAGACTATCATTGCAAGAGAGTACTACTATTCGAGTCGTCGGACGGTACTCTGCATGGTACACTGCGCAGTACAGTCATCGACAAACTTTAAGGCTGAGAAGGCGTCCTGTAGCGCGATGGTTGGTGATTAGTGATGGAAAATTAGATGTCTAACAGTAATATAGAAGCAAACACGAAGCACGGTAAAAATTACTTTAGTTTTGTTCACGTTGCAACTTGAAAACGTGCGTAAGTTCGCCGGCCGAAGTGGCCGTGCGGTTAAAGGCGCTGCAGTCTGGAACCGCAGGACCGCTACGGTCGCAGGTTCGAATCCTGCCTCGGGCATGGATGTTTGTGATGTCCTTAGGTTAGTTAGGTTTCACTAGTTTTAAGTTCTAGGGGACTAATGACCTCAGCAGTTGAGTCCCATAGTGCTCAGAGCCATTTGAACCATTTTTTTTTTTTTTTTTTTTTTTTTTTTTTTTGCGTAAGTTCATTCGAAAATTCTCGGAACGATTGTTTGCATTGTTTCTAATTAAATCTTGTGTGTGATTTTCTTGTTTAGTCTGGATTCACAATTCTTTTTCCTCTGTGCCGACAGTTAACTCCAATCGCATTTACAATCTGAGAAAAATTAATTGTGAATACTGAATTACAATATCGGCTCTGTTAATGAATCAGAGAGTGTTCATTTAATACCCACACTCTCTTTGTCACTGTATTACACTGAAAAAGTTTCTCAGTATTTGCATCAAAACCCCATTACACCATTGTGCTCAATAATTAATTCTCTCTGTGCAATACAGATTAACGCCTGCGAATCGATGTGTGCATATGCCAGTTATGGATGTTTGTAATAATACAACTGTGTCAATGAGTATATTTCATTTTGCGTTATGGCTCACGTTACTTCACAGTTCTGTCTTAGATTTCTTTGTTTATTTGCTCTAACGATTGAAATAAATCACAGCAAAATTTGTAGAGGACAAATTTCTCTAAAATTTAAATCAAATCACAAGGTGACTAAGCTGTCAGGAGCTACCAAAAACTGTGAAAGACCATATGGAGAAAGCGCAACAAGATGATCTCACCTGGGCAAAGTTAACAATACAAGAAGACGAACAAGATGCCAGAAATTACCACCACACTTAGCAGCAAAAGTTTTCTGGAAAATTAAGCAAGTAACAAGCTGCTCAGAATGTAGGTCACATTATAGCAATTTGCAACACATTTCTCCAAATCAGCTGTTGTGCACCTATCAGATAATGGGCAGAGGTGACTCCCTCCCAATGACGGCTCAGACATGAATGACCAGAATCTAATTTCACAGTCCTCCAATATCTACTTTGAAATAGGTCTACGTGGAGGGGACGACTCGATGCTGTTGTCAGTGTGACAGATGAGAATTTCGCTTATTGCACGGAAAGAAACAGGGGATCGCAGCAGAAACATCCCACTCTTGGCGTATAAACCATACATTAACAAACACGAGGCTTATACCAGCCTGGAGCAGTGTTTCCTGGACTGGTCGGCCCTTGCAGAGCACGGCGGTGAGGTGCTCCGTTCGATTGGATAACCAAATTTTTGGAGCCAAAGCAACTGCCTTTCTCACAATGGATGGGCAGTGCTGCTGGACCTTTGATTTCCATGCAGAAAAGGTAAAACCGTCTAACTAAATTACTTTCTAGGCACAGCTCCCCGTGGACAGGTACACTCCCAGGCGCTGGCTCTGTCCACAATGGAACGAAGCAAGTGGCAACCTCGCTTTGACGAAAGCTGCCTGTCTCCGACGAAAGGCGCACCTCTCCTAATGAGATTCACTGACTGCCTTCTGCCGAAAACAGGACCCTGAGACCACAATGGTAGCGCAACGTACCACTGCAAAAAACCAAAAACTTTTCTCCCAAGCATACAGGTCCAGTACGCAGAGAATAATAAACAAAAAATATAGGAGAGAATGAAACAGTATCCCACAGCGATATGTGACAGTAATGTCACATTAGAAAGACGGGATCTTACTGTTCATCTGCATCTACTGTCTGCAGGATGTTGCATATGAACTAGGAAGGTATGTTTCATATGAGTGGTTTCTCGCGAACCAGTGCAGGTATTCTGAGAGAAGCATCATCCCGCACTCCATACGTGAATGGAATAGGTGAAACGTTTTTACATGTCACAGTGGGAAGTGTCATTTTCCATATACTTCACAGTGGTTCGAAGAGTACAGGCATAAATGTTGATATACGCTGCTGGAATAAAAAGGCAACCCCTCTCAAGGACCAGGTCATTTCATTGACAGGTGATGTGCCAAGTGGCTCATCATTGTAGGAGTACACGATAATAAATTGACGTCACAGTAAAGTATGCCCAATCAGTTGCATCCGTAAGTAGTGTACCTTCCATTGGTAAAAGCAGTGGAGTGTATTCTTGCACGCAAACCATTGATAAGGCGCTGAATCGCATTCTGTGATAGACTGTCCCAAGCATTTGCGCCTATCGGCAATGGTTCCTGCAGGTTGTGGAGAACGAGTAAATTCCCCTTTCAACAAGTCCCATGTATGTTGTTCGCGAGATATCTTGTGATCTAGCTGGCCACAGCAGTTGTTGTACACCACGAACAGCACGTTTGATCACAGCTGCCGTATGAGAGTCTTAAGTGATGACCCCTACTTCATGAAGCCTCGAGTGGCACCTGTGTGTCGTGGGTACACTCCAGAATGGGCCGCTCACCAGGTCTTCACTGTACACGTCTACGTCCCTCACTCACATACAAATGGAACCTACTCTCATCAGTGAAGTCAACAAAGCTCCATTCCAGTGCCAGAAGACACTTTTACGGCACCAGAGTAGCCGTGCTTGGGGTGTCGTGGTGTCAGTAGTAGCCTCCTGGCCAGAGGCATACGCGATCTTAGTATTTCTGGAAGCAGACGGTTGCCAATCGCCCTTGGTGACACGTCAGGTGAAACATGCGCCCATATTTCTTCCCTGTATCATTTTGGATCGGCCACTTCTCCGCTCACAATGCGTCGATCTTGATGTGTGTCTGTACTACTAGGACGTCCAGAACTTGGTCTAAGAGTGTGGGAATGTCCCATTGACCACAGCTAAAAGCAATGACACACCGCCAATATATTGTGCCAAACATGTGCAGCATACCTGTCGCTACATCCACCCAGTTTCCCGCAGGCCCACAATGCGACTCCTTTCAAATAGCTGAAACTGTTCAACAGGTGTACGTACTCGTCGAGGGGGCGTGGTTGCACACTAGAATGAAGATTGCAAACACTGTTCACGTCTAAATTCAGCAGCGTTTCTGTCTGCAAAGTCAAAAGAGAAAGTAAGCAGACAGGGCTCCTGTGAAGCATCTGGCCGCCGAGCACCATGGCAAATGACTCACTAACGCTACAGTCTCTCAGTATGCACACCCTCTTGCCGCTGAAGATAGTGAGAATTTTGCATATTTTCCCAGAAGTGGATGCTTGTACGAGGGTCACTCCAAAAGAAATGCACACTATTTTTTTTAATCCATCTTTTATTCTACATGTTTGAAAGTTTTACAGTGTGTAGATACATCCTTTAGGAACAATATTTTAATTTCTCCACATAATTTCCATCCCTCTCACCTTACGCCATCTTGGAGCCAGCGCCTGTATACCTGCACGGTAAGATTCTGGACCAACCTGTTGGAGCCACTGTTTGGCAGCGTGCACAAAGGAGTCATCAGCTTCAAACCTTGATCCACGAAGAGAGTCTTTCAGTTTCCCAAAGAGATGATAGTCACATGGAGCCAGGTGAGGACTGTAAGGCGGGTGTTTTAGTGTTGTCCATCCGAGTTTTCTGATCGCTTCCATGGTTTTTTGAATGACATGTCACCATGCATTGTCGTGCAACAGCAAAACATCCTGCTTTTGCCGATGTGGTCGAACACGACTCAGTCGAGCTTGAAGTTTCTTCAGTGTCGTCACATTTACATCAGAATTTATTGTGGTTCCACTTGGCACGATGTCCTCAAGCAAGAGTCCTTCGGAATCGAAAAACACCGTAGGCATAACTTTTCCAGCAGAAGGTGTCTTTTTTTTGGTGAATTTGCATTATGCCACTCCACTGATTGTCTCTTCGTCTCTGGTGAAAAATGATGGAGCCATGCTTCATGACCTGTCACAATTCTTCCAAGAAATTCATCTCCACCATTCTCGTACTGTTCCAAAAGTTCGTTGCATACGGTTTTTCTTGTTTCTTTGTCAACATCCTGGGAACCCACCTGGCACAAACCATTTTTAACGCCAACACTTTCAGTATTCTGCAAACACTTCCTTCCTCTATCCCAACGTTGCGTGACAATTCATTCACTGTGATGCGTCTGTCAGCAGTCACCAATTCGTTAACTCTCTGCACCTTGTCTGTAGTGTGTGCAGTACGAGGCCTGCCGCTGCGAGGACAATCCTCAATATTGCCGTGCCCGCTTTCATCACGTAACCTGCTTGCCCACCGACTAACTGTACTGCGATCGACAGCAGCATCTCCGTACACGTTTTTCAACCTCTGGTGGGTGTTTCCCACTGTCTCGTTTTCACAACACAGGAATTCTATGACAGCACATTGCTTCTTAGCAGGCATCTTGAAGACATGCTGTGACGGCGCCACTCACGGGAACAGGTTGAACTAAGTTTGAAAAGAAGCGGGAAGGATGTATCTACACACTGTAAAACTTTCAACATATGCTGAATGAAAACTGTATTTTTACAAAAATAGTGTGCATTTCTTTTGGAGTGACCGTCGTAGATGTACAAGAATGGAGATCGGAGGAAGTAGAGCGATTTAGGTATACGTCTGTGTTCACGGCCACTTGGTGTAGTACAGGGGCACTGGGATGCGGCCGAAGTCGCGGAATTCATCGCTGGGGTGCAGGGTGCGATTTGTGCTTTTACCAGTGGGGGGGATGTTTTATGGGGTTAGTAAAATTATATATGTTACTAGCTTGGACCGTGGCGTTAGGCATGGTTAAACAGCTATTTATAAATAGATGTTAATGCCGCAACTAACTATTCACGTGTATGCACTATCAGAAAAGCCGTCCCTTGTTATATCTTTAAAAGTACATTATAGGTAAAGCTTATTTACAAAATCATCTATACACAGGTATACGAGGGGAATTCAAAAAGTAGAGGCACATTTGTGACAGGGGTGCACTTATTCTGATGATAGAAAACTGAAACATATTAATAATATTAATAGTAAGACTTATTAAAAACTTTCAGTGTTCGGCTCCACAAATTTAAATTATATGTAAAGTTTTACTCCAGTGCGTGAGAAATGAACATCCCAGGTTGGGATGCATAAACTAGAACCAGAGGAGGGGATGGTTTGATGGGAAATCCCCCCCCCCATCCCCCCCCCCCCCCCCCCTGCAAATCGCACACTGCTGGGGTGTGAGAAGACTAGAGTGGTGGCCGTCAGCACGATAGCTCCCTGGGCCGAGCTCCGGCGGGAGCGCGCATGCTAATGCCGGCACCGGACGATAAGTCTGGCAGAGCGGGGCAGTGCGAGGCGAGGCGAGGTGAGGTGACGCACGCAACTCCGCGCCCGGGGCAGGCAGGCATGCGATGGTATCCGCGCGCTCGTTAGCGCCGCAGCTTATCGCCGGAGGTCGGAATGCGCTGCGATTCTGGAACAAGCCCCGCAGCCGCGGCTACGCGCGCCCAGATAGACCCAACGAGGCCGTAACGAGGACAGCGCCTTTGGCACGCCCTACCGTGCGAGCGCGTCCCGAGAGCTGACTGCACCGACTAGCACCATTCCGTCTGCTGACTAATGTACGGCGGTGATTGCCTGCAGTGTCCTGTCGCTGTAGCCCTTAACGATAGGAACATCACACTCGGGGGAGTTCGGGATAGCGTCACGGGAGAAGAAGCCGGGCGTTAAGTCCTGCCAAGGGCATGGGTCTAGGTAGAGATTAAGTGCGAGTAGGTCAAAAGCACCGAGGGTTCCGGCCAAACTTCATTGAATACCTGACACCAAAACGTTGTAACTCTCACTTTTCTAACAAGGGAACCTCCCCATCTCACCCCCCTCAGATTTAGTTATAAGTTGGCACAGTGGATAGGTCTTGAAAAACTGAACACAGATCAATCGAGAAAACAGGAAGAACTTGTGTGGAACTATGAAAAAAAATAAGCAAAATATACAAACTGAGTAGTCCATGCGCAGGATAGGCAACGTCAAGGATAGTGTGGGCTCAGGGGCGCCGTGGTCACATGGTTAGCGTGAGCAGCTGCGGAGCTAGAGGTCCTTGGCTCAAGTCTTCCCTCAAGTGAAAATTTTACTTTCTTTATTTTCGCAAAGTTATGATCTGTCCGTTCGTTCATTGACGTCTCTGTTCACTGTAATAAGTTTAGTGTCCGTGTTTTGCGACCGCACCGCAAAACCGTGCGATTAGTAGACGAAAGGACGTGCCTCTCTAATGCGAACCGAAAACATTTGATCGCAGGGTCATAGGTCAACCGATTCCTCCACAGGAAAACACGTCTGATATATTCTATACGACACTGGTGACGGCATGTGCGTCACATGACAGGAATATGTCGTCGTCCCACCTAACTTGTACACTTGGTGAATGGGTAAAAAGATTCTTCTGCCTTGCCCGATTTAGGTTATCTTGTGGATGTCACTCCCAAAAAAGTGACGAAAACATAAAAAATTAAACTTTTCACTCGAGGGAATACTTGAACCAAGGACCTCTCATTCCGCAGCTGCTCACGCTAACCACGGGACCACGGCGCTCGTGAGCTCGCACTCTCCTTCATGTTGCATATCTTGCGCATGGACTGCTCAGTTTGTATATTTTGTTAATTTTTTTCATAGTTCCACACAACTTCTTCCTGTTTTCTCGACTGATCTGTGTTCAGTTTTTCAAGGCCTATCCACTGTGCCAACTTATAACTAAATCTGAGGGGGGTGCGATGAGGAGGTTCCCTTGTAAGGAACCGGTTTGTCACGTATAAGCGTTGTATTTGCCAAGAGTAAGGCGTGTATGAAGTCATGTTGGCAAACATGTATATTAAGCGCCATTTTTCGTTTGTTCCCTATTCGTCGCGAGGCGCTCGGATGCAGAAAACTTGTAAACATGGAGCAGGAACGTTGTGAGACGTTAAGTCAGAGCATGTGCGAAGATATAAATAGGGGCCGGAAACGGAAAATTAAGTATAGTGAATGGAAGAGGAATGCGGAGAAACACAAACGGAATTCGGGGCAACCATATTTGGCCCACAATAGCAAACCAGTACCTGGGAAAATCCCTGCTGAACAGGTGGGTGCATCAACGTTGTATGCCAATCTAACACAATATTTCTGTGAAATGGGAGATTCCATACGTTACTCGCAAAAATTATATTGTAATTCGCTGTCATAGCCTTTACCTTTGACGTTAATGTGGTTAACTATACTTATCATTACGTCATGCTGTCGTTATAGATTGCTACCTGCAAATGTAGATAGCAGTGTAAAACACTAAAAATGGAGGACAACAAGGAGCTGTTTCATGAATTATACGCTTCAGACTATAATGCACAAACCAGACATTAGGCTTCGTCGTGCATTGAAATAGTGGACATCAAACGTAGGGAGACTAAGGAGACCGTTTCGCGCAAACACTGCACATTCAACTACTTTTCAAGAAGAGGAGCAGAAAAAATTCAGGTATGTCAAAAAAAACGTTCTGCATGGTATATAGGATTACAACTAGATGTGTACAAATGCTCCAAGGGAAGATGAAACGCGGCATGCGGTTAGAAGACAGAAGGGGTAAGCATGTGGGTCGTCCAGATAAGCTGCAGGACAGCTTGAAGGACGTGATAAGAAACCACGCTGAGAAGCTACCAAAACAAGAAAGCCACTACTCAAGACAAGAATGAAAAGCTCTGCCTGAGATCCGATTTGGATATTTCTAAACTTTTCCGACTCTTTAAAGAAGATAATCCGACAGTACAGTGCAGTGAAAGAGCTTACAGAGATATTTTCAGGGGAAAATATAATTTTCGATTTGGAGTACCACGTTCGGATTCATGCGGGTATTGTTACAGACTGTTCCTGCAGTTAGTTAACAGTAAAAATGAAACAGACAGAAAGAAAATCGACGAAGAAAGCAAGCTGCACCATTTCCATGCGGAAGCAGTGTATTCATTGCTGGAGAAGGATACAGCGAAAGCTGAAGCAAACGAAACCTATGTTGTGATATGCACAGACCTCCAACAGGTATTGTATTGTCCTACCCTTACCCATTCTGCGGTTTTCTATCAACGTCAGCTGTCAACCTACAATCAGGTGATACATAACGTTGGTGACAATAAAGTGTGGATGTCTGTATGCTGAAACTGTTGCTAAGTGGCGATCAGCGGAAATTACTTTGTGCCTTCTGAAGTACGTAACATCTACATTTTCAGTTCCAAACCCGTGTGAAGAAAGAACTTTAGTGGTGTGGTCAGATCGATGAACAGGACAGAATAATAACTGGAAAACTAGTATCCATATCTTCTGAAAATGAGGTATTTCACCTCTGTGGAGCAAAAGTTTCATATCACAGGACACAGCTTTTCGCATTAATTGAGAGAAATAAGAAGAACTACTCTGTGTATGATCCATTTGAATGGGTTCAGGTAATAGCTACTGCACGACCAAACAACTCGTTTCTGGTTTGTTACATGGAGCAGGACGAGCTTATTGATTTAAGCGGTTTTGAAAAGCAAATCCGCGAAGATACAAAATGCCAAATAACGGATTATGTTTGGATGATGATATCTTCATATTCTCCAACAGTACTTCAGTGCCGCAAGAGCCATAACTACTTGCAGCCTTGGTACTCAGCAAACTTAGCAAAACGTTCCAGGTGTTTAGCTTGAATGACCTACCTAGACTTTATGGTGAGCCATTGGCTGTCTCTGCGGAAAAGAAAGCTAATCTGCTAGACATGTGTAGATATATTCCTGAAAAATACCGAGAGTTTTATGAGAACCTAAAGATAAAGTAAAGTGACAGTGTCATGGTAGGTCACGCAAAACGTACGTTTGCAACAATACGTCTTGTGTGCCGTGAATAATCGTGTTACACAGTGGGAACTATTAATAATGTTTCGTTTAAACTGCGCGTGCAGTATCGATTCTGTTAGGTTATATTCTTGTGAAACGAAAATGTGAACGTTTATCACTGCAAACCCTTCTTTTTTAACAATATTTCCACTTTCAGTCAAACACCCAGAAGTTCCGACACTGTATAATGCAAATTGTATTTACGCCTAATCAGAATAAAACCAATAAACAGTATTAGAGGTTAAATAATATCAGTGGTATAAACGTTGTAACCCAAAAAAGTGTGCTACTCTCGTTAGAGTTACAAAGTTTTTGTATGGATGCCGAACGAAAATCTGTAATATCTTGCTTTTCAGGTCACGTACTGCCACAACTTGTACACATTAATCAGTAATGGACTCATTTCAAGTTATTGTGAATGCTATTTCTGCCGTTCGTAAACCTGTTGCATAGGTAATGGTTTTTCGCGCCTGCTCTACAATTTGTATTTTGAGGGTTACAACTTTTTGCCGGAAGGTATTAAATTATGTGAACAGGATGGTCAGACTCTGTCTGAAAAGCTTATAAGGTTGTTGAGTGACGGCAAATAACTGTTAAGAAAAATATTCAAAATGTAGCTTCGTTTCCTAGTTAATTTGCATGGAAGTCAGCCAATGAGGTCGTAAGCTGTGCGAATTTAAGCGGCCTGCCATATACAATCACCGTCAGTTGTTTTCATAGTATAGATGGTAGCGCACGAGACTGCTCAGCATGTGGCTCGTGGTCGATCCTTACCATCGACTCACGTCCAATTTTAGTTCGGTGTTCGGAAATCAAACGAAGAACACGTTTAGCGTCACCGTCACTGGCGGGTTGCTTCAATCTGGGCGTGCAGCGGCCCGATTGGCTAACTTTAGTGCCAGTTCAAACTCGGGAACTGTGCAACGTATCAATTTTTTTCTAAACAGTCATTTCTCCGCATAACCTACCCTGTAACACCCTTACAAGTTTTTCAGACTGTTTCTGACCACCCTGTATAGATAGTTCATACATCCCCGGAAAAGAGAATCTCGACCTACTTTGCCTGTTATCGATATCGAAACTGGCGAGATATCAAAATATGTAACATAAATGGCAATATCTTTTGAATGCACTGACGCAAAAACTTAAATTTTTCAACCGTCAAAGAACCATAGATCTTGGTATATGACATAAATGTAAATTTTGTGTGTCTTCCCGTTCCTGAGTAACATTGTTATTAATAGTCGGGCAAACAGAAGGATGGACAATGAAGTGATCCTGTAAGGGTTAAAGATATATCGCTGATTTTTCTCGATACAGTGAATCGAATGGTGGTATCGATGTTATGACGATATCCCAAAAAAATATATTAACTGTTTCTTACAGCAGAATACTGACATGGTTTAGACATACACCTGAAACTAAAAGAAAACCAATATTTGCATAATGTTAAAAATTTTTATTTGAAATTACAGAGACATTTAGTTAGCTAAGTGTTCCATAGACCTGAAATCTTCTTTTATCGAAATGATATAGATCAAGTCAGTATGTAGGACATATACGAGATTAGTGTTAATATTATTAAAAATAGTTATGTTACATTTAAAACTTAATTTGATTTTTGTTACATATGTTATACTATTGGACAAACGGTCAAATATTTTTGTTGCTGCACGTTGAACTCGTTTCTGAGCCACTATCAGGTAAAATAGTTCGTCGTAAAGGTCGCTTCGTCTTCTAGTGTTTTAGGTGTGGACAACACTATTCTTCTCAAATTTCCGGGGATTATCTATGATGAAATTAATTAGCGAATGTATGTGCTACGATGGTATAGTTAAAATGCCTGACTCTTTGAAACTTTGTTATAGAAACTATTACAACAAAAAACAGGTTTTCAAAAATACTCTATGTTATGCTAAAACAAAATTTTGCTCTATTTTCTGCCTTTCTTTATAGTATCAAAACTTTCCCCGCCTATAAAAACAGTCTCTCAATCGGAACACATGTTCCGACCATTATCAAATGTTTAACATCGATTTTATACAATGTAGGAAACTGTATTTAATAATCTCTATAAATATAAAAGATATTCCGTTTAGTCGTGCTACAGGAGCTCTCAGATAACTCGAGAGCACATTAGAAAAACTGTTCTCAGGTTTATTACTCTTCCAATTTCTTTTCTCTAATTTATGATCATTCCATAATGGTAAGTTCTCTGTATTGTTATCAGACTAGTCAGATTAAGACACAGTATATTCATTGTGGACGAAAATCAGTCTTCACGAAATTTATAAGTTGTGCTACAGTATTTGCCCAAACTATCGCCTCTTTAAAGTGCATTCAAATTCAATTGGCTCTAAGTACTATGGGACTTAACATCTGAGGCCATCAGTCCCCTAGACTTTGAACTACTTAAACCTAACTAACCTAAGGACATCACACACATGCATGCCAGAGGCAGGATTCGAACCTGCGACCGTAGCAGCAGTGCGGTTCCTGACTGACCTCAGAAGTTAAGTCCCATAGTGCTTCGAGCCATTTGAACCATTTTGAAATCTAGGGAAGTGTAATATGTGTACGAGAGAGGTGGCTTATAAGGTAGTCGTTCGACGCTCTCTCGGGAATCGTTAGTTGGCTTGTGTCGTTTAAGATGTTGGACGGACGGAAGTGACACAAAAGATTAGAAGAGAGCTGCCTAGCTGGTCGCAAGTTCGTTAACCTGTGTGTATCACAGGTATCGTCAACGATATTCAGTTGGAGACGCGGCAAGAACGACATTGTGCATAGCGCCGAATCACAAAAACCAGCATTCTACATCTACATCTACATTTATACTCCGCAAGCCACCCAACGGTGTGTGGCAGAGGGCACTTTACGTGTCACTGTCATTACCTCCCTTTCTTGTTCCAGTCGCGTATGGTTCGCGGGAAGAACGACTGCCGGAAAGCCTCCGTGTGCGCTCGAATCTCTCTAAACTTTACATTCGTGATCTCCTCGGGAGGTTTAAGTAAGGGGAAGCAATATATTCGATACCTCATCCAGAAACGCACCCTCTCGAAACCTGGACAGCAAGCTACACCGCGATGCAGAGCGCCTCTCTTGCAGAGTCTGCCACTTGAGTTTGCTAAACATCTCCGTAACGCTATCACGCTTGCCAAATAACCCTGTGACGAAACGAGCCGCTCTTCTTTGGATCTTCCCTACCTCCTCCGTCAACCCGACCTGGTACGGATCCCACACTGATGAGCAATACTCAGGTATAGGTCGAACGAGTGTTTTGTAAGCCATCTCCTTTGTTGATGGACTACATTTTCTAAGGACTCTCCCAATGAATCTCAACCTGGCACCCACCTTACCAACAATTAATTTTTATGATCATTCCACTTCAAATCGTTCCGTACGCATACTCCCAGATATTTTACAGAAGTAACTGCGACCAGTGTTTGTTCCGCTATCATATAATCATACAATAAAGGATCCTTCTTTCTATGTATTCGCAATACATTACATTTGTCTATGTTAAGGGTCAGTTGACACTCCCTGCACCAAGTGCCTATCCGCTGCAGATCTTCCTGCATTTCGCTACAATTTTCTAATGCTGCAACTTCTCTGTATACTACAGCATCATCCGCGAAAAGCCGCATGGAACTTCCGACACTATCTACTAGGTCATTTATATATATTGTGAAAAACAATGGTCCCATAACACTCCTCTGTGACACGCCAGAGGTTACTTTAACAACTGTAGACGTCTCTCCACCGAGAACAAGATGTTGTGTACTGTTTGAGATAAACTCTTCAATCCAGCCACACAGCTAGTCTGATATTCCGTAGGCTCTTACTTTGTTTATCGGGCGACAGTGTGAAACTGTATCGAACGCCTTTCGGAAGTCAAGGAAAATGGCATCTACCTGTGGGCCTGTATCTAATATTGTCTGGGTCTTATGAACAAATAAATCGAGTTGGGTTTCACACGATCGCTGTTCCCGGAATCCATGATGATTCCTACAGAGTAGATTCTGGGTTTCCAGAAATGACATGATACGCGAGGAAAAAACATATTCTAAGATTCTACAACAGATCGATGTCAGAGATAAAGGCCTATAGTTTTGCGCATCTGCTCGACGACCCTTCTTGAAAACTGGAACTACCTGTGATGTTTTCCAATCATTTGGAACCTTCCGTTCTTCTAGTGACTTGTGGTACACGGCTGTCAGAGGGCGGGGGGGGGGGGGGGGGGCATGTTCTTTAGCGTGCTCTGTGTAGAATCAAATTGGTATTCCGTCAGGGCCAGTGGACTTTCCTCTGTTGAGTGATTTCTGTTGCTTTTCTATTCCTTGGACACTTATTTCGATGTCAGCCATTTTTTTGGTTCGTGCGAGTATTCCAGATTGCATCAAGAAACAGTAAACACAGTATTTTTTGAACTAGATCAGAAACGTAAAGTAACAGAAATCATGCTCATACCGTGATGTAGTGTCTGTCTTCCTTCCTGCGTACTGACAACAAACTTAACAGGAAAGGTGCGGCGGTGGCGCTAGTGGCACATTAAGTATACTTCGCCACAATCAGTACAGTGGCTCCCAGAGCGTAGGCGCAGACAGGCAGACAGACAGACGGTGTGTGTGTGTGTGTGTGTGTGTGTGTGTGAGAGAGAGAGAGAGAGAGAGAGAGAGAGAAACAGACGTACGGAAGAAAAAAATATATAGTTTGGGAAGCAATTCAGAGGAGAATAAAGCGGTAAGCTATGTGGACGTTTGTGGGCCCACTTCGGGATACGCAGCAGTGCTAGCCGGGCTTATTCCACGAGACAGAGCGACGAAGCGACTAGCAGGCGCCTGCTGACGTGCAACACGCCGCGGTGGTGATTAATGTGCCGGCAGCTGCCAACGCGAACGGTCAGCACCCGCGGCGGCCCGCGCAACCTGCACTGCACATTCCGCCTCCAGGATCGCTACGTCACTCTGCCAGCGCCACCGACCATTGAGTACTCCCGACTTTCAAATATTCTAACACTCAGGCCTCCAGATGTCAGACACTCAGATCAGTACAAAACGTTGTGTCGATAGAGTATCTACATCTACATCTACATCCATACTCCGCAAGCCACCTGACGGTGTGTGGCGGAGGCTACCGTGAGTACCTCTATCGGTTCTCCCTTCTATTCCAGTCTCGTATTGTTCGTGGAAAGAAGGATTATCGGCATGCTTCTGTGTGGGCTCTAATACCTCTGATTTTATCCTCATGGTCTCTTCGCGAGATATACGTAGGAGGGAGCAATATACTGCTTGACTCTTCGGTGAAGGTATGTTCTCGAAACTTTAACAAAAGCCCGTACCGATGTACTGAGCGTCTCTCCTGCAGAGTCTTCCACTGGAGTTTATCATCACCGTAACGCTTTCGCGATTACTAAATGATCCTGAACGAAGCGCGCTGCTCTCCGTTGGATCTTCTCTATCTCTTCTATCAACCCTATCTGGTACGGATCCCACACTGCTGAGCAGTATTCAAGTAGTGGGCAAACAAGCGTACTGTAACCTACTTCCTTTGTTTTCGGATTGCATTTCCTTAGGATTCTTCCAATGAATCTCCGTCTGGCATCTGCTTTACCGACGATCAACTTTATATGATCATTCCATTTTAAATCACTCCTAATGCCTACTCCCAGATAATTTATGGAATTAACTGCTTCCAGTTGCTGACCTGCTATTTTGTAGCTAAATGATAAGGGAACTATCTTTCTATGTATTCGCAGCACATTACACTTGCCTACATTGAGATCCAATTGCCATTCCCAGCACCATGCGTCAATTCGCTGCAGATCCTCCTGCATTTCAGTACAATTTTCCATTGTTACAACCTCTCGATACACCACAGCATCATCCGCAAAAAGCCTCAGTGAACTTCCGATGTCATCCACAAGGTCATTTATGTATATTGTGAATAGCAACGGTCCTATGACACTTCCCTGTGGCACACCTGAAATCACTCTTACTTCGGAAGACTTCTCTCCATTGAGAATAACTCTTCAATCCAATCACACAATTGGTCTGACAGTCCATATGCTCTTACTGTGGGGAACTGTATCGAACGCCTTGCGGAAGTCAAGAAACACGGCATCTACCTGTGAACCCGCGTCTATGGCCCTCTGAGTCTCGTGGACGAATAGCGCGAGCTGGGTTTCACACGACCGTCTTTTTCGAAACCCATGCTGGTTCCTACAGAGTAGATTTCTAGTCTCCAGAAAAGTAATTATACTCGAACATAATAGTGTTCCAAAATTCTACAACTGATCGACGTTAGAGTTATAGGTCTATAGTTCTGCACATCTGTACGACGTCCGTGCTTGAAAACGGGGATGACCTGTGCTCTTTTCCAATCCTTTGGAACGCTACGCTCTTCTAGAGACCTACGGTACACCGCTGCAAGAAGGGGGGCAAGTATCAACCGTAACTCCGATTTATTTCGTATTACGTGCTGTCGTCCGGCAGAAAGGGCGTAAACGTTAATTAAAAGTAACACCAGAAGTACAGAGCACAGGAAAAGCGTGACTGCAAGTACAGCTTCTGTGGGACAGTTCGTAGAGTGTTAAATTGTCCTACCAAGAGTCGTAGGTTCTAATCTCACTGATGATTTCTTTACTATTTTATGCGTGAAAACGTCATATAGGACTATTAATACACTTGCACGTGTGATGCAGTTGTTTCTTAATTCTGCTGTTCCGACTGTTTATGTTCAGACTCACTCACATCTTGATAACCTGCCATTGTAGCAGCAGTGGCCGATCTAACAACTACACCAGACACTTATCTTGTATAGGCGTTGCCGACCGCAGCGCCATATTCTGCTTCTTTACATATCTCTGTACTTGAGCATGCATGTTTTTACCAGTGTCTTTCCGCTTCAGTGTATCTGTTATACTGTAGCCAACACAGTGCTGCTTCATAACACAGAACACACATTAAAGAAAGTTTTGCACCACCCCGGTTCCCAGAACTCCTGAAGATAGACGTTGACTGTAGATATTGTATCACAGACAAAGACCCTCTGACTGTTCAGAGATGTCACTAAACCCGCCCAAAATTTAAACAACAGTGCATGAGCAGCGCCTATTAGACGGAGGGGGTCCGACAGACGATCAGTTCCAGTCATTCCACCAGGAAGGAGGTGTAGTCATACCTAGATGGTCAATACCGAGGTTCGATCGCGTCCGCATTGTTACTTTGTGCCAGGAAGGGCTCTCAACAAGGGAAGTGTCCAGGCGTCTCGGAGTGAACCAAAGCGATGTTGTTCGGACGAGGAGGAGATACAGAGAGATAGGAACTGTCGATGGGATGCCTCACTCAGGCCGCCCAAGGGCTACTACTGCAGTGGATGACCGCTACCTACGGGGAGGAACCCTGACAGCAATGCCACCGTGCTGAATAATACTTTTCGTGCAGCCACAGAACGTCGTGTTAAAACTCAAACTAGGCGCAGTAGGCTGCATGAAGTGCAACTTCACTCCCGACGTCCATGGCGAGGTCCATCTTTGCAACCACGACACCATGCAGCGCGGTACAGATGGGCCCAACAACATGCCGAAAGGACCGCTCAGGATTGGCATCACGTTCTCTTCACCGATGAGTGTCGCATATGCCTTCAACCAGACAATCGTCGGAGACGTGTTTGGAGGCAACCCAGTCAGGCTGAACGCCTTAGAAGCACTGTCCAGCGACTGCAGCAAGGCAGAGATTCCCCGCTGTTTTGGGGTGACATTATGTGGGGCCGAGTTACACCGCCGGTGGCGCCGTAACGGCTATACGATACGTGAATGCCATTTTCCGACCGATAGTGCAACCATATCGGCAGCATACTAGCGAGGCATTCATCTACATGGGCGACAATTCGCACCCTCATCGTGCACATCTTATGAATGACTTCCTTCAGAATGATGACATCGCTCCACTAGAGTGGCCAGCCTGTTCTCCAGAGCGTGCCTGGGATAGATTGAACAAGGCTGTTTATGGAAGACGTAACTCGCCAACCACTCTGAGGTATCGACGCCGAATCGCTGTTGAGGAGTGGGACAATCTGGACCGGCAGTGCGTTGATGAATTTGTGGATAGTATGCCACGACGAATACAGGCATGCATCAATACAAGAGGACGTGCTACTGGGTATTAGAAGTACCAGTGTGTACAGTAGCCTGGACCAACACTGAAGGTCTCGCTGTATGGCGGTACAAGATGCAATGTGTGGTTTTCATGAGCAATAAAAAGGGCGGAAATATTTACGTTGATGTCCATACCAGTTTTCTGTAGAGGTTCCGGAACTCCGGAACGGAAGTTATGCATAACTTTTTTTGATGTGTGTATTAACATCAGGTAAGATTTTGTCAGAAATAATTCTTTTTCCCTTGCGCCGTTTCGTCTCTGTCCAAGTGTGCAGGACGAGTTGTTGCTGGAACAGTTGTTACCAGCTGGAAAAGTGTGGAATGCATGCACTGAAGAAAGGCACTGCGTTATGGAAGAGCAAGCTTTTGGGACGCACTCATCGCTACGAATTTTGCCCGTGGACAAACCAATGTAGCTCCGTCGGAGTACACATTTGCAATCTGACACGTTCTAGAAGAAGTTTTTATTAAACATGCGTCAGGCAATTTACAAGTCACCCGACGCCAAACTTTCCGAAGCGATCGAAAAACTATGACTCGGTACCTTAACGCAGCTAAAAGGTCAGAAACAGGAAAAGTCAAGATAAACAAAAACCATGAAATACCGGGAAGCCAGTGACGAATAGTAATGCTTCCTTAGACGGCTGCTGTCAAAAAAAAAAAAAAAAAAATGGTTCAAATGGCTCTGAGCACTATGGGACTCAACTGCTGAGGTCATTAGTCCCCTAGAACTTAGAACTAGTTAAACTTAACTAACCTAAGGACATCACACACATCCATGCTCTAGGCAGGATTCCAACCTGCGACCGTAGCGGTCGCGCGGTTCCAGACTGTAGCGCCTTGATCCTTTCGGCCACCCTGGTCGGCGGAATGGAGACAACTTCATGTCTCCATGGACCTTGAACGTCAGCTGGGGACTGTTCAAGCTGGTGGAGGCTCTGTAATGGTGTGGGGCGTGTGCAGTTGGTGTGACACGGGACCCCCAAACTCGTCTAGATACGACTTTGACAGGTCACACGTGCGTAAGCATCCTGTCTGATCACCTGCATCCATTCACGTCCATTGTGTATTCCGACGCACTTGGGCAATTCCAGCTGGACAATGCGACACCCCACAAGCCCAAGATTACTACACTCTTCTGAGTTTAAACACTTCCGCTGCCGCCAAACTCCCCAGACATGAACATTATTGAGCATATCTGGGATGCGTTGGAAAGTGCTGTTCAGAAGAGATCTCCACTCGCTCGTACCCTTACAGATTTATGGACAGCCCCCCAGGATCCATGACATCAATTCCCTCCAGCACTAGTTCGGACATTTGTCGAGTCCATGCCACGCTGTGTTCCGGCACTTCTGCTTGCTTGTGGGGCCCTACACGATATTAGGCCGGCCGCGGTGGCCTATCGGTTCTAGGCGCTTCAGTCTGGAACCGCGCTACCTCTACGGTCGCAGGCTCGAACACTGCCTCGGGCATGGATGTGTGTGATGTCCTTAGGTTCGTTAGGTTTAAGTAGTTCTAGGTTCTAGGGGACTGATGACCTCAGATGTTAAGTCCTATTGTGCTCAGAGCCATTTGAACGATATTAAGCAGGTGAACCAGTTTCTCTCTCTTTTCAGTGTAGAAGAACGACGCAAAACACTCTGCCTGCACCGAGAGAAGCGTGATACCTCTTCCGCGAACCATAAATCAGAAGGCGCCTGCAATGTGTGCGCCTGGAAGCAGACATGAGTGTTGTGGACATGTAATTTGCGTACGGTTACTGGAGTGAGTTGTCTGTTAGTGCAGCAGCTGCTGCTGTTATCCAGAGCAGCGGCCGCCCGGGCGCAGCAGGTGCGGCGCGTGGGCGGCGGAAGCCGCTCTGCTGACGGCGGCGACCGCCTATCTGGGCGCCAGCGCGCAGAGCACAACAACACAGCGGCACCAAACAACCGACAACCGGTCGGCACGGCGCGGCCTCAGGCGCGGCGCGGCGCTACGCCTAGCTAGCCTGCCTGCCACCTCGTTCCGCGAAAAACCGCAGCAGATAGCGGCGACTGGCTGCGTGGCGCCGACTGACTGCCTATCTATCGCCGGCTCGGCGCAGTATCTGCCCCACTGGCGCCGGAGCTGCCAAGGCCGGCCCGGCGCGCTGCTGCGATCTCGCGGAAGCCCTGTTCATAGTGCAGGGTAGTCGCTAACGTTCATTCCATTCCACACGACTACTTCGATATGAAATATCCTGGCAGAATGAAACTGTGTGCCGGACCGAAACTCGAACTCGGGACCTTTGCCTTTCGCGGGCAAGTGCTCTATCAACTGAACTACCCAAGCACGACTCATGCGCCGTCCTCACAGCTTCACTTCTGCCAGTACCTCGTCTCCTACCTTCGCAGGAGAGCTTCTGTAAAGTTTGGAAGGTAGGATACGACGTACTGGCAGAAGTGATGCTGTGAGGAGGGGGCGTGAGTCGTGCTTGGGTAGCTGAGTAGGTAGATCACTTGCCCGCGAAAGGCAAAGGTCCCGAGTTCGAGTCACGGTCCGGCACACAGTTTTAATCTGCCAGGAAGTTTCATATCAGTGCACATTCCGCTGCAGAGTGAAAATCTCATTTTGGATACATTGATATGCTTGCGACAGTATGTTTACCTAATATGTTCCAAAACGCTGCTCACAAAAACAGGTTTATCCGGTGCAAACACCTCGGGTTATATTGGTGATAAAAAGGTACGGTCAAGTGTTTTGTGTAGCCCTTAGGCTAGAAAGATTTGTATACCCAATAGAAGGATCGCCTTGGTGTCACTGTCCTACAGTAGGGGGCAAATTACGAATACTGCATACTTCCTCCTACTTGGGGCAAATACAGCATATCGGTCGATTCCTTTTTTTTTTTTTTTTTCATATGATGTGGTGTACGGTGGGCTTGACAGGACTTATGGAGGCACCATCAGTTTACGGGCGGATCCTCGGAAAGTCCCACAAAAATGGTTTTTTAACTTTTCTCGCCGTCACCAGCGGACTAAAACCTAGCCGAGGATTCCAAGACGGCTACGCCGAGCAAGCTATAATATTTACGATGAGTTTCTAAGATCCCGATCTCAAACAATCTTGAAAATTTTCTTCTTATTTTTATCTGTTTTCGAGATACGGAGTCTCAAAGTTACCGTAATTATACACATAAAATACGCACTTGAAGTCAGGTCCGAGGTGTAAACATAGTTTATAAAGTAATGTAGCACGGACAAATACTCTGTAAACTAAAAAAAAACTCCTCCCGGACAGGCCGTGGAGGCCCAACGGCACCGACCGGCCGCCATGTCATCGTCACCCATAGGCGTCACTGGATGCGGATATGGAGGGGCATGTGGTCAGCACACCGCTCTCCCGGCCGTATGTCAGTTTCCGAGACCGGAGCCGCTACTTCTGAATCAAGTAGCTCCTCAGTTTGCCTCACAAGGGCTGAGTGCACCACGCTTGCCAACAGCGCTCGGCAGAGCGGTTGGTCACCCATCCAAGTGCTAGCCCAGCCCGACAGCGCTTAACTTCGGTGATCTGACGGGAAACGGTGTTACCACTGCGGCAAAGCCGTTGGAATAATACTCTGTAAAGTGTCTCCCTTATCAACTGGGAACCCCAACTTGTAATACTGTAGCACATACAAAAATTTGTTGCACCTATAATCTGGTCTGAGGTGTAAAATTACTTTTGCATTATTTCAGTTTCACATAATTAAACTATCTACATTTTACTAGCCAATGAATTTCTTTTCATGGGAGTTAACGTCCTTCTGCAGCAGGGAAAGAATGGAACCAGCGGAAAATGCGCCTATCGGAGGACAAAAAATGTGAATATACTCCATCTTATTTAAAAGACTCTGACTGAAAAGTGGGGTACCAGCTGTCTCGTTCTACCTCCCTCAGCACCTTTACAAATTTTTTACAAAATTTTGGAATTCTAACATAATCACACTTTGTTTTGCTATGAGAGAAGGAGACAGTGGCAGTGGCAAAGACACGGAAAAGTAATAAATAATGAAGGACAGTAGACAGTGGTTGTGTTATACTGAAAGCGCGCTCGCGAGAGAGAGAGAGAGAGAGAGAGAGAGAGAGAGAGAGAGAGAGAGACGCAGTGGCAGAAGGCAGAATACCGCTAGGAAAAGAATGAAGGAGACAGTGCCAGACGGAGAGGAGTAAAGAGAAAGAGAAAGTGGAAGTGCGTGAGAGCTATTGATAATGAGAAACAGCGTATACGACATTGACAAAGAGGAAGAGAGAGATATTGATAGTGGAAGAGATAGTAGCAGTAGGAAGGAAGGAAGGAAGCAACGAGATAGTAGCAGCAAAAAAGAGGAAGACAATGACAGTGAGAGGAGAGTGTAGTAGTAGTAGTAGGATACAACGAAGGACAGTGTGGCTATGGCACAGGAGACAATGACAGGGAGACATACAAACAGATAATGGCAATGAGTTGGGTTCTATGAGTAAGTGAGAAAGAGCAACTGGGAGTGAATGGGATGAGAGATTTATAACTCTGGGCTAGTGAGTGCGAGAGAGTTATAGTTCAGGGAACATGTGAGAGTAAGAGTTGATTTGCTTGTTAAATGCGAATATATTAGCATGCCAAAACTTTTGGGAAAATTTTTAAAGGGGCTGAGGAACGTAGAATGAGGCAGCTGGTACCCCAGTAAGAGTCTTTTAAATAAGTATGAACATATTCGCATTTTTTGTGCTCCAATAGGAGCATTTTTCCGTTGGTCTTCCACATAAATGAAGACGAAAACTTAACCTAAATTTTTAACCTGCGTTTCGAAACTAAAAGTTCTTCTTGGTGCCATAATAGGCCGTCAGCCTAAAAAGTGTCGAGACTGGATAAAGAAAAACAACAGAATAGCTAAGATGATTGTTTTAATGTTCTCTGAAACGGACTTTCCCTCAATTTTGGGAAAACATTGTATTTCGTTCTGTTCCATACAAATACTGATGGCAGCAACTGATGTAGTGCACAAGCTGGTACCAGTAGAAATGGAAGAATTTTTGCTCTCCGTATGATTGATAGCTTGGAAAGAGGCAGTTATTTTTTATATTTGCACTCAGTAATGTCTTATGGAATAATTTTTTGGTGTAATTCTTCACTGTGAAAGCCAACAGTAAGAATAATATGTGGTGTTCACCCACGGCCGTCATATAGGTACCTCTTCAAGGAGTTAAGCGTTATAAGCACATCAACACAGTACGTATATTCCATAATGAAATTCGTCATAAGAAATCCATCACAATTTGGGTACAACAGTGGTGTTCAAAACTTACAAAACTATACGATAAAAATATCCTATTTTATCGATTATTAAAACTGTCGGTGGCTCAGAAAGGAGATAAATATGCAGAAACAAATACTTTTGATCATTTGCCCAATATAACAAAACATCTGACACGTAACAAAGCAAATTTTAAATCTAATCTAAAATCATTTCTTCTGGAGAAATCCTATTCCACGGACGAACATCTATTTAAAAATCGGTAGCCAGCGTCAAAAAATTAAAAACAACTAAATTTTAGGTCGAGTAGCATCAATAAGACTAGAAAATAACGTCTTAATTAGTATTAAAACCAGTCAGGAACACGTGTAAACCGATTCAGTCCACATTGTTTCGATATAAGAACCGTTCAAATGATCTATTAAACACGGAATTAAATATGTAACTAACTGTGCTGCGTGATTTTCGGCGAGAGTACGAAACTACACCTCGTAGAGTTAAAAGCAGCCGAGGATTCCTCCAGCAATTTGAGGAAACTGACTGTTTACCAATTCCACTAGTCGCTCCCTCGTGTTCCTTCAGAATGTAGAGGACATTCAGCAGAGTTTTGCATATAGTCAAATGGCTCTGAGCACCATGGGACTTAACATCTGAGGTCATCAGTCCCCTAGAACTTAGAACTACTTAAACCTAACCAACCTAAGGACATCACACACATCCATGCCCGAGGCAGGATTCGAACCTGCGACCGTAGCGGTAGCGCGGTTCCAGACTGAAGCGCGTAGAACCGCTCGGACACACCGGCCGGCTGCATGTAGTCCATACATGTCCACTCGTCGCTCTATTATGTAACTATCAGGAATGTTTTGCAGCGACGATTGCATTTCAAACCACGCAGGATTCATTTGCTACAATCCCTCTATGACAGTGAGAAACAACAACACACACCTATGATTTCTTTCTGGGCGAGGATATGGAAGACAATAATTTCTTTTAACGTCTGGTGTTAAGGGACGAGGCTGTGTTGCATTTAAGTGGGAAACTGAAACATTTTCTTTTTCACATTTATTATGTACCTCAAACTACGAGAGGCCCTGCTACTTTGCCAATCAGTAGCTACTTGTCTTAAATTACACTAGTGTTTTCTACATTTACTGTTATTATTACAAAATATTACAAATACTAAGTTTACTCGGACTCTTAGCACGTCTGTAGAGAGTAGCGCCATATAGTGCAGGCAGGCAGTCGGTCGGTCTGTCCACGAAACCACTTCAGCAAGCATAATCAGTGACATAAGTACGTATGTACTCTACAACGTACAGTTATTTACAAAAAACTAAATTGCTACTTATGGATATCGCCACGTACGGGAAACGAAGACAGTCACGGGAGAATAATCGAGTATTTCTGATGTTAGTGTCCACCAGAGTCGTTGGCTGCTTGGCGATAGTACCGGTGACGTTTGAACTCGACTAGTGCGACTGGGTTTGAAATGGGATGACAAAACAATAAGTAACCTGACAACATCCGGTATTCACCCAGCACGTTGACAGTAAATCGTGAGGTAACATTGCTTCCAGTAGTTATTTGATAGACCCTTGTAAAGTTGACGTATTGCAACTCCTTGGACGCCACTTGCAAGTACTCACTTATGCAGTGTCTTCCCGGTAACGATGGTGCGTTTAGCAGCGTGAACTTTCTGTCAGAACTTACAGCTCCGCGAATATACCTGCCCGGTTTCTGGCATTAGCTTTCTGTAACATGTGTACAGCTGAGGATGTCAACCCATCATTCACATCTAACTGCGATGGCCGGTTTGCTTCCTCTCGTGGGAACAGCTGTTCCCATAAACAAACGGTCCCGGACCGCTGTTCATGTCAACACCATTCCGCGTAGCTGGGAACGGAATCTGAGGGCTTGTCGCACTCCCTGTTCCCAGAGGCACCCGCCATATAAGGGACCAACCATGCGAGCGGCAGCTCCAACAGACGTTTGCCATTATCTCTGGGCCGAGCTCTTCTCTTTATAACGCGCACTCGCTAAATGGCACTGAATTAAACATCTCGAACTATACTTAGCATAATTTCACACTCCGTGTACGGATCGTCAGGAATACCAAGCAGCGCCCGCTGCTGCAATGACAGTATCGGTTACGACCAGAAATGTGAGAGGAACCGCGGTAATTGTCCATTTCCGCCCGGCCGACCCACTCATTTGGGTTACGGTGTAAGCGGTCGTTAGGTGGCGATTATCTGGATCATCCCGCACCCAGATTACGTCTCTAATTTTTTACCTCACCCTAAACAGAGGCGATTAATCACTGCACCGGCTTCCTTACTAGCATGACTCATACTGCTGTCTTGTCCGTTCGTCCACGAAATGAGCGAGTTTGTCAATAAAACGGAAACTTTGAAATAACATATGCCAGTAACACGAAAATAATACTTAAGTGTGTGCCAACAAAGCTGTATACATACTTCGAGCTGATACCTGCATCCAAAAGCCCAGGGTTCAATACCAAGTGTGTCTTAGCAATTTTTCTCTGTCACTTATAGCTTTTGGCACCTCTGGCAATGACTTTCTAATGTGGAAAGTGCTCCGTGACTCTGAGAACTACAGTTCTCCCTGTATACGATTGCGGAAGACAATTAAGAGGTCGTAGGAATCGAAGGGTACAATATCGTTTCTGATAAAGAACGCTTATGGTCAAACCATATTTGAAGTAGTGAAGAGCTTCTGCCCTTCTAAGACCCCACGCCTTCCGCCGAAATTCACTGCTGTGATCAAGACGAGGAGCTTCAGAAGGAATCTGATTCCAATTTGAGTTACAGATTTGGAAAGCTTTTCACGTCAGTAACGCCCATCCATCAAGTACTGGTTATCTAATTATCCATGCCATCCTCATTAACCAAGGTAGACATCTTGTAAAGCGTGTCCTATACCAAGCCAAAGAAAATAGTTACCAGAAACGTCTTACAAAATAAAATAACCATATAACCCAAGAATCAAAAAACGTCATCTTCCCTCTACATTGAAAATCCATTCACAATGTCCCAACACGCAGTCCCCTCTTGATCTGATGACACTTCTCCCATTCACCCTGAAAATGTGTAAAAAAAATACCCTCTCACAAAACCTGGAATCACTGCACCCATCCAATCGGCTCCCTACGTCCCGTTGTCAAGTCTGAAGACATAATTCATGTTCTCAGTACCATTTCGAGCGAGCCTACCTCCTTAAACAGTGGTTGCCCATTCCGTATTTAATCTGAACGATATTGTTACTTACGCCCACAATGACTCATTTCAGCTAGCAAAAACAGGTCGATCAGGTGCCATTATCGAAGCCCCGCCATGCTCTCCTTGTGACATTTTCATCAGAAACGACATTCCTCGACGAGGGTTTTCATTAAAAGTTATTACTCGGAGTCAACTCGCCCTTCGCGCACACAGTACGAGCTATGACTAATCATGTAGCCGCAGGCAGCCTAGAGTGACATATGACCCGTGCGGCATTGTGCGTTAAGAGAAGAAAGAGCTGATCGTAACGTATGCAGTGGCCGTAGCCTCCGAACTATTAACGGTATGAATACAATCAGACTTCACAACGTTCATATTTCAGAAACCCAAAATTGAGTGAGAGTCACATCGTGAACGACCCCACAGTGGTACGAACTTCATAATAAATGCAATTTAGTACGTAATAACAAGTGGTGATCGTACTTCACGAAGATGCACGAAGTAGAGTTCAAAGTTATAGTGATGTCAGTCTTGAGCCAGTGGAGAGTTTGCCTCCCTAGTTATCAGACGTAGCGTGAAATGTACTCGAGCTGGGGCCTCCACAGGTACTGCAAGTATTCATTAATTTTTTCGACTTTAGACAGTCGGGTCTGTGATAAACGTACGAATAAAGTCAGGTGAAGAAATGTGTTTGATATTTTGATGATGTGGTTACGTAAACTTCGTGTACTTTGTGGTTTTTAATCACTACTGAATTGCTTTCAGCACTAGAAGCAAAACCGAATAAAAGTGCGATAAATAAAATGTTCTGCATTAAATATGGCAGAATACCCGTTCACGCAATCGATCTCATTCTCGTACATAGTTCGAAAGTCGCAACAGGACACGGAACAACGAACCAGACGCCGCGTGGCAACTGTCGAGAAACAGTGTTCCATCGGAAAGTAGAAACAGGTACCTGAAATAATTTAGAATGCCCTATTGTCAATATATCGGTTGGCGGAGAAGAATTGCAACAGTGTCATCGTAGCAACGTGTATTCTTGCTTGGTACGACGTGGCATACAATAAACAGGCAAAGAATAGTATCGGCAGGATTACAACTTGAGCAGTCCCCTCCTCCAATACCTCCCCCACACCAACATCAGCTCACCAACTGTATCTCCCTACCAGCGACCTCCTCATGATCCCATTCCATGGATCTATTGATCCGGAGTTGATCATAAAACTTAGAGCAACACCGTCGAAGCGAACAACAGAAGCATCACCATCATCCAGCCCAACATCAGTACCATAACGACAACCTTCAAAACACTGATCGCACCAAGATCATCGGGTTTTAATAACATCGACTTGATGTGTGTCTAATCTATATAAGCCGATGACATCTGTCTAGTGACCAAATGGACCAATTTCTCACAGGCAGAAAAAGTAATGACAGAGGACCTTTGAGTATGGCTGATAGATGAATATTTCAAGGGTCGGAAGCTACAAGAAAACGGACTGGAAACAGAAGTGCAGCATTCCATTTCAGCAACAAATATGAAAACTACAGTCAGCAGGTAACACTCAGAGACAGTGCATAATGGGCAATCAAATTAAAACGAGACAGATTGAAAACTGTTTAATATTTTAAAAATAATCTCCATAGCTGTTAATACAATTATCCCACTGTGAGACAAGATGGTCACTACCTCCATGGAGAAATGTCTGCGGTTGCCTACGGAACCACGATTATACTCAGGCGTACATCTGTTCGTCCGAAGCAAATCGATGGCCACAAATATCTTCCTTCAGGGCTCCAAAAATATGTAAATTCAATGAAGAGATAGGTGCTTTCCTGCTGAACTTCTGAAGCGTAGTCGAAACAACCTTGGCAATTATGTGGCCGAGCGGTTCTAGGCGCTACAGTCTGGAACCGCGTTACCGCTACGGTCGCAGGTTCGAATCCTACCTCGGGCATGGATGTGTGTGATGTCCTTAGGTTAGTTAGGTTTAAGTAGTCCTAAGTTCTAGGGGACTGATGACCTCAGCAGTTAAGTCCCATAGTGCTCAGAGCCATTTGAACCCTTCGACAAAAAACATTGTTCCAAGAAGGTACTGAGTGCCTTGTCTCACAGTGGCATAAATTTATTAACAGTTATGGCGATTACTTTTGAAATAATAAACAGTGTTCTAATTTTTTTCCCTGTGTCTCATTTTCATTTGACTGACCCTTATATTACAGTGCAACAGCGGTAAAAACTACCTGGCCGTCACGTAACTATCGGCACCATCTTCACTAAACAGCTGCAAAAGTGAAACACACAGAAATTTGTTGGGAAAGCTAATTGGAACATCTTTGGGAGCCGACGCAAACACTATCCGAACAACAGCATTGCCTTTAGTTTATTCATTAGCTGACCTCTGGGCAATTGTGTGACATCACAGTTCCCATATCCAGCTAGAGGACGTTCACATTTGACAGGCCACGCGTGTTGTATCTGTTACGCTTCGGCATGCACCTATCGAGAGACTCTTGGTGCCAAGTGCCATCGCTCCATCCCAACTAAGGAGACAGTGAGCTCTCGCCCGGTTACGAACAAGAATACAAAATACACTCCTGGAAATGGAAAAAAGAACACATTGACACCGGTGTGTCAGACCCACCATACTTGCTCCGGACACTGCGAGAGGGCTGTACAAGCAATGATCACACGCACGGCACAGCGGACACACCAGGAACCGCGGTGTTGGCCGTCGAATGGCGCTAGCTGCGCAGCATTTGTGCACCGCCGCCGTCAGTGTCAGCCAGTTTGCCGTGGCATACGGAGCTCCATCGCAGTCTTTAACACTGGTAGCATGCCGCGACAGCGTGGACGTGAACCGTATGTGCAGTTGACGGACTTTGGGCGAGGGCGTATAGTGGGCATGCGGGAGGCCGGGTGGACGTACCGCCGAATTGCTCAACACGTGGGGCGTGAGGTCTCCACAGTACATCGATGTTGTCGCCAGTGGTCGGCGGAAGGTGCAGGTGCCCGTCGACCTGGGACCGGACCGCAGCGACGCACGGATGCACGCCAAGACCGTAGGATCCTACGCAGTGCCGTAGGGGACCGCACCGCCACTTCCCAGCAAATTAGGGACACTGTTGCTCCTGGGGTATCGGCGAGGACCATTCGCAACCGTCTCCATGAAGCTGGGCTACGGTCCCGCACACCGTTAGGCCGTCTTCCGCTCACGCCCCAACATCGTGCAGCCCGCCTCCAGTGGTGTCGCGACAGGCGTGAATGGAGGGACGAATGGAGACGTGTCGTCTTCAGCGATGAGAGTCGCTTCTGCCTTGGTGCCAATGATGGTCGTATGCGTGTTTGGCGCCGTGCAGGTGAGCGCCACAATCAGGACTGCATACGACCGAGGCACACAGGGCCAACACCCGGCATCATGGTGTGGGGAGCGATCTCCTACACTGGCCGTACACCACTGGTGATCGTCGAGGGGACATTGAATAGTGCACGGTACATCCAAACCGTCATCGAACCCATCGTTCTACCATTCCTATACCGGCAAGGGAACTTGCTGTTCCAACAGGACAATGCACGTCCGCATGTATCCCGTGCCACCCAACGTGCTCTAGAAGGTGTAAGTCAACTACCCTGGCCAGCAAGATCTCCGGATCTGTCCCCCATTGAGCATGTTTGGGACTGGATGAAGCGTCGTCTCACGCGGTCTGCACGTCCAGCACGAACGCTGGTCCAACTGAGGCGCCAGGTGGAAATGGCATGGCAAGCCGTTCCACAGGACTACATCCAGCATCTCTACGATCGTGTCCATGGGAGAATAGCAGCCTGCATTGCTGCGAAAGGTGGATATCCACTGTACTAGTGCCGACATTGTGCATGCTCTGTTGCCTGTGTCTATGTGCCTGTGGTTCTGTCAGTGTGATCATGTGATGTATCTGACCCCAGGAATGTGTCAATAAAGTTTCCCCTTCCTGGGACAATGAATTCACGGTGTTCTTATTTCAATTTCCAGGAGTGTAATTAGCTTCTTCCCACACACGGTGTCATTCAGTAATGTTCTACAACAAAAATTTCATTAATCAGTCAATAAAGTTCCCATGGGCGTATCAACCAGAGCTTTCAGTCCTGTGACTGGGTGGAAATCGGAGTGGTCGTCTTCGCCCCAGCAAGGCTTCTAGCGAATGGTAAACCCAACCATCGAACACCCACTCTTCTACAATGAAGCGCCAAAGAAACTGGAACAGGAATGCGTATTCAAATAAGAGATACATAAACAGGCACAATACAGCTCTGTGGTCGGCGACGCCTTTGTAAGACAACAAGTGTCTGGTACAGTTGTTAGATCGGTTTCTGCTGCTACAATGTAGAGCTATCAAGATTTAAGTGAGTTGAACATGATTTTATAGTCGGCGCACGAGGGAAGGGACATAGAATCTCCGAGGTAGCGATGAATTGAGGATTTTTCCCATACAATCATTTCACGAGTGTACCGTGAATATCAGGAATCCAGTAATGTGACATCGCTGCGGTCGGAAAAAGATCCTGCAAGGACGGGACAAACGGCGACTGAAGAGAATCGTTCAACGAGACAGAAGTGCAACCCTTCCGCAAGTTGCTGCAGATTTCACTGCTGTGCCATCAACAAGTGTTCAAAAAATGGTTCAAATGGCTCTGGGAACTATATGACTTAACATCTGTGGTCATCAGAACCCTAGAACTAAGAAATACTCAAACCTAACTAACCTAAGGACATCACACACATCCATGCGCGAGGCAGGATTCGAACCTGCGACCGTAGCAGTCGCGCGGTTCCGGACTGAGCGCCTAGAACCGCATGACCACCGCGGCCTGCATCAACAAGTGTCAGCGTGTGAATCATTCAACGAAAGATCATCGATATGGGGTTTCGGAGCCGAAGGCCCACTCGTGTACTCTTGGTAACTGCACGACACAAAACTTTACGCCTCGCCTGGGCCCGTCAACACTGACATTGGACTGTTGATGACTGGAAGCATATTTCATGGTCCGGCAGGTCTCGTTTCATATTGCATCCAGCGGATGGACGTGTACGGATATTGAGACAGCCTCATGACTCCATGGATCCTGCATGTCAGCAAGGGACTTCAAACGGTTCAAATGGCTCTGAGCACTATGGGACTCAACATCTTAGGTCATAAGTCCCCTAGAACTCAGAACTACTTAAACCTAACTAACCTAAGGACATCACACACACCCATGCCCGAGGCAGGATTCGAACCTGCGACCGTAGCAGTACCGCGGTTCCGGACTGCAGCGCCAGAACCGCACGGCCACCGCGGCCGGCAGCAAGGGACTGTTCAAGCTGGTGGAGACTGTGTAATGGTGAGGGGCGTTTGCAGTTGGAATGCTATGGGACTCCTGATATGTCTAGATACCACTCTGACAGGTGACACGTGCGTAAGCATCCTGTCTGATCATCTGCATGCATTCATGTCCATTGTGTATTCCGACGGACTTGGGCAGTTCCAGCAGGACAATGCGACACCCCACACGTCCAAAATTGCTACAGACTGGCTCCACGAACACTCTTCGGAGTTTAAACACTTCCGATGGCCACCAAACTCCCCAGACATGAACAACACTGAGCATATTTGGGATACTTTGTAACGTACTGTTCAGAGATCTCCACCCCTCGCACTTTTACTGCTTTATGGACAGTCCTGCACGATTCATGGTGTCAGTTCACTCCAGCACTTCTTCAGGCATTAGTCGAGTGCATGCCATGTCGTGTTGCGTAAGTTCTATGTGCTCGCGGAGGCTCTACACGATATTCGGGCAGATGTACCAGTTTCTTTGCCAGTTCAGTGTATCTTCTACGTGCCAACTGGCGCAAACCGAATCAAATGTGAGACAGAAAGAATAGCTGCTACTCTCTACATCTGAATATTCCGAGGCTCTCCAAGCTTCGACTGCAGCGAGATGGCGCAGGAACTATCACCGAATCCCTGGAAGAACTAGATCAAGCTGGATACTGATCTTTTATATCTTTCGCGTTTTGTTAATTTTACTAGTTGTCTGTAAATTCTTTGTTTGTAACTGTTAATGTACTTTTGACTGCCTACAGACGTAGAACGCCAGATAAATATGACTCCTCAACCTTTCCCTGCGTAATTTATGACGAAATACACTACTGGCCATTAAAATTGCTACACCACGAAGATGACGTGCTACAGACGCGAAATTTAACCGATAGGAAGAAGACGCTGTGATAGGCAAATGATTAGATTTTCAGAGTATTCACACAATGTTGGCGCCGGTGACGACATCTAAAACGTGCTGACATGAGGAAAGTTTCCAACCGATTTCTCATACAGAAACAGCAGTTGACCGGCGTTGCCTGGTGAAACGTTGTTGTGATGCCTCGTGTAAGGAGGAGAAATGCGTACCACCATGTTTCCGACTTTGATAAATGTCGGATTGTAGCCTATCGCGATTGCGGTTCATCGTATCGCGACATTGCTGCTCACGTTGGTCGAGATCCAAAGACTGTCAGCAGAATATGGAATCGGTGGGTTCAGGAGGGGAATACGGAACGCCGTGGTGGATCCCAATGGCCTCGTATCACTAACAGTCGAGATGACAGGCATCTTATCCGCATGGCTGGAACGGATCGTGCAGCCACGTCTCGATCCTTGAGGCAACAGGAACGTTTGCAAGACAACAACCATCTGCACGGACAGTTCGACGACGTTTGCAGCAGCATGGACTATCAGCTCGGAGACCATGACTGCGGTTACCCTTGACGCTGCATCACAGACAGGAGCACCTGCGATGGTGTACTCAATGACGAACCTGGGTGCACGAACGGCAAAACGTCATTTTTAGGATGAATCCAGGTACTGTTCACAGCATCATGATGGTCGCATCCGTGTTTGGCGACATCGCGGTGAACGCGTGTATTCGTCATCGCCATACTGGCGTATCACACGGCGTGATGGTATGGGGTGCCATTGGTTACACGTCTCGGTCACCTCTTGTTTGCATTGACGGCACTTTGAAGAGTAGACGTTACATTTCAGATGTGTTACGATCCGTGGCTCTACCCTTCATTCGATCCCTGCGAAACCCTACATTTCAGCAGGAAATGCACGACCGCATGTTGCAGGTCCTGTACGGCCTTTCTGGATACATAAAATGTTCGACTGCTGCCCTGGCCAGCACGTTCTCCAGATCTCTCACCAATTGAAAACGTCTGGTCAATGGTGGCCCAGCAACTGTGTCGCACAATACGCCAGTCACTACTCGTGATGAACTGTGGTATCGTGTTGAAGCTGCATGGGCAGCTGTACCTGTACACGCCATCCAAACTCTGTTTGACTCAATGCCCAGGCGTATCAAGGTCGTTATTACGGCCAGAGGTGGTTGTTCTGGGTACTGATTTCTCAGGATCTATGCACCCAAATTACATGAAAGTGTACTCACATGTCACTTCTAGTATAATACATTTGTCCAATGAGTACCCGTTTATCATCTGAATTTCTTCTTGGTGTAGCAATTTTAATGGCCGGTAGTGTAGTTCACTGGTGAACTGCCGGATGTAGAATCCAACGGTCCAGCTTCCAGGCAGTCAGTTCGACAACGCACCTGATGATAGCGACGTGGCAGCTTGCCGAAATACTGTGCGCGTTGGACACAGATCTCCGGCCGTCCACCTGTGAACCGTTCCGCCGCAAAATAAATAACTTTAAAAATAACAATAGTACAGCAGCGCAGTCATATCCCTGTATCAGCCAACCCACCTTGAGCTATGGAATGCCAAGAAAACGTGCGCCACGCCATTGCTATTTATAGACTCAACCAACGCCCGGGAGTTCGGCTGGCGACAAACTAGTGACAGTTGACGCCTGGCGCCAGGGTGGACATAAGCGGGCTCCGCCGTTAAAAGCGGACACCCGAATTAATCCGTAGTGGCCGTAAAGAACGCCAAATTAGCGCCCGACGTTTATGACTTGTTGACCGCGGCCCGCGGGCAATATCGGCACCGGGCTCCCGAATTTATGTCCGATGTGTCAAGCGGGGGAGCCTCCGAGCCTCCACCACCGCCCGAAGGTCACATCTATTTGTGCCTCCCGGAGGAAGACTGCGCCCGTCCGACAGCTCTTTCATTATCGCCACGGCGCAGTAGAAAGTAGGCTGATGAAAAGATAGTGGCCGTTCCAGGACAACGTGACGTCGTAACTGGTTCCCCAGTAGCATCGTCGCTAAGCAGAAGGCACGACGGAACTTCATGGTACCTTCCTCCTCCAATAAATTCTTCTCGTCATCGTAAAAAGTGTTCAAATGAGCGACGCAGTCAGATCTTGTAATCGTTCCAGTCTTTAGACTGCACTTGAGTGGTAACAGCCTGATGAGAAACATGAAGCTCGAGGATGCTACTCACTGCACCATGGCCGCTAAACCAGCCACTTTCAAGATAACCGTAATAAAAAGACTGTTTGACGTCAACTATTATATATGAATCTCTTCCACACCAGGCTTTCACTCTGGAATTAGTTTATGACCTCTGGAGATAGAAGAAATTGTGATTAGGATATAAGGTGTCATTGGCATTCAGAACAGATCGCTCAAAGCAGTTGTTAATGGACAACTACAAGTCGTGAGGGTTTGAAACCTTGAACAGGAAAGTCATTCTGTTTTACCAAACACGTGTCATTTTGCAGAAGTTTACATCTCTCAGTCCACATAGAAGAGAGAACTTACAAAGTAGTCTATCAACAGGGGCAGAAGTTCAGTTTCAGTAAGTGTTGTGGGAAGCTGTGAATCGAGTGCCGAATTGGTCGAGACTGGCCAAAGTATCCCTTCCGCAATGTTCGAGAATATTAAAGAAATTTACGGAATGTTCGGGAATATCATAGAACCTTCCAGAAAAAATGTTCTAAAACGTTCGAGAACGTTAGTCAATGTTCTAATATGTTCCAGAATGTTCCCCAGAACGTATACCAGAATGTCGCCCAGCATTTCCCCCAGAATATTCTCGAATATTCCACTATCCATTTGTGACGGGAATACGTTCCAGCTCAGAAGGCTATACCTGATGAAATCGATTAGAGCGGATCAAAGTAAAGTGAAACTGTTACAAGGTGAACTGCTTAAGATAGTAGATAATGTACCGGAATTTTAGCGAGTTAAGCAGTATTAGCATTTAACAGGATGCCGAAATGTAAAAGTGGAGGAGATTTTTGCCAGCGGCGAAATACTAACACTTTTTAGGTTTTTTGGATGTTCGTCTGATGAAATTTTCGAACGCCTTGTGATCTGTACTATTCTTAGAAAACAATTGAAAATAACGACCAAGCGAAGCAAGTTGAAGATAAGAACAGAAAGGAATGGGTGTTTTTGCGAGCCAGCATTCCAAGATTTTGCATGCGACCATTTCATTGGTGGAGACTGATAACTTTCCATCGTTGACAGTTACTATCGTGTTTTGAATAATGAAGTGAAAAAGATTCCAAGTAAATTGCTTTCATTTTGTGTTTTAATTTCATTATCAAGATGACTGCAAAAATTCATTCAGACTAAAGAACAGTTTCCGAGTGCAAGATACGGTACAATTACTTATACATTAATTGTTTCATCATGTATAATCTGCAGTGTGGTTCGTCAACGGCGCTATTGAAGGAATCAACTTATCCCGCTGTGTGCAACGTTACTGACTTCTACAGGGATGTTATTTAAGATTTACGAAATGACTAGACTGAGCGGGATTTTTCTGTGAGAGCAAAAGTAGAAATTATTGTGCATGTACGATTTGTATCCCTAACAGTGCTCTGTCGTGTCTGTTCGCGATGTTATTGACACTAACTAAAGCAGCAAGCATCCTGCTTGTATCTTTAAGGGTCAGTTCACCCCGTTTTAGTTACTACTGATTCATTTTTTATAAATTTTTACTGAATTCGTCACACGTTGAAATCATTGTGTGTAAGTTAAACAATATTTTTGATTTGTTTCTGCTGCAACTTGTACAGTCAATTATGCTGGTGCCCACATTTTAGTCTATATTACAGTCTAGGGACGTTCTAAGACTTTTCACTGTTGTGTGCACAAATTTATATTGCAAAAGAGATTCACACACAACTCGTCGGTTTTCTTACAAATGGGGTAGAGTTGCATGCGCGACTTCTATGTGACGTTTAAACCTAGTGATTCAGATTTCCTTCTTTTTCCATGAATAACGATGTTGTTGTTGACGACACGTTAAATATTACTTCTTTCTTTTAATTAAAATGTTTCTCTGTCAAGCTGTCATGCGATCCAGTGAATCGACCACCTATGTAACGTATTCACATCATTGGTGGCAACCTGATAGTAAGTGCAAACCGCTATTGATATCACTCTCTCGCTTTCCTCAGTGCCCCTACTCCAGGTCGCACATTCATGGAACGTCCTACTACAAATACACGCTTTCAGAAAACTTTTCCTGTCTTTCGAGACATTACTTTTTGAGAGTAATATCTTCGCCTTTTTATTAAAGGTGCTGTTTGCCGGGGCAATTCTGTTTCTTACTTCTTCATTGTTTCTTCCATTTCTGTTAGGGTTGCTTTGTAAATAATTAAATCAGTCAGTTGATTGCAGTCGCTTGTCACGTGCACGTACTCGGGATTTGGCTTGCTCTCATTTGTTTTAGACTAGTTTGTTCTCATATTATATTCTTTTCCCATAATACCATCCACTCTATTTACCACGTCTTCACGATATTCACTTCCGGCTGAACAATTTTGTCATCAGCACATCCCGAGATAGTTACGAGAAGAACGGACAGTTCCCTGGGTCAGAGTATTCAGAAAGCCCACGCATACTGACCTCTATCTATGCGTCTCTAGCACCCCTAGCCGTCACAAATGCATGTAAATTCCATGTTAATGATTAAAATTCAAGAATCTTACGAATAGCGTTTCACAGAAATGGCTACTCAGATCGACAAATTAGCTTGGCTTAGCAGTCAGAACGAACAGTGATCGGTTGAGACTGACAAATAAAAAATAAAACCAAGTGCTGATCATCCGCCTTATGCTAGTTCACTCTTCGGATATATCGATAGAATCCTAGGGAAACATTCAATACATCTCGCTCCCGTCAACAAAAATAAAAAGTCTTCTTTGTAATGTTACGGACGATCAAAGTGCATGCAGCAGTCCATGTGAATGTAGAATCTCTTACATTGGCAAAGTATTAAAACATTCAAGGAAATGTGCAAACTAACAGACTAAAACAACCAAGCAGATCATGTGTCAAAAAATTGTTCAGATGGCTCTGAGCACTATGGGACTTAACATCTGAGGTCATCAGTCGCCTAGAACTTAGAACTACTTAAACCTAACTAACCTAAGGACATCACACACATCCATGCCCGAGGCAGAGTTCGAACCTGCGACCGTAGCAGTCGCGCGGTTCCGGTCTCAAGCGACCAGAACCGCTCTGCCACCGCGGTCGGCTGATCACTTGTCTCCAAGTGAAACCTAAAGCAGTGGTTGCCAGACTTACGAAAGTTTGAGCTACTACAACATTTTTAAACCCTAATGCGAGCTACCAAAAGAAACTACGACAGAAGTAAGAACTGTTTTGAAGAAACTTTGCAGTTGTTTATCGCCAACGAATTTACAAATCTAGTAAATATGAAATAATTTTAGGTAAACTGTATAACCGTCGTTAGTAATAAATTACAAATCTAAGAATAGACATTTTTATCCGAGTTATTAAATCCAGTGAGAAGGATGTCACCGTCTTTTGTCATCAGCAAGTGTTTTAATGTTGGGAAAGTGGGTATGACTGCTGTTAGGAAACAGATGATCAAGTGTTCATTATTCATTATGTTTCTGTACTATATATATATATATATATATATATATATATATATATATATATATATATTTCATACTGGAGAAAGAAACTTCACACAGATATTCTGAGGTGTACGTTGCCTTGACTTTGCACCCAACCTGTACCAAAATTATACATTATTCTTTAGGAACAAGAGGACAAGAAATTTCAATTTTAAGATACGAAGTAACGTCGGAACTCAAGAGCTCAAACCGTCTCATTACTGCATCTGCAGCGAGATGTACGGATTCAGTAGCAGACAGTATACCAGTTCTATTTTTGAAACCGCCAGATAATAAATCTGCAGCTTCTAAAAATGCAATTTTGCTTAATTCACTGTGTTTGTGCTGTTTCTTACTTTGTGCGATAACGTTTGAAACACGGAATGACGCCTGAGTTGCTGCTTTATTCCCGTCTAATGGTTTTATAAAAGTTGATTTTAAAACATTAAATTTGTGTTTTAAAGGCCTTACCTTTCCAGTCCTTCGAGCAGATGCCAGTGGGAAATCTTTTTCAATCCCCGAGTGAATGGTTTTGAACCGACGTTCTACTTTTCCTTTCTTCCCAACTGGTACACTTTCACTGCACAGCAAACATACAAATTTGTCCTCTAGCTGAGTAAAGAAGTAATCGATTTCCCATTCGGAATGAAAGTGATAAGTTTTTTTGCTTTTTTGTTGAATACGTTATCAATAGAACAAACCCAGCTTAGTATCAGTGCATTAATCAAACTGTGCGCGTTGGGAAAGAGCTCGTACGCACACGAAAAACGTAAGGTGCACAATCTCAAAAAATGGTTCAAATGGCCCTGAGCACTATGCGACTTAACTTCTGGGGTCATCAATCGCCTAGAACTTAGAACTAATTAAACCTAACTAACCTAAGGACATCACACACATCCATGCCCGAGGCAGGATTCAAACCTGCGACCGTAGAGGTCACGCGGTTCCAGACTGAAGCGCCTTTAACCGCACGGCCACACCGGCCGGCGTACACAATCTCAGGCGTATACAATCTACTATGAGGCTGACATTGTAGTTTTCTTCACTGACGCTGGCAGTTGTGCGGGAGAACCAGGCAGAAGTTAGTGTCAGCGCAGGCTAAGCTCACTGGAGCGTACCAGGTAACCCAGCCTCAATGTTACCGCAATCTACTAGAAATGTCCGTGCGAGCAACTATCACCTCACTAACGACAATGGCCTACAGCATAACAATGAAATGAAGCACGGAGAGGTCATCATCGGAAGCGACATGGAAAGTTTGTGAAACAACGTAATTAACAAGTCTGTCGAAATAAATATGTCGGAAAATAATATAAACCTGGATTGAGCATTGAATATAAGCAAAGCTTGTGAACCAGCACTCACTTTATAAAAACTCACTGGCCTCTTCATCAGAGCCGGAAGATTGTGACAGAATGAGCGCTTCACGGAATGACGGTACATGTTCCACAAAACAAACGAGTATCTAAGGGCTGTAGCTGGTGCCGGGAATCAAACTGGGATATAAACAACAGTGCAACATCAACAGTACATCGCATTCTGGTCGGTATACACGCAGGGAGCTCTCTCTCTCTCTCTCTCTCCCCGTCCGGACAGGCGTCGGAAGGGCCAGTGGCACCGACCGACCGCCGTGTCATCCTCAGACGTTAGGCATCACTGGATACGGATATGCAGGGGCATGTGGTCAACACCACTGTCCGGCCGTTGTCAGATTTCGTCGCCGGAGCCGCTATTTCTCAATCAAGTAGCTTCCCAACTGGCCTCACAAGGGCTGAATGCACCCTGCTCAGAGTCTGAAGGTGACCCATCCAAGAGCTAGCCAAGCCCGACATCGCTAAACTTCGGTGATCTGACGGAACCCTATGTTCCCATTGGGTTAAGGCTGTTGACCATCGAATACCCATAACAGCAAAACTCACAGAACCTGAAAAAAGACGGCTGGTTGGTTGTCGAAATATCTTGCAGTAACACAACACTCTTGAACACCAGAAATCATATTACTAATCAGCCACACCTATGCAAACTGAGAGATCACAGCATACTTACCTATTTATTTTTCACCAGTTTATACGAGACAAATACTGTAGTACCTATGATGGTCGTTATATCCGGACATACGAGTATAATAAGATCAAACACATTCACCAGTGTCCTATCAGATATTTCAGTCTCTCTTGGCCCAAAAGTGAGGTAGGAGGGCGTTTTATGGAACGCCGACGACGAGTTAATTAGTAGAGAAAGGGCTCCAATAAATAGTCCTGATGTTTGCATCAACAACATAGAGAAATTGCAGAACACCTTAATAATTTTGAAGTGTCACCCTCCCGAATGCGAGTCTTGTGTGTTATCTACAACGCTACCTCGTTTGATATATGCTTCTTGGGGCCTCCATCACAACGGTAATCGCTGAGCCCCACCAGACTGGATGCCACTGGGAAATGTTTTCGTCAGGACAGGGCGATACTGGCGAAGACGGCTGTCCCGGCCGGACGCGGCTTTCGGCGCCAGGCGTCGCTGGCGGAAGCGGCGCCTGCCGTCAACACGGCGCGCTGTTTTCCCGGCCGTCAGCGGGCGGCGGCCTGACAACACCACGCACCTCTCCTCTCCCCTCCCCTCCCCTCCCCTCCCCTCCCCGCCAACCTATCGCGTGATGACAGTTCGGCCGTCAAGCAAACGCGCAGTACAGAGCGCTGTAGATCCGTCTGCGCTCTGTCCTAACACGGAAACCCGTACGTCGCCAGACCTGTGTTAATTCAGCAAGACATGCACCCGCACAAGAGTGTTTTGATCTGCTCATTGAAAGACATATCAAAGTTCCTTCATCACCAGACAGTCCAAACAATTTTTTTTTTTCTGTATTGTATTTCAATTGTCTATCGGGGCGGGCTGGCAGCAGCATATGCGCTGCTCTTCAGACGAAAGACATAAATATACAACAGAAGACATTTAAAAATAACATAAACAAGAAAACATGGTGTACATAGATATAAAAAAGGGAGGAACATTATGGAAGACAATAGACAAAAAGGGGTGACTGTGAAACGCAAATAAAAACCGTAAAAAAGTAGCACACACAATAAACCACACACTGGAACAATTAAAAGAACACTAGGCGAAGTATGACCGGAGCACAATAGTATCGACTGACGGCATAGCACATAGCAATCACTGACAATAACACTGTGTACAAGTCCAGCACACAATTAAAATCACACCTCTCGACGCACAGGAACAGCACCAAACACAACACTGATGTAGCACACCGGTGATTAGCAAAACACAGGATCTGCCAGGGTCATGGAGATGAAGGAGAAGCGATGAAAGGGGGAGAAGGGGTGGCGACAGGTGGAGGCGCGTCGAAGAGGGCTGGGGAGACGAGAATATGGGAGGGACACAGTTGAAGAGGGGGTGCAGGGCACGGGGGGGGGGAGGGGAAGGAGGAAAATCCGCTCTGCGAGAAGGTGGGGAGAGGAAAACGGGGCCCCTGGGGAGGGGAGGGAGCAAGGCTAGGTTACAGTTCGAAGGAGGATTATATGTCACGGCAAAGTTCAACATTCGTGAGGGGGAGGTGCTGGAAATTGCCCTGATGAAAGAGATGGAGGGTGTGGAGGTGGAGGGAGGGAAGGGTACAGCGATAGAGGTGCAGCAATGGGTGGGGGTGGAGAGGAAGGAGGAAACCAGGGGGAAGAGCATAATGGATGCAGAGATATTGGAGGAAAAGGAGGAGGTGGGGGAAGTGGATAAGGTCGTACAGGAGCCATGTGGGGGATGGAAGGCAGATACGGAAGGCAAGGTGGAGCATGTGGCGTTCAAGAATTTGGAGGGCATTGTAAAAGCGGGTTGGTGCGGAGATCCACGCAACACTGGCATGACAGAGGATACGACGGATGAGGGATATGTTGGTGTGGAGGATGGTGGAAGGATGCAAAAAAATGGTTCAAATGGCTCTGAGCACTATGGGGCTCAACTGGTGTGGTCATCAGTCCCCTAGAACTTAGAACTACTTAAACCTAAGTAACCTAAGGACATCACATACACGCATGCCCGAGGCAGGATTCGAACCTGCGACCGTAGCAACAGCGCGGCTACGGACTGGAGCGCCTAGGACCGCACGGCCACCGCGGCTGGCTGTCTGTCCAGACAGGAGTTTCAGGAGTCGGAGGTAGGAATGGGCTTTCCGCTGGATGGTCAGGAGGTGAGGGGCCAGGTGAGGTGACAGTCGAGGGTGAAGTATCTCAGGGTGAGGGTCCGAAAATCGACGTGAATGCCCTGATATGCGCCCACGAGCATGTGAATTAAATACACCAGTCCATATATCGAACCCTTCTGGCCTGATGACAGCAGAGACACACTGTGGTATAGGTGCAAACAGACATTGAAATGCAAGGGCCGTTCAATAATTAATGTAACACTTCTTTTTCTCTGTCATAGTTGGTTAAAATATACGGAATCTGCTGTGGGACCTCGTGGAATATTCCTGCTACAGGCCTTACAGTTTCATGAAATTCCGATAGGTGGCGCCTCTGTACTTAGCCTTGAAAGTGGCGTCTGTAATGGGGGTATGATCAAAGTAGAGTCCTGTCATTGAGCTTCTTTTCGCGGAAAACCAGAACACTGTAGACATTCATAGATGCTCGCAGCATGTCTACAGAGACCTGGCAGTGAACAAAAGCAAGGTGAGTCGTTGGGAGAGGCATCTATCATTGTCGCAGCAAGCTCCGCAAACCTGTCCGGTCTCCCCCCCCCCCCCCCTACATAGCCGTGACGCCTCAGAAGAAAAAGCTCAAAACCGCACCCTCAGCCACTTAAGTCATGACAACGGTCTTCTGCGACTCTGAAGTGATTATTCTGTTTCATGTTCTCCTCCCTCATAGTGCAACGATCAACTCTGGAGTGTATTGTGCTACACACAACAGGAAACTGAAGAAACCTCTTCAGTGTGTTCGTCGCCACAAAAATGAAAACGAACTTCTCCTTCTGCGTAACAACGCAAGGCCCCACACGATTCCGCGCACAGGAGAGCAGCTCACAAGAACTCACTGGACTGTTATTCCTCATCAAACCTACAGCCTGGATCTCGCACCTTCCGACTTTCATCTGCCTGTCCCAATACACACTCATGCTCATAAATTAAGGATAATACTGATTCATGGTGAAACAACGCTCTGGTGGGCGGTCTTCGGGTTTCAATCCCCTCAGGGTATCGCCATGCGGTGCATTTGAGCTGCGGTCGTCGCACGGTGCCGCTGGCAGCAGTCCCCATACGCAGAGGTGTGTTGGTACACATGAGAGTACAGTGTAGCGAGTAAGGGTGCAGACGTTTTCAGACCTGCTAATGGTGATAGACACGATGCCAATGCCTACTACAGTAGTGCAAGTTTACATGCCAACTAGCTCTGCAGATGACGAAGAAATTGAAGAAATGTATGATGAAATAAAAGAAATTATTCAGATAGTGAAGAGTGACGAAAATTTAATAGTCATGGGTGATTGGAATTCGGTAGTAGGAAAAGGGAGAGAAGGAAACGTAGTAGGTGAATATGGATTGGGGCTAAGAAATGAAAGAGGAAGCCGCCTGGTACAATTTTGCACAGAGCACAACTTAATCATAGCTAACACTTGGTTCAAGAATCATAAAAGAAGGCTGTATACATGGAAGAAGCCTGGACATACTGACAAGTTTCAGATAGATTATATAATGGTAAGACAGAGATTTAGGAACCAGGTTTTAAATTGTAAGACATTTACAGGGGCAGATGTGGACTCTGATTACAATCTATTGGTTATGACCTGTAGATTAAAACTGAAGAAACTGCAAAAAGGTGGGAATTTAAGGAGATGGGACCTGGATAAACTGAAAGAACCAGAGGTTGTACGGTTTCAGGGAGAGCATAAGGGAACAATTGACAGGAATTGGGGAAAGAAATACAGTAGAAGAAGAATGGGTAGCTTTGAGGGATGAAGTAGTGAAGGCAGCAGAGGATCAAGTAGGTAAAAAGACGAGGGCTAGTAGAAATCCTTGGGTAACAGAAGAAATATTGAATTTAATTGATGAAAGGAGAAAATATAAAAATGCAGTAACTGAAGCAGGCAAAAAGGAATACAAACGTCTCGAAAATGAGATCGACAGGAAGTGCAAAATGGCTAAGCAGGGATGGCTGGAGGACAAATGTAAGGATGTAGAGGCTTATCTCACTAGGGGTAAGATAGATACTGCCTACAGGAAAATTAAAGAGACCTTTGGAGGAAAGATAACCATTTATATGAATGTCAAGAGCTCAGATGGAAACCCAGTTCTAAGCAAAGAGGGGAAAGCAGAAAGGTGGAAGGAGTATATAGAGTGTCTATACAAGGGCGATGTACTTGAGGACAATATTATGGAAATGGAAGAGGATGTAGATGAAGATGAAATGGGAAATACGATACTGCGTGAAGCGTTTGACAGAGCACTGAAAGACCTGAGTCGAAACAAGGCCCCCGGAGTAGACAACATTCCATTGGAACTACTGACGGCCTTGGGAGAGCCAGTCCTGACAAAACTCTACCATCTGGTGAGCAAGATGTATGAAACAGGCGAAATACCCTCAGACTTCAAGAAGAATATAATAATTAAAGGAAAGCAGGTGTTGACAGATGTGAAAATTACCGAACTATCAGTTTAATAAGTCACAGCTGCAAAATACTAACGCAAATTCTTTACACACGAATGGAAAAACTAGTAGAAGCCGACCTCGGGGAATATCAGTTTGGATTCCGTACAAATGTTGGAACACGTGAGGCGATACTGACCCTACGACTTATCTTAGAAGCTAGATTAAGGAAGGGCAAACCTACGTTTCTAGCATTTGTAGACTTAGAGAAAGCTTTTGACAACGTTGACTGGAATATGCTCTTTCAAATTCTGAAGATGGCACGGGTAAAATACAGGGAGCGAAAGGCTATTAACAATTTGTACAGAAAGCAGATGGCAGTTATAAGAGTCGAGGGACATGAAAGGGAAGCAGTGGTTGGGAAGGGAGTGAGACAGGGTTGTAGTCTCTCCCCGATGTTATTCAATCTGTATATTGAGCAAGCAGTAAAGGAAACAAAAGAAAAATTCGGAGTAGGTATTAAAATCCATGGAGAAGAAATAAAAACTTTGAGGTTCGCCGATGACATTGTAATTCTGTCAGAGACAGCAAAGGACTTGGAAGAGAAGTTGAACGAAATGGACAGTGTCTTGAAAGGAGGATATAAGATGAACATCAACAAAAGCAAAACGAGGATAATGGAATGTAGTCGAATTAAATCGGGTGATGCTGAGGGAATTAGATTAGGAAATGAGACACTTAAAGTAGTAAAGGAGTTTTGCTATTTGGGGAGAAAAATAACTGATGATTGTCGAAGTAGAGAGGATATAAAATGTAGACTGGCAAAGGCAAGGAAGGCGTTTCTGAAGAAGAGAAATTTGTTAACATCGAGTATACATTTAAATGTCAGGAAGTCTCGGCGTGTTTTCATCTGGCGTGAACCAGGAACCAGATACCAACCCCTTAATGTCCTTGAAAGGGACCTGTATGGATGTTGTGGTTTGATGGTTTGGGTTGGGATTATGATTGGTGCATGTACACCGCTGCAAGTCTTTGACAGAGGAACTGTAACGGAACAGGTGTATCGGGACGTCATTTTGCACCAGTATGTCCGCCTTTTCAGGGGTGCAGTGGGTCCCACCTTCCTCCTGATGGATGATTACGCACGGCCCCACCTTGAAACAGAAGATATCAGGCCAATGGAGAGACCTGCCTGTTCTTCAGACCTAAACCCCATGGAGCACATCTGGGATGCTCTTGGTCGACGTATCGCTGCACATCTTGAAACCCCTAGGACACTTCAAGAGCTCCGACAGGCACTGGTGCAAGAATGGGAGGCTATACCCCAGCAGCTGCATGATCACCCGATCCAGAGTATGCCAACTCGTTGTGCGGCCTGTGTGCGTGGACATGTTGATCACATCCGATATTGATGTCGAGGAAACAGTGGCTTTTTGTAGCACATGTGTTTCGGGACCGTTTTCTGAACTTACCACCACACCGTGGAGTTACAGATCCGTGTCGTATGTGTTCCCTGGGTGCCTATTCTGTTAGCTTCAGTTTTGTGTAGCGCCACGTTTTGTGCAACCACATTCTGCAATTATCCTTAATTTATGAGCATGAGTGTAGAAAGCACTCAGCTGGAAGCAATACGTGGATGATGGAGATGTTATTAACGCAGAACAACGTTGGCTCCGACGTCGACCAGTAGAATGGTAGCATGTGGGCGTACAGTAAGGTGGTGTACGGCCGTCGCATTGAACGCAGATTAAGTTGAAAAAGAAGTTTTTATAGCCGAAAGAGTGGGGAACAATGTGGTCTAATGGAATCCTCAACAAAACCAACATGCTTTCAGAAAAGAAAGGTGTCGCCTTACTTCTTGAACGCCCCTATTGGAAAGCTGCTGTCCGCTCCGACTTCATTTATTAGCGCGCAACTCACCATTACTCTGTTTCTTCGAAAGAATCGCCTAGGGTGGCTGGCTTACTCGTTATATCTGTGTAGAAGCACATGCTGGAGCTCAAGAATATTGCCTTGAGAGAGCCAGTAAGGGCCTTAGCACGAATTTCAGTTACGGAGAACATGGTCTGCCGGAAGGGGCATCACTAATGAGCTTAGTTTTGGTATGGTACGGGTACGGGCGTTAGTCTGCGGTTTCATCAAGCTGTTGCACTTATTTTGATGAGGTCGCTACAAGCTCTTGGCTTAAACAGCGTCTTCCGAGCTTGTTTCACTTGGGATTCCTTGCAAACGTGTTATTTATCGAGTCATATTTCACGTGGAGTAACTTATAGGGCCACGCGTTTGTTTAAATTGCACTGGAAAACGCGGATAAAGATATCCAATGTGCTTCTCCTATCCGTGAGCCGTAATATATATTGTTAAGGCTTAAAAATTGATTTCCTTGGATACTTACATTCAGACCGTACAAGTTGCCAAGTCGTTTGTACTGCACGAGTGTTTGTGGATAAGATGCGATTCATTACATAAAGCATTCGTTAGTCTTACTGATTTCCATACTAAATTAATCATTTTCCTTCAAAAATATACCTGTGAAACCTACGTTGCAGTTGAAAAATTTAACTGTCTGTCCCTAAATCTTTTGAGTTGGATACTGTAATCATGGCGTTCTGTCTAAAAAAAAAAATAGGGCCACAGAATCAGTTTAAACGCTTTTTCAAAATCTGAAAGAGGTATTTAAAAACACTTTCGATGGCCAACAAACTCCCGTGACATGAACATGATTGAGCATCTCTGGGATATTTTGCAACGTGCTATTTAGAAGAGATCTTCACCCCCTCGTACTCCTACGGATTTATGGACAGACCTGCAGGATACATGGTGCTAATTCCCTCCAGCACTACTTCAGACATTAGTCGAGTCCATGCCACGTCGTGTTGCGGCACTTGAGGGTGCTCGTGGGGGCCCTACACGATATTAGGCAGATGTACCAGTTTCTTGGGCTCTTCAGTGCGTATCAAAGAGTTATAGTAAAACTAACTTTTTTATGTGTGTAGTACTACCGGCTCGGCCTCCTCCTGAAGTTAATCTAGGCTTGCTGCGAAACAGAAATCTTAAACTCGTAAACGACTACCGTATCTTCATAATTCCAACCTAAGAATACTGTTATTCGTAACAGTGACTTTTAAGAGCTCCACGGGATCGAGGATAACCTAATTTCATTCCTTGCTATGTCTTAGTTATTTTCGGCGAGTGTGTGTCGTGTGCTATTGCTGAACAAGCCCTACACTGATACCACTTGGAACACACAGCTGAAAGTTTGTACAATGCGCAGGAGTAAAATGTAGCAACGGGGGCAATCTTAATCAACGAACGACCAACGATAAACATATACGGTGTTCAATAAAAAAACACAATGTACAGAGACGGTAAACAGCTTGCTACAAAGTGAAACCAGCGTGTACCATTTGCCCAGAACAAGTCTACCCACTTACTACAGGAAATATAAACGTCTTATTCGTGCAGAGTTGGCTAAGGGTGCTATATATAATTCACAGTTCTTTTACGAGACCTGTCACACTGTACTCTAAGATGCCGCGGGAAAATGGACTTGTTGACGTCTGTGATAGCTTAATTTGGACCCTTACGTCTAACTATACGCCTAATATCAGTTCTGAGTTCTGGTGCATAAATTATCGGTCGTGTAATTAACATGTAGATGCCCAGAGGAAAGTAATCGCTGAAGGACGCTTGTGATCATCATCTCTAGCCGCCTTATTGATCTTCCAGTCAACTCTGAGTACACATTAGAGTCCAATTAGAAAAACAGGTAATTTTAAAAAGGCAGACTTCCCTATGTCGGTAGTCTGGTTATAAACCAGACGTAAAGGAACGCAGTAGCAACCTGCAGTGGTGTTTTTTGCGTCGTTCTGTTACTCACTAGCAATAAAATAAAAGCGCAATCATTTTTTCTATGTACAGGAGGTCTCTACTTTATGACCTATTTGAGGTAATTCCTAGGCTCTCGATAACATCGACAGAAGTTTATTAAGAGAAGAGTGTTTAAATGTCGAATGATACTGTCGTCTAGGATGCCACCTTGGAGTGCAAAGTCTAATTTGTTAAGATTTTCTTTTCTCTGGCACAATGTCAAAATGTCCTTTGCAATGAGTGCTGTACTTTAAGTATAGCTGTCTGGCGTAGGTGAATCACTGGTGGGTGTAGCACAGTTTTACCAAGTCGGGTTGATAGAGGAGATAGAGAAGATCCAAAGAAGAGCGGCGCGTTTCGTCACAGGGTTATTTGGTGAGCGTGATAGCGTTACGGAGATGTTGAGCAAACACAAGTGGCAGACTTTGCAAGAGAGGCGCTCTGCATCGCGGTGTAGCTTGCTGTCCAGGTTTCGAGAAGGTGCGTTTCTGGATGAGGTATCGAATATATTGCTTCCCCCTACTTATACCTCCCGAAATCACGATTGTAAAATTAGAGAGATTCGAACGCGCCACGGAGGCTTTCCGGCAGTCGTTCTTCCCGCGAACCATACGCGACTGGAACAGGAAAGGGAGGTAATGACAGTGGCACGTAAAGTACCCTCCGCCACACACCGTTGGGTGGTTTGCGGAGTAGAAATGTAGATGTAGATGAATGAAAATGAAAAGGCAGTGTGTGGAATCTGCTTCCTACAATTGACTACACGTTTCAAATATCACTAAGTGAGTTTTATGCTATTCTCAGACATGTACTGGTAGATAAGTCACTCTTTTATTAATAATGAACAGCAGAGAATGATAATTTGTTCCTTAAGTCTTTCATTAGGAGTACTTCAGATTTGTATGTATCGCGAACGGAACGGGAGGAAGCCTTTATACACTGCCCAGTCACTTTAATATGACCACCTGTTAAAAGCCTGAATAACCACCTTTTTCAGCGCAAGACGTACAGGAAGAGAGGCTGTGAGGTTCTGGAAGGTACCTACAGGGATGTGGAGCCATGGCGACTCCAGCTGCATCAGGTTTCTCGGTTGAGGATACATATCGCAAGCAGCCCTCTCGAGGTGGTCCCACAGATTCTCGATTGCGTTTTAATCTGACAAGTTTGGCAGCTGGGGGATTACGATTAACTCATTGTGGTGCTCTTAGAACCAAGTCCGTACATTGCAAGTTGAGTGACACGTTGCATTGTCCTGCTGGTAGATGCAATCGTGCCGAGGAAACACAGACTGCATGTAGGGGTAGACATGGTCCCCAAGGATAGATCCACACTTATGTTGATCCATTGTGGGTTCCAGAATGACGAGATCACCCAGGGAATGCCACGAAAACTTTCCACAGAGCACAACGCTCACTCCTTCGGCCTACACCCTTTCTACGACTGTTGCCGGGTGATTGCATTCAGACGTTTCACGCCGAAGAAGCATTAAACTTGATTCACCTGAAAAGGCTAACTGTTGCCACTCATTTGATGTCCAGTTGCTATACTGGCGCGAAAATTCCAACCTTCGTCGCCGACGACCGTCAGTCAACAGGGTCCATGAACCAGGCGACCGCTGAACGGTTAATGAGGAGATACTGTTGGTAATCCCTTGGTTAATCTGAGCGGTCAGTTTCCCAACAGCTGGACGTCTGTTCACCCGTATACACCTATCTCCACAGCCGTCGTTCACTGCTGTGCCTCTTACGGTGCGTGGTGCACCACAGTTGTCCGGCGTCGGTTTTGGATATCACCATTTTGCCACACACTTTAACCACGGCGGCACGCGAACACTTTACAAACCGTTTCGGGAGTGCTTCCACTCTTGGATCTTATGGCAATGATCATGCCCTTTTGGACGTTAGATAAATCGTTTCGTTTTCGCATTACGTCAATGACTGCACCGTTACCTCGTCTCCCGACGTGCTTGATATACCCTCCACTGCTAGTGCTTCCACATGTTGTCTGTGAGTAGCTATTGTACGCTGACGTAGAAACAGTCGGTGGTCACATTACATTAATGTGGAGGGACGTCGAGAATGGCTTCGTAATATTAGCTGTAGCAAAAGCAGATTTCATGTTGAGATCCACTTAAACAATCCCAAGGAAATGTAATTCATCTACGGAAGTAATCTACATCTACATTTATACTCCGCAAGCCACCCAACGGTTTGTAGCGGAGGGCACTTTACGTGCCACTGTCATTACCTCCCTTTCCTGTTCCAGTCGCATATGGTTCGCGGCATCAACGACTGCTGAAAAGCCTCCGTGCGGGCTCGAATCTCTCTAATTTTACATTAGTGATCACCTCGGAAGGTATAAGTAGGGGGAAGCAATATATTCGATACCTCATCCAGAAACGCACTCTCTCGAAACCTGGACAGCAAGCTACACCGCGATGCAGAGCGCCTCTCTTGCAGCGTCTGCCACTTGAGTTTGCTAAACATCTCCGTAACGCTATTACGCTTACCAAATAACCCTGTGACGAAACGCGCCGCTCTTCTTTGGATCTTCTCTATCTCCTCTGTCAATCCGACCTGGTATGGATCCCACACTGATGAGCAATACTCAAGTATAGGTCGAACGAGTGTTTTGTAAGCCACCTCCTTTGTTGATGGACTACATTTTCTAAGAACTCTCCCAATGAATCTGAACCTGGCACCCACCTTACCAACAATTAATTTTATATGATCATTCCACTTCAAATCGTTCCGTACGCGCACTCCCAGATATTTTACAGAAGTAACTGCTACCAGTGTTTGTTCCACTATCATATAATCATACAATAAAGGATCCTTCTTTCTATGTATTCGCAATACATTACATTTGTCTATGTTAAAGGTCAGTTGCCACTCCCTGCTCCAAGTGCCTATCCGCTGCAGATCTTCCTGCATTTCACTGCAATTTTCTAATGCTGCAACTTCTCTGTATACTACAGCATCACCAGCGAAAATCCGCATGGAACTTCTGACCCTATCTAGTAGGTCATTTATATATAATGGTTCGCAAAACACTTGTTGCGCCACACCTTCAGTATTGTTAGTCAGTAAGTGACCTTAACATGTTGGATTAATAGATTTCCAACAAAAGACTGGCTCTGAGCACTATGGGACTTAACTGCTGAGGTCATTAGTCCCCTAGACTTAGAACTACTTAAACCTAACTAACCTAAGGACGTCACACACATCCATGCCCGAGGCCGGATTCGAACCTGCGACCTTAGCGGTCGCGCGGTTCCAGACTGTAGCGCCTAGAACCGCTCGGCCACCCCGGCCGGCAGATTTCCAACAAAGAGTAGCTCATTTCGCCACAGGTTCATTAAGTAAGATTGAGAGCTTTGCAGAGGTGCTGAAAGCCATAGTCACACGTTGCAAGAGTGAGGTTGTGCATCACTCTGAGGCTTAACGTTAACATTCTATTCCAAGAAAAGTCAGGGAACGTATGTTCCACACACTTCTCTTGAAATGACTACCACGAGAGTTACAGAATTTAAAGCTGATACGGAAGCTTAGCGGCAGTCGTTCTTCCCACGAGCATTTCGAATGTGACAGGAGATTTTTTCCTTTTTTGGGGGGGGTGGGGGGGATGGATAGTGCTGGAGTGAGGGGGAGGCTGGGAACGATAATAAAGTGAATAATATGTCTCCACTTTCTTCCTGCATGACACTATAATATCATCAAAAGAGAATCATTACATAGCGAGATTTCGATTGACATTGCTGTACTGACAATTAGAATGAAACGCATTCGTGCATGCGTCAACGCAACTAGAGCCTTTCTGGGATATTTTCCTTTCTAAAGAGGTACTAAAAAGACGGTTCGAAAATGAAATGAATTTGCCACCGTTTGGTTCCAGATCTACGCAGTCTCCCTCCCGTGATGCAGCACTACAATACGAAAAGCTCCTGCCCGGTTTATAGTTTTAATCCATCTGTAATGTGCGAAAACTGAAATGATTTAGTAAGTGTGACATTTTTAGTCCCCGGCATCCAAGAACATGGCAGACAGTCAAAGTACAGAACAGTCGCCTTTAGCCGCTGACCAGCGTGCACGAGGAGGCGCGGTGGGAAGCAACATTCTGTTGCGCCCCCTGGGCTCCACGCTGCTTATCAGAAGGGCAGCCAGCCACGCGATTCCTCTGACAGCTAGGAATCCGTGCCGCGAGAGTGTTTCGCCGCACGCTACTCCAGCGAGATGAGCCTCCAGCATGCACAAACTTCCTCAAGCTCTGCCTCTTCTTTGTAGGCAGACAGCGCTTACACTTTCCAGAGTCAGAAAGTTTCACTTTATATGTAAACATATACGCTGCCTGCTAAAATGGAAGTCAGGCACTCAGAAGACATAATCGGATGTCGGTGTAACTTCGTACGCGTGCATTCCATCTGCGAGTATGTTAATGATTACATCCGTAAATCTCAGCGACAGGTATAACGGTCTAACACACAGCTAAAATTATTCGTTTCACATACCCGTAGATTACGAGTGTGTGTTAAGTTCAATGAAAGGCTTGAAGGGTGCACTTATCTTGTTGGTATCCACGACTTTCCTCCACCAGTTCAATGATAATTGGGGCGCATAATATTAATTGCTTCACTGCAGAAGTGTGAAGAATCGATGATATTAAATAATTTACACCAACACATTGCATTATGTGCTTATGTTGATATTGTTCCAAAAGATTCCTGCATAGCACAGCTCAAAGAGACTGACTTTACAGACCAAGCACTACAACTAATTGAAAACAGCTGCCACTCTACTCCCACTCTCGACCGCTTAGGTTCACTGCTTATACAGTTTCTTAACAGTACAAGTTATTTGAAAGTACTGCTCCACGAAGTTACATTAATTGTGTTATAGTTACAGTTCCATTTATGAAGGTAATAACTGACTGATTACAACAAATGTGATTTCTAAAATTGCTTTTCAAGTTTAGTATCGAAATTCTGCTTGAGAAATGTAACTTGCAATACTTGACACAAAATAATTTATCTTATTAATTACAATAGGAATTTTGATGCTAAAACATTCTGGAGAACTTTCCGTAACGTAGAAATAGATTCTGAAAGTCAAATTTTACACAATAATTCCGTTTTGACCAAATCATCAAAATAATAGTTTGTTTATGGCACAAAAGTTCTGGAATCCGTAATTAAAGAATTAATTACAATGAATCTGATTCGAGTTTTTATATAAATATAATCTCTTGAGAGTGAACCTAACTGTCAGTGCATCATTTAGCCAGAAATCTACCCAAAACATTAATTTTCGCGTTTTATGAAATTATCGAATTTTGTCCATTTATTTCCCATTTAACGACTGAGCTGATTTTAACACTAACATTTCTACGTGATTACTGTCTGATAGTTACACAAATGAAATAATAAGTCTTTCTGTACATTTCGTAAAACTGATGATTACAATAAGACACTTTTCCATTAATTAAAGATTCCTGTTAATTGTATTTAAATGAGCTGCAGTTGACTAAATGGGTACGTTATGTTTCATATATCTAGTGTACGATGATACCTGATACGATATATGACACCAAAACCTATGTTTTAAGAGTTGCTACACAGTAAAATGTATATCGTGCAATATGTAAAAGGTTGGTACCGAATACTTCATGTAAGGGTCCCCATAGCACGTCCTATCACGACGACCACTGGAGTGCGTTAATGTTGTGCATGTTTGGATGTTTGGTGCTATTACCAAACCTGGGACGGTGTATGAGCTGCGTGAATAGCGTCAGGGTCGGCGATCTTTGTGAAGAGCAAGTAGATGACGCGCACTTCTGTTAGAGAGCGTTATCAGCATCTCACAGTTTGAAAGGGGTCTCATTGCGCGTCTCCGTTTGGCCTGCTGGTAGAACAGTACAATATTCGGATTTATGGGGCATTCTGATGTGACAGTGGCCTGATCTTAGACTGCATGAGTATGTAAAGGTTCCGATCGACCACATCTAACCACCACAATGGAAAATCGTTATGTAGTGTACCAAAAACATCCATAACCCTCTCAATCTGCACCTCCGATCCATGGAATACCTGCAACATCCTACGTCATCTCCCACCAACCGTCAGAGACTAACAGCAACCGAACCAGGGAACTCTCGTATGATGTGTAGACTGCCATTAAGATCGCTACACAAACGACTGTGTTTGGAGTGGTGCCGTGACGGGCATGCGTGGAATGCTGACGAATGACGTGGAATCGCGATTCGGCACCAGCCTGCACGACCATCGTCGACGAGTCTGTGGACCAGAATTCCATTTCTTCCAAAGTTTTGGAGAGGCACAGCAAGCGGGTCGTGGTGTGAGGAACCATCGTGTATGACTACAGGTCACAGCCGCTTGTGATTGAGGGAAGTCTGACAGAACAACAGTCACCATGGGCAATCTGCTTCCTTATGTCTTACTTCATATGCGAAAGTACCGTAGTACCATTTTCCAATAGGATAACGCTCATCCACACATGTCACATGTCTCTATGAACTGTCTGGGCGATGCTGAAGTACTTCAATGGCCAGCAAGATTCCCAGATCTGTCCTTGATAGAACGCGTCTGACACTAGCAGCGGGTCAACTCTGTCAGTATCACAGTTGTAACTAGCTTGTTACTACGGGCTATTCCTTATTATTGGGAATGGAAATACTTATTGCTTATGAAATTAACGTGAGAAGAGTAGGGTCGCCACCGACTCTAACCATACAACTAATCAGATTTGGTCGAGTCGGAAAATAAATTAATTTGATCACAGACCAAAAACTCACAAAAATGCATACGTTGTGATGTCGCTCATAGGGGATACTATGTAATTAATAGTGTTCCCCGTGCACTGTTCATGACAATCAAACATTTAAAATAAAATAGCACATGCAAGAACACTGTGCAGAAGATCAGCTCCCAGCAACACACCTGAGAATAAGACTTAATCTAAAGCATTTGTTATAAAATACAAGGGGAGACTAATCACTGGACCTGAGCATAAGGAAACGCATTGGATGTGCTAACGGGAAAGCTACGAGGTGAGTGACTTAGGTGCAAAAACGTAATCTCGGAACACAAGAGAAAATTGTAGATAAAATCATTTATTCCTAAGATAAGGATGTGAGGCATGTACACGATTCCTGAGAACACGTGGTTTGTGGAGACACAATTTCTAGGTATAGTGCCGAATTCCAACAATATCACATCACACAATCACGTTAACATTATCTAAAACAAACATGCGATCGGACAGTTAGTGATGCCGGTAGCCCAACAACTCTAATGTTCTACCACGTGGTTGGCTCCCCACGGACGAAAGACACATAAAGCAAGGAAAATTTGCGAGAAGGCAAGGCTCTAAATATTTAGAAAGGTGAAAGCTTATGCAGGCACAGCTGAAGGCAAACAGACATTCATACAGAAGCGAGTGCGCACTTCTTATCGACACCTTTGTGTGGCGCTCTTCCGGCGGATCCAAGTCTGCTACAGAAATTTGCTAAAAGAAAAATCAGCCAAAGTTTTGCATTCCTTGCTGCGACAAGGCAAAGCAGTCTTCCAGATTTGAAAAGCGAGTCCAAAGGCTAACAGCTCTCCCCTCGCCAAGTAACAACGCGCCACACGGTCAGTCTAACTCACCCTTCTTCGACTGGAGCACAGCTGTGGACGCTTCCCGTACCGGCGGGCAGACTGCCACCCTTTTTCCTCTCCAGCCTCCTCCACGCTCCGCGTGTACCGGAAAATCCAAAGATGCCATTACCGCCACCAACCTAACGCAGGTGGATTTCTCACAAGTAGCGAAAACCTCTCTGCCTACTTGACCACTACGAGAGCTGGCTATTCTGTACACTCCTGCTGAATCTGTACGACTATCGCAGACTTTCTGCAGCAGACTACGCCACCGTCTAGCAACGTGACACACAACCACGTTCATTCAATCACGCCACTATGAGAGTAAAGAGAAAAGAGAAACAAGGAAAAGAAAGAGAAATGGTAATGAAAATGGGCTACCGGACTAATGAAAGGTGGCTACAGGACCCTTTCATAGTATCTAGAGTCCAGAATGAAATTTTCACTCTACAGCGGATTCTGCGCTGGTATGAAACTTCCTGGCAGATTAAAACTGTGTTGCGGACCGACCCTCGAACTGGGGTCCTTTGCCGTTTAATCTGTCAAGAAAGGCACACTCCGCTGCAGATTGAAAATTTCATTCTGGCAACATACCCCAAGCTGTGGCTAAGCCATGCCTCCGCAATATGGTTTCTTCCAGGTGTGCTAGTTCTGCAAGGTTCGCAGAAGAGCTTCTGTGAAGTCTGGTAGGTAGGAGACGGGGCACTGGCAGAATTGAAGCTGTGAGGACTAACTGTGAGTCGTGTTGGGTAGCTCAGTCGGTAGAGCACTTGCCCGCTCAAGTTAAAGGTCCCGAGTTCGACTCTCGGTCCGGCAAGCAGTTTCAATCTGCCAGGAAGTTTCAGTATCTAGAATGTCAAGGACCGCTAACAACAGTTGTGGGTCAGCTTGCCTCAGAAGAGGTTACAACGGATTAATGACACGCTTCCCAACAAAGTCAGTGAATGCATGCAGGCCAGAGGTTTTGTGGTATCATAATCATAAGCGGGCTCATACTACTATTTTCTTCGTAAATTTGAAAATTTGTAATCACTGAAATAAAATCACTTATCCTCCCAGCCTGTGAAATATTATTTCGTTTCGCACTCCCCTTCTGGATGCTTAACATCCTTGTCAGGCTGTATAGAGGATTATTCAGCAGTCCCTACAGCTGTCATTTTATGCAACCCGCAATGTTATTGCTGGTCTTAAGCAACCACGTTGCGAGATTTTCATATTTTCTCCCTCGCTACTAGCGAACTATTGGACCTACGGAAAAAATGTAGGATCTCTTTGTAAGAAATGTAATGTAGTTAAATTTCGTACTCGGATACATTTTCGCCGGAGGCCTCGGTTTTCGAATTATTCAAGAAAAATCGTACAAAAGTGACATTCAAGCACTGCTCCACCGTACACTCATCATTCACCAGGCAGGATTTCTACGTTGACAATCTGATCCAAAGTTAACCCCTAGAAGCACAGTTGTTTAGTAGTCAGACGCCTGAAGAATAGAAGTATTTACTTGTTTATTTCATAGTGTTAAAATACACAAAACAGTTAGGTAAAGTTTGCACAAACTTCAGTTTTACAATTTGTAATCGCTCTACTAAGCCGATTGCGCAATAAGGCCAGTCAATAATGACCCAAATAGGTCGAATGCGGAAAATAATTCATGCAGGACAGTAACTTGTACACTGGTAGAAAGGAGTACCACGAACAGTGTACTAGAAATCCAGACCAGTGGCATTGGGGCTGCGTTTGAAAGTGACCTTCATACGTTTGGCTTGGATAAGCCTAAAACGAGTCTCTAGCAAAACCGTATCAAGTAGATACTGTAACTACATTAAATTTCCTACAAAAAGATTTTAGGGCTAATAGTTCGCGCAAAGGAGGGAAAAACCACCGCCTATGTTCGACGTCAACGTGCAATAACCACTCACAGACGGGAGGGGCAGGGCGTGTAGGGGGGACTCGGAAAACAGGAAAGTCATTGTCGTGATGCGAAAACGGTACAATTTATCTGACGTCCAAAAGAGCATGAGCATTGGCTTTCGCAACAAAGCGGGAAGCATTTCCGAAACAGTTATGTTTGTACATTGTTCGCGTGCCGCCATGGTTAGAGTATGAGGTGATTATAATTAAAGCTAAACATCCAAAACGCTGTATAAACAACATCACTGGTCAGAATGAGGTCAAACTGCAACGGAATTTTACCGGAGAAGGGGGGAAAACGCATCGCAGAAGCAAAAAACAGTGTCAAAATTCATCAATAGATGGCGCTCTATGTGACAGAATACGTAAATGAAAACACCTGTCATGGGCATGAGCCACTGAAGTTGGTATAAACACGCCGGGTACACGGCGTTGCCTTCTTTCGCGTCTGCGACGTTCGCCATGACTGTCTCAATGCAGTGTCGTGTTCTGGTTGAGAAGCTGTATCGCAAGAATGATAACTGTGCACACGTCGCTGTGCATAAGTTCCGGACAATGAAGGGTTTGGAAAAAGGCGTTGCTCCGATGACTGCTGTGGGTCTGGAGACAATGATTCGGAAATTGCAAAAGACGGGGTCTTTTGGTGTGCAGACTGGTAGAGGGAGGAAACATGATTCAGTTGATAAGTAAACCCATAGCAACCGGAGTAAAACAAAAAGTACTAACTTATGCACCGACCTAACAGATTAGTCACGGTGCGACTGGTCCCCCCGGCAGCAGGCTCGCTGCGGAGAGACGCTGGATGAAGACGCAGGCGCGGCGCGCGCTGAGGGCCTCCCGCGACTGACAGCGACGCAGACAAATGACGGGCGCCCGCGGGCCAGCGGCGCGCGCTTGTCGCGCGGCATTAACTGCGCGTCCGCAGGTGCAGCGGCAGCGGCAGCAGCAGCCCGCAGCCGCGAGGTCGCGCGGGTCGTCGCTCCGGCATAATCGCGGCCCGCTGCTCACACAAGTCACGCCGACGCTCCGCGAAGGCCGTGTAGTGCCACACAGCGTACCTACGGCGCGCATTAGTGCGGCAGTCTCTGTCCTGTCCCCTCGTGTCCTGCGTGCTCCATTCACTTCACCCTGAGCGTAATCGGTAGTCGCTACCAAAACTGGACGTCCATCTGACGCCTTTTAATGAGGAGGAAACGGCAAGTGCCATGGCCAGATTTTCCAGAAGCTCCACTCAGCGGAAGAGAAGCCAAAATAAGTGAACACGTCTTTAGGCTCATCCGTAGGTACTCGACCACTTGCGAGAAAACAAATATTTCGACATAATTTAGATCCCTCTGTCAGGTCCCCAGAGGATTTAATTAACAAAATGACATAGCTATTCATAATGTAAAGGTTCAGCCAGTATTTCTTACGCGGACGCCGCGCAGTACCGCAGACACGGAAGGGAAAGTGTCACACAGTACAAATAGCCTGAGCTAGTAAACACGTCGAGGATACGAACAGAGCGTCTCTCGGACCTTGGAGGATGAGAAGGAACTTTCCGCCAGGGACTCTGCCGGACGTATCGAAACCAATGTAGGTCCACAGCGACGAAATGTCCGGGAAGACCGAAAAATAAGTTAGAGAAAGCGGATGCGAGGGCTGCGTCCGAGCAGGGCAGACCTTCGCAATGGGCATTTAAGGGCATCCACGAGCAGCAAGAAGCAGAGCCGTCGCAGAAAGTCGAAGAGGGCACAAGCAGCGCCCAAGGCCTGGCAGCGTCGTGAAGGTAGCATCCGCTACTGATGAGTCTATAGTCACTACAACTACGAGAAGACGGCGATGCTCTGGTGGAATCAACTACAACTGTCAGTTAAGTAGAAGTTTTACATTGGAATAGTTTTGAACAGGGACAGTTTGTCTCTGTCTCAAGTAGCCTCTACATCTAGTTTCAGCAATAGAAGCAACGAGCCACTGGCTGGTGCTTGTCTCCTGTGAGATAGGACAAGGGTCCTTTATTTAAATGAAGAGTAAAGTGGAGATTCTGGCTGAATCTATAGAAGTGTACAGAGTAAGGGGAAGGGTCTGACACCTCACACGTCCTTTGTGATATTAGCTTAATAAATTACTTTAAAGAAGAAATCTCACCTTACTGTTTTTTCAGTGCTGCCATTTCCCCCTTGTACCCGCTACCTATTGGAAGTATTGTCTAATGTATCTACACCTCCTACACGCCCTTAGACAGTCCAGGAGATTCTGCTCCCTCTCACCTCCGTAATAAAGACTAGTTAAAGGGAACCACAAACCCATAATTGTCGTCAACGTCCCGATTGCGCCACGCAGGCTCGACCAACTCTACATTGGTATCCGGGACCTGCGCCGGGACGCGACACCTCTTAGCAGTCGAGAAGCTCACATCTCAGCCCCATTGGTTGCCCAGCGACTAGCGTTGCTGCCTCTCAATTTTTGCGTCCCCTGTTCAAAACTCCATTACCCACTCTATTTTTTCTTTATTTTTTGTATCTTTTTATTAATCTACTCATGTCAGTAGAATACTGCACGGATGTTTCTTATCAGGTTAGAGGATAAAATGGTGTGACATTAATTGTAAAATTACCACTGGATTTCACAATAAGTACCAAAGAAACTGGTATACGCATGCGATTTCAAATACAGATATATGTTAACAGTCAGAATAAGGCGCTGCGATTGGCAATGCCTATATAGCACAACAAATGTCTGGTGCAGTTGTCAGATCGGTTACTGTTGCTACAGCGACAGGTTATCAAGATTTAAGTGGGTCAGAACGTGATGTTACAGTAGGCACACTACTTATGGGACACAGCATCTCCGAGATAGCGATGAAGTGGAGATTTTCCAGTACGATCATTTCACCAGTGAACCGTGAATATCACCCCATGGACCATAGACCTTGCCGTTGGTGGGGAGGCTTGCATGCTTCAGCGATACAGATGGCCGTACCGTAGGTGCAAGCACAACGGAGGGGTATCTGTTGAGAGGCCAGACAAACGTGTGGTTCCTGAAGAGAGGCAGCAACCTTTTCAGTAGTTGCAGGGGCAACAGTCTGGATGATTGACTGATCTGGCCTTAAACGGCCTTGCTGTGCTGGTACTGCGAACGGTTGAAAGCAGGGGGAAACTACAGCCGTAATTTTTCCCGAGGGCATGCAGCTTTACTGTTGTTGTTGTTGTTGTGGTCCTCAGTCCCGAGACTGGTTTGATGCAGCTCTCCATGCTACTCTATCCTGTGCAAGCTTCTTCATCTCCCAGTACCTACTGCACCTACATCCTTCTGAATCTGCTTAGTGTATTGACCTCTTGGTCTCCCTCTACGATTTTTACCCTCCACGCTGCCCTCCAATGCTAAATTTGTGATCCCTTGATGCCTCAAAACATGTCCTACCAACCGATCCCTTCTTCTAGTCAAGTTGTGCCACAAACTTCTCTTCTCCCCAATCCTATTCAATACCTCCTCATTAGTTACGTGATCTACCCACCTTATCTTCAGCATTCTTCTGTAGCACCACATTTCGAAAGCTTCTGTTCTCTTCTTGTCCAAACTGATTATCGTCCATGTTTCACTTCCATACATGGCTACACTCCATACAAATACTTTCAGAAACAACTTCCTGACACTTAAATCTATACTCGATGTTAACAAATTTCTCTTCTTCAGAAACGATTTCCTTGCCATTGCCAGTCTACATTTTATATCCTCTCTACTTCGACCATCATCAGTTATTTTACTCCCTAAATAGCAAAACTCCTTTACTACTTTAAGTGTCTCATTTCCTAATCTAATCCCCTCAGCATCACCCGATTTAATTTGACTACATTCCATTATCCTCGTTTTGCTTTTGTTGATGTTCATCTTATATCCTCCTTTCAAGACACTGTCCATTCCGTTCAACTGCTCTTCCAAGTCCTTTGCTGTTTCTGACAGAATTACAATGTCATCGGTGAACCTCAAAGTTTATACTTCTTCTCCATGAATTTTAATACCTACTCCGAATTTTTCTTTTGTTTCCTTTACTGCTTGCTCAATATACAGATTGAATAACATCGGGGAGAGGCTACAACCCTGTCTCACTCCTTTCCCAACCACTGCATCCCTTTCATGCCCCTCGCCTCTTACAACTTCCATCTGGTTTCTGTACAAATTGTAAATAGCCTTTCGCTCCCTGTATTTTACCCCTACCACCTTCAGAATTTGAAAGAGAGTATTCCAGTTAACGTTGTCAAAAGCTTTCTCTAAGTCTACAAATGCTAGAAACGTAGGTTTGCCTTTTCTTAATCTTTCTTCTAAGATAGCAGCTTTACTGTATGGTTAAATGATGATGGCGTCCTCTTGGGTAAAATATTCCAGAGGTAAAATAGTCCCCCATTCGGATCTCCGGGCGGGGACTACTCAAGAGGACGTCGTTATTAGGATGAAGAAGCTTGCACAGGATAGGGTAGCATGGAGAGCTGCATCAAGCCAGTCTCAGGACTGAAGACCACCACAACAACAACAACAACAACTATAAAGCATCAAATCTCTGACATCGCTGTGGCTGGAAAAAGAGCCTGCAGGAACGGGACCAACGACGACTGAAGAGAATCGTTCAGTGTGACAGGAGTGCAATCCTTCTGCAAACTGCTGCAGATTTCACTGCTGGGATATCAATAAGTGTCAGCGTACGAACCATTCACCGAAACATCATCGATATGGGCTTTCGGAGCCGAAGGCCCACTCGTGTACCCTTGACGACTACACGACACAAAGCTTTACGTCCCGCCTGGACAAGTCAACACCGACATTGGACTGTTGACGACTGGAAACATGTTGCCTGGTCGGACGAGTCTTGTTTCAAATTGTATCGAGCACATGGACGACTGCTTATGTCGCTGGAGGCTCTGTGATGGTGCGGAGCGTCTCGAATTGGAGTGATATGGACTCCTTATACGACTCTGACACGTGACACGTATGTAAGCGCCCTGTCTGATCACATGCATACATTCATGTCCATTGTGCATTTCGACGGCCTTGGGCGATGCCTGCAGGACAATACGACACCTCACACGTCCAAAATTGCTACAGAGTGGCTCCAGGAACACTCTCCTGAGTTTAAATACATCCGGTGCCCAAACAATTTCCCAGACATGAACATTAGTGAGCATAATTTGGATGCCTTGCAACGTGCTGTTCAGAAGAGATCTCCACCTCCTCGTACTCTACGTATTTATGGACAGCCCTGCGGGATTCATGGTGTCAGTTCCCTCCACCACTACTTCAGACATCAGTCGAGTCCACACCACGTCGGATTGCGGAACTTCTGCGAACTCCCGGGGGCCCTACACGATATCAGGCAAGTGTACCAGTTTCTTCGGCTCTTTTATGTATAGTATATGTGGTGTTATGAGTCCAAATCCGCTACTAAAGTTCAGAGACAATTCAGGACTAAATATCGCAAGCCACCACCTGAAATGCAAACTAAAATTAATTGGTACAATAGTTTTCACTGAAACTGGATTCAATAAAACTTGGCTTTGTGCTCTAAAGTGTAATAAGATTTTTCAGTCCTTTCTTTTTACTGAGTAACTGGCATACCGTACCTGGAAACGTTTTAACACTGTCTAATGCCTCAATTACAATAGGATAAGAGCACAGAATTTATTTTCCAGCAAAATTGCGCGCCATCACATTATCATCGTGAAGTTGTCGCGTATCTCAGTAAGAATGTGCGGATTTGAGTTTGACGGCGTGGAACAATTGTAAGTAGGCTGTTTAGGTTTTTATGTTGGTAACGCCACGTAGCGCTCTATATGAAAATCACTGACTGTGCTGTGTGCAGTCTGTGGCTGGTTTGCATTGTTGGAATTTGCTATTGTAGCGTTGGGCAGTTGGATGTGAACAGCGCGTGGCGTTGCGCAGTTGTAGGTGAGCCGCCAGCAGTGGTGGATATGGGGAGAGATATGGCAGAATTTTGAGAGCGTACGATCTGGACGTGTGTCCATCAGAAAGAGTAAATTTGTAATACTGTATATCATGAACTGATATTTATATGATGACTCATGGATATTATTAAGGGGCTCCGGAAAGGCTCAAAATCATTGAAAGTTCAATTTTGACTTTTTTGCGTTTTCTGAATCTGCAGACTATTACCTTTTAATAGATATATAATTTATTCAATTCCGAAGACTACAACTATTTTTAAATTTTTTTTGAAATGTGTTCTACATGGGCGTGACCCACTGTGGCGCTGTTAAACTGCTGTCAAATGGTGTTATTATTAACGTCCGTGTTCATCAGGTACATTTTAGTGATGTGAGATATAAAGTATGTGTTGTGGCTAACCTGTGATGGTTCAATATATATCGCTGGTGTGATTGTCGATTGTTTCATGTTTATTTACTCTGTCGTTATCTCGAAAATATTCGTAATTAATTCTGTTTCTTGAGTCTCTGTTTTGTTGAAGTATAATAATGAGTAAAAGTAAAGTTATTAGAAATCCTCTGAAGGCTTTTAAGAAAAGGAGAAATGTTGGAAAGCCAAAGGTATGTGTTATTACTGTAAACAATAAAGACGATGAAAATCCCCAACGTAGCTTGTGTCCCAAAGAAGAAGACAGTTGGTGTAAATATAACAAAGGATTGCTAACTGGTGAAGTGTACACTCATAAGCATAGTCTGCCTCATGCAATAATGGAGGTGATAAGACCTATTTTCAGAGACTTAGCAGCACCTGAACTGTTGAAAAAGTGTATTCACGGAAAAACTCAAAACCCCAATGAAAGTGTAAATAGTGTTATATGGTCGAGAATCCCCAAGACTGTATTTGTTGGAATAGAAACACTTCACTTTGGTGTGTATGATGCTGTTGCGACTTTCAATGATGGCAACATTGTAAGGTGCAAGGTATTTAGAAATATGGGAATGAAGATAGGTTCTAACATGGTACGAGCGATGCTTGCTTTAGACAAGGAACGCCTTCGGGCTGCAGACACGGTTGTAAAGAGTCTAGAAAACCAAGCAAGAGTAAACAGGAGGAGGAACAAGAGGAAGCTGGAGGAGGAGTTTGCAGAGGATGAAGATAATCCATCCTATGGACCTGGAATGCACTAAAAAGTTAATCCAATCTTTGTCGCTCGATTCCCAAAACTTTTATTTTCTCATACTAATTACATGTTTTCTAAGGATTTTCAAAACATATCTGTTTCAAACTTTCAGTAAATGTTACACAGTACCTTCTGCATAATTTAACACAGCTTTTTTCCAAAAAACTATATATTTTTGAATATATAAATAAAAAATTGCAAAAAATGTTGTGAATTTTCATTACAATTGAAAAAAATCATCTTTAATAACTGAACTAAAATTTTGTAAAATCCCTGTGTTAAGTTGTAGCCCATATTCCAATAAATAATCTGTAAAAAGTTCAACTTCCTACCTCAAATACTTTGTGAGGAAATATGTAATTTATAAGCGTTATTTTAACATTGCAAGTATAGGGCGTTCCGGAGCCCCTTAAGATAAATATATTATTTGTTCTCTATCAAAATCTTTCATTTGTATTGCAGTAGTTCGAGTAACGAAGATTTTTGTGAGGTAAGTGATTCATGAAAAGTATAGGATATTGTTAGTCATGGTCATTCTTTTGTAGGGATTATTGAAAGTCAGATTGCGTTGCGCTAAAAATAATGTGTGTCAGTTTAGTGTTGATCAGAATAAGTAGTGAGAGAAATGTCTGAGTACATTCAGTTCTGCTCAGCTGTTTGAAAATCAAATAACGTAAGGGGTATATCAGCACAGTAATTCATTTATTTTTCTATGGCTATGTTTCGCAATATTCTGGGCACTATGAGCATTTAATTGTTCCTAATGCACTTCCATATGTGGGATTAAATTACGGACAGAGTGTTCATTCCTCTGCTTCCGGGAAACGACAACGAGCTGCGGCAACGTGTAACTCGAGCAGTTGCCACCAAACAAGACATTCTTCATAGGATTTGGCAGGAAACTAATTACAGATGGGACACTTGTTGTGTTACGATAGGTAGCCACATTGAACATTCGTAAATAAAACTTAAAGATGTACTGTATGCGGTGCCGCGTCAAACATTTCTGTAAGTTATTTATCTTTTTCACAATTAAAGGCTACTTTTGTGTAACTAATTTATAAACAGCCTGTATAATTCATGCGTGTCTGGTATTTTCAGGGGTTACAAGCTTTTTTAATTCTCATATCCTTGTATTTTATCGACATCTTCATCCACATAGATACTCCGCAAGCTACCGTATGGTGCTTTGCGGAGACTACCCTGTACCACTACTTGTCATTTCCTTTCCTGTTCCACTCACAAATAGAGCTTGGGAAAAACGACTATATATATGCCTCCGTATGAACCCAAATTTCTCGTATAGTATCCTCGTGGTCCTAACGCGCAGTGTATGTTGGGGGCAGTCACCTTCAGATCGCGTTTCTCTAAATGTTCTCAATAATGTTTCTCGAAAAGAACGTCACCTACCCTCCAGGGATTCTCATTTGAGTTCCCGAAGCATCTGCCTAGCACTTACATTTTGTTCGAACCTAAAAATCTAGCAGCCTTCCTCTGAATTGCATCGATGTCTTTCTTCAATACGATCCGATATCGACCCCAAACACTCGAACAGTACTCAAGAATAGGTGACACTAGCGTCCTATATGCGGTCTTCCTAAAAGATGAACCACATTTTCCCAAAATTCTTCCAACAGACCGAAGTCTACCATTCGCCTTCCATACCACAGTTCTCACATTCTGTTCCATCTCATATCGCTTTGCGACCTTATGCCCAGATATTTAAACGACTTGACTGTTTCAAGCAGGACACTAGTAATACCGTATCCGAACATCACAGGTTTGTTCTTACTGCTCTTCCGTATTAACTTACATTTTTCTACACTTGGGACTAGCTGCCATTAATCACACCAACTAGAAATTTTTTCTAAGCCGTCTTGTACCTTCCTACCGTCACTCAACTTCGACACCTTACCGTACATCACGGCATCAGCAGCAAGCAACCGCAGATTGCTGCCCACCCTTTCCGCCAAATCATTTATGAGTACAGAGAAGCCGTCCGCGGTGGACGAGCGGTTCTAGGTGCTTCAGTCCGGAACCGCGTGACTGCTACGGTCGCAGGTTCGAATCCTGCCTCGATCATAGATGTGTGTGATGTCCTTAGGCTAGTTAGTTTTAAGTAGTTCTAAGTTCTAGGGGACTGATGGCCTCAGATGTTAAGTCCCATAGTGCTCAGAGCCATTTGAACCATTTGAAGTACAGAGAACAATAGCTATCCTATCACATTTCCCTGGGGCACTCGTGACGGTAACCCTGTCTCCGATGAACACTCGTCGTCGTTGATTCTATTATTTAAGAAGTCTTCGAGCCACTTACGTATCTGTAAACTTACTCCACATGCTCGTGCCTCAGTTAACAGCCTGCAATGATATTTCATTCTTATATCATTTTTTAATTCTTATATTACATTCTTATGTCTATTATTCAGGAAGATTTTTTTGCATTCCCTTGGATTTTACCGATGCAGAAACATTTGAAACATAGAAATTCGGAATACCAGGAGAATCCCGCGAAGACAGGATTGCCGCAGCAAAATTTCTTCGTACGAATCTCACTCGTGAAAGAAACATCTTTAACATTGCTGAAGATTTCACGCATTGGCAATAATTTTGCGGCAAACCACGCGTAACAGATCACTTTTCTGAAAACCAGCGCTTCCAACTGATTACCTATAAAGATACACTGAGGTCATTTCACCTAAAAAATTTCAAATAATTTTTTATTCATTTATTGTTTTTAATTCATTCACCAGATATGCGAATAAGAACAAAGTTATTTCAGTACACATTCAGAAACATTCGTGTAGTAATCTTCTGCGGATAAGGGTGGAAACGCGATAAACAAAAATTAAAATAATAATCGGGTTTCGAACCCAGGACGCAAGAAGAGCGAAGCCGCGACGCTAGCCACTGTTCCACAGCATTGGATGAATCATTTATTCTCTCAAAGGCACATGAAGTACCTCGAATACTTTGAGCATCGTTTTCTGAGAAATAGTCGAGTACCTATGGATAAGCAGAGACATTCGTTCGCTTATTTCGACCCCCCCCCCCCCCCTCCCACTGCGCGAAGTTTGTGGGGTATTCGGTTATGGCACCTCCCTATAAGGTGATACGCGTGCACGTGCAGTGTCCAAAACTTGCCCATAACAGGCCTCTCTTTGCTGAAGACAATAATTCAGTCATAGTTTATACTGAAAATACCAAGCAGCTGATTTGCTGCCTGTCTCTGCATAATATGGCTCCATCTACTTGTAGCACTTGGAAATCGACTACTTAATCTGTAAAACAGAGTTCCCCGATATCAATTTTCACCATTTGGCACTGACTATTCCTAGTGTCCGGATAGTGTTTTGATCTTCTAATATAATACGATTTTTGAGCACAGTTCAAAAAATTTGAATCAGTAGGAGGATAATGGAGTTTTATTGTAGCATGGAACTTCTCCTCACTTTCCGAGAAAAGCAGCGAGCGCTGTTCGTACAAAATTTTCTTTTTACCTATTTTTATTTGATATTTTGATTCTACGTATCTCGAAACGTATAATGAAAATATCTGAGGGAGTCTCACAATTGCTCAATCTTTATTCCATGTTTAAGTTTATTACTGGAAATAATAATAACAAAAAACCGTAAATCGGTTGTTTGGGAAACCATTTATTTTAGTTTTAACACGTTGAACTGGAGATGATAAAAACAGTACTCCCGAAAACCGGTTGTTTCAGCGATAACAGCCATTATTACTAGAATGGATAGTGGAGGTGTCATTACTCCTCTGACCCATTTCATACGTCCAGCCACGAATTCCTCTCATGTACCAACAGCTTCATCTCAAAGTAGTTCTTCCAGCCAACATCCCTCAGTTGTTTGTTGGATGTGTTCCCCTACGGTTTTTACGCCCTACAGCTCCCTCTATGGCCAAGTACGTTGTACCCCGATGTCTTAAAACTCTTTCCTGTCCGACGGGACCCAAAAGTCCAGGTACTCTCTAGAATCATAAAACAGCACGGAGTTCAATTCATCCACTGACATCCTGCCTAGAGACTTTTGTGAACCTTTTCTGAAGCGCAGGAAACTCTTTGGCTGTGATAGTTCAACATATCTGTCCAAAGAGGACAGAAAACGACAGAGTTTCGCACAACAGTATGGTTCATTTCGCCATAAGGAAATACGGAGCCTGCTGACTTGAAAGTACGAGTGTTTTTATGTTTGTAATCTGCTTTCAGTTAATGTAAACTGATATTACTAACGATTTAAGGAAATAACCCAACTAGATACGGCGAATATATATGCTGATGTTACTCACAAGGGAACCTCCCCATCGCACCCCCCTCAGATTTAGTTATAAGTTGGCACAGTGGATAGGCCTTGAAAAACTGAACTCAGGTCAATTGATAAAACAGGAAGAAGTTGTGTAGAACTGTGAAAAAATAAGCAAAATATACAAACTGAGTAGCTTATGGGCAGATATGCAACATCAAGGACATTGTGAACGCGAGAGCGCTGTGGTCTCGTGGTAACGTGAGCAGCTGCTGAACGAAAGGTCCTTGGTTCAAATCTTCCATCGAGTGAAAAGTTTACTTTTTTATTTTCAGTTTATGTGACAAACTCTTATGGTTTCATCACTTTTTTGGGAGTGATTATCACATCCACAAGAAAACCTAAATCGGGCAAGGTAGAAGAATCTTTTTACCCATTCGCCAAGTGTACAAGTTAGGTGGGTCGACAACATATTCCTGTCATGTGACGCCCTTGCCGTCACCAGTGTCGTATAGAATATATCAGATGTGTTTTCCTGTGGAGGAATCGGTTGACCTATTAACTTTGCGATCAAATGTTTTCGGTTCCCATTGGAGAGGCACGTCCTTTCGTCTACTAATCGCACGGTTTTGCGATGCGGTCGCAAAACACAGACACTAAACTTATTACAGTGAACAGAGACGTCAATGAACGAACGGACAGATAATAACTATGCAAAAATAAAGAAAGTAAAATTTTCACTCGAGGGAAGACTTGAACCAAGGACCTCTCGTTCTGCAGCTGCTCACGCCACCACGGGACCACGGCGCTCCTGAGCTCATATTGTCCATGATGTTGCCTATGTGGCCTATGGACTACTCAGTTTGTATATTTTGCTTATTTTTTCACAGTTCCACACAACTTCTTCCTGTTTTCTCAATTGATCTGTGTTCAGTTTATCAAGGCCTATCCACTGTGCCAACTTATAACTAAATCTGAGGGGGGTGCGATGGGGAGGTTCCCTTGTCAGAAAGTTCCATTTGTGTTTCGTTCATAAATTAAAGCAAATATATGAATAACAATGTACTATTCTTTTTACAGTTGCTTTAGTAATATTCTACGCAAATACTGAATAGTTTGGTACAGTTTTTCATCGTTTGGGCAAGAAGAGTTAGTACATGTCGTATCATCCTGTTCCTTCTTCTTGTCAGTGTATTTCATACGTTCCTGTTTTCGCCGATTCTGCGCAGAGCCTCCTCACTCCTTGTCTTATCACTCCATCTAATCATCAACGTACTTCATGAGCAACACATTTCAAACGCTAGGATTCTCTTCTTTTCCGATTTTCCCACAGTTCTTGATTCGTTTCCATACAACGCTCTACTCCGAACATACATCCCCAGAAATTTTTACGCCAAATTAAGGCCGTTGTTTGATGCTAATAGACTTCTTTTGGCCAGATATGCCATCTTTGCCTGCGCTGATCTTGTTTCGTCGGTCATGTGATTGTTTGCTCCCAAGGTAGCACACCAAGAATCTGACTTCAAGCCAATGCCATGTAGCTCTGCATCTAGCTTTGATAATGGTTTCAATTCAAGGGTGATAACTGTTGGAAAGTTTTCTCATATCTAGTTGAATCTAATCATTGATTATTGGATCCCTTAGACCTGCAAAATCTATATTAAACGTCATGTTCCTTGGCTACAGACTGCTGGAGAGTCGGTTTAGGTTGGACCATGACAGCGGTGGAAGTCGCGACAAGTAGTGAGTGTCACCAGTATGTTTTTTACACTAGACTTTTTACGAGGGATGATCTATAACACTTTTTGTCGGTCAATTTCGGTTGAAAAAAACGCGGAATTTGTTGCGGGACGTCGTGGAATGCCTTCAAAATGGCGTCTGTAATGGAGGTGCGTTCCAAACAAAGAGTTGCCACTCAGTTTCTTTTGGCAGAAAGCCAGAGCATCGCAGATGTTCGTAGGTGCTACGGAAATCTGGCAGTGGACAAAAGCACGGTGAGTGGTTAGGCGAGACGTCTGTCATCATTGCAACAAAGCCGCGTAGACGTGTCCCATCTCCCGCGCGCCACCCTCAGGAAGTTGAAGAAAGGTCTTCAGCTTCTTCGTCGTCACAAAAATGCGTACCAAGGCCTCACACAAAACTGCGCACGAAACTTCACTGGACTGTTCTTCCTCACCTACTCCACAGCCTCGATCTCGCACCGTATGATTTCCATCTGTTAGGACCAATGAAGGATGCACTCCGCGGGAAACTGTACGTCGATGATGAGGAAGTTGTTGATGCAGCAAGACGTTGGCTCCGACACCGACCAATAGCCTAATACATGCGCGGGTACAAGCCTCCCCTGTAAGGTGGCGTAAGGCCGTCGCACTGAACGCAGATTATTTTGAAAACTAGGCTTTTGTAGCCAGAAAAGGGAAATAATACAGTGTATGGCAACCCTGAATAAAACAAACCCGCTTCCAGAATAAAAAGTGTTGCATTACACATTGAACACCTCTCATATTTAAATAACGAACCGACCTTCATGCAAGGTCACAGGGCTCTTATTTATTATTGTATTTCGATTTGAGATGATAAAAATATTTCTGGAAAAGGGATTTTCACTATGTATACAGCAATCTCTATCGGAACAGTTTGAATTTAAAAAAAAAAAGAAACGCTTAACTAGCTTATGCACTTTTTACAAGAAGCAACGGGATGAAAGGAGCTATAAACTCTTGCAAAGAGCTAGTGTGAAAAAAAGCTGGGTAACAAACAAAATACACAGCCAAAGGGCACATTTATAGCAACCAGAATAGCTCACCCATCATCTAAAACAAAATACCTTGGCTTCGGCACCTCTGAAACATTTCTCTGCCAAAGTGCCAAGTGTGCGGCGAGTACATAAATAACATGCAATTTCCTGTTAGTAAAAACGTCCGCTTCATCAGGGAAAATCAAGCTGATGACAAGTCAAGTAACAAAAACCGTGAACGCTAAAGTATTATACTCGCGGTACGCCTGCAAAAAGGCAGCATACCATTTGGATGACGCACTGTTTCTCAAGTTCGCTAACAGTGTCATACCTCGTCCGTCGATCAACGCAGTAGCACTCGCCGCACTTTGCTACATGATCGCTCAACAGTCCAATGCGCAGATTCTATTTGCATTCAGTTGTGGTTTCTGTATCTCTGTTAGTAACGGATGAGACTGTCATTACTCTGATCACGAGTAACATATGAATGGCGCTTACAGATATCGCAATGGAAAACATTTTGCTAACTGGAAATAGCAAACAGAAATTCGACAGTTAAGTTTCATTCTTCCCTCATTCACAGAATTTCGGTATTAGCTTCTTTATGGAGTCCCACCCACACCAGTTTCTTCTGTCATGTGTTTACAGAGCTAAAATTGATCTGTTCAATTTTTCTACGGACAACATGCGAGTTTCGACGCGAGATAACTCGACGGCTGCTCTCATGCGTTTATTACGTGTACGATCAAAATTATTAACTCTGATATACTGTTGTAACTGCGGTGAGATATCGTAGAACTGATCGTTCAGAGCACATCTACTCGTGAAGTAAAAAGCGTTTAAAGAATGGTATTCATTTGTCTCTCACACGCTACTAGTATGGACTGTGAACCTCGATGTTCTTCATTCCTTTTCGAGCACATATCCGATAAAGAAACTATAGTGTATGCAATACAATTTTCAATTGCCTGCTGTTAGTTTCCAACTGAAACAGCGATGACGGACAACGAACAACGATTACATCGCAAGTCAGTCAGGAAGAAGCACTAGTAATATTTAACGTGACAATAGCACCTAGTCAAAGAAATGACAGACAATAAATCCACAAATATAATGGACAGTGATCGAATTTGTAACTCTCTGTGTACCGAACACTTACTTCAACAAGGTACAGCATACCAAGATGAATAACAAAGCACTGCCTCACTTCCGTCCAAGAGGATGCAGTTTCGATGCAGTGTATATTCATGAGTCGCTGAATACGGTGACGTCATGGTGCCTGCATTTAATGTGGGAGCATTACGTAACGGCGACACCTCACGTCCGGCTTCCGGTGAATTCTCTGTGCGACCTATCATTGTCTGGGCCCAATAAGCATTTCATACAAGTCATCTAGAAAGAAAAAAAGCTGCAAGCGCTAATCACGACTACTCAGGTGTCACAAAGACTGTACGATTCCGACCATTCAAATACAAATTGGTTGGGATGTTGGGGTATCTAAAATTATTACCTGCTTCGTCTTTAATTCACTTATTTCACATACAGCCAATGTGACCTTCGCAGCTAAACGTGGAAAATAACATGAAACACCTGTACCCTCAGGTTAAAAAAGGAAACTGGTAATTATAATCATTCACAAACACTTTCGTAGTATTTTTCATTACAAGAATACCAAAAAGTGGGGCAAATGCCGCGAATATAAAGATATGAAAATGGATGCTAATTTGTATAAAGCTACATTTGTTTCATATAATCTTGTCTACGACTGAGATTTATTGTTCAAAAGAATTCGGATGATCTCCAAAACTCTGCAGATCGTACGACTAAATTTGAAATACAGCTATTGGAACGCATACCATAGGTTATGACTGGACGAAGTATTGTGAATGGCTAAAACAATAAACGGGATTTACGACGTTACATAAACATGTATAATGTTAATTTGATGAACATTTTAACAGACTAATATATGTTTTTGGACGGTAAGAGTGTGCATAAAAGGCAAATATTTCTCTCTATTTTTAATATTCATAAAATTTTATCTACTGAGATAATGGAACGAAGAATGCTTTGTTTGAATATAGAAAAGTGTACTTATTTAAGGGCAATGGAGAGCACAGCATATAATGAATAAATGGAATACTGTATTTAATGTCTGTTAATGTCTGTAGTGTAGCTTCCCGCATAATAAATGGAACCCGTGTTAAATGAGACGGCTGAAGCATCAGGCACTCTCCAGTTTCACCTCCATTGTAGTGAAAATGTCTTGTAATGGCTGTCGGACTGATTTATTGATTTATGCGCTTAGATAATTTTCAGGCTGTTTATACGAGAAGTTTAACTCCAAATATTTTAAAAATGTTATATCTATGCAGTAATAATTGGAAGAACTCTAGTAAGCAGTTTAAAAGTTACACAGGTCGATTAAAAACTATGTAATTACTAACTGAAGAGAGAAACAAGGATAATAATTACTGTCCACATTTCTTAACTCTGCGTGGAGGAATTTCTTAGATATGGAACAAAAAGGTACAAGGTTGACCGCAACATTAAAATACGACCAGATATCTGGATAAGCACTAAGATGTTCGCTGACGGGCAAATACTTTTCCAAGAAAGCGAGGACTATATACAAAACGCCATGTATTGCCCTGACTAGATACGTAAGGACCACAGTTTTAATTTTTGTCACAGTAAGGCTAAGATCATGGAATTTAACGGAAATGACCCTGCGCGTTCTAAAATAATGCTAAATGGTCATGTTTTAGAACAAGTTTCGTATTTTAACTTCGTAGGTCGTGTAACAAGCTACTGCCTTGAAAATAACGCATGGAATAAATTAAACTAATGTCAGATGATACATAGAACACTGAGCAACAAATTTCGGAAAGGAACAAAAATAAAACTTTATGAAGTAATGGAGACACCTGTTTTGACAAATGGCTCAGGGGAATGGACATTACGAAAGCTAGACGAAGGGCGTATACGCACCACTGAAGTTAATTTATACTGTAGTGTGAGGGATCAGATACGGAATGTACGCATCAGAACTGCATTGGGAATTTATTCAGTTAACGAAGTAATAAAATATTCACCTGTATCCAGCATTCTGGAAGGCATGACGTCAGCAGGTATGTGGTCTACCAGATTATGCAATTAACTGCAGACAACTGTCGAAGAAGTAACACTAAATTTCTTTATTACTTATTGACTAGTTTCGAACCTAAGCTCAATGTCAAATGATCCAATAATCTCTGCAATAATGTAAATTTCGACACCCACGCGACTGTTCATTCTTGTTAAACACATCTTGTAAAGCAGTGCAGAGTTGAACTTCATTCACCCAACTTTTCTAACTCGAGCAATTGGCTGAATGAAATTCAGCCCTATAGGCCCTACTGATGTACAAGATGTGTTTAACTAGAATTAACAGCCATGTGGCTCACGTATGTTACTTCATAGCTTATTGGGTGATTTGATAATGAGCTTATCCTCGAAACTAGTCATCAAATAGTAAAGAAAATTAATATTGCGACTTTGACGGTTCTCTGCAATTTATTGCATAATTTGGTAACAAAATACTGAAGTACAGAAGGGCAAGAACTAGACGATATGCGCCAGAAGAAAAAGTAACAAAACAAGTATTGAAGTAAAACCTTCCTGGCAGATTAAACCTCAGTGTTGGTTCGAGACTCGAACCTGGGACCTTTGCCTTTCGCGGACATATGCTCTACCGCCTGACCTATCCAAACACGATACTTGACCCGTCATCGCAGGTTTACCTTTGCCAGTACCTTTCCCCCACTTTCCAAACTTACTAGAAGTATTGCGTAGGAATCGAAACAATCCCCCAGGCTGTGGCTAAGCCATGTCTCAGCAATATCCTATCTTCCAAGAGCGACAGCCCCGTAAGGTACGAAGGAGAACTTGTGTGAAGTTTGGAAGGTACGATACGAAGTACTGGCAAAAGTAAAGCAGCCATGACGGGTTGTGAGTCATGCTTGGGTGGTTCAGTCGGTAGAGCATTTGTCTGCAAAAGCCGAAGGTCCCTGGTTAAGTTCCGGCCCGGCACACAGTATCAATCTGCCAGGAAGTTTCAAATCAGGAGACACTCCGCTGTAGAGTGAAAATTCATTCTGGAAGGTACTGAACTGCGAACCGGAAGCGAAATTAAATTCGACGCGATACATACTACCACTTACACACAATAATGTGCACATTTTGAAAGGATATTGAGTTTTGCAGATAGTACGTGATCTCATAGACTCTCGTCATGAACAGGATCACTTCTGGGTAGGGGCAGAGAAGTGTGCTTCTCAGACTGTCTGCGGCGTTCGGCACCACATCAATCGATTTTCTGTACGTTGTGCTTGGAGTATACCTGATCGATATAAGCGTCAGATGTAAGGCTGCTACATACTAGCGAAGGTGAGTAAACCTGAAAGAGTGTCCAAATCTCTGGACAACTAACAGAAGATAGACGCCAACTAAAAAACTGGTGCCTGAACACGTGGCAAAAAGAATGGGACGAAAGTGACAAGGGTTGCCGAGACTATTCATATTTCGCCAATATCTGGGAGCGGTTACGGATGCACCATGACACTCCCAGCCGAAGCATGGTTCGTTTTGTTGCTGGACATGGTCCTCATCCCACGCGCATGCAGCGTGTGCCGCTTTCAGGAAGCGAAAGATGCACATGCGGGGAAATTGATTTCTCAGAACAATTACTACTGCAATGCGTTAGTTACAGACACTTGAGGAACAGCGCAGAATACATAAAAGAAAACACACTTTACGATGTACTGAGGAACCCAGATATGTGGAAACTACTGAACACACACCCTTACGACATTCCAAAGGAGAACACAACATAACAAACAGAGTCTTCAAGACAGAAGGCGCAGAGGACGAGTACGAGACGACATAGCTCGAGCAGCTCCAGTACTAACAACGAGACGAGTGGCAATGACAACACTGACAGAACATAGACACACAAAAGACACACAACAAAAACAAATAAAACAAATATTTGACATCTGCACTGGTTATAGATCACAACTTACACCACGCACGTAACCAAAGTAAAAGAAACAACATTTTGTAATTATACAGGGTGTTTCAAAAATGACCGGTATATTTGAAACGGCAATAAAAACTAAACGAGCAGCGATAGAAATACACCGTTTGTTGCAATATGCTTGGGAAACAGTACATTTTCAGGCGGACAAACTTTCGAAATTACAGTGGTTACAATTTTCAACAACAGATGGCGCTGCAAGTGATGTGAAAGATATAGAAGACAACGCAGTCTGTGGGTGCGCCATTCTGTACGTCGTCTTTCGGCTGTAAGCGTGTGCTGTTCACAACGTGCAAGTGTGCTGTAGACAACATGGTTTATTCCTTAGAACAGAGGATTTTTGTGGTGTTGGAATTCCACAGCCTAGAACACAGTGTTGTTGCAACAAGACGAAGTTTTCAACGGAGGTTTAATGTAACCAAAGGACCGAAAAGCCATACAATAAAGGATCTGTTTGAAAAATTTCAACGGACTGGGAACGTGACGGATGAACGTGCTGGAAAGGTAGGGCGACCGCGTACGGCAACCACAGAGGGCAACGCGCAGCTAGTGCAGCAGGTGATCCAACAGCGGCCTCGGGTTTCCGTTCGCCGTGTTGCAGCTGCGGTCCAAATGACGCCAACGTCCACGTATCGTCTCATGCGCCAGAGTTTACACCTCTATCCATACAAAATTCAAACGCGGCAACTCCTCAGCGCCGCTACCATTGCTGCACGAGAGACATTCGCTAACGATATAGTGCACAGGATTGATGACGGCGATATGCATGTGGGCAGCATTTGGTTTACTGACGAAGCTTATTTTTACCTGGACGGCTTCGTCAATAAACAGAACTGGCGCATATGGGGAACCGAAAAGCCCCATGTTGCAGTCCCATCGTCCCTGCATCCTCAAAAAGTACTGGTCTGGGCCGCCATTTCATCCAAAGGAATCATTGGCCCATTTTTCAGATCCGAAACGATTACTGCATCACGCTATCTGGACATTCTTCGTCAATTTGTGGCGGTACAAACTGCCTTAGACGACGCTGCGAACACCTCGTGGTTTATGCAAGATGGTGCCCGGCCACATCGCACGGCCGACGTCTTTAATTTCCTGAATGAATATTTCGATGATCGTGTGATTGCTTTGGGCTATCCGAAACATACAGGAGGCGGCGTGGATTGGCCTCCCTATTCGCCAGACATGAACCCCTGTGACTTCTTTCTGTGGGGACACTTGAAAGACCAGGTGTACCGCCAGAATCCAGAAACAATTGAACAGCTGAAGCAGTACATCTCATCTGCATGTGAAGCCATTCCGCCAGACACGTTGTCAAAGGTTTCGGGTAATTTCATTCAGAGACTACGCCATATTATTGCTACGCATGGTGGATATGTGGAAAATATCGTACTATAGAGTTTCCCAGACCGCAGCGCCATCTGTTGTTGAAAATTGTAACTACTGTAATTTCGAAAGTTTGTCTGCCTGAAAATGTACTGTTGTCCCAAGCATATTGCAACAAACGGTGTATTTCTATCGCTGCTCGTTTAGTTTTTATTGCCGTTTCAAATATACCGGTCATTTTTGAAACACCCTGTAATAATATAAATGTACACTTTATTGTAAGCGAAATAGCGTGTATGTGATGTAAATCAAATATAAAGTAACGCACAAAACACGCACAGCTTCAACTCAAACATTTTAATATACAACAGTTATGTACATGCCTACATGAAACTACCAAGTACATCAATTAAAGAAAACTAGTTTCACCAGCCCATCTTTTATTTACTAAAGCAGTATGTTAGCCTGTGGATTTTAGCTTTTTATGTAGCCACTTAAGACCTGTACGGGGGACGTTCAACAAGTAAGGCGATAAACTTTTTTATCGGCCAATTTCGGTTGAAAAAACTGAGAACCTGGTGTGAGACGTGGTGGAGTATTGCCGCCTTAGCTCCTAGTTTCATGGAGTTGCTCAAATTGGCGGCGCTGTAGGTAGCCGTCAATGTGGCGTCCGTGACGAAGGTAGGTTCCAAGCAGAGAGCTGTCACTGAGTGTCTTTTGGCGGAAAACCAGAGCTTCGCAGATATTCATTGGCGCTTGCAGAATGTTTGCGGAGACTTGAAGCACGGTGAGTCGCTGGGCGAGGCGTCAGTCATCGTCGCAACAAGGTCGCACAAACCTGTACGATCTCGTGCGTGCCGGCCGGTTACACACAGCTGCGACTACCGCAGTGTTGGAACGTGCGGACACACTAATTCGAGGTGATCGTCGAATCGCAATCAAACAGCTCGCTGCTCAAATGGACACCGGAAGGCCTCACAAGTCTAGCACCCGGGAGCAGCTTACAAAACTTCACTAGACTGTTCTTCCCAATCCCTCCTACAGCTCGGATCTCGCACCTTCCCACTTCTGTTTAGCTCATTGAAGGACGCACTCAGCCGGGAAGCATTCCGTTTAAGAGGGAGAGACTATTGACGCAGCACGACTATGTCCCCGACGTCGACCAGTAGAGTGGTACTTCGCGAGGATATAGACGTAAGGCCGTCGTACTGAACGCAGATTATGTTGAAAAAATAGAGTTTTGTAGTCATAAGAGTAGGGAATGATGTGGTGTTTTGGACTTCTGAATAAAACCAACCTGTTTTCAGAAAAAGAAGTGTTTAATTACTTATTGAGCACCCCTCGTAAGCAAGTTAGTCTGAATATTTCATGACAGAATACTGTAATAAAGCCACATAAAACGAGTCTACGTACTAACTTAGCTGTAGTGGCTGTTTTTGTAACCTAACATAGAATAACACTCAGCACACCGGCTACTCGTATACTACAGTAGGTCAGCATTAACTGAACAAATCGAGTTTTTCCGAGGCGTGGCGTTCATGTGGCTAGCACTGACATGGGCAGAACCACTCGGGGAGACCGGAAGTTCAACACCATGTCCTTTGCGCCGGGCGATACTGGTGAAAGGACATCCATTTTAGTTCTCACCTGTCTTCTTTTTCCTTCACAAATAGAACACAAATTTATAATTTCTATTTGCAGTTCATGCATTGTTCTTTAAAAAAAAAAAGTTGTACAAATGCTGCAGGTAAATGAACGATAATACGAGTATAAAAGAGCCCTCCATGTGGTACTGTGTGGGCAACAGTACACGACGCCTCAACTGCGCAATGGGTGCTGGCTATGAGGTCTGTATGGAGCACTACGGCCGCACAAATTAATATAATGGCAGGCCCTGGTAGCCATTACGCAGCTTGACAAAAAATATCCACGATTCGAAATACACACAGTACGCTGTCACGCGTTATAAAATTGCCCACCCTGCTCACCTACGTCACGCCACCGGCCATAAGAAGTCAAGAAGTCAACTGACACGCCTAAGCCATTCCAATTGCCGTAAAGAGCCTTGCAGCACAACGGCTACTTTATAGCAATTGCTCATGAGTGTACGCAGTATTTTATAGACTGTTAAGAAGAAGTTGAGATATTCCAAGGCTACTTGTGCAGTTGTTATGCTACCATGGTGGCCGCTTTAGATCCCACCGGTGACCCGTACCACGTGACAGATAGATGACTGCGCGACAAGGCTGGGAATAGTTGCAATAGGACAAGGCCGCGCTGGCGCCAGACCCCGTGGGGCGCCTGCGCCACTGTCGCCAGCGAGGCAGCGATGTAGGAATGCCGGCCGCTCCGCGCCAGCAGACTGGCGTGGAGCGGCTCAGGCGGCACCGCGGCCTTGCTTAATGGCGTGCCAGTAGCTGCTCCGGGCAAACGGGGTAGGTGGCCCACGAATCCAATAAGCGGGTTAGGGTCAAGCTTATATGAACAACACAGAACATTAGAGTGAGTAATCGCAAATTAGAACAAACAGGTCGGAAACGAATAGCTGCGTCCTAAACCAATAATTCCCGTGTTCTAAAGTGCTTCCGTTTCATAACAAACACTCGTACATTGCTGACATTTAGAACTGGAACCCGAATGTAGTGTATCAGGGTGTTTTACCAAGTACCCTGTTCCACTACGAGGTATAGTCCCAGCAAAAGGTGATCGTGATAAATAGGCAGAAATATTGTGTAAGGCGAAATCAGAGATTGTCTGCACCGGTTTATTTTGGCACAGACGCTTGTATACACCGTTATGCCTCCTGTTGCAGGTATTATGGGCTGCCCGGAATACGCAGCCTACCGACAATGGCAGCTTCATCAGCAAGGAATATAAATTATCTTTCAAAGGATGCCATTGATTGTCTGCGCCACTTTTAACTCAGGCGTGTTTTAACGATTGATATCTGTTATCGTTGACATAGCATGTTTCAACTACTGTTATATATGTAAATGGCATGTTATGAACTTTGAAGTATAGGAGAGTTGAAACTAGAGTTCATTCAAAGTCATTTCGTAGCTAGGAGTAGAAATTGCGATCTTTCATTTAGCATTCCCTACAACACGACCGAGCGAGGTGGCGCAGTGGTAGCACACTGGACTCGCATTCGGGAGGAGGACGGTTCAATCCCGCGTCCGGACATCCTGATTTAGGTTTTCCGTGATTTCCCTAAATCTCTCCAGGCAAATGCTGGGATGGTTCCTTTCAAAGGGCACGGCCGGCTTCCTTCCCTAATCCGATGAGACCGATGACCTCGTTGTTTGGTCTCTTCTCCCAAAACAACCCCAACCTACAACACGGGAAGAAGTATAGAAAAAGAAAATAAAATGATAGTGTGACACTGTTCTCCGAGAGGCCCCATCCGGGAAAGTTTGGCCACCGGGTTGCAAGTCTTATTTCAGGAGACGCCACAGTGGGTGACTTGCGTGTCGGTGAGGATGAAAAGGTGATGAGGACAACACAACACCCAGTCCACGAGCGGAGAAAATCTCCCACTCCGCCGGGAGTCGTACCCGGGCCCGCTGCCTTGTAAACAAAGGCGATACCAACCAGTTAAGCTCGCGGACGAAGTACAGAAGAGTTGGATGCTCGAAACACGGCGATTCCACGGATGATGCGGACCACCAGAACGAAGTAGCAAGACAATAATTCGTCAGTGACAGACGGCAATCTACATAGGTGTTCCAGGAGTATTCGAGGCGTACTGAACTTTTACCGCAGCCATTTCACGAACTTTACACCGTACCAGTAAGACAACATGCAGAAAATTTCAAACTGGCACGATGCTTCGTTATGGAAACGAGTAGCATTTCAGCGCGAGCACACAATGCAAACAAGAGGGCCCCCTCTCCACCATCTGATCTAAACTATTACAGGACATTAATATGGGGTGCGTCCAGCCTTCGCGGTCAATGAAGTGTCCGAGTGTCTTTGGAGGAGCGGCAGCCCCTTCTCCCTCAAGATGCGAAACCAGATGAAGTAATGATATCGGACGCTGGAGTGTACAGAAATGCCGGCGTTCTCATTCATTCATTCATTTCAGAGCTGTTCCATTGGTTCAAGTCGGGACTCTGGACAGGCCAGTCAGTTTCAGGAACGTTATTGTCCACAAACCATTGTCTCGCAGATGCTGCTTCATGATAGGGTGCATTGTCATGCTGGTACTGTCATCCTGTGCGAACTGTTACTGTGCTATAAATGGTGTTCATATCCTTTCGCTTTCAGTGAAGTAAGAAGACCACAATATAACCTCGCAAAAGACCCCTATACCGTAAGGCCACATCTTCTTTACTTCACTATTGGCACTACACGTGATGGCAGGCATTCGCCAATCTAATACGCGTCCATGTGAACCAGAACAGATACCCTCATCACTGAACTGGAACTGCAGGTTCTGTCCCGTGACCAGCACAGTCGCTACATCTCATTGCTACAGTTTGTTGCCCATGGGTTCATGTGATGGCTGTTGCTGGATGAAGTCAAAGTACAGGGGTTTTAACGGAATTCGAGAGTCCTTGAAAGTAGAGCATAGCAATATAAACCTCTTTCTGATTTCAGGTGTGGAACGTTCTAAATATGAAGGCCAGCTCTGCTGGCACAGACCAGTTTCGCCAGCACTGCTTCGTAAACTTAGGGCAATGGGGCGGAACATGCGTCTGTGTGGCCTTCACATTTAGACTGTCGCCCGCCTTATTCTCCGAAAAGTATCGTTTCGCCTACCTGAAAACGCTGCCTCGCTAGACTCTTCATTGTGAGGGTTCTTCGTTACCATGAACACATATTTATTATCTTTAAAAAATTATGTTCAGTACCTGAGAAAACGATTAATCATGCATTACTCTAACTTGTCATAGTACTTCGGTTTGATATTTTGAAATGTTAATATTGTGTACACCGAGAGCGATGGCGGTGTGGTTAGTACATTGGACTCGCTTTTGAGAGGACGTTTCAAATCTCCGGCCTGTCATCCAGACTTAGGTTCTCCGTGATCTCCCTAAATCGGTTAAGGAAAATAGCGGGATGGGTCCTTGAAAAGATCCGGCTGATTTCCTTTCCCATACTTCCCTAATCAGAGTTTGTGTTCCTTCTCTAATGACCTCGTGTTCCACAGAACTTCAAACGAATCTTCCCTCCTTCTTTCCGTTAATATTATGTGTGTCGGCTCTACGTGGGATATCGTGTACATTACAGTGTTAAATATATTAAGATCGTTGGTTCTCTGTGATAGAAGTAATATTTAGTGGTCAACGTCTCTCTTACTATTGCATCTATCGTTACGATTAACGGAAAGTGCCTGTATGTTTCATGCTAAACTCATATATTTATGCCGCTGGAGAAACATAAGAAGTGTTTAAACAATTCCGGACAGTTCTGGATCTCTATTGTAGAAGCTACTGTGTCATAATGGAAGGTGTTTAACTTTATTTCCTTTTTTAAATAATAGAACCGTAGATGTCTCCAAGAATGTGCCATGCTGCGAATAAAGAATCGCTACCTCCTTTAGCGTCATGTATTCAGCGCGTTAAATCTACAGGTGCATATATTGCGGTCATTGGTACCTGAATATGTAGCCACTTCATTGTGTCCAACAGTCTCCCCATAACCACATCACATAATTTACAACATGATGTTTTCTGGATGGTCGTAACTGTGCCACGAATGGACTATCCCTGTCAGTAGAGGCAATCCGTTTTGCGTCCACGTGTCTAAACTTCAACAGCTGTCCTGCTGTCCAGGGGAAAACAAACGTTAGTGGCTTACTTATTCCATGTGTACTTAGAGGTACCAAGCAACCTAAAAACACACTATTTGTAATAGCTATAATTATTAGTCTGCGACTGAAGAAAATACTGATGTGATGTTATTCAGTACACTGTCCTCAGGATTCAATAGAAATATCTGCACTTTTAGACTTAACATACTGTGTGACAAGGCAGCAGGAGAACCAGGTTCGATTCCTGATTCCAAGGCATTAACTTCTGCGAGATAAAAGGGGGGTCCACTGAACCGCACGAGGACATCACAGAAAGAACATGAAGGAGAACCGGAGCCTGTAGTTTCGAAAAGTAACATCTGAACCTGGGTCAGTGGTGCTGGAACCAAAGCTTCTTAAACACTTTCGTCGAGTGACGTCTTACCCAGCGGATGAAACAGTCGCTGATCGCCAGGCTAACGACCCATGTGACGAGAGTTTTGCCACTAGTTTTTGAGTAAAAATAAGCGGTGAATATGCTGTCTGGAAGAATAACGGACAGGAGGTTCTACGTTTCGAGCTAGATAATGGTCTTTCTATACTTTTATATCACATGAAAGCACAGGAGCGAGTGCGTTCGGTTAGGAAACTGATGCAGTGAACGAACTGTGTCACCAAATTATCCTCGCTGAAGTGATACCAATAAGACGACTCTATATCGACGAAAAACAAAAGGTTTCAGACCCATTTGAGCATGAAATGCAAAAAGGGTCAATCCTAATTGCACCGATAAAAGTTTCGAAGTTGTTCAGGGATATTTTCACAGTATTTTGGTGTGACACACAGTCTCCTGTGGCTCGTTACAGAGTAGCAATGTAACTGTCAAACGTCTTGGAAGATTAAAACGGTATTAGGATCTGGGTCTCGAAGCTGGGACCTTTGCCGTGCACAAAAAAGTGCTGTACGGATTGAGCTGTCCAAGCACTGCTCGGGACCAACTCTCACAGCTTTACTTCCGCCAGTACAGCTCCTACTTTCCAAACGTCTAAGGCTCGGAGCCCAGTGCTGTACACAGTTTTAATCTGTCGTGAACTTTCAAATGAATGTGAAGACTGGCGATGAGTAAAGTGACAGCGTTATCAACAGCAGGTACTGTGATTGAATAGAACAAATACACTCCTGGAATTGGAAAAAAGAACACGTTGACACCGGTGTGTCAGACCCACCATACTTGCTCCGGACACTGCGAGAGGGCTGTACAAGCAATGATCACACGCACGGCACAGCGGACACACCAGGAACCGCGGTGTTGGCCGTCGAATGGCGCTAGCTGCGCAGCATTTGTGCACCGCCGCCGTCAGTGTCAGCCAGTTTGCCGTGGCATACGGAGCTCCATCGCAGTCTTTAACACTGGTAGCATGCCGCGACAGCGTGGACGTGAACCGTATGTGCAGTTGACGGACTTTGAGCGAGGGCGTATAGTGGGCATGCGGGAGGCCGGGTGGACGTACCGCCGAATTGCTCAACACGTGGGGCTTGAGGTCTCCACAGTACATCGATGTTGTCGCCAGTGGTCGGCGGAAGGTGCACGTGCCCGTCGACCTGGGACCGGACCGCAGCGACGCACGGATGCACGCCAAGACCGTAGGATCCTACGCAGTGCCGTAGGGGACCGCACCGCCACTTCCCAGCAGATTAGGGACACTGTTGCTCCTGGGGTATCGGCGAGGACCATTCGCAACCGTCTCCATGAAGCTGGGCTACGGTCCCGCACACCGTTAGGCCGTCTCCGCTCACGCCCCAACATCGTGCAGCCCGCCTCCAGTGGTGTCGCGACAGGCGTGAATGGAGGGACGAATGGAGACGTGTCGTCTTCAGCGATGAGAGTCGCTTCTGCCTTGGTGCCAATGATGGTCGTATGCGTGTTTGGCGCCGTGCAGGTGAGCGCCACAATCAGGACTGCATACGACCGAGGCACACAGGGCCAACACCCGGCATCATGGTGTGGGGAGCGATCTCCTACACTGGCCGTACACCACTGGTGATCGTCGAGGGGACACTGAATAGTGCACGGTACATCCAAACCGTCATCGAACCCATCGTTCTACCATTCCTAGACCGGCAAGGGATCGTGCTGTTCCAACAGGACAATGCATGTCCGCATGTATCCCGTGCCACCCAACGTGCTCTAGAAGGTGTAAGTCAACTACCCTGGCCAGCAAGATCTCCGGATCTGTCCCCCATTGAGCATGTTTGGGACTGGATGAAGCGTCGTATCACGCGGTCCGCACGTCCAGCACGAACGCTGGTTCAACTGAGGCGCCAGGTGGAAATGGCATGGCAAGCCGTTCCACAGGACTACATCCAGCATCTCTACGATCGTCTCCATGGGAGAATAGCAGCCTGCATTGCTGCGAAAGGTGGATATACACTGTACTAGTGCCGACATTGTGCATGCTCTGTTGCCTGTGTCTATGTGCCTGTGGTTCTGTCAGTGTGATCATGTGATGTATCTGACCCCAGGAATGTGTCAATAAAGTTTCCCCTTCCTGGGACAATGAATTCACGGTGTTCTTATTTCAATTTCCAGGAGTGTATGTTTGGAAACAAGACACACAACGCGTAACGCCGTCATTTGCAATGTGATCCAAATATTTTCAATGCAATATAGATATAAAGATACAGTGGGGTAAGAAATCAAACGGAATGCAGTGAATCTGTAAAAAGCTAGCAGAGAGCACTGGTCCCTGATACCGAAACACTCAGGATATATCCCTGAACAATCTAAACATTTTTGTCGGTGAAGTTCGAGGTGATACTGTATACTTTAGTATAATAAACTAGAGAAGAAACATCCTGGCTGATAAGTGCCCACTCTGTTAAACACTTTGGTCAACGATATACCCACAAAATAGGGACTGATAACATCTGCATACGACCCGCGCGGATATTCATTACATTTCGTGTTTAAAGATCTGCTGCCTGATATTTTAAAAAACAGGTTGTACATAACATAATATTACCTGAAAGAGTACATTGCTACACACTAGCAGAAAAGTTTGTTTTGAGCAATAAAACGAAGATAATAACAACGAGTTACAAAGAAAATTAAATTAGTTATAGAAAAGGAAGTGTTGAAATAGTAAATGTTAGTAATTTAGAAGAAAAACTACGAAGATAGGAAAGGGATGCCCCGAAAATTTTCTTTTACTGTTAAAACAAAATGTAACATATAAATTATGGTTAATGTTGGTGCTATTCCAGGTGGGAGGACCTTGGCAGAAACACCGAGCCTGTCCCGCTTGAAGCAGCGTACAAAATTACGTCTTCTTATGTTACCAAATGAAATATATCATGACTGACACTGTATTTGTTCCTGTTGTGCAACAACATCTACTACTACTTATTAAGTGCTTCTGCGCTTTTAAGTGGCTCTGTAGGACATACGTACTGCACTATTAGTGGTGCTACACCTAGGCGTAGTTCAACATGTTGTATGTATGCTGTTATGTTGTGTGTATGATACTGCTTCACTTAACCAGTTTCATAGGCGAGAGGGGAGCCTCGGAACGTAAACTTCGATCCTCGTGTCCCCATACGGCGTAGTCCTTAGACGTAATAAATGTCTTGTTGCTTATATTAGTTATTTTCCTTTACGTTATTTAGCTATCATATTTAAAGTTCGGTGTAGACACATTGACCAATCACGCACTATGTCTGCTTTCATTATAATTATCTTATTTATCTATTTTATGTGTTACAATCCTTGTGTCTGATTTTGTTGTCATACTCTGTGCTTGCATCTGCATCAGTGTCTGTGGCTGTGTCTGAGTTTGCACCCTCCCAAGGATCATCTTGTCGTGTTCGTTCTGTGTCTGACATCTGCCATATGGATTTTCTTATCTGTAGACGTCATGCAGTGTAGCCCCATTCATTAGTATGCAGCTTCCGGGTTTCGGGGAAGTTCGCCGAGACCGTATCGAGTCCACCAGGCAGATTACCGACGAGGGCCGGTGGGCAAGCAGCCTGTATGTGATTTTTAGGTGGTTTCCCACACTCGAGTAGGTGAATACCGTGCTGGTACCCACTTCCAGCCTCAGTTATACGATTCCCAAACATTTAGAAAACGTTCGCTCATTTTTACATCGGATAACACTAGACGCAGTCAGTTGCGGTACACAAATTCGTCCTGGGGCGGCAGAGGCCGAGGGGAGAGGGCGGGGGGAGGGAGGGAAATATGGTGACAGAAACGGCATCCAGCCACCCCTCTTCCACCAACATTGCCAAATTCAATAATTAACATGCCGACACCGTGAAGGTACGGGATAAGGCCACGAAAAAGAAGAATAACGTCTGTATACCTGCGTGCCCTGTTACCCACATCCTAAGTGGACAGCAGGCAACTCGCGCTGCCTCTTAACTCACAAGCAAAGAATCGCTGGGACTCACGTGTTTAACTTCCCCGAGCCAATCTGCCAACACGCACGATTATGCAGCTCACACGCCCACACGAGACACTAACGTTTGCCGACACCGCTTACGTGCACCCGAGTAAGTCTAATGAACTCGCTAGGCGAACAAAAACTGGACCTCGGCCAGCCAGGTTAGCAGAGCTGACATCACTGTTCGGCGTGTGAGCTCAGTTTGGCCAGCTGCCGCCAACTACAAATTTCAATTAGCCGGCCTACACGGCAAACAAAAAGGAAGAGCTTGTGCCATCTTGTTGAAAAGGCGGCCCATAGCTCTGGGACGAAGACACTTCGTGAAACCACTTCCAGGCGTTGCAGCCGCATGCTGTGGCGTAATTCATGGTTACTGAGGGCGCAGTCCGTGCCCAGCTATCGAATTACCGATACTATCGACTCGCTAATTTGTATCTGCTGAGTATAACGAGCTCCCTGCTAGGAACAGTGACAAACATTACACTCAGCATAATTTTAACATTATCGCTGGATATTATTACTCACCACTTTGATACCATACATCTGGGAAACACTTCCTTCAATCGTTTGTGTCATCAGCATCACCATCATCGTCATCATCATCATCATCATCATCATCATCATCATCATCATCGTCACAAAATCGAGTTTTGTTTTAGGTATCCTTGTCTGTTCAAATTACAAGCTGACTGCAACTGATCTTTCCTTTTCTTCACTGGACGCTTAACATTTATTTTCTCTTGAGGTGTTTATTTGTATATTAATTTAGGTGGTAGCCCATCTGGTTAACGGCCTTGCCGCAGTGGTAAGACTGGTTCCCGTCAGGTCACCGAAGTTAAGCGCTGTCGGGCTTGGCTAGCTCTTCAGTGGGTGACCGTCTAGGTCTGCCGAGTGGTTGGCAAGCGATGTGCTCTCAGCCCTTGTGATGCCAATTGAGGAGCTACTTGATTAAGAAGTTGTGACTTCTGGCCACGAAAACTGACAATGGTCAGGAGAGAAGTGTGCTGACCACGTGATCCTCCATATCTTATCGTCTTAGGAAGATACAGCGGTCTGTTGGTACAATTGAGCCTGCTTGGACGGAGTTGAGTTACTAGTTCATCTGACATCCTTTGACTATATTTATCCCCTTTCCTTCTGCTCGCTTCTATTTCTTGCAGTACGCTTTTGACGACCAGTTCATTTATAATTTCACTATTCTTTATCCGATCTCTGAGTTGGTAATCAGCTAGTGGTCTTAGGACTCTCAACTGTGTTGTTTAAGTTGTCCTCCTTTGACTGCTCAATACATTAGGACTGATACTGCCATAATAGTCTCTTACCTGACATTTTCAAGGTGATTGCGGTTTATATGAGCAGTATCTACCAATTGTTGAAATGGGTGCAATGTGTATTCTTGACCATTGGATGTAGTCCATGAAATCTCATAGCACATATAAAAGTACACTCCTGGAAATGGAAAAAAGAACACATTGACACCGGTGTGTCAGACCCACCATACTTGCTCCGGACACTGCGAGAGGGCTGTACAAGCAATGATCACACGCACGGCATAGCGGACACACCAGGAACCGCGGTGTTGGCCGTCGAATGGCGCTAGCTGCGCAGCATTTGTGCACCGCCGCCGTCAGTGTCAGCCAGTTTGCCGTGGCATACGGAGCTCCATCGCAGTCTTTAACACTGGTAGCATGCCGCGACAGCGTGGACGTGAACCGTATGTGCAGTTGACGGACTTTGAGCGAGGGCGTATAGTGGGCATGCGGGAGGTCGGGTGGACGTACCGCCGAATTGCTCAACACGCGGGGCGTGAGGTCTCCACAGTACATCGATGTTGGCGCCAGTGGTCGGCGGAAGGTGCACGTGCCCGTCGACCTGGGACCGGACCGCAGCGACGCACGGATGCACGCCAAGACCGTAGGATCCTACGCAGTGCCGTAGGGGACCGCACCGCCACTTCCCAGCAAATTAGGGACACTGTTGCTCCTGGGGTATCGGCGAGGACCATTCGCAACCGTCTCCATGAAGCTGGGCTACGGTCCCGCACACCGTTAGGCCGTCTTCCGCTCACGCCCCAACATCGTGCAGCCCGCCTCCAGTGGTGTCGCGACAGGCGTGAATGGAGGGACGAATGGAGACGTGTCGTCTTCAGCGATGAGAGTCGCTTCTGCCTTGGTGCCAATGATGGTCGTATGCGTGTTTGGCGCCGTGCAGGTGAGCGCCACAATCAGGACTGCATACGACCGAGGCACACAGGGCCAACACCCGGCATCATGGTGTGGGGAGCGATCTCCTACACTGGCCGTACACCACTGGTGATCGTCGAGGGGACACTGAATAGTGCACGGTACATCCAAACCGTCATCGAACCCATCGTTCTACCATTCCTAGACCGGCAAGGGAACTTGCTGTTCCAACAGGACAATGCACGTCCGCATGTATCCCGTGCCACCCAACGTGCTCTAGAAGGTGTAAGTCAACTACCCTGGCCAGCAAGATCTCCGGATCTGTCCCCCATTGAGCATGTTTGGGACTGGATGAAGCGTTGTCTCACGCGGTCTGCACGTCCAGCACGAACGCTGGTCCAACTGAGGCGCCAGGTGGAAATGGCATGGCAAGCCGTTCCACAGGACTACATCCAGCATCTCTACGATCGTCTCCATGGGAGAATAGCAGCCTGCATTGTTGCGAAAGGTAGATATACACTGTACTAGTGCCGACATTGTGCATGCTCTGTTGCCTGTGTCTATGTGCCTGTGGTTCTGTCAGTGTGATCATGTGATGTATCTGACCCCAGGAATGTGTCAATAAAGTTTCCCCTTCCTGGGACAATGAATTCACGGTGTTCTTATTTCAATTTCCAGGAGTGTATTTATTTATTCTAACAGGTTATCATCAGTTATCAATTTTGCTTTTAATCTTACCGTGGAATGCCGTTAATTTACTTTTATTTTTGGATTCTGTTCGTATTATAACATTTGCTACCTTGTGCAGGGATCAAATTGCCCACTGACATTTATCTTCCGGGCCCGTTAAGATTATTTGATCATCTGGTAACAGGAGTGTATTTATAACTTCATTATTAAGCTTATAACTGTTGCACTACTTTACTTTGCCATATCTCTACGACGCCATCTTTGTAGATATTAAACAATTTTGGTAATAAGTATTTGTTCCAATATGAATATCTTTAAGGCATCAAAAATAACATTTTCATTAAACTACAGTCATTTAAGATGTGACGCAGCATTCTCGGGTGGTTCACGCAGTTCGCTGTGTTTAGATTGACGAATACTGTATATTAACTCTAAGAGCGCCTTCTCATGTGCGATTATCAGCAAGCGTGTTAACAGTGCACGAAACCACTACAGTAGGTCTGTGATTCATAACAGGCAGCATCTGAAAGAGACAACTGGGTCGGTCGTCTAAATACCGTGCAAAAAAGTGCAACAACAACTCGCCTATACAGCCGTAAATATGCCAGTGGCCTGTGCTACGTACACCATCACACATGGTACACAGCTGTAAACGCAGAGGGCGCCACCAGCCAGGCATACTCCAAGTTGGCACACACATAATTCCTGTCAGTCACCACATAGATGATGCAGTAACAGGAGCCTTATTATGCTTTCGCCAGAAATAAGAATTGTGAAACTACCATAGACTATCACAAGTAAGGGTACGCTATGGTAGTTTTGCTAGTAGCTTTGGTCAGTTAAGCCTGTATCTGCCTTTCCTTTACGTTAGATGTGTTGCATACCTATCGGGCGTTACCTTGTGACGATTGCTATCTTCATGTATGCTTAATAGAACCCCCTAAAAGCCGGAAGAGGTGAACAGTCTGTAAACTGATTGAGGATATTGATTGGTTGGTTTAAAGGGGGGGGGGGGAGGAAGGGACCAAACTGTGAGGTCATTGGCCTCTTATTCCCAGTAGAACAATTATCCAAGGGAAAAAAGAAAACAAAGAAGACACACGGCACAATAACAGGAGAGAGGAAAAACCAGAAGAACGTCAGAAGGACAACAAACACTATAATGGACAAAACAGGACAAGAAAACCACAGAGACGCAAGAAACAGGGAGAACAGATTAAAAACAAGAAAGCAGATTACCTTGGCTGGCTAACCATGAGAATAAAAAAGGAGAAACCAGCCATTCTGCAACACATTAAAGCCTCCGCCCTAAGGGTCCTAGGGTGGAGGACACAGAGGGACAAAAGACATGCGCTAGAACTTAGATCAAACGATAAAACCAACCCTCACGAATAAAACGTAAAACTAAAGCTGCTGTTGAGGCATTGTCGCCCAACATCGAAGGTAGGGTGATGCGAAAGTTAAAAGTCCGCCGCAGAACGGCTAAAAGTGGGCAGTCCAGCAAGAGGTAGACGACTGCCATTTGGGAGCCACAGCGGCACTGATGTAGGTCCTCGCAACGGAGGAGGTAACCATGTGTGAGCCACTTATGGCCAATGTGGAGCCAACAAAGGACAACTGATTCCCTGTGAGAAGCCTGCAGGGAAGACGTCCACACATTTTCAGTCTCCTTAATGACAAAAAGTGGTTCAAATGGCTCTGAGCACTATGCGACTTAACTTCTGAGGTCATCAGTCAGCTAGAACTTAGAACTACTTAAACCTAACTAACCTAAGGACATCACACACATCCATGCCCGAGGCAGGATTCGAACCTGCGACCGTAGCGGTCGCTCGGTTCCAGACTGTAGCGCCTAGAACCGCACGGCCACTCCGGCCGGCCCATAATGACACACAGATTGTTGTGCATATTGTTATGCCACTCTGTCTCCCAAAGCGAAAAACCTTGCGGCGTAAGATACAACGCATGTCAGTTTCAGAGATGCCCATCTCAAGGAGCGGTTTCCGCGTAGCCTGCTTGGCCAGTCTGTCAGCAAGTTCGTTGCCGGGGATTCTGACGTGTTCTGGGATGTTCGCTACCAAAGGAAGGTGAGGGTAGCACTGGTCGATAGCTTGTAAGCTGCTCAGGGAGTGAGAACAGAGAAGAAACGACTGACCAGAACAGGAACATATGTACTGAAGTGCACGAGGTATGGCCACAAGCTGTGCAGTGAATACACTGCAGCCAGCGGGCAAGAAATGCTGTTCAATATGGCGTCCATGGACATAGGCAAAGCCAACATTACCATCAGCCATCGAGCCGTCTGTGTAAACAACTTCAGAGCCCTGGAACACGTCAAGAATCGAGAGGAAGTGACAGCGGAGAGTAGTAGGGCTAACGGACTCCTTAGGGCCATGCAAAAGGTCCAGACGAAGCTTGGGCCGAGGTGTGGTAAAGGGACGGACTCCAGTTCGGAGAGCAAGGATCGCACGCGACCCGCAAATGCGAGCCCTGACCTGGGCCGCCGATGCGGGAGATGAACTGCCGTGGGTGGGAAAAGGAGACAGTAATTCTGATACTCAGGAGGACTATGAATGTGTGCAATATAATTGGCGACCAGTTGTGCGCGTCGGATCCGCAATGTAGGGACTCCGGCCTCCACCAGGACACTGGTCACCGGACTCGTTCTATAAGCTCCTGTCCCTAGGCGCATGTCGCAGTGGTGCACGGGGTCGAATAAATGCAACGCTGAGGGCGCCGCCGAACCTTAAACCAGACTCCCGTAGTCAAGGCGGGATTGAACAACAGCGTAGAGTGATCTGCACTCCAGTTGGTGTTGCTCCGGCAGCAAAAGGCATTAAGGTGCTGCCAGCAGTTCTGCTTAAGCAGACGAAGGTGAGGTAGCCATGTCAATCAGCGTCGAAAACCAGTCCTAAGAACCGATATGTCTCCACTACAGTGAGTGGATCGTCATTAAGGTAAAGTTCTGGTTCCGGATGAACGGTACGACGCCGACAGAAGTGCATGACACATGACTTCGCGGCTGAAAACTGGAAGCCGTGGACTAGAGCCCATGACTGCGCCTTGTGAATGGCTCCCTGTAGGCGCCGCTCAGAAACAACAGTACTGGAGGAGCAATACGAAATGCAGAAGTCATCCGCATACAGAGACGGGGAGACCGACGGCCCTACAGCTGCTGCTAGGCCGTTATTGGCCACTAAAAATAGAGATGCACTCAATACAGAGCCCTCCGGAACGCCATTCTCCTCAATACAGGGGGAACTATGGAGGCACCAACTTGGACATGGGAAGTATGGAGGAACAAGAAATTTTGGATAAAAATCGGGATCAGGCTCCAGAGACGCCATTCATACAATGTGGCAAGGATATCATGTCGCCAGGTCGTGTTGATGCTTTACGTAAGTCAAAAAAGACGGCAACCAGGTGTTGGCGTCTAGAAAAGGCTGTTCAGATGGCACACTCGAGGGACACAAGATTATCGGTGGTAGAGCGACCCTGGCGGAAGCCGCCTTGATATGGAGCCAGTAGGCCACGTGACTCCAGGACCCAACCCAACCGTTGACACCATACATTCAAGCAGGTTACACAGAACGTTGATGAGGCTGATGGGCCGATAGCTACTCACATCAAGCGGATTTTTACCGCGTTTGAGCACCGGAATGATGGTGCTTTTACGCCATTGCGATGGAAAGACGCCATGGCACCAGATCCCGTTGAAGATGACGAGGAGATATCGCTTGTAGTCAGATGAAAGATCTTTGATCATCTGACTGTGGATCCGATCCGGCCCAGGAGCTGTGTCGGGGCAATGTGCAAGGGCGCTGAGGAGCTACATCTCTGCAAATGGGGCGTTATAGGGTTCAATGTGGTGTACAGTGAACGAGAGGACTTTCCTTTCCATCCACAGTTTGAGGGTGCGAAAGGCTGGGAGGTAGTTCTTCGACGCAGAGGCTCGAGCATAGTGCTCAGCAAAGTGCTCGGCAATCGCGTTTGCCTCGTTAGAGAGCACGCCATTGATGTTAACACCAGGAACACCCAAAAAGGCGTCTGATCTTCATCCAGACTTGGGAAGGTGACGTATGGCACCCAATGGTCGACACGTACCTCTCCCAACGTTCCTGTACGTCGTTTTATAAGCAGGTGAACGAGGACACGGAGCCGCTTAAAGGCTAACAGGTGCTCTAGGGAAAGGTGTCGCTTATATCGCTGTAGAGCTCGCCGACGCTGTTTAATTGCCCCCGCGGCTTCCGGCGACCACCAATGGACTGTCTTTCACCAAGCGCATACGGGAGAATGATGGATCGCGTTTTCCGTCGCAGAAATGATCGTTGTAGTGACCTGCTCAACAACATCGATGGCACCATGTGGGGGAGATTCAACGGTGACAGCAGAGGTGAAGGCTTCCCAGTCTGCCTTGTTTAAAGCCCATCTGGGTAGGCGTCCATGGGCATGACGCCGGAGGAGTGACAGGAAGATGGGGAAGTGGTCACTATCACACAGGTCGTCATGTGCTCTCCAGTGCATAGATAGTAGAAGTCCTGGGTTGAAAATTGATAAATCAATAGCCGAGTAACTACCATGAGACACACTGAAATGTGTGTCGGCCCCAGTATTTAAGAGGCAGAGGTCGAGTTGGGGCAGTAAATTTTCGACATCTCTGCCACGGCCAGTAAGCATGGTGCTACTGCACAATGGGTTATGGGTGTTAAAATCTCCCAAAAAGTAGGAAAGGTTTAGGTAGTTGATCAATCAGTGCAGCCAATACATTCGGGGGAACTGCACCATATGAAGGGAGATATACGTTGCGGACAGTTATTTCCTTATTGTCCATGTCCTGACAGCCACAGCTTCAAGAGGAGTATGAAGGGGCACAGGTTCACTACATACCGAGTTCAGGACATAAACGCAAACTCCACCTGATACTCTATTATATAATCGCTACAGTTCTTGTAATATCTCCTGTAGCCATGAAGGGCAGGCATAAGCATTTACAGGAACCAGGTATTCTACAGGGCAATGCAGGAAACAGGTGTAAAGTTTAATAGTTGCCGTAGTTCAGCCAGGGGGTGGAACAAACCGCCGCAGTTCCACTGGAAGATGACGTGATCGTGAGACTGGGAAGGCATGAAACACTCAATGAGGCAGTCTACACCTTAGGGTCACCTGCTACCACCGACGTATTTCCTGAACAGGCTATATCCATTGTGTCTGAGGGTCTGGCGAGATCTAGGTCCTCAGCAGACACCAGAATCATCACCTTATCCTCAGATGCAGAGCTTGTAGGTAGCAGTGGTGTGGGTGCGACCGCAACTCCTTTGGCTTTGGGGGTCTCCTTTCTGGATATCTCTCGCTGATCCTTGGGTTTCTTCGCCTGGGAGGGCGTCACTGATTCCATTCTTGGGATGGAGGATGATCGTGAAGCCCTACGACCAGCTGCTTTTGGGCGCTTCAGCCACTAGTGGGTGCCATCTTTCCCACTAGCAGAAACCTGGAAAGGGAGTGACTCAAGAGACACCTTCATAGACAGAGGAGCCGAAGAAGTCTTACACTTCTCCAGCTGAGAAGTGGGGACTGGTGTCCCTGATGGTTGGGGAGACAGTGCTCCTGAGGTAGGTGGTATGGGAGCAACAGAGAGGGAAGTGGCCCCCACCATCAAGGGGGCAGGTTTAGTCTTCTGGCTCTGAGAGCGGGCTGGAACTCTCTGAACTTCTGGTAGGAGGTCATAGCCACAGGATGTAGGTGCTCAAATTTCCTCTTAGACTTCGTGTAGGTCAGTCATTCCAGGATGTTGTATTACATGACTTTCCTTTCTCACTGTAAAATCTCTCAGTCTGCTGAGCAAGAGGAACGATGCTCCCCGCAGTTGACACAGATGGCAGGGCACATGGAGTATTGAGATGGGATGGACGTCCACAATCTTGACATGTGATGCTTTAAATACAGTGGGAAGACATATGGCCGAACTTCCAGCACTTCCAGCACCACATAGGGGGAGGGATATATGGCTTGACAACACAGCGGTAGACACCATAACTTTGACCTTCTTTGGTAAGGTGTCACACTCGAAGGCCAAGATGATGGCACTGGTGGCAACCTGATTATCCTTGAGACCCCGATGGACACGCTGGACGAAAAGAACTACTCGTCACTCTAAGTAGGCGCGCAGCTCGTTGTCAGACTCCAAAAGAAGGTCCCTGTGGAATATAATACCCTGCGCCACATTTACGCTCTTATGAGGCATGATGATAACGGAAACATCCCCCAGCTTGTCACAGTCGAGTAATGCCCGTGACTGGGCACAAGATGCCGTTTTCATCAAGACCGCATTTTGGACAAGCCCTCCACCTCCCCAAACTTGTCTTCTATATGCTCTGAAAAAATGAGGCTTCATTGAGACATCGAGACATCAGCTCTCGTCCATGTGAGGTACAGGGGTGAATAAGGTTCGCTGCCATCCTTAGCCTGGCGTTCCTCCCATGGTGTGGCCAGGGAGGGGAACGATTTAGGATGATACTTCCTTGCATTGTTCTGAGACTTGGAACACCTAGAGACTGCTGGCGTTTGATCAGCAGCAAGTGAGTACATGCAGTGCTTCATCGCGTGTCATGCCACCCACTCCGACCAGGGGCCCTTCCCAAGGGCGCCAACCAGCCGCAGCAAAGGCCACCTGGCAGGATGGCCATTGCCGGGAGTTCCGATGCCCCAGGGTGACGGGCATCTACTGATTGGCATACGTGGGGAGTTAACGTCGCAGGCATTAGCAGAGCGATCCCAAAGTAGTCAGGGGTCTAAAACCAACAGGGTACATGGCGGCCCCACCACAACGGACTGGCTATCATGCTGGATATGAGGTGCAAAGAATTCCATGGTCATCGTCGGCGCAGAAAACGATACTGCATAGTGGTTGGAGGAAAAAGGAACCCAGGAAGGTGTCCTCGCCCAAGAGATGGAGGATGAGCGGGACAGCAATGCCACGACGAGAAAGTGGGCTAAAGATCTCAATGCACAATGGACACGATGCACCACGTAAGGCGCCTTTCCCCAATTAGCTCGCTCTTCGGGAAAATTTTAAAAATGGAGGTCAAACCCTACAGGGGACCATCACATAAAGGCCGAAAGGTGTGACAAGGTGTGAGACTCCTTTTAGTCGCCTCTTACGATAGGCAGAAATGCCTCGGGCTTATTGTGGCCCCCGGGCCCACAGGGGGAAGGGAGTATATATGAAGGGCCAGGTAGCCTACAGAATGTTCTTGTTCTGAGGTCATCGGTCCCTAAGCTTCCACACTACATAACCTACCCCGCGGGCCGCAGATTTGAAGAAATAGCACACGAATTTCGTTAAATTTTTTTTTAACGCAACAGGTGTGCTATTTCTTCACATTGGAAATCTTGTTATTCTATTCACACTGCCACCCCGAGTGCAGTCGGACTTCTTTTTTGTGCACTTATACTTACTTCACACAGTCAAAGAGGTAGACTAGACGCGATAAAAACTCAAAAAGTAGTAAGATTCCTTCACACAGTGAAAGTAAAATTATGTTCCACTACAATTTCAAAAGAACAATTTCAAATTTTTACCAAAATTGCGAAAAAATATAATATAGAATAAAAATACCGGAACGCGATGTTACATTTCCCTATCTGTACATCTGTGAAAAAAACATTGCAGATATATATCGATATTTTATCAACAGCCCTAGCACGAACCTTACGAGCTCAGTCGGTTCGAGCGTTGCCAACGAAAGAAAAGGTTTCAGGGTCGACTCACGGACCGGGACACAATTTGAATCTGCCAGCAATTTTCATTGTCGTACATAAAACGCACGGCCAACGCAAGAAATATAAATATGCAAATACGAAAAACCAGCAGCAGAAGATCCAACCTGAGGTTGTAGACGTAAAGGTTCAGCGGAAGGTTCCACGAAACTACGAGGGTAACTCCAAAAGAAATGCACACTATTTTTGTAAAAATACAGTTTTCATTCTGCATGTGTGATAGTTATACAGTGTGTAGATACATCCTTCCCACTTGTTTTCAAACTTAGTTCAACCTGACACAGCATGTCTTCAAGATGTCTGCTACACTTGGCGTTCGTCTGAAGCTACGTGCTGTCATAGAATTCCTGTGCTGTGAAAAAGAGACAGTGGGAAACATCATCAAGAGGATGAATAAGGTGTACAGAGATGCTGCTGTCGATCGCAGTACAGTTAGTCGGTGGGCAGGCAGGTTACGTGATGAAAGCGGGCACGGCAATATTGAGGATTGTCCTCGCAGCGGCAGGCCTCGTACTGCACACACTCCAGACAATGTGCAGAGAATTAACGAATTGGTGACTGCTGACAGATGCATCACAGTGAATGAATTGTCACGCAACGTTGGGATAGAGGAAGGAAGTGTTTGCAGAATACTGAAAGTGTTAGCGTTAAAAAAGGTTTGTGCCAGGTGGGTTGACAGTGGCTCACAAAGAAACAAGAAAAACGGTATGCAGCGAACTTTTGGAACAGTACGAGAGTGGTGGAGATGAATTTCTTGGAAGAATTGTGACAGGTGATGAAACATGGCTCCATCATTTTTCACCTGGGACGAAGAGGCAATTAATGGAGCGGCATCATGCAAATTCACCCAAGAAAAAAAATTCAAAACCACACCTTCTGCTGGAAAAGTTATGGCTACGGTGTTTTTCTATTCCGAAGGATTCTTGCTTGTGGACATCGTGCCGAGTGGAACCACCATAAGTTCTGATGCATATGTGACGACACTGAAAAAACTTCAAGCTCGACTGAGTCGTGTTCGACCACATCGGCAAAAGCAGGATGTTTTGCTGTTGCACGACAATGCACGGCCACATGTCAGTCAAAAAACCATAGAAGCGGTCACAAAACTCAGATGGACAACACAAACACCCGCCTTACAGTCCTGACCCGGCTCCATGTGACTATCATCTCTTTGGGAAACTGGAAGACTCTCTTCGTGGCACAAGATTTGAAGATGATGACTCCCTTGTGCACGCTGCAAACAGGAGCTCCAACAGGTTGGTCCAGAATTTTACCGTGCGGGTACACAGGCGCTGGTTCCAAGATGGCGTAAGGCAGTTGAGAGGGATGGAATTTATGTGGAGAAATGAAAATATTGTTCCTAAATGATGTACCTGTTGTTGTTGTGTTCTTCAGTCCTGAGACTGGTTTGATGCAGCTCTCCATGCTACTCTATCCTGTGCCAGCTTCTTCATCTCCCAGTACCTACCGCAACCTACATCCTTCTGAATCTGCTTACTGTATTGATCTCTTGGTCTCCCTCTACGATTTGTATCCTCCACGCTGCCCCCCAATAATAAATTGGTGATCCCTTGATGTCTCAGAACATGTCCTACCAACCGATCCCTTCTTCTAGTCAAGTTGTGCCACAAATTTGTCTTCTTCCCAATCCTATGCAATACCTCCTCATTAGTTACATGATCTACCCATCTAATCTTCAGCATTCTTCTGTAGCACCACATTTCGAAAGCTTCTATTCTCTTCTCGTCTAAACTATTTATCGCCCACGTTTCACTTCCATACATGGCTACACTCCATACAAATACTTTCAGAAACGACTTCCTGACACTTAAATCTATACTCGATGTTAACAAATTTCTCTTCTTCAGAAAGGCTTTCCTTGTCATTGCCAGTCTACATTTTATATCCTCTCTACTTCGACCATCATCAGTTATTTTGCTCCCCAAATAGCAAAACTCCTTTACTACTTTATGTGTCTCATTTCCTAATCTAATTCCTCAGCATCACCCGACTTAATTCGACCACATTCCATTATCCTCGTTTTACTTTTGTTGATGTTCATCTTATATTCTCCCGTGTACCTACACACTGTAAAACTTTCAGACATGTAGAATAAAAGATGGATTTAAAAGAAAATTGTGTTCATTTCTTTGAAAATGGTTCAAATGGCTCTGAGCACTATGGGGCTTAACATCTGAGGTCATCAGTCCCGTAGAACTTAGAACTACTTAAACCTAACTAACCTAAGAACATCACACACATCCATGCCCGAGGCAGGATTCGAACCTGCAACCGTAGCGGTCGCGCGGTTCCAGACTGTAGCGTCTACAACCGCTCGGCCACCCTGGCCGGCTGCATTTCTTTTGGAGTGACCCTCGTAGAAGGCTCTGGTGAAGAGGACAAGATGGCACAAACCTTATTTTCACTCTCAGTGGCTACAACGAACAAAAAAAGCATAACAGCGGGCAACAGTCGGAAGGAAGATAGGTAAAATGAGAAGGACTGTCGAGTTTCTTATGTCTACTAGTGTATAAATGTTGATCAACGTGGTCCCTAACGGCCCAATATATGAAAGTTAGTGTAGTGGCGCTGGGGAGCTGGACTGTGGGACAGGAGGACGATGCTAGCCGGAGGCGCACGCAACAGAGCGACCCATCTCCCGGGCGAGTTTTTGGCGCCGGTGGTGACCTTAACGACTCGACAAACTCGCGTATCGATTTGCGTCGGCGATAAGCGGCGACATGTGTCAGTCGCGGCCGGCAGCGGTGTTTGCTCGAGTTATCTCACCTTCTATCAATGGGCCCGCCGCAGAAAAAACGGCCGCCATTGAGCGCCGCGCGGCGCCGGAGAACGCAATTACTTGTCGGCGAGCAGCGCATAACCCGTTCTGCCATTATGGCGCCGGTGGCTACCGCTAGCCGCTGGCCGGGTTGGCGGGCAGCCACGCCGCGCTGCCTGCTGCGGGGTTTCGCTCGCCGATCCTTGACACTGTTGGTTCGCGGGTTAATGGCGCGCCACTTGACCGTCCGCCGTCCTCAGATTTGGGAAAGGCGGCTCAGTTCTCCCGAGTGTCCGCATTCTTAACGGAGAGATCACCAGCAGGCAGCGGAGAAGCTAGAGCTGATGTAATAGCCCCATACTAAGCAATCATACACAATCGCTCGCTCGACGAAATATAGGTACCAAAAGACTGGAAAGTTGCACAGATTACACCATTACCCAAGAATTACAGACCAATATCATTAACGTCGGCACCAGATTACACCAGTACTCAACCCATATCATTAACATCGATTTGCAACAAGATTCAGTAACATATTGTGGTGTCACCGCCAGACACCACACTTGCTAGGTGGTAGCCTGTAAATCGGCCGCGGTCCGTTAGTATACGTCGCCATATCAGTGATTGCAGACCGAGCGCCGCCACACGGCAGGTCTAGTCTAGAAGATTCCCTAGCACTCGCCCCAGTTGTACAGCTGACTTTGCTAGCGATGGTTCACTGTCTACATACGCTCTCATTTGCAGTGACGACAGTTTAGCATAGCCTTCAGCTACGTCATTTCCTACGACCTAGCAAGGCGCCATATTCAGTTACTATAATTACTTCAAGAATGTATTCTAAACAGATAATATTGTGAATCATGTGCCGTCAAGAGCGACGTTCATCATTAATGGATTAAAGTTAAGTATCAAACTAATTACGTCCGCTTTCTGAATTCTCATTCCTTGTCACGTTCCAGACCTCACGTCAGTATAGTTCTTCCCTCCTCACGCCAGCCTGTGTGAGCTAAATCGCGTGCATTTCGGCCTCCACTCGTAATACGGTGTTGGCTCTTCTGCTAACACAACACATATATTGAGTTCGAACACTATGAACCTCCTCGAAAGGTAAACATGTATTGACACACTCACCACGGATTCAGAGAATCTCGTCCTTGTGAAACACAACTAGCTCCTTTATTCGCACCAAGTAATGAGTGCTAACGACAGGGGACCTCAAACTGATTCCATATTTCAAAGGTTTCCGGAAGGCTTTATTCACACCGTTCCTCACAGGAGACTTCTAATCAGATAGGGTGCCCATGGAGCATTGCGTCAGCTGTGCCATTGGATCCGTGATTTCTGCCGGCCGCGGTGGACGAGCGGTTCTAGGCGCTTCAGTCCGGAACCGCGCGACTGCTACGGTCGCAGGTTCGAATCCTGCCTCGAGCATAGACGTGTGTGATGTTCTTAAGTTAGTTAGGTTTAAGTAGTTCTAAGTTCTAGGGGACTGATGACCTCAGACGTTAAGTCCATAGTGCTCAGAGCCATTTGAACCATTTTTGCACCGTGATTTCCTCTAAGGAAGGCAGAAGTAGTAATCTGCGGAAGACAATCGAGTAAAACAGAAGTGATATCCGGCGTTCTCCAAGAAAGTGTTGTAGGCCCTCTACTGTTCCTTATCTGCATAAACGATTGACGAGATTAACTGAGCAGCCCTCTTATATTGTTTGCAAATGATGCTGCATCTCACCGTCTAGTAAAGTCATTAGAAGATCGAAAACAATTGAAAAAAGACTCAGACATGATATTCGAATGGTGCGAGAAGTGGCAGTTACCGCTGAATAAGGAAAACTGGGAGATCATCCACATGAGTACAAAAACAAATCTGTGAAATTGAAATTACACTACAAATTACACAAACCTAAAGGCTATCAATTTGACAAAATAGCTAAGAATTACAATTCGGAACAACTTAATTTGGAACGATCAGATCAGGTCTGCTGATGATACTGCTTACATTATGCTTGTTCGTCCTCTGCTAGAGTGTTGCTGTGCACTACCGGTCCCTTACCAGACAGGACTAAGGACATCGAAAAAGTTCAAAGAAGGGCAGCTCGCTTTGTATTATCGCGAAATAGGGGAGAGGGTGTCACGGGGTGTTTTTCATTGTGGCGAGATTTTTTCACGAAAATTCAATCACCAACTTCTTTGAAACTTCCTGGCAGATTAAAACTGCGTGCCGAGTCGAGACTCGAACTCGGGACCTTTGCCTTTCGCGGGAAAGTGCTCTACCAACTGAGCTACCCAAGCACGACACACGACCCGTCCTCACAGCTCTAATTCCGGCAGTACCTCGTCTCCTACCTTCCAAACTTTGGGTAGCTCAGTTGGTAGAGCACTTGCCCGCGAAAGGAAAAGGTCCCGAGTTCGAGTGTCGGTCCGGCACACAGTTTTAATCTGCCAGGAAGTTTCATATCAGCGCACACTCCGCTGCAGAGTGAAAATCACATTCTGTACCAACTTTCTTCTCTGTCGCCTACCTCCATAGGAAGAAACGGTCATCTTAATAAGACAAATTTGAGCTCTTAAATCTTCCTGTAAGAGTTCATTCCACACCCTGTTACATAATGGAGCTGTAGAGAAATAGGCTGAAGGATGTTGGAAGAACTCTCAACCAGGCACTTTAGCGTGAATGGCAGAGTAGTCATGTAGATGTAGATGCGACATGCAACAAACGTCAAATTGGCGTGATCTGGCAAGAAATTAGTGGCATTTGAGCACACCCGAACAAGATAGACAGCAGTAACGCCATTCACATTGTGCGTCCAGGATGAGTCCGTGATATTACAAACTTTCAGGGATGATGGAGAACGGTAAACGCATCAATTTGAAGCAGTGAACCCTGGTCCGGAAACGACCGAATAGAAAGTTACAAACGAAAGTCGTTCTCATACCTCTTACAGTGGAGTGTGTGTGCCGCTACTGTTGTGGCTAGGATTGTAGAGCATGCAGCATTCAGAGGTGGTAGTTTGGACAAAAACAAGGAATAGATGTCAGGTAAACGTGGGCTATAAAACGCATACCTTAAGAGTTGGAGTTGTTCAGTAGAAGAGGTGTGTCTCACAGTGGCTGGAGTGAACAAGTGTTCACAGCTCCTGGATCCATATTTACCGGACTTTAATTCCTCTTCTGGCCCAGACTACCTCCTCCAAAAACTTGCACTAGAGGAGACGTGTTTCACACTATCGCATAAGTGCTCGTAAGGTACGCATTTCAGAAGCCATGTTTACTAAGCATTGTTTCCTTGTTTTGGTCCATACTGCCACCTCTGAAAGCTGTTTGCCTTACAATCTTAGCAACAACAGTACCGGTACATGTATACCAGTCTCAAGAGGAGTTCGCTTGTAACTTTTGACTCGGTCGTTTCCGGAGCTGGGTCCTCGCCTCATATTGATACATTTATCCTTCTTTATCATCCCTGAAAGTTTGTAACACCATCAGGGGATCAACCTCTATAAGTAAAGATTACTCAGTGCGATTCAGAAATCAGATTGTAATGTTAAAAATTAAACTAGTGTGGCATTGTTGGCTGGGAGACACCGAGGGCAGTTTCGGCAGGCTACCGGCAATGTTTTTATGTCCATCGCGATTTGCTGCACCTTTCCTTCGTAAAGCACAAGAGTTGTGTGTTTTTAAGTGTATCTAGGAAGCCTAGGTGACTATAATGGCTGTATATCGTGTGATGTCATATAGGATGTTTGACGATTAGGGAAGCGAGAAGGTGCAACTCGGTGCTGGCGCATAGCTTAGTCTTCTCGAATAGCACCAAGGAGGTCGCCGAGCTTAAGGTCACCATCTGACGGACGAATCACCCTCAATGGTCTCACTCGCTCTCACATCATGAGACACTGCGGAGATATTTGGAATGCAATCCTGGACACTGGCGCAAATTGTGGAGATTAGGACCTCGACGCCACCACCCTTTCACCCTCTTGCCGAAAGGGCAAAGGGAAAGCAAATAACAGCAAGTGGCGGTAGAGGTGTACCTAGACGGTTACCCATCCAACCACTGAACACGCCTGACGTTGCTTCACTTTAGTGATCTTACGCTGTGTATTGAACGGGGCGAGACCGTTGGTTGTGAGAGAACCGTTTTGTGCCTCGTATAAGCAGGCGAAACGTCTGCCAAAATGAGTAAAAATTGTGGGCTATCGAGACCGCCATTTATCGTTATGCCATATTGTTGAACGTATTTACCGACATCTCACGACTGTCATACAAATGCAGAATTGACGATTTCAGGAGGGCAATAACAGCCCCCTGCGACTAGCGCCCGAGAGGACAGTCATACTGTTCACTCAGCCGTGCTGGACCGTACAGCTACATCATACACAAATGGTTCAAATGGCTCTAAGCACTATGGGACATAACATCTGAGGTCATCAGTCACCTAGAACTTAGAACTACTTAAACCTAACTAACCTAAGGACATCACACACATCCATGCCCGAGACAGGACTCGAACCTGCGACCGTACCAGTCGCGCGGTTCTGGACTGAAACGCCTAGAACCGCTCGGCCACAGCGGCCGGCACATCATACACCTTGAGTCAGGAAATGAGCCTGTTTACAGCAAGACAAGTATCCACATGGACAGTGCGACGACTGTAATCACGGTGACCATTGTTGTTTATTGTCTTGGCGCGACAGCTGAGAGAGGCGTGAGAGTATTGTTGCGCTCGACAACACAGGGTACAGCAAAGATAGGGTCGTCCGTTCAGAAGAATCCCATTTCTGCGTGCAGCTTAAAGGTGAACATGGAGGCTCAGAGAAGAGCAAAAGTTGCCAGTCTGTTTCGTCATCCACATACGAATCCGGTATCTGATGTGATGATATGCGCCGTGCACAGCACGATCACCTCCAGTTCACGTATCCGCTAATTTGTGTTCAGGACGGTGGTTGTGCCCTATCTTCGAGATCTCCATAAAGTTGTATTTCAACGAGATAACTCAAGGACGCATGATGCTGTTGTTCACCCACTTAAAACATTTGGGCACGAGTTGTCGAGAGAGTGGCATTCCCACACTGGGCAGGTACTACGGTCGATGTATTCCAGCACAGGTCAGATAAGATCACATACCGGTATTTGTAATCCAAGCACAGTTCGACTCGATGTCCATTCAGTTTAGTCACTGTTACTGCCACAGGTAGCAGCTGTGTGTACCAAATGTGGCACCTATAAGTGTTATCAAGCATTTGTGCTACTATACTGCTCTCGCATAGTGAGCAAATTTTCGTTTTCTTGCTTTGCCTAGTGGCTTTGGGATTTCAACAGCCAGCGTGGTACATGTGCTTTTCTCAAACCATCTCACGGAGTGATTGGTGACTATTTCGTCTACCACTGGCACTTGCCCCTTATCTGCTCAAGTCGGTAAAGTTGCGTCGTAGCAATGTCTGTTGGTAAACCTCGCCATACGATCGAAACGCGAAGTTTACAGTCGTGGTCTTTTCGTAAGATGATATATGCTGGAGGAAGCAATATATTGGATGACTCAGCCACGAAAGTATCGTCTTGGAATTTTAAGTGTGACACACACAGTACAAGCCCTCTCTTACAGTGTCTGCCACTGCTGTCGGATGAGCCACTCTCGCTCTTGCTACATGAAGTCGGGATAAAATGTTTTCTTCTTTGGATCTGCTCTGTTTCCTCTGTCAGTTCTAAGAACGCGTTTCATCTCAAATTTAATAATGTGCTAACAGTTTCATAGAAGCTTTTAATTGCCTCTGTCAGATGAAATGGATAGCTCCCTGTTTTCCATGATACTCCCTTTTGTTTCTGTCTACCCAATGGCGATCTGTCTCGATGTCAGCAAACGACGATATGTACCCCTATTACATTCTCTGTGTTTGAACGTAGTCTGCTGTGCCTAAAGGGTACACTGGAATGTGAGTGATCTTTCATAAATCCAAAAGTTCTTAAGTATGTAGTTCACACGTCTCGTATACAAATTTTATAGATTTATTGTGTTCCAATTAGCGTATTCGTTATTTATTTGCCAAGGGCCGAGAAAATAGAAGAACTTATACTTCCACCTAGTCCGGTGCGGTGAGAGTACGGAGCCAGACTGAATTAGAAATGGCCGCTGTTGTTTCGTGATATTATTGCCCTTCAGGATCTACCGAAGAGTTTCATGGAGAGCCTCGGATCTCATTGCTTAGTTATACCAAATTAACACTTATGCGGGCAAAATTTCATTTTATTTTCGATAAACATATTCCCAGTATACACCGCAATGGTTGCTTTTACAAGCAATTTACGATAAAACGAAATTTGTGACATAAATAAATTCAGTCAGTTCTACACAGTGTTGTTATTGAGAAATATGTATCACTGATACTACTTTTGACTCTCACAAAACAAATATGCACTGTCCGCTTCATTCCTGCTAGAGACCTGACGTGTGAAAGAACTGTACTGGACATAAATAGCCGAAATGACATGTTTCTGTTTGATTCCACGATTGTCGAAAAGTAGTAGGAAACAGTTAAATTCATTAAATAACGGGGCAATATTCGTAACGAGTGACTTTCGGCGGCGCGACCCCACAACGCTAACAATAGTAAAGGCAAAAAAAAATGGCTCTGAGCACTATGGGACTTATGGTCATCAGTCCCCTAGAACTTAGAACTACTTAAACCTAACTAACCTAAGGACAGCACACAACACCCAGCCATCACGAGGCAGAGAAAATCCCTGACCCCGCCGGGAATCGAACCCGGGAACCCGGGCGTGGGAAGCGAGAACGCTACCGCACGACCACGAGATGCGGGCAATAGTAAAGGCGGCTGACAAACTGTGATTCATTGAAGAAATTCACAGTAAGAGTAGTTCACTTCTGAAGAAGGTAGTTTAAAAATTTGTTCATCGAAATCTGGGAAGAGAGGTCTTAGACTGCTGCATTTCGCGAATGTTTTTATACTTTAAAAAGACACAGTATCAGAATACCGAAAAAATAAAAGTAATCAACAACACACCTGAACAAGAACACTATATTTAAATCACTTATATATGTAGCTGACGCAATTTTATTACCCGAAAATAAAACCAACCTTCAGTGAAGTATCCATACACCCAGTGAAGAGTTCAATGTGAAAGATTCCCCTAAAATGATCAAATTAAAAGAAAAAAAGATGCAAGATTACAGCTTAAGATAATGTAATAGAACACAAAAAATGTTCCGGATATCTGCGATCTCAATTAACTTACCGCTGCTAGAGCCAAAAATTTCACATTTAGACAATTAGCACCACCTTCAGACACGAATGAGATTCTATGACAGGATTATTGTACGCGCTGTCTCATATGGTAGTGAAACAAACAGAAGAATCCAGAGGCAAGAAATGAGGACTCTTAACAGAAAAAGTATGAACGGGATATCAAGGGTTAACGGCCTGGCGACGACAAAGTCATTAGACAACAACTTGGCGAGGATTGCAAGGGAACAACACGCGGCCTTTCGAAAGGAGCGACCCCGACTTTCGCCTTCATCCACTTACGAAAACAACGGTAAACCTATTCTGGTCCCTAGACTGGGATTTGAAATGGAGTCCTCCCGGTTGTGTATCCTTTGAGTCACCCACTGCGGAGCCGGCCGGTGTGGCCGAGCGGTTCTAGGCGCTTCAGTCTGGAACCGCGCGACCGCTGCGGTCGCAGGCTCGAATCCTCCCTCGGGCATGGATGTGTGTGATGTCCTTAGGTTAGTTACGTTTAAGTAGTTCTAAGTTCTAGGGAACTGATGACTTCAGCTGTTAAGTCCCATAGTGCTCAGAGCCATTTGAATCATTTCTTACTTACATATTGAAAGCAAGTGGCGTCATTCAGCAAAAAGCTGGTGGCAATAAATTCATGGTATTTCGAAGAAGAGTGGAATACTGTACCAGATGATAAAGGATTTTAAATGAAACAGCAACAAAAAATATAAATGTCCTCAGGGACAAAACAGACTAAAATGTTTTAAGATCATTGAACACCTGGAGAGAAAAGACTGTTACTGAAAGACTACTACCAACAGCACAAGTCGAAGCAGAAAGATAGGGGGTAGACCATGCAGCAGTTGAGTATCGAACATGGTATCTTATCTGATGCTTGAAGAAGGGAAGATGAAAAAGAAGGGAAGAAAAAGAAGAAGAAAAGAAAAAATGTTCCGGCTTCTGAAGGTTCGTGAAGCGATGTAGCCGAAGACTTCCCTAGTCACACAGAAATTCTAAACCTTTGCTTATGGCAAGCTGAAACAACATTTACATTCACTAAGGTCAATTTGCACAGCACTTTAGCCAGCTTTTCAGGATGAAACATCACCTATGACTGAACAGAAACATAATTGGCTCTGATCACTATGGGACTTAACATCTGAGGTCATCAACCCCTAGAACTTAGAACTACTTAAACCTAACTAATTTAAGGACATCACACACATCCATGCCCGAGGCAGGATTCGAACCTGCGACCGTAGCAGTCGCGCGGTTCCGGACTGACGCGCCGAGAACCGCTCGGCCACCGCGGCCGGCACAAACATAATTATACACGAAATGGACCACGGCAAATGTGCAATATTTTAGCAGGGCGACATGGGAGGTTAATAAACAGAAAACGAGACACACGGAGGCTAGAGTCTGGTATTCTATCTGGTATTCTAACGACAGCTGTATTAGATTATAGATACGACCACTGTTCACCTGCTCAGCAGCTCTGGAGAGGGGAGAGGTGGAGGGGGCGGGGGAGGAGGTAGCGAGGGAGTGGAAGGTGGCTGCCTGCCGCGGTGGTCTAGGCGCTCAGTCCGGAACCGCGAGACTGCTACGGTCGCAGGTTCGAATCCTGCCTCGGGCATGGATGTGTGTGATGTTATTAGGTTAGTTAGGTTTAAGTAGTTCTAAGTTCTAGGGGACTGATGACCACAGATGTTAAGTCCCATAGTGCTCAGAGCCATTTTTTTGGAAGGTGGCTGCTCGGCTCTCTCTGAATAAAAGTGCAAGCATTCGTCTGAAATCTTGTATTTAGGGACACAAGTGTGACTTACTTCAGATTAGCAGAACGTGATTTTAATACTGTCCCTCCAGAGCAGGAGGGCGTCCAACCCGCCATCTCATTAATACTTCTATAGTTCTATATAGTACATAAACGACATCACATTGTTCAGAAAGCTCTATAAGTTACCTATTGCCTCCTCCGCCCGACCCGACCCCCCCCCCCCCCCCCCGACCCCCAACATTCACGCACACGCATGAGCGGTTTCACGGGCGCGCGCGCGCACACACACCCAAACCCACCCACCCACACCCACCCACCCACACCCACCCATCCACACCCACACACCCACACCCACACCCACCCACACACACACACACACACACAGTTCCATTTTTCACAGTTGACGTACTCAATTTGTTTGCAGTGAAAGATATTTTTGTAATAAAAAGTGCATTTCGTATTGTGCGAACATGGGATCTCGGACTACGCTACAGAACCGTCTGTCATCATAATCAAGATTTCCATTGCGAGCGATCGTCACACTCGAACCCAAAATTATGTGAATGAATGAGCAGCAATTTCCTCCACAGTTTCCAGCGACGACTCGAAGCATGCGAAAGACAACCAGTTTTCACTACAGGACGTTCTTGAAATTATATTGTTGCAGTACAGTACTATGCAGAGCGTTTTTAAGTGGAATGACCACATAAAAACAGTAGGAGAAGCAGATGCCAGACAGATTCATAGGAAGAATCTTAAGGAAACGTAGCTCATGCACGAAAGAAGTTTTCTTTCTAGGTGCTTGGTCGACCGATTCTTGAGTATTGTTCGTCAATCTGGGATCGTTACCATATAGGAATGATTGGAGAGAGAGAGAGAGAGAGAGAGAGAGAGAGAGAGAGAGAGGATCCAACGGAGACCAGCACATTTGGTTACCTAAACGTTTAGTCGGCGCGAGAGCGTTACAGAGAGCTCAGTAATCTTCAGTGCCGCTGTAAGAGAGGTGTGTGCATCACAGAGAATCTACTATTGAATTTCGATAGAGCACTTTCCAGCAAGAGTCGGGAAACGTCTCCCTTTCTCCGACATGCATCTCACGAAATGACCGAGATGAGAAAATTCTAGACATAAGAGCTAATACAAAGGCTTAATGACAATCATTCTTCCAAAGCGCCATTCGCGTGTGTAGGAGGAAACTGGGGATCGGTTAGTCGTACTAGAAGCACCCTCCGTCACACACCTTAGGTGGCTTGCGGAGGAGTGATGCAGTTGTAGTGCTAAAGGAATAGATCGTATGGAACGTATACGACCACATATGGAAGTGGGTTCAGATCATGACTCGAACCTGAGACCTTTGCCTCTCGCGGGCAACTGCAGCCACGACTCACCCTCGTGGCTTTACTTCCGCCATTACCTCATCTCCTACCTTTCAACTTTCACACAGTCTCCTGCACACATAGCGGCACTGGCGCTCCTGGAAGAAAAGAGCTGTGAAATTTGGAAGATAGGGGATGAAGTACTGACGAAAGTGAAGCAGTGAGGGCGGATCGTGAATCGTGCTTCAATAGCTCAGGCGGTACAGGACTTTCCCGCCAAAGGCAAAGTTCCCAGGTTTGAATCCCGATCAGGTACACAGTCTTAATCTGCCAGCAAATTCCAAATCAGCGTACACAGTACTGCAGACTGAAAATTCACTCTGGAAGTTTAAATCGTAAAGTGTAAGTTGGGTTGTTATTCCTATAAATGTTTGGATCCCAATTACTATGTACAGCCAAGATTTAACTGTCCAATAAAGCATCAAGTGCTCGAAATTATATATAGGAAGAACAGAATGAGCGAGCATTGGTATACACATAACGTAACAATAATGTTAATGAAGTCGATGTGGATGGAAGGTTACAAGCGCTAGCTGAAAGGCATACGGAGTAACCTGCTTCCAAACTCCCTCATTTCGTTACTCACATTACGAGTGCGTGCCATTTACTTTCGCTGATGGATAACCTTCAGCTATCCGAGACCAAAATAATTGTAGGATTCTCCCCCTAAACGGTTGTCAATTGCATTAAAAACGAGATACATACCTAATAAGTTCCTCAATATCTTGCTTCACAAACTTGATTTCATTACGTTTGTCAACAAAAAATGGTTCAAATGGCTCTGAGCACTATGGGACTCAACATCTTAGGTCATAAGTCCCCTAGAACTTAGAACTACTTAAACCTAACTAACCTAAGGACATCACACACACCCATGCCCGAGGCAGGATCCGAACCTGCGACCGTAGCAGTCCCGCGGTTCCGGACTGCAGCGCCAGAACCGCTAGACCACCGCGGCCGGCCGTTTGTCAACAACTTAGGGTCGTTGTGCTTTAGAACGTACGATGGTTCGGTGTCAACTTTTTCCGTAGCTCTACTTTCCTTTTTAATGTGTCACGTTAAATTTCTTTTTATTGGAGTGTGAATACTTTCTTGGCTAATTTTCGAACAGTTTGATAAATACAGCACCACGAACCACTTTTGTATTCGTATAATGGCCGGAATAATTATTCCATGTGCTGTGCCTACACACCGCGTTTGACTCATCGGAAACAGTAACTAATTCACTTTTTTATGTGAGCAAGTTTCCAACACTTACCACCGGAATACAAATCTGTCAAAAAAGTAAGAGAAATATAAAGATAACGGAGGAATTTTGGAACATTAACTCTCAACAACAATAAAAGTGCAAGAAGAACACAATTAGATGTAGTTCGGGTAAACATAAAAACTGCACGACGACCAGTAATCCCAGAAGAGTAGACAGATACCCGTATCTTACAAACGGAACACTAGAGTCAGTAATAAAGTAGAGAGGCATTCAACAGGCTGTTACGGCGGTTGTTACGATGCTCCCTATGCGAAACAAAACAGCAAAAGAAACTCATGGGTAGCTTCTCAGTGACAAGTGATACTGCCTACAGCCACCAGTAAAGAAAAATATAAAGCGTCTGACTCATCCACTACGGCGGCCGTTATAATTACAGCTCAAGCTGGCTGTAATTATGGAGGAGGAACGATTGTGACGGTAAACTGTCCAGACAGATGCGTCTACGAATGGAGCTGTACCAGTCGTATCCATGAGCCTGTTCTGTGGATGAAACATTAACTTTTTCTACGTTCGGTTGCAAAATAACGTATTAGCACCAAAGAGAGTGAGAAAATAGACACTGTCAAAAATGTTACGTAATATAAGACGAATGTGGTTTCTCAGACATCATCTTCGAACGCATATTCTTTTTATTGACTTTCACATGTATATCCCACGCTCCTATAGGAGAAAAATAGTTCAGTCACTATAGTCGCTGACGATCATGTGACTCGGACCGTCAGGGTGTAGGTAGATCAAATGCAGGAAATGCAGGTGATATTCATTAATCATCGTTCAGCGTAGTAAGTGACCTGCCGCACAACCACATCGCCCCAGGTATCTTTAAGAAACAGAAGCCAGATTACCATCGGCACAGAGCTATTATTATGCATATTTTAATACGTGGTCGAGGTAACCAAATACATGAAGGTTACAGTTCATGGACAGGTTCGCGTATGACGTGCAGCTGAGATGAAACTGACGCCTCGAATTAGGGCATACGTTTTCTCACGCTTTTCTTCTATACTAAATATACACAGCCTCCCAGAGAGACGAAGTTCCGAACACTCAACACACTAATGTAGCAATATAGCGATAAAACTGCGATGCGGATTGTTGATCGGCTGAAGAGTAGTCTGATCATAAGATAACCGATCTAACTTTCTCTTAAATACTACATTTACCTTTCACTGCCTGGGATCACCGAAGAAAACCGTAGCAGCAAGAAGAAAAAAAAATCAAGTCATTAGCTTGCTGATTCTAGTGTGTGTTGGCATTTACAGAACAAATGGAAAGCGTGATAAATATACAGCAATATACGACTGAAGTAACTGGCTTGCATCTGGCATGTAGCTAAAATAAACTCACGACCTGAAATGTAGTAGAAGTGTGTAGCGTTTTAGTATGTTTCCCCTTCGCTAAATGGGACAATATCCGAGAGATTTAAAATACTGGACACTGGCGGTACCTTGACACTGAAGCTTCGCTATGAAATCCACATCGGCTGAAAAGATTCCAAGATAGCTCAGTAGCTCTCGCTGTCAAAGAATGCTGAGGGAAAAAACGCCATATCTCCTCCTGATAACAATAAAAGGAGAAAGGGAAAGCGTATACAATGAAAATCACAGTGAATACACACGAGTCGACTGCACTCATTATCTTGATTACATCTCGGACATGGTTGTAACACGCCTTACGACACAAAATAGTGCGGTATTTCAAGAATTTAGAGATGTCGTTCGTTGCTATACAGCCATAATCTCCGAAGATACACGGAATTCTAATTCTAAAAGCACTAATATTGTAATACAGTTTCCCTGATATTGAAGCTGTACTAATGTACTACGTAATAATGCACAGTCGCTTGGAAATACTCTGTAATTAAAGAAACTGGGGGAAACTTTTCGTTAGAGAATACCAGCGTAGCTAGTAATATCCTATGGTAGTCGTCGTGAAGATGGAGCTGAGCCACGATCTGTGTGTAGAACGAAATATACGAGGACTAAAAGAGGATCCATGAACGACTCTTTAGGATTTGACAAATTAATAGTATAGTGTAAAACTTCGTTTACTAACCGACACATGCAGAGCTACGAGTACTAAACACACCTACATCTCAGTACACACTGCATTTGTGCTACGAAATGCACGTCGGCTGAAAATCTTTCTTAATATCCTGTAACACAGCTTGCATGAATAATATTGACCAGTATTATATCCTCTTTGTGGATGGTACCAGTTACTGTCTGATGACGACCTTGTAAGCCGCAAACCGGTTCACGAAACAAATTAATTCTGTAGAACACAATCCGCTTGTGATGTTCATTGATAAATACGATGAGACGATTGAACGCATGGCTAACAATACATTCGTTCTCACTCTGTAAAGAATCCATAAAACAGGTGAACTTGATGTTGATGAAAAATAACGGTATTCCGAATATCTGTGAGCTTCACACGAGTTTTGTTTGGATAACTTAAAATCTGATACAACGAGACGGTTTTTCTTTTAGCGGTACGACAACCTTTGCACCTTTCCTACGTGCAGTGAAACTCTTTCAACAGCAAAGACTGCAACCTACCTAACGCTCTTCGGGAGAGAAAGCCAGCTAAATTAACTGTTCCCCGCCTGAGGCCGGTATTACGCAGCGAAATATCTTTGACAAAACTTTTATAGAAGTAGGATTACCCTCCAACTTTTATAGAGAATATAAGAAAAATAACTCGCACCCCCTTTCACCGTTAAAGGTTTTATGAATGATATCAGAGACAGTTCTTCTATACAGTCGAGTAAAGTGGCTTCAGAGTTGCGAATACAAACATCTAGCAATTAAAAAGAGAGTCCAACCGCCTGGAAAACAGACGAGACGAAAATGAAATAAAAAATGTAGCACCAAAATTAGTAATGAGAGATTTTTTTTCATTGTTTGTGAGCTTCGTATGAACTGCAGGTGATTTGCTAAATTAAGATGTGGCTGACGTGGAGATTCGCGCATAGGATTAACGGAACAAGCTTTTCGGCGTGGAATACCGGATGAGACGCGATGTACAGTAAAGACTGCTATCAACGGGACTCTCTTCGGGGAGAGAGAGAGAAATAGCAGGTTTCGTCTAAATTAACTGTTCCCTGCCTGACGGTTGCGAATGTAAATACTTCTCAATTAAGAGTTCGACCATTCGGGAGACGGGCGAAACTAAAGTAAAAAGAAAATAAACAAGGGGTGGCGTGGGATGAACGGTTGTTCGCGACTGACCGGATAATGAGGCAGTCCACGAGGAAGTGCCGTGCCGGCGGCTACGAGATCGACAACAGCGTGGGCGTCAGAAGACGACGCCGCCGGAGGGCGTCGGTAATTGGACGCGGGGAGGCACTCGTCGTGGCCGCAGGGCGGGCGTCGGTTTATAAATCGGAGAGCCGGCTGCCCCGTACACCACTCACCTGACCGGGAGTCGACGGGAAACCTCCTGCGAAGACGTCTGCAGCGGCTGCTGGGGATGGTGCACCGGCGCCTGGCGGGGCGAGCCACACGCGGGAGTCGCAGCACTGGGAGGAGGGCAAAGTTGAGGAAGCACTGTATGCACTCGGCACCACAACGCTCACTGACACCACTCGGACAGATCGCGCGCGCGCCCCACTCGGCGGAGTGCGTGGCTCGGCGTGGCGCGTGCTTCACACGCGGGCAGTCGCGGAGGGACTAGCGGGCAGAGGGGCCGCGCGTCGCGGGCCGCGCCGTGGCCGCCGCCTGCCCCCACCACCGCGGCGCCCGAGCCGGCCGGCCCGGCCCCAGTCGGCCGCAGCCGCCGCCGCCGCCGCCGCCGCCGCAGCCGCCACCGCCACCGCCGGCCGCCCTACCTGTCCACCGCAACTACCCGAAATGTGTCTCGCCGCGGAACCCCGGCATTATAACAGCATTATGCATCCCACCAGCGCGGCGCGGCCTTTTTCTCAGAAGGAGGCGGAAAGGCGTGAGAGCGCCCTGGGGGATTCCCACTATACGGGCGAGAGGGGGAGCCGCGGCGCGGCTCGGAGCCGGGCATCTCGGCGCTTAATGTGGCAGAGATTGATCGCTCACATCAAAGCCACACAGAGCAACACCTTCATTATCCGCCCGGGACCCCTGCCCCGTTCACCCCGCCAGCGAGCAGGTGCCCTGTTATGTTTATTTTATGCTGCGGGACGGCGGAAGAGGGTGTGCCCCATTTTACTATTATATACTGGCGCCGGCGCATTTTCTCGTTCTGGCTCTATCCCTCCCTCCCCCCACCCCCACATCTCTCCCCTCCCCCATTTCACTCCTTACCTTTTTTTGTCGTCGCCCCCGTGCCTGGCGGGCGGCGGTTCGTTATAAAGGAGGAGCGATTAACCGGCGTGTTGCGGGCCGGACAGGTTTCACACTCGGAGGCGACGGCCGGTGCGTGCGTGATGCGTGACGCGCCGCGTCAGCCGCGGGCGCCTCGTTTACCACCGCGCGACTGCCGACTGCGTTTCCGGTCTTTGCTCCTCCTCCTCCGTCCGCGGCCGCTTGCTCTTTATAGCTGTTCGCGCAGCCAGCAACTTCTGCGACTGCTAGTATATCTCGAGGCCGCTAGCCGAACAGTACAAAGGCAACCGAGGAAATCAGTCAGTGGTGCAACCTCTGAAAAGTCAAAATTATACACTAATGCCGTTTCTTCCTTCTCAGTTTACAGTTCTTTCAACCCTTCATTCCTGGAGTTTTAGCATCCGGAAACATCCCCTTAGAAAATTTTTTAAATGACACTGCTGGAAAACCACTTACCTTATTTGATTTTTTTATTTTCAAACAGCCGAGCAAAAATGAACGCACTCAGACATTACTCTCTTTACTTATTCTGATCAACAGTAAACTGACACACAATATATGGCCTACATAGGAAAATTTTTGTGGTTAAGCACGAAGTTTAAGCACTTGAACTTGCATAGCTGACACGGTGGCCGGTCGGTACCGTTGAGCCTTCATGGCCTATTCGGCCGGAGTTTTTAATAGGCCTTCCCATTGGTAACTGATCTAGGAATCAGTTGATCTTAATTTGACTGATGTCAGGCATCTTCTTCAATTTCAAGTAATTGTAACCTTTTTGTTCAGCTGTTACCTGTAATAACTTAGGAATGTGAGAGCATCTATGCCGGTCAATTATTTTAAGTGTGTTGATCGGAGCGATGTTCGCCAAGCCACACTTTACCTTTGAGCATACTTGACCTATATCGGTCAATAGTTTTTAAGTGTGTTGACTGGAGCGATGTTCGCCAAGTCACACTTCACATTTGAACATAATTGACCTATGTCGGTCAATAGTTTTTAAGTGTGTTGACTGGAGCGATGTTCTCCAAGTCACACTTTAGTTCAATGGCAGTGGTCACCAGGCCAGAATTATGATAGCACTGGTCCACGCACAGTTTTTACAGTATGTGTGTGGATCACCTCTATGAAGGCAAATTGAGTACCCCATTGCCGCCACATTATTCCCTACTGAAACGTCCCCTTAGAAAAATTAATGAATTACTGTGGTGGTAAACCCCTTACGCCATTTGATTTTCAAACAGCTGAGCAAAACTGAACGTACTCAGACAGTTCTCTCTTTACTTATTCTGATCATCACTAAACTGACACACAATATTTTTAGCGCAACGCAGTCTGACTTTCAATAATCCCTAAAAAAGAATCGCCCTGACTAACAATAACCTATACCTTTCATGAATCACTTACCTCACAAAAATCTTCGTTACTCAAACTACTGCAATACAGCGAGCGCCAATACTGCCAGCTAAATAAAACAATCTAACTACTGAAGGCACTAACTACTGATAGGGATAGTTAGCAAATGAAAGATTTTGATAGAGAACAAACAAAGTATTTTCCTTAATAATGTTCAAAATTCATCATATATATATATATATATATATATATATATATATATATCAGTTCATGATATCCAATATTACAAATTTACTCTTTCTGATGGACACACGTCCAGATCGTCCGCTCTCAAAATTCTGCCATCTCTCTCCCCACATGCACCACTGCCGGCGACTCACCTCCAACTACGCAAAGCTACGCGCTGTTCAGATCCAACTGCCCAACACTACGATAACGAAAATTCCAACAATGCAAACAAGCCACAGACTACACACAGCACAGTCAGTGATTTTCATACAGAGCGCTACGTGGCGTTACCAACATAAAACCTAAACAGCCTACTTACACCGTCATCCGTATTCTAAGTGATCGACTACGTTTCCTCCCCCCCCCCTCTCCTCCTCTTCCCCCTCCCCCCACCCCCTGAGATCCACCACAGTATCTTCTTTGACCATCTGTTATAATCCATTCCTTCTGAATTATCATGCCATTGTAACTTCTGCTTCTCAATGCTCCCTTACATTTTCATCATCTTCCACATTGGTTTCTTTCTGATGTGGTCTCATCTTGAGGTTCCAGCATTTTGTCCCCAGTAAACCATTTCCATGATTAACACTTGGTCTTTTTCCCAAACTACTGACCCAACTGTACATATGCATGCCAAGCATGTGGGTTCACTCTCAAAGTATGTGGACCGAATCGCCAGATAACGTTAGATGGCACAGACGCCGGCGAAATGCTGGATGAGTCACACACGAGGAAATATATTCCAAGGACTCCATATTGTTATGCAGAACAACTTAAGAAATGTTAGCATATGGTAAACGCCCCTTAAGATCAAGATCCGGCCGATTGGTCCATTTATCCAATGGAGCAACCAGTGTGCACCTGATGGTGATGCTTGGTCGCTGAAGTTTAAGCTCTTACCGGGAACTGTGCTTGAACTGGAGACCAAGACTCGGGATGCACAAATCGCTGGTGTATAATGATCAACAGCTACCCCAGGTGACATTGTCAGCTGGACTTCGCATCGAGCCCAACTGGATGTTGAGGCCTCAACAACCAATTCGAAAGTGAAATTTTGTCAACTGGCCTCTGGGTTGGGTTGTTTTGGGGAAGCAGACCAAACAGCGAGGTCATCGGTCTCATCGGATTATGGAAGGATGGGGAAGGAAGTCGGCCTTGCCTGGAGCGATTTAGATAAATCACGTAAAACCTAAATCAGGATGGACGGAGGCGGGATCGAACCGTCGTCCTCCCGAATGCGAGTCCAGTTTGCTAACCACTGCACCACCTCGCTCGGTCAACTGGCCTCACAAACGATTCTAACAAATTTTTTAGTAACCATACTGGTATCGAAAAGGAAGATGAGAGAGAGAAGGTTGAAACACTGAATTCAGTACTAGCCTACGCAATTATACTCCTAAACTGATTCACTAAGATGATCATAAGAAGGTTGCTGCTATCACTCATTGTACAATGCCGAAATGGTTGATTTTGATATATATGATGGAAAAATAGAAAAAAAACAGTGGAACTTCAATTTGGACAGCATGAAATATCCATCTGGTTCTACAGTGGTTAACCCTGATAATTTACTCAACTCTTAGCAACGAATAAAAATCGCAAAAGACTGCAGACCATTCCCGCCATCAGGTAGAGTTATTCTTCAAGTGACGAACAGATGCGCATAATTACAGCGATAAATTCCTGACGTCAGAGTGTGTTTAGAGTTACGAACATGGTTCTTCTAAGGCATTATAACTTTTTGGTCGACGAATTTCTCTTTTATACAAATCAACATAGATTCCGTAATGAGAGATTATTCGTCGACAAAATTCCGACTGCTGTTGACAAAGGCGTCCAGCTTCGTGCAGCATTACTTACGTTCAGAAGGTATTCGTTACCGCTCGGCACTGTCGTATTTTGAAAAAAATACAAGGATACTGTGTATAGTACTACACTGAAGAGCCAAAGAAACTGGTACACCTGCCTTATATCATGTAGGGCAGCCGCGAGCACGCAGACGTGCTGCAGATCTCGACTAATAACTGAAGTAGTGCTGGAGGGAATTGGACCATGAATTCTGCAGGACTGTCCATAAATCTGTAAGAGTACGAGAAGCTGGAGATCTCTTCTGAACAGCACGTTGCGACGCATCCCAAACATGCTCAATAATGTTCGTGGCTGGGGACTTCCGTGGGCAGCGGTAGTCTTTTTAAACTCAAAAGAGTGTTTCTGGAGCCACTCTGTAGCAAGTATGGACGTGCGGGGTTTCGCATTGTACTGCTCGAATTGCTCAAGCTCTTCGGAATACACAATGAACATGAATGGATGCAGGTGATCAGACAAGATGATTACGTAAGTGTCACCCGTCAGAGTCGTATCTAAGCGAATTAGGATCCCATGTCACTCCAACTGCACACGCCCCACACCACTAGAGAGCCTCCACCAGCTTGAACGGTCCCCTGTTGACATGCAGTGTCCATGGATTCATGAGGCTGTCTCCACGTCCGTATACGTCCATCCGCTGGATACAATTTGAAACGAGACTTGCCCGACCATGAAATATGTTTCCAGTCATCAACAGTCCAATATCGGTGTTGACAGGCCCGGCCAGGGCGTAAAGGTTCGTGTCGTGCAGGCATCAAGGGTGCACGAGTGGGCCTTCGGCTTCGAAAGCCCACATCGATGATGTTTCGTTGAATAGGTTGCACGCAGACACTTGTTGATGGCCCAGCATTGATATCTGCAGCAATCTGTGGAAGGGCTGCACTTCTGTCACGTTGAACGATTCTCTTCAGTCTTAATTGTTCCCGCTCTTTTCAGGATCTTTTTCCGGCTGCAGCGGTGTCGGAGATTTGATGTTTTACCGGATTCCTGACATTTACGGTACACTCGTGGAATGGTCGTACTGGAAATTCCCCACTTCATCGCTACCTCGGAGATACTGTGTCCCATCACTTGTGCTCCGACTATGGCACCATTTTCAAACTCACATCTTGATAACCTGGCATTGTAGCAGCATTACCTAGTCTAACAACTGCGCCAGACACTCGTTGTCTTATATAGGCGTTACCGACCGTAGCGCCGTATTCTGCCTGTTTACATAACTCGGTATTTGAGTGCGCATGCCTATAACAGTTTCTTTGGCGCTTCAGAGTTATATTTCTTATTAGCTTTTGGACTTCCTTACAGATAGGACCATCATGTGGTTATAAATCCAGAACTAAAACGACCAATCAAATCAGAATAATTAATCCCCAGTGATAAATGAGGTATACAGCGGTACAATTGAATGCCAGTACATAACTTACATAGATTACATTTTTATACTAAACTGGATGTTCACCTAAATAAGAGGCTAGTATGTAACATACTGTACTGTGCTGTAAGTAAGAAGGCACGCAAAGGGTCACGTTAGCCAGCAGGAGGGGCGACCCCAGGAAAATTCATGGAAGGGACTGGTCAACAGTTGCGAGGAACAACGCCAGGCGAACAGACGGGCTAAAGCTTTCATGAGACCGCCCTTGGGTACAGGACACCAAGAGCCACAATGCAGATACTATCTCACGTGGTGCAGGGACACTGGCAGAGCCTGTTTTAACAACCATCAACTGGAAGGAGGAGATGTGCCATTTTTGACAGACCCTGAATAATGCTTTTGTGAACAGAACTATAAAAAAATGGGCCTTCTTTGAAATATGCTGACCGCTACAGATAAGATCTGCAAGTGGAGTGAGGACCAAATGTAAGTTTACACAGGCAGGATGCAGGATGGTATCTAGAGATATACAAAGTGGCCCTGTCGATCTTACATTATGAACCAGGAATTCGCTATGATTGAAAATTGATTTGATAACACTGATAATGCTGAATTAATACCTTGGCAAGCCCGGTCAAGGGATCTGGGGTCTGATTCTAATAAACACGTGTCAGATTAAACAATTAAACTTGTGAAGTCACACCATTTGTGATTACCAAAAGATTAGTATACAAAAGCAGATAGGACAATAGAAACGAATGAGTTTTTATCTATGGTTGGAGTTGAAAACATGTAAACTGTAAGCAAGTTTGCTTTAAGAAAGTCTTCAGAATGAAGCTCGAAATTACTGAAACTCAGTAAAAATGTCTTGAATGTCTCTACAGTTAATCTCATTGTCATATCTAAATGTCTTTCCCCACATTTTTCTTCTCTATTGACATATCCTCTGCACAACTTAGAAGCATGTTTGGAATCGTTGTCCTGCTGCAGAAGAAATCCACGACTAAGAAGTCCTTTGCCGAATGGGCCTGCATTGTTGATCAGTATTGTGTGATATACTTTCTTCTTCAATGTTCCATTAATTCTCACTACATCACCGACTTTACCACTTGCAAAACTTCCGCACAGCAGACTTAGATTCGTCCACGAGAAACACCTTGGATCATTGCTGCACACTCCACTTTTTATGTTGCTGTGCATACTGCAATCGTTTCACCTTAATGTTTTAGCGTAATGCAGGGTTTTTAGTCGCTATACATCCCTTTGAACCTTGTTCATGAAGGCGGCATTGAACTGTTGAGACGGAGACTGGAGCTACTCACACGCTATTTACTTTGTCGGAGTTTCAGGTGCAATAGGAGTCCTCTGACGCTTAGCCTGTTCACATATGAACTGATCTTCCCTGTATGATGTTGTTCAACATCGTGAAACACTTGCGTTGGCGTTGATTTGCTTTAATCGCTGCAACGTATACACCACTTTAGGTTGGACCACGCCTACTTATGTTGCTATTTTCTGTCCAGAATAGTCTTCCTGATGCAGAGCTCCAATTACAGCACGTTTTTAAATTCCAATCTCCTGGTTCCGTCCATTAGAAGGTAATATGGTATAAACCCGATGAAGGCCGGCCGATGTGGCCGTGCGGTTAAAGGCGCTTCAGTCTGGAACCGCGTGACCGCTACGGTCGCAGGTTCGAATCCTGCCTCGGGCATGGATGTGTGTGATGACCTTAGGTTAGTTAGGTTTAATTAGTTCTCAGTTCTAGGCGACTGATGACCTCAGAAGTTGAGTCGCATAGTGCTCAGAGCCAAACCCGATGAAGAATACGGACAAATAACTACATGCACACAGTGTGCTGTAAGCTAAAACGAACTGATTGATACTCAGACAACAGAACGAATAAATCCTTTCGAATGGAATCGCCATAGGTAAAGGCACGCCAGTGTTGTGTGTACTTATCAGCGCCCCTCTAGGCGAACAATCAGTCAAATACGCAGCAGAGACGCTTAGTCTTTACATGTTTGTACCTGTTTATTTATCGGAATGAGGATATGATAGAATTTGAAAAACGAAATCCCTGTTTTAACCACAAATCCATGCTTGTGACATGCGATTGGAAACTTCTGACCCATAATGCAACTTCACCCGAACAGCCAAGCAGCTCTGAAATCTCTATAAGCCTCAGCAACCAAATCAAAGATATTTTCAATAAATTAAAATAAGTTCTAGATAAAGTCTCAAGTACAAAGGTCAACATAATTCCGTGTGGAGAGATTAACATCAACACTGATATCATAAATGAATCCACCAGCAACCTCATAAATATCCTTCAAAGTTTTGGCATGTGCCTGTTGGTCAATAGCGCAACAAGGGTCTCTACGACTGCATCAGTAATTGACAATGTGGCCACAAATATGGACAAGGGAAAATGTGATGTAGGTGTAAAAGATCTCGGACTATCACACCATCTCTGTCAAATAACAACACTAAAATCAGGAATCAAATCATTCCCTAAACTACAAGCCTACAAACGACATCCATCAGATATCAAAATAAAAGATTTTTCAAAAGAACTAGCGAAACAAAGCTGGAATGAAGTGTATAAGGAGATCAATGTGAATATAATATCCTCTAAATTCTCCGCATTATTTACATTAAACTTTTAAAAGACATTTCCAAAAGTATACATGTCTGTATCAACATCTCACAAAAACAGATGTATAACGGCAGGTACTAAGAAATCCTCCCAGACACTTAAATACCTCCGTTCCTTGAAAAAGAGTTGCGATGATCCAGACTTCTTAAATTTCTTCATAGATACGAAAAGATCTATAGGAAAGTGCTGATTGTTGCAAAAAGTCATTTAATGACAAAATAATGTATAATGCAGAGAATAAAAGCAAAGCAGTCTGGGATGTTATAAAAAAGGAAACGGGGAGAGGCAAACAAACGCAGAATAACATACTGCTAAGGGAGGGAGATATGGTAATAAATGATCCACAACACTTAGCGAACAATGTAAACCAGACTTTTTCAAGTATTGCAGACAAGTTACAGCAAAAAGTTCCCGAAACGAATATAAAAACTGTAAATAATGTTGCACTAAATAGAATGGTGTTACTTCCAACCACAGAGCATGAAGTCAATAAAACTGTTCAAAAACTAAAAAATAAAATGTTAGCAGGCTTAGATGAAGTACCAATGTGTGTACTGAAACAATGCATAGAGGTTACACAAGGCCCCTTAACAAATACAATAAATGAATACTTCATATCAGGGACATTTCGAGAGCAGTTAAAACAGGCAAGAGTTGTACCTTTTGTGGTGTCACCGCCAGACACCACACTTGCTAGGTGGTAGTTTAAATCGGCCGCGGTCCATTATTACATGTCGGACCCGCGTGTCGCCACTGTCAGGATCGCAAACCGAGCGCCACCACAAGGCAGGTCTCGAGAGACTGACTAGCACTCGCCCCAGTTGTACGACGACGTTGCTAGCGACTACACTGACGAAGCCTTTCTCTCATTTGCCGAGAGACAGTTAGAATAGCCTTCAGCTAAGTCCATGGCTACGACCTAGCAAGGCGCCATTTGTACCATTGCATGTATCTCAAGATAGTCACTTGTATCATCAAGAATGCTGTATACCAAAGGACAATATAAAAGTTAAGTGTTCTAGTAGCTAAGTTATTTTCTTTATCACATTCATAACTTATCCTGTTCCAGACTTCACGCCAGACGGCGTGAGTTGACGCGTGCCCTTTCGGCTACTTCACTGTGGACTGGCTGCCTTGTCAGTCCACTACACCTTTGCTTAAGAAAGGTAATGCAGGAGACATAGAAAATTACCGGCCCATTTCCCTGCTGTCACCATTCTAAAAAATAATAGCGCAGTTATGAAAGAGTAATGAATTATCTGAATAAACACAATCTGATGGCTGACCATGGGAACTTTAGGAAACACCTGTGTACATTGGACATATGGAAAAAAGCCCCTAAATGCAGGCTGTGTAGTATGGGGGACTGCACCATTGCGAAGCTCTGGAGATCCAAAGCGGAAAATCTTTGGGTCATCAATTCCTGAAGAAATTGTAGCTGACAGAGACATAGTAAATGGTCTCTAGCTGTTCTTTAAGGATACTGGGTGGTTATTCAACAGTGAAAGAAAGTGACTTTTGTATCTTCTTCTGCGTAGGTATGACACAGTTGATGATCAGTCACACTGACGGTGACGCAGGAAGCTCTGAAACAACCAGGCGGTATCTGAGGTGACGGAGGAGCTTACGAATTGAACTGCAAACATAAAACGAGTCCAGAACGTAGCAAAGTCGTCTTAACCGTATACAACAGCACAGGAAGCAATCGAGATTACAAACGTAGTACAGGAATGGTGAGAACTCTACTATTCCATGTCACATACGAGGTGTGGCTGTAAAATAACGGGGTACTGCTGTAAAGCATTTTATTTCAAAAACAGTGATTGTCACTCTCAGTATACTCCTCCATTGATGGGAACAGACCTGGTAGTCCTCGTGTGTGAGCTCCTAGATAACATGTCCCTCTTTTTTCTTTCACTCTGTAAGTAGGCTGTTTAGGTTTTTTTATTGGTAACGCCACCTCAGTATGAAAATCACCGGCTGTGCCGTGTGCAGTCTGTGGCTGCTTTGCATTGTTGTAATACTCAACCATTGTAGTGTTAGGCAGCTGGCTGTGAACAGCGCGTAACGTTGCGCAGTTGGAGGTGAGCCGCCAGCAGTGGTGGATGTGGGGAGAGAGATGGCGGAGTTTTGTAATTTGTTATGAACTGCTATATATGATATTAAGGTAAATACATTGTTTGTTCTCTATTAATATCTTTCATTTGCTAACTATCCCTATCAGTAGTTAGTGCCTTCAGTAGTTTGAATCTTTTATTTAGCTGGGAGTAGTGGCGCTCGCTGTATTGCAGTAGCTTGAGCAGCGAAGATTTTTGGTGAGGTAAGTGATTTGTGAGACGTATAGTTTAATGTTAGTCAGGGCCATTCTCTTGTAGAGAATTTTGAAAGTCAGATTGCGTTGCGCTAAAAAATATTGTGTGTCAGGTTAAGCACAGTCGTGAAATATTGTTGAAAGGGGACGTTTCATATGTCGACCCTTAGCCGAGGATACCTCACTGGAATCTTCTGATTTTTTCTTATAGTTTGTGTAATTAGTGTAGCTTTTGTTTATTGCTAGCGCGTAATTGTAGAGAGAATTTCCATTGTAGTTGTAGTTTTTCATTGTTGTACAGTAAAACAGTTGTGGTATGCATGTAGATTTGCACCAAGTATTTCGCAGCTGCAATTAACTAGATATTATTTTCAGTGTTATGTTAATGTGTTCTCTTATTTTTGCTCTTCAAATTGAGTTTTTCTGTGTTGTCGTGTGAAATACTGTGACAATAATGGCGTGTGAAAAACGTAACACTAGGCTCCAAAGTAAATTGAGAAATGACAGTGAAGACGAAAGCAATATGTTAGCGCCGCAGAATAATGAATTAACTAATGTTAATAGTAGTAATTTGGTAATTGCGCATAGGGAAATGGAGCGGGTTTCAAACAATGGCGTGGACAGTGAAACAATTAGTGAAGAGGGAAGCATTATCGATCGATCGGTCGGCAATAGCTCGGCTCAGGAATCCGAAATGACGCGACACGATCTCGCAAATACTGTAGATTCAGGTTTTGGATCCTCACCGTTTTCTCAAATAAGTCAAGACACATTTTCTGCTTGTCAAAATGTGAATGTTTCCAGTGCAAATTCACTGCCGAAAAGCACTGAGGAACATGTTACAGACACCAGTGCATTGTTATTACAATTAATACAACAAATGGGACAAACACAACAAAAGCTTCAAAAGTTAGACACAATGGAACAAAATCTTCGAAAGTTAGACACAGTGGAACAAAATCTCAAAAAGTTAGACACCACACTTGAACAAACACGTGAGGATTTTACTAATGAGTTACATCACATTGAATCGAAATGTCAAAAAGTCTGTAATGACGTAAAAACACAAATTTGTGAGCATTTCCAACCTATTTTTTCGCGTCATGAAAATGCACTACAGAATCACGAAGCAGCCATAAAAGAACTGCAAACTACTGTTCATGAAAATCATGAGACCTTGCAAGCTAAATTTGACTCAGTTGCATCTACCGATTCGGTTATGCAACTTGCAAAAACTCAGGAAAACTTGAAGGACACAGTAGATTCGATTTCAACACAAATGGACACTCTGAAACTTGGTTCAGAAAAACACACTGAGGAAATGTGTTCACTATCGGAGAAAGTAGGCGAACTTTCGGATCAGGTCACTAACTTATCTACAAAGGTAGATGATGATCTGAATGGCACAAGACCTGTAGCCTTCACTGACACAGAAGAGTATGAACAAATTAGAAAATTCAAACAAAATCAAAATCAAATCAATACACAGTACAAAAGAGAAATCCGCGAAGTACAAGATCAGCTGACACAGGTAATACAAGAATTACATATTTCAGAGGACACTCGCGCCCCAACACGGGAAGAGGGACTTAGAAATACGGAACAGCCACAAAATAATAACACAGGGCATTTCGGAAGTTATGAAAGAAACTGGCAATGCGCACCGAATTTTGAGATGGAACGGCCGACACGACCTAACAATGAGCGATATGCGACTCGCCGACATGATGACTTTGACTATAAGCTGTTCATTACTACACGTAAATTCAAAACGTTTAAGAATTCTGCCAACGACATTCATCCACAAGCGTGGCTCGATCAATTCTCTCATTGTTTTCCCCCCAACTGGTCATTAGAACACAGATTAGAATTTATGTGTGGCTATTTAGAGAATGAACTAGCTGTAAGAATGCGTTCGGTCATTCACGATTGTCATAGTGAAGGAGAATTTTACCATGCCTTCCTCTCAGCATATTGGTCTCAAACCACACAAGACCGAGTAAAACATGGCATCATAATGATGAAACATTTCGAACAATCTGAATTCTCCAGTCTTGTGAAATATTTTGAAGACATGTTGCACAAGAATCAGTACCTGTCAAACCCATACAGCCCCTCAGAACTCATCCGCATTTGCTTAATCAAACTGCCTGAACATTTGCGACACATTATTTTGGCAGGACGTTGCAAAGACGACATTGAAGCATTTCAAGGACTCTTACAAGAACTGGAAATTAACACTGACAATCGCGGAACGCACGAGCACAACAATTACAGATCACATCCGTCGCAATTCCGCGATGAAAGAAATAATAACTGGACGCGACAAGGCTATTCTCACAACACAAATCGTGACCGAAACAGACACCACCCGTATAACAACCGTTGGCAGAGTAGTAATAATTACAGGGAAAGATCACCTCTCCGCGGTAATGACTATCACAGAGACAATCAGAGAAACAGACAATATGGGAACCAAAACAATTATTATTACAAGGGAGACAGAATACTTTCAGACGCAACAGTTCAGCGCGCAGTTACGATTCAGGGAGAAATTCTCCACCACATGACCGACAAACAAGAAACTATGTAGACTACCGACAAAACGACAGACCTGAATTGCATCAGAACTGGCGGGATTCAAACAGGGCATGGCCTTCTCGTCAGAGTGAATTTGCAGAAGTTAGGTCTCCTAATCCCAGTAACGGCGCGCGCCAACAAAGAGACAGACAATGACTCGCACAGCAGGCAGCCACGTGCGCCCGCTGTCTCCGAGAAAAATAACATAAGACGCTAGCCTTGAGAAAAAATTTTAGCATTCTTTACTGATGTATACAACATGATAATTGCGTTGAAGATGAAACTCTGCGTACTAGGAAGAGTAAAGGTTTACACCATATTTCACATGTAAAACCGTTTATTGAAAGATAATCTGCTTTTAAACTTTGTCTTTGCCATAAAACTTTTCACTTCACATTTCTAGTATGCTTTGTCAGACTTAAGAAACTGTTAACATGCAACAATGTTTGAAGTTAAACATCCAGTCTAGAACGTAGGGAACATTTTTAAACAGAAATTACCAATGTATTGTTATAGTGAACAGACGACACAGTGTTGTATTTGTACATTCTTGCTTGTTAGCTGCACGATTACGTAACGACTATCAGGCTTACATAGGACACATACTGGTAAATGAGATTTTAATGCAACATTTTGGTTTACTTGAAAATACATTCTGGGTTTAAAGTACTTTCTGTGAGATACCAGATGACACAGAGGTTAGTTTATGTGACAGCTACACGATTTTAGCACGACGCTACTAATGTGTGACACAATTCATCTTGTTGCTTTTGTGGTGTATCTGTTTTATATCTGCACAGTTTTCTGAATTCTTCAGGAAAGAAAAACATGTTTTAGTAGTAACTTTTGTGGTATGGCAACAATGAGACAGCCTTTTTCGTGGCACAACAATACGTTACAGTACAGTACTTTCTTCATCACAACAATAAGCGTAATAACTAAGATATCTATACGCAAAGCATTTCACTTTTGTTTAGCATGAGGTAAGTACATTGACTTCTGCAGAACTTAGCTTTCGGAGGACGATAACTACGACACTTCCACAGAGATTATGTTGCGACAAGACGCACAGTTTAGCGCTACAGTACACGCATTTGAGTGATTAATCTTATACTTAAAACACTTACTTTTAAAGATTTTTTAATTACAAAGAAGGTTTTCCGTGATACATTTCATTCCATTGCTGTAATCTGTAACACCTGAGGGTATAATTACATTAATCCTCAGGGGGGTACACGCTTACTTTGTGTACCATGTGTTTGGCACGCACAAGGAGCCCTAGCTAATATGGTATTTGCTTATACAACTTTACACATCGGTACCATATTTCTCCAACACAGTATTACACAGCTATCAGATCATTTAACTGAGAGAGACAAACATTTTTTTTACTACGTCAGTGACAGATGTTTACGTAATTACACAGTTGAATAACTTCATACGTATGAAATTGTATTTTGTCTGTACTTTGTAAACTGTTCATATTTTTTCGGAACCATTGTGATACAATGTGAGCTTTGAATGATGTGTTTGGTATGGAATCATGATTTTAAAGTACGTTTGAGGCAGATGACACTTTTGAAATGAGCAGAGAATTTGTTTTAGGTTTTGAAACTATTGGAGGAAGCTACGACGATTTTGAGATTTGACTGAGGTGTTATGATGTTATTTTTTACGACGACGATGTGTATTATGTTGTTGAGGTATGTTTATGATTAGTAAGCTAATGTTATATGAAGAATTTGATTATGCTATGTATCTAATGATGAAGTATTGAAGAAGCGTCGACGAATTTGTATATGTGTAATAAGGTAAGGAGTAATGAGTAGCGGTTAGGAACTCTGCCTTGTGAAGACGTATGTTGGAAACCAAGAATCGTACTTTTAGAATTATGAAATGTGTGTAAATGCGTGAATGTATCACAATGCCGACGAAAATTTTTTGGACACTGTTATATTCATGGGATTTTGTTTTTACAGGTTTGCAACGCTAATTCTTGACCTGTGAAATATTTTTATTTAAGACTGCCATTGTAGCGGAAACTGCTGTCGTAAATATTTCCGTACGAAAGTTAAGTGACCACCTGCACGTAATACGTCGTGGGCACACAGCTGTGTCAGACACCTGGGCGACAGCCGCCCGAACAAAAAAAAAAACCATTAGCCTTCCAGCGGCACAGGTAGAAGAAAAAAGAGGCCATTATAATCGCTATTGACGTTCCTTTGTAGAAAGCATCGCAACATTTCACGGCTATTGTCGTGCTAATTGAGAGAAATGCCATATGGCTAGTGAATGATGTTTCACGCCTTGCTTTGCCCATTTTGTTTAATATCTAGTTTCTAGCTGCACTGCAGCACTGGTTAAAATAAAATTTTATAGATGTACTAATATAAATATTTTCTGTCTGCAGATCTATTAAATAATAATTTTGTAATCCACATTCTTCGAAAAAGGAGCTCTTGGAATGGAAAGAACAATAAGAAGGGACTAATACCAGGAACTGCATACATAATTTTCTTTTCAACTACTGAGTAATTTTTTGTAGAATTAGTTTTTGTGGTGCACCACTTTAATTACTTAGACATTAAGATGTGATTATACATTTCCCTTATCTGCATTGTTATCTTTAGTGTACTATTTTTTCTGCTTGAGCTATGTCATATTTAGGTATAAGTTGCTGCTGTTTGCCAGGCATAGTGTTATTGAATTTGATTTTGTATTATTCTGTTAAGCCAGTTTTACTAATGATTTATTTTTATATTTTTATTGTTTGCTGCACATTGCCTTAGATTAGTTGTAATATTACAATTGCTTTGCTAATTTCTTAATACTGCTTGCTTCGCAAATCTGCGTTTTTTTTTCATTGCTGTTTATATTAATTGTTTTATGTGATGCTGCATTGCCTCGTCCCTTGGTATATATATCTGAGCTCAGTAGATTTAAGTTAGCTTAAGAGGGGGTAGACTATATAAGAAACTAACTATGATGAATTGGAAGAAATACATTGAAAATCTATAAGAAAATGGTTTGGCCAAAACAGTATTTTGAAATAGGATATGAACCAAAAAAAAAGTAGGGTTTAGGGACAACAGGTTTAGGTAGGATTTTCTTGGAAATAAATGATGAAGTAAGATAATGGAAAATAAATAATGAGGTAAGAAATATGTGAACATATATATATATATATACAGAAAGCATGCTTGAATAGGATTTTTTTGGTGGAAACAAATGTGGAAATAAGACGAAAGATCTATGGAATGAAGTTTTGGGTTGGACTGCAGTACCAAAAGTTACACTGAAAACGAACCCTGTCCTTTCCATTGTGTTATCCCACTATGTGTTTGTGTACCCTTGTGTATTTGTTTTCTTCCTGTCTTTGTGTAGTTTCATAGAATTTTTTCTTCTTCTAATACTAAGCTACATTCACTATGATGAGGAATACTGTGATCCTCAAATATAATTTGCATTGATAATATGTTATTTACTTTGTAAAGATGATTAGACATTTATCTGTTCTTCAGCAAGGGACTGGATAACAGCATTGCTGGTTCTAAGGACAATTCCAAAAACTTTGTGACTCCACAAGTGGTGGTTATGGACTTGCTATATTATCCGCAAGACTCTTCAATGGTGATTGTGCACCTGCACAGTCACAACAGTGGGTCTGCACCTCTGGTGGCCCACCAGTACCGTCATTTCTACAAGGACTACAGTGGGTCTGCACCTCTGGTGGCCCACCAATACCATTATTTCTACAAGGACTACAGTGGGTCTACACCTTTGATGACTCACCAGTACCATTATTTCTACAAGGACTGCAGTGGGTCTGCGCCTCTGGTGGCCCACCAATACCGTAATCTCTACCAGGACTACAGTGGGTCTGCTCTGTGATGACCTACCCACCAATACTCTTCAAAACTTCGACTGACTCCGCTGTGGGTTTGCTCTGTTGTGGCCCATTACCTGTCAGCATGTCAAGAGTCAGCACTGTCTTTCCGTTGGAAGGACAACGATACTTCTTCAAGACTGCAGGGAAATCCACTACTTCCGTGTGCATTTTCTTTTACTGCTCAGACTTTGAGAAAAACACTGCAATGTGATGAATGATCAGGACTGTCTTTATGGACTGTGAGAAAATTTTAGCTTTTGACCAACATTGTATCAATAAGTGTGTACATTTGATTTCTTTGTTATTGTAATTACGATTATGAAAAATTTTAACAAATATATATTGGCCAGTGCCCAACAAAATTTGTAAAATTTTTTTGTGGGGAGCATGGGGGCTATGTAAGTAGGCTGTTTAGGTTTTTTTATTGGTAACGCCACCTCAGTATGAAAATCACCGGCTGTGCCGTGTGCAGTCTGTGGCTGCTTTGCATTGTTGTAATACTCAACCATTGTAGTGTTAGGCAGCTGGCTGTGAACAGCGCGTAACGTTGCGCAGTTGGAGGTGAGCCGCCAGCAGTGGTGGATGTGGGGAGAGAGATGACGGAGTTTTGTAATTTGTTATGAACTGCTATATATGATATTAAGGTAAATACATTGTTTGTTCTCTATTAATATCTTTCATTTGCTAACTATCCCTATCAGTAGTTAGTGCCTTCAGTAGTTTGAATCTTTTATTTAGCTGGGAGTAGTGGCGCTCGCTGTATTGCAGTAGCTTGAGCAGCGAAGATTTTTGGTGAGGTAAGTGATTTGTGAGACGTATAGTTTAATGTTAGTCAGGGCCATTCTCTTGTAGAGAATTTTGAAAGTCAGATTGCGTTGCGCTAAAAAATATTGTGTGTCAGGTTAAGCACAGTCGTGAAATATTGTTGAAAGGGGACGTTTCAACTCCTTCAGTGGAATGAAATCCTATTAATGCAAATTTGACCTTAGGGAACAGATAAAAGTCACTTGATGGTAGAGCAGGAGAATGACGTGGAGGGTCTAATACTGCGACGCTGTAGTTCGCTGGAAACTACGCTACTGGTAATTACAATTGCTACACCAAGAAGAAATGCAGATGATAAACGGGTATTTATTGGACAGATATATTCTACTAGAACTGATATGTGATTACATTTTCACGCAATTTGGGTGCATAGATCCTGAGAAATCAGTGCCCAGAACAACCACCTCTGGCCGTAATAACGGCCTTGATACGCCTGGGCGTTGAGTCAAACCGAGCTTGGATGGCGTGTACAGCTACAGCTGCCCATGCAGCTTCAACACGAGACCACAGTTCATCACGAGTAGGGACTGGCGTATTGTGACGAGACAGTTGCTCGGCCACCATTGACTAGACGTTTTCAATTGGTGAGAGATCTGGAGAATGTGCTAGTCAGGGCAGCTCTCGAACATTTTATGTATCCAGAAAGGCCGGACAGGACCTGCAACATGCGGTCGTGCATTATCCTGCTGAAATGTAGGGTTTCGTAGGGATCGAATGAAGGGTAGAGCCACGGGTCGTAACACATCTGAAATGAAACGTCCACTATTCAAAGTGCCATCAATGCGAACAAGAGGTGACCGAGACGTCTAACCAATAGCACCCCATACCATCACGCCGGATGATACGCTAGTATGGCGATGACGAATACACACTTCCAATGTGCGTTCACCGCGATGTCACCAAACACGGATGCGACCATCATGATGCTGTAAACAGAACCTCGATTCATCCGAAAAAATTACGTTTTGCCACTTGTGCACCCGGGTTCGTCGTTGAGTACACCATCGCAGGCGCTCCTGTCTGTGATGCAGCGTCAAGGGTAACCGCAGCCATGGTCTCCGAGCTGATAATCCATGCTGCTGCAAACGTCGTCGAACTGTTCGTGCAGATGGTTGTTGTCTTGCAAACGTCTCCATCTGTTGACTCAGGGATCGAGACGTGGCTGCAGGATCCGTTACAGCCATGCGGATAAGATGCCTGTCATCTCGACTGCTAGTGGTACGAGGCCGTTGGGATCCAGCACGGCGTTCCGTATTACCCTCCTGAACCCAACGATTCTTTATTCTGCTAACAGTCATTGGATCTCGACCAACGCGAGCAGCAATGTCGCGACACGATAAACCGCAATCGCGATAGGCTACAATCCGACCTTTATCAAAGTTGGAAACGTGATGGTACGCATTTATCCTCCTTACACGAGGCATCACAACAACGTTTCACCAGGTAACGCCGGTCAACTGCTGTTTGAGTATGAGAAACCGGTTGGAAACTTTCCTCATGTCAACACGTTGTAGGTGTCGCCACCGGCGCCAACCTTGTGTGAATGCTCTGAAAAGCTAATCACTTCCGTATCACAGCATCTTCTTCGTGTCGGTTAAATTTCGCGTCTGTAGCACGTCATCTTCGTGGTGTAGCAATTGTAATGGCGAGTAGTTTAGTTTTCACACTCACTATGATGTTAGGTAATGTTTGTGATTCTATGAGTTCCCTGTTTTTCTTATTCTCCATTAGTCATCTTCTTTCACTGATCCATAATTTTTTATGAGTACTTTATTTTCTAAAGTAACGAGTTTTTTCTCTTTTTATTTTCATTTCTTAATTTTTTATTTCTGTTTTATTTTGGTCAATGTACATTTCTCTCCTGCGTAGCACACTGTTGGTTTGATGATGGTCTGATATATTCTTAATTTTGCCCATCTGGAAAGTAGCTTAGGTCTTATGGTGTTACGTATACCTCCCAGATATCTTCCCCGGGCTAGAATTGACGTTACGATCGTTTGCTCTATAAGTGCTGTTGGTTGATATTGACGCTGAGGTAAGTGAATGTGTCTGTCTTCTGTGTTGTTAGGTTCCTTACTGTTAGATGGTTTGATCCTAACTGAGCTCTTCTACCTTTCACCATGAACTTTGTTTTATTTTCATTTATACTTAGGCCTAGTTTCTTAGCTTCTTCCACGAGTACAGTTCCCATTTTCTCTGGGTCCTCCATTCTGTTTCCTATCACCACAATATCATCCCCGAAAGCCAGAACATGTAACTTTTTCTCTATGGTGACTCCTGCAGATTCTTGTGTTATTCTCCTCAAGGTTTTGGTTGCTTGCCAAATTGAAGAGGGTTGGTGATATAATATCTCACTGTCTCACTCCTGATTTTATCTCAAATGTTTCTGGGAGTTCCCCCTGTACTTTCACTCTACTCTTTGATTCCATCACACGCTTTTTATTATCTTTATCAGCTTGTCCGGTGTCCCACACTCTGCCATTATCCTCCACATCTCCTCTTCCCTATACTGTCATATGCTTTGTTGAAGTCTATAAACATACAAAAGGAATCCTGATGGTGCTCCCAGATCTTGTCTACACTCCTGGAAATGGAAAAAAGAACACATTGACACCGGTGTGTCAGACCCACCATACTTGCTCCGGACACTGCGAGAGGGCTGTACAAGCAATGATCACACGCACGGCACAGCGGACACACCAGGAACCGCGGTGTTGGCCGTCGAATGGCGCTAGCTGCGCAGCATTTGTGCACCGCCGCCGTCAGTGTCAGCCAGTTTGCCGTGGCATACGGAGCTCCATCGCAGTCTTTAACACTGGTAGCATGCCGCGACAGCGTGGACGTGAACCGTATGTGCAGTTGACGGACTTTGAGCGAGGGCGTATAGTGGGCATGCGGGAGGCCGGGTGGACGTACCGCCGAATTGCTCAACACGTGGGGCGTGAGGTCTCCACAGTACATCGATGTTGTCGCCAGTGGTCGGCGGAAGGTGCACGTGCCCGTCGACCTGGGACCGGACCGCAGCGACGCACGGATGCACGCCAAGACCGTAGGATCCTACGCAGTGCCGTAGGGGACCGCACCGCCACTTCCCAGCAAATTAGGGACACTGTTGCTCCTGGGGTATCGGCGAGGACCATTCACAACCGTCTCCATGAAGCTGGGCTACGGTCCCGCACACCGTTAGGCCGTCTTCCGCTCACGCCCCAACATCGTGCAGCCCGCCTCCAGTGGTGTCGCGACAGGCGTGAATGGAGGGACGAATGGAGACGTGTCGTCTTCAGCGATGAGAGTCGCTTCTGCCTTGGTGCCAATGATGGTCGTATGCGTGTTTGGCGCCGTGCAGGTGAGCGCCACAATCAGGACTGCATACGACCGAGGCACACAGGGCCAACACCCGGCATCATGGTGTGGGGAGCGATCTCCTACACTGGCCGTACACCACTGGTGATCGTCGAGGGGACACTGAATAGTGCACGTTACATCCAAACCGTCATCGAACCCATCGTTCTACCATTCCTAGACTGGCAAGGGAACTTGCTGTTCCAACAGGACAATGCACGTCCGCATGTATCCCGTGCCACCCAACGTGCTCTAGAAGGTGTAAGTCAACTACCCTGGCCAGCAAGATCTCCGGATCTGTCCCCCATTGAGCATGTTTGGGACTGGATGAAGCGTCGTCTCACGCGGTCTGCACGTCCAGCACGAACGCTGGTCCAACTGAGGCGCCAGGTGGAAATGGCATGGCAAGCCGTTCCACAGGACTACATCCAGCATCTCTACGATCGTCTCCATGGGAGAATAGCAGCCTGCATTGCAGCGAAAGGTGGATATACACTGTACTTGTGCCGACATTGTGCATGCTCTGTTGCCTGTGTCTATGTGCCTGTGGTTCTGTCAGTGTGATCATGTATTGTATCTGACCCCAGGAATGTGTCAATAAAGTTTCCCCTTTCTGGGACAATGAATTCACGGCGATGGAGCTCCGTATGCCACGGCAAACTGGCTGACACTGACGGCGGCGGTGCACAAATGCTGCGCAGCTAGCGCCATTCGACGGCCAACACCGCGGTTCCTGGTGTGTCCGCTGTGCCGTGCGTGTGATCATTGCTTGTACAGCCCTCTCGCAGTGTCCGGAGCAAGTATGGTGGGTCTGACACACCGGTGTCAATGTGTTCTTTTTTCCATTTCCAGGAGTATATATATATATATATATATATATATATATATATATATATATATATATATATATATATATATATAACAGAGGGAAACATTCCACGTGGGAAAAATATATCTAAAAACAAAGATGATGTGACTTACCAAACGAAAGCGCTGGCACGTCGATAGACACACAAACAAACACAAACATACACACAAAATTGGAGCTTTCGCAACCAACGGTTGCTTCGTCAAGAGAGAGGGAAGGAGAGGGAAAGACGAAAGGATGTGGGTTTTAAGGGAGAGGGTAAGGAGTCATTCCAATCTCGGGAGCGGAAAGACTTACCTTAGGGGGAAGAAAGGACAGGTATACACTCGCACACACACACATATCCATCCGCACATACACAGACACAAGCAGACATTTGTAAAGGCCTTTGTGTTTGTTTGTGTGTCTATCGACGTGCCAGCACTTTCGTTTGGTAAGTCACATCATCTTTGTTTTATATATATATATATATATATATATATATATATATATATATATATATATATATATATATATATAGAGAGAGAGAGAGAGAGAGAGAATCATCCAATATATATATATAGATATATATACGTATTGGAGAGAGTGAATTATCCAATATATATCGAAACAACATTGTACAAGCGTTTTGTTAAAACAGACTGGCAGAAAAAAAAATTCCGTGCGGTGCTGTGCTGTGATGTCAGGGCATTTAAATCATTAGAAAAACTGGTTGTCCTGTGTGTATTCTTTCTTCTTACATATAATTTTAAACCAAGTTTGCATACCCAGCAATGTGCGGTTTCGTTTTATGCTTCGTGGTTGATTTTAACACAAAACAGGTTAAGTTGTGTTTATGGGTTACCGGCTTATTATTAGCATAGCATTACGAATTCATAATCGTCCGAAACTTTGTAACCCTACCCGTTCTCAGATTAAGACTAGGCGAAATACTGTCGTTGAAGCTACTATCCACACAGAACCAGCAACTGGTGAGATCCTTCTCATTCGCTGTACACCAATGATACCAACCGATTTACCCATTCATTTTTAGCGACTTCAGTTTCCAATGAAGGTTTTCTTTGCAACACAAGTAAATGAGGTTCGAAGTCAGAGAGAGGGCAAGGAAGAGATAGACAGAAAGAGGGAGGAGATGAAGAACGACAGAGAGAGAGAGAGAGAGGAGCAGGTGACTGACAGGGAGAAAGGGGGTGGGGGAGAGCTAGAAAGAAAGAGGGGTGAGGCGGAGTTGAGGACGTGCATAATTAGCAACTGCGAAGCACCACCGCGTTGGCTAGTACTGCACACGCACGGTAAGTGAAATGTTATTTGCGTTTCTTCCTAGTTTGCAATTTTTATGACCACCAATGTATCTAAATGGTCTGGCGGATGACGTCGGAAGCTGTTCGGAGTTGACAGCGTTAGCTGCAGGATCTTACAACGCAGAAGACAGCAGCGAAATGCAGGAAGACCTCCACGGGATCGACGACTGGTGCCGTAGCTAGTGGTTGACCCTGAACCATACTAAATGGAACGTACTGCACATAAATATACGACGAGACCAGTTACTGTTAGACTGTGCTGCTGGCGATAAATTACTGGAAACATTAACAACCATAAAAGACACAGGCGTAACCGCCTGGAGCAGCCTAAGATGGAATGAACGCATAAAAGTAATCGTAGATGAAAAACATGCCAAGCTGACATTTATTAGATGAACTGATGAGAAACCGCTCCAGTTGCTGTGGAGAACTTTATTTTGTACCTACCATTTTCGGCCTTTATACTAGGCCATTTTCATCTTCTGAGAACTGTCACAAATGTGATAGATGTATACACATTGTATACAACAGAAGGTGAAAAGACAGGTTTTACATATGCACAAGTACAACTCATATTATGTTGTAGAGAAACAATATCCAAGTGATAAAAGTACTAATTAGTTGGATTTTAAGTGTTAGGAGCGCAATGACATTTCGAGAAATATGGGACTGTATAATTCATTGCATGTTATTCAATCTGTACTTTGAGCTAGCAGTGAAGGAAACAAAAGAAAAAATCGGAGTAAGAATTAAAATCGATGGAGAAGAAATAAAAACTTTGAGGTTCACCGATGGCACTGTAATTCTGTCAGAGACATCAAAGGACCTGGAAGAGCAGTTGAACGGAACGGACAGTGTCTTGAAAGGAGGATATAAGATGAACATTAACAAAAGAAAAACGATGGTAATGGACTGTAGTCGAATTAAGTCGGGTGATGCTGAGGGAATTAGATTAGGAAATGAGACACTTAAAGTAGTAAAGGAGTTTTGCTATTTAGGGAGTAAAATAACTGATGATGGTCGAAGTAGAGAGGTTATAAAATGTAGACTGGCAATGACAAGGAAAGCGTTTCTGAAGAAGAGAAACTTGTTAACATCGAGTATAGATTTAAGTGTCAGGAAGTCGTTTCTGAAAGTATTTGTATGGAGTGTAGCCATGTATGGAAGTGAAACATGGACGATAAATAGTTTGGACAAGAAGAGAATAGAAACTTTCGAAATGTGATGCTACAGAAGAATGCTGAAGATTAGATCGACAGATCACGTAACTAATGAAGAAGTACTGAATAGAATTGGAGACAAGAGGAATTTGTGGCACAACTTGACTAGAAGAAGGGATCTGTTGGTAGGACACGTTCGGAGGCATCAAGGGATTACCAGTTTAGTACTGGAGGGCCGCGTGGAGGGTAAAAACCGTAGAGATGAATACACTAAGCAGATTCAGTTGGATGTAGGTTGCAGTAGGTACTTGGAGACGAAAAAGCTTTCACGGGTAGAGTAGCATGGAGGGCTGCATCAAACTATCCTCTGTACTGAAGACCACAACAACAACAACAACAACAACAACAACATAATTCATTGCATTATAAGGTTTCTCTCGCTTGAAGAGGATTCATGTTTGCTGTATAGAAAAAATCCAAACTACATGTTTTGCAAATAATGGCAAAAAATAGTTTTCTTTTAGATTTAATAAAAAACCAAAATTAGTTTCAGACCGGAAAAGCAAATCAAATGCAGAATATACGAGCCCTACCGTGCAAAAGTTGAACCTCTTTAACTCAAACATACCTTCTAATAGTAATGAGTTATACAGTCTCCATCCCACTGCTTTTCACGATAATATTGGGCACATAATATTTTCAATTCACCTCACTTACACTTTTATCGTTTAGACGCTGTGAGTGTGTGTATATACAGGGTGTTTCAAAAATGACCGGTGTATTTGAAACGGCAATAAAAACTAAACGAGCAGCGATAGAAATACACCGTTTGTTGCAATATGCTTGGGACAACAGTACAATCTCAGGCAGACAAACTTTCGAAATTACAGTAGTTACAAGTTTCAACAACAGATGGCGCTGCAAGTGATGTGAACGATATAGAAGACAACGCAGTCTGTGGGTGCGCCATTCTGTACGTCGTCTTTCTGCTGTAAGCGTGTGCTGTTCACAACGTGCAAGTGTGCTGTAGACAACATGGTTTATTCCTTAGAACAGAGGATTTTTCTGGTGTTGGAATTCCACCGCCTAGAACACAGTGTTGTTGCAACAAGACAAAGTTTTCAACGGAGGTTTAATGTAACCAAAGGACCGAAAAGCGATACAATAAAGGATCTGTTTGAAAAATTTCAACGGACTGGGAACGTGACGGATGAACGTGCTGGAAAGGTAGGGCGACCGCGTACGGCAACCACAGAGGGCAACGCGCAGCTAGTGCAGCAGGTGATCCAACAGCGGCCTCGGGTTTCCGTTCGCCGTGTTGCAGCTGCGGTCCAAATGACGCCAACGTCCACGTATCGTCTCATGCGCCAGAGTTTACACCTCTATCCATACAAAATTCAAACGCGGCAACCCCTCAGCGCCGCTACCATTGCTGCACAAGAGACATTCGCTAACGATATAGTGCACAGGATTGATGACAGCGATATGCATGTGGGCAGCATTTGGTTTACTGACGAAGCTTATTTTTACCTGGACGGCTTCGTCAATAAACAGAACTGGCGCATATGGGGAACCGAAAAGCCCCATGTTGCAGTCCCATCGTCCCTGCGTCCTCAAAAAGTACTGGTCTGGGCCGCCATTTCTTCCAAAGGAATCATTGGCCCATTTTTCAGATCCGAAACGATTACTGCATCACGCTATCTGGACATTCTTTGTGAATTTGTGGCGGTACAAACTGCCTTAGACGACACTGCGAACACCTCGTGGTTTATGCAAGATGGTGCCCGGCCACATCGCACGGCCGACGTCTTTAATTTCCTGAATGAATATTTCGATGATCGTGTGATTGCTTTGGGCTATCCGAAACATACAGGAGGCGGCGTGGATTGGCCTCCCTATTCGCCAGACATGAACCCCTGTGACTTCTTTCTGTGGGGACACTTGAAAGACCAGGTGTACCGCCAGAATCCAGAAACAATTGAACAGCTGAAGCAGTACATCTCATCTGCATGTGAAGCCATTTCGCCAGACACGTTGTCAAAGGTTTCGGGTACTTTCATTCAGAGACTACGCCATATTATTGCTACGCATGGTGGATATGTGGAAAATATCGTACTATAGAGTTTCCCAGACCGCAGCGCCATCTGTTGTTGAAAATTGTAACTACTGTAATTTCGAAAGTTTGTTTGCCTGAAAATGTACTGTTGTCCCAAGCATATTGCAACAAAAGGTGTATTTCTATCGCTGCTCGTTTAGTTTTTATTGCCGTTTCAAATATACCGGTCATTTTTGAAACACCCTGTATCTACCATATTTATGGCAGTTTCCAGAACCACTTCCGTCATAAACTAGAACAGTTTTCCATGAACTAAAACAAACAGTTGCGGAAGCAGTACTCTAATTACTGGAAGAATCTTAATGAAATATAAACTCAGATGACGGAAGTCACGGAAAAGCGATACGCACATATATATAGCTGGCGGTAGTATCGCGTACACGAGATATACAAGGGCAATGCAATGGCGGAGCTGTAGTTTGTATTCAGGTGATTCGTGTGAGGACTTGCCCGATGTGATTATGGCTGCACGACGGGAATTAACAGACTCTGAACGCGGAATGGTAGTTGAACCTAGACTCATGGGACATTCAATTTCGGAAATCGTTAGGGAGTTCAATATTCCGAGATCCACAGTGTTAAGAATGCGCCGAGAATACAAGATTTCAAGCTTAACCTCTCATCATTGACAGTGCAGTGGCCGACAGCCTTCACTTAACAACCGAGAGTAGTGGCGATCGGGTAAAGTTGTCAGAGGTAACAGACAAGCAACAGTGCGTGAAATAACCGCAGATTTCAATGTTTAATCTATAACGAACGTATCCGGCAGGACAGTGTGGCGAAATTTGTCGTTAATAGGCTATGGCAGCAGACCGAGCGACGCGAGTGCCTTTTTGCTAATAGCGCGACATCGCCCGCAGCGCGTCTCCTGGGCTCGTGACCATATTGGTTGCACCATAGACGAATGGAGAACTGTGGTCTATTAAAAAAAATGGCTCTGACCACTATGGGACTTAACATCTGCGGTCATCAGTCCCCTAGAACTTATAACTAATTATACCTAACAAGGGAACCTCCCCATCGCACCCCCCTCAGATTTAGTTATAAGTTGGCACAGTGGATAGGCCTTGAAAAGCTGAACACAGATCAGTCAAGAAAACAGGAAGAAGTTGTGTGGAACTATGAAAAAATAAGCAAAATATACAAACTGAGTAGTCCATGCGCAAGATAAGCAACGTTGTGGAGAGTGTGAGCCGAGGAGCGCCGTGATCCCGTGGTTAACGTGAGCAGCTGCGGTACAAGAGGTCCTTGGTTCAAGTCTTCCCTGGAGTGAAAAGTTTAATTTTTTATATACTCAACTTCGCTGTCCAAAATTCCAGGACATATTCAGATTTGCTTGGACATATGCAGGATTTGACGGTCTACACACGGAAAAATTTGAAAACGTTAAAAACATATGTTTTGACAGAGCACAGGGAAAACTGTGCGACTGTGAAACTGTTGCATTCATTTGTTGCAGTTTATGTGACAAAATCTTACGTTTTCATCACTTTTTGGGAGTGATTATCACATCCACAAGAAAACCTAAATCGGGCAAGGTAGAAGAATCTTTTTACCCATTCGCCAAGTGTACAAGTTAGGTGGGTCGTCAACATATTCCTGTCATGTGACGCACATGCCGGCACCAGTGTCGTATAGAATATATCAGACGTGTTTTCCTGTGGAGGAATCGGTTGACCTATGACCTTGCAATCAAATGTTTTCGGTTCCCATTGGAGAGGCACGTCCTTTCGTCTACTAATCGCACGGTTTTGCGGTGCGGTCGCAAAACACAGACACTAAACTTATTACAGTGAACAGAGACGTCAATGAACGAACGGACAGATCATAAATTTGCGAAAATAAAGAAAATAAACTTTTCACTCGAGGGAAGACTTGAACCAAGGACCTCTCGTTCCGCAACTGCTCACGCTAACCACGGGACCACGGCGCTGCTGAGCTTGTACTCTCTTTGATGTTGCCTATCTTGCGCACGGACTACTCAGTTTGTATATTTTGCTTATTTTTTCATAGTTCCACACAACTTCCTCCTGTTTTCTCGATTGATCTGTGTTCAGTTTTTCAAGGCCTATCCACTGTGCCAACTTATAACTAAATCTGAGGGGGGTGCGATGGGGAGGTTCCCTTGTAAGTAACCTAAGGACATCACACACATCCATGCCCGAGGCAGGATTCGAACCTGCGACCGTAGCTGTCACGCGGTTCCAGACTGTAACGCCTAGAACCGCCCGGCCACCCCGGCCGGCGTGGTCTATTCAGATCAGTACCAATTTCAGTTGGTAAGAGCCGATGGTAGCGTTGGATTGTGGCGCAGACCCCACGAAGTCGCACGTTGTCAACAAGTCACTGCAAGCCGGTGGTGGTTTCATAATGGTGCGGGCTGTGGTAGCATAGAATGGACTGGCACCTCTGGTTACAACTGAACCGGTCGTTGACTGGAAATGGTTATATTCGGCTATTTGGACGCCATTTGCTGCCATTCGTGGACTTCATTTTCCTAAAAAAAGACGATCTCATATCGACGGGCCACAATCGTTGGTAATTGGTTTGAGGAACTTCTGGACAATTCGAGCGAATGGTTTGGCCACCGAGTTTGCCCGACATGAATCCCATTGAACATTTATGGCAGATAATCTAGGTCATGTCGTGCACAACATCCTGCACTGGCAACAATTATGGACGGCTATAGAGGCAACATGGCTCAATATTTCTGCAGAGGACTTCCAACGACGTCTTGAGTCCATGAAATGTCGATTTGCTGCACTAAACAGGACAAAACCCGACACAATATTAGGAATTATCCCATGACATTTGTCACCTTACTGTAATTTATCGATGAAATAAATGGTTTTCAAGACACTTCTAAGCCCAGTTCTTGAGTTCTGCTCATCAGTATGGGTTCCATACCTGTTTTCAATAATATAACAGAGAAGATCCAATAAAGAGTGATACGTGCTATTCCTTGATCCTTCAGTCGAAGGGGCGGCGTTGTGTACAACGGATAGGCTTACTGTTGGAATTTCGAGACCGTATGTTCGAAAAGGACTCGTGCAACATATTATTTCCTCCCGTACATGTGTTACCTAATGACCACGAGAAAATCTGAAAATAATTGGAGCTCATAAATCAAATCTGTCATCAGTCCGAAAATTGTTTTGAACGCCACAGTGTTTTACTAGGCATGGTCCTGTTGGAGGTCGTAAAACGCTCAGAGAATGAAACAACATAAACGTAAATGGTCATTTTCACTTAGAATACTGCACAAGTAACGTAAACACACGGCCGAATTTCACAACCGCTTGTCTATACGCTACGTACCTGGTTTCCCAGTGGTGGCTGTCTTACTGCCACCTAAAAGCGGAATCCTGTAATGTTTAACATTTGAAAGGTTGGCGAGACACTTGCACAATGAGATCCAAGTTTATATGACAAGATCCAAATATATTTTGATAGACAACACCTCATATTTTGGACTGCACTGTTCACAGCTAATATACCAAACGATCGATGTAATCATTCATTGGTAGTTCAGCCATGTACTCAATTGAGGTATGCCAAGGTCTGTTGTTAATACGTTAATCACTCATTTAAAATACCTGGAGCATACAAACATGAAATCCACTGTCGGAACAGGCTGTTATCAGTTTAGATGAGTGACACACACTTTTGCAACTGACACTAATCAGTTCCACAGGCCTAACAGGTGTTTTTTATGAGCGTCGAGTGACCCATCGCAATACAGCTGTTTCAAGATTTGGCTGTTCACTATCAGAACGAAAAAAACGGACGCTCGGAAATTTGGATAAACCACAAAAATTTTTGCATTTTCCCGGTTCCCAGAACTCCCGAAGATAGACGTTGACTCTGGATGTTGTATCACAGACACAGTCCCTTTGACTGTTCAGAGATGTCACTAAACCCGTCCAAAGGTGTAAACAACCATGCATGAGCAGCGCCTTTTAGACGGAGGGGGTCCAGCAGCCGATCAGTTCCAGTCATTTCACCAGGAAGGAGGTACACGGCTCGTGTTGTCTGTAGTTCAACCATGCCTGGACGGTCAATACCGCTGTTCGATCGCGTCCGCATTATTACTTTGTGCCAGCAACGCCACAATGTTGAATAATGCTTTTCGTGCAGCCACTGGACGTCGTGCAACGACTCAAACTTTGTGCAATAGGATGTATGACGCACAACTTCACTCCCGACGTCCATGGCGAAGTCCATCTTTGCAACCACGACACCATGCAACACGGTACAGATTGGCCCAACAACATGCCGAATGGACCGCTAAGGATTGGGATCACGTTCTCTTCACCGATGAGTGTCGCATAGGCCTTGAACCAGACAATCGTCGGAGACGTGTTTGGAGGTAACCCGGTCAGGCTGAACGCCTTAGACACACTGTCCAGCGAGTGCAGCAAGGTAGAGGTCCCCTGCTGTTTTGGGGTGGCGCTATGTGGCGCCGACGTACACCGCTGGTGGTCATGGAAGGCACCTAACGGCTATAAGATACGTGAATGCCATCTTCCGACCGACAGTGCAACCATGTCGGCAGCATAATGGCCAGGCATTCCTCTTCACGAACTACAATTCGCGCCCCTGCTGTGCACATCTTGTGAATGACTTCCTTCAGGATAACGATATCGTTCGAGTAGAGTGGCCAGCATGTTCTCCAGACATGAACCCTATCGAACATGCCTGTGACAAATGGGCTGTTTATGGACGACGTGACCCACCAACCACGCTGAGGGATGTACGCCGAATCGCCGTTGAGGAGTGGGACAATCTGGACCAACAGTGCCTTGACGAACTTGTGGATAGTATGCCACGACGAATACAGGCATCCATCAATGCAAGAGAACGTGCTACTGGTTATCAGAGGTACCGGTGTGTACAGCAACCTGGACCACCACCTCTGTAGGTCTCACTGTATGGTGGTATAACATGCAATGTGTGGTTTTCATGAGCAATAAAAAGGGCGGAAATGATGTTTATGTTGACGTCTTTTAAAATTTTCTGTACAGGTTGCGTAACTCTCGGAACCGAGGTTATGCAATAATTTTTTTTGATGTGTATATGTATTACCTTTGGTGTACCCCATAGAAAATTTTCCGATGCACGTTACTCGTCCCGTAACCGTTCCACTCCGATTGATTGCTGATCTTCTGACTCGACAAACTATTTATGAATTGCCATTCTCAAATAAATCAACAGTATCGAACAAAAAAAATGGTTCAAATGGCTCTGAGCACTATGGGACTTAACAGCTGTGGTCATCAGTCCCCTAGAACTTAGAACTACTTAAACCTAACTAACCTAAGGACATCACACACATCCATGCCCGATGCAGGATTCGAACCTGCGACCGTAGCAGTCGCGCGGTTCCGGACTGCGCGCCTAGAACCCCTAGACCACCGCGGCCGGCGAGTATGAACAGTCTTCAGCGATATGAAATACACCATTTCCGTGGCACATCGGAACTGCATCATACACGCACCACGGAAGTTCAGCCACGAGTCCTCTCAAACGCGCGCTGCGCTTGCCAGAGAGACGACTGTCGATACAGACAGCGACAAAACAATAGGCTTACATTCCACCACAGAAATGTTTTAGACTTCTGACAGAGGACTACGAAAAACAAGAAAAGGTTTCCCTCGAGGTTGGGCGGCGAATGGAGAGATGGGGATGGGGGCGTGGTGCCTCGTTCCACGGATACACACGTAGTTATGTATGATGATTAAATACAAGAAAATACTACATTACGATCCATGTTGAAGAAATCATGTACAAATACAAATCTACCTATAATTCAGCCTTTACAAGAAGATGTAAACATAACAGTAATCAATTTTTCATCATAAAGAGAAAGAAAGAAAATACAACTAAATGTAATATCAGTTAAGTCCACGAAAAGGAGGGTAGGGATGCATAAACGTTACACAAGACGCAGTCAAGATATACATCACTGACAATATCTAAAACATACTACGCACTCTCACATCAGCTCTTGCCCGTCCACACAAGAAACATTTTCACTACTGCCACCACTGTACCATTGGGGCGTTTCTTATATGGAAAAGCCCGGGGTGTGGTTGATATGTTGCGACGCAGCCCGCTCGAAGATGCAGACTGCAGGGCCACTGTTACAGCAAACGACAATCGCAACTCGCAGTCATCAAATTGGCACTGGCAACTCAGCTTGCGGTAATCCGTCCACCGCGTACGTGAAGCAAGAGTAACAGCGCCCTGTCACTGCAGCCCTATGCCTGGCCCACTCATCATACATTTAGCTTGTGTCTACCTGAATTTGACCTTACAGTCTACTCAGCTAATATTAAAAAAAAAAAAAAGAATAAACGAACTTAAATACCATCCAAATGACTTTAATTCAAACTGTGTCCATCACAGATGTTGTTTCCACCACTCTATTATGCTGAAATAGAACGGAAATTAACCTCTTTGTTGGAGAAGAACTACACAAGGTATCAACATATTATGAAGCAAATTTGTAAAGTGAAACTGTAGCCATATAGCTCTTTCACATCAAAAATACATACATGTAACAAACCTTATTACATGTACACAAAAAATGGCCAGAATGTCAGCTTGCTTAAAATGGAAAACGTTTCAGTACCTCACAAAGTATCCTCACTTCGCAGCTCTAAACACACAAAGAAAATTCTTACCGGACTGTTCACAACAAAAATAATGTATTCCTACAGGCTAGTAAGAAATTGTTAATGCACAATGTTGACTGTCCAGAACGTCAAATATATTGCAGAAATATGTCACTTTACATAGTGGAAAGAGACTGTAAACATAGTACTCTCTAAGACTGCTCACAATGAAATGGTTTAATGTTGTCCATATGGCGTTTGCCCTCATTTTTATCAGATTTTAGGGCTTCCAAACCGACAGTATGTGGACACTTAGTGCCTATAATACAATTGGGACCCTTGTAGTTATGTTGAAACATGTGTCTATTTATTCACCGTACTTGAGTGTGTGTGCCGCGCGGGTTTAGCCGAGCAGTCTAGGGCGCTGCAGTCATGGACTGTGCGGCTGGGCCCGCCGGAGGTTCGAGTCCTCCCTCGGGCATGGGTGTGTATTTGCCCTTAGGATAATTTAAGTTAAGTAGTGTGTAAGCTAATGGACAGGGACTGATGACCTTAGCAGTTAAGTCCCATAAGATTTCACACACATTTTTTTAAATGTATGTGAGTCTTAATTAAGGCAAGGACACCAGTTTCATATTTAATGGGTCACGCTATCCTATCATGGCATTCATTTCTCCGTTGAGTCTTCTCACTTAACCGTTCCATACCCAACTCTAACTATTCAAATAAAGTTCGCTCTGTGTCTGGAGAATTACTCAAAATCCCTGAAAACATACTTTCAGGTGCATGGTTAAGAAGAAATTCAAGTGGTCGAAATCCTGTTGTGACCTGTGGTACGCTGTTAATTACTCCTTCAAACTCCTCTACAAATTCCTTCAATCTACTGTGTTTGTTGTGGCAATACGTTGAACACATGCATTTCAGTTCCTTCGTAATTCTCACTGTTGGTTTAGAGCCTGACTGATACTTAGCTATTAATACTTATTCGACGGTGTTCCTCTGTAACATTTCTTCCACTCTCTTGAAATAAATTGTGGACCATGGCTTATATACGTTTGTGAAGTAATGGTTCTCCAGTCTGATAACATCATCGTGCTGTCTACTCTTCTTGGCATTCCCGGCAGGGTCAGTGATTTTCACCTGCCTCGAGATGACTGGGTGTTTGTGTTGTCCTCATCATTTCATCATCACACATGAAAGTGACGAGATTGAACTGAGCAAAGGTTGGGAATCTGTACGGGCGCTGATAACCGCGCAGTTGAGCGCCCCACAAACCAATCATCATCATCATATTCTTCTTCTTCTTGGCATATAGAAATTGACGTACCTCGAACACACTTCTAGAACCACAGAAAATTGCGTGATATTACCACAACATTTTGGTAGGGTAAATCGATGGCCACGATATCCTTGATGCCTTTTGGTATTATACTGTGCATAGGTCTTTAGTGTTTGATGGTAGTTGCTTCGCCTTCTGACAGACATAACATCTGAAGAGAATCTTGAGAATCATTCTCTGTTCTGAAGAGTATACACTTCCTATTGAGCTTCTCTACACATTTTTCTAATACGCATTACTAAGGTGCAAATACCACACATACTTTTCAGTTACATGTTCTGGAATACATAGTCTCCAGACTCATTCACATGCCGACGAAGAATGTTCCGATGAATTAGATGTTATTTTCTCAATCTCTCTTCCTCTGCAAGACCAGAGAGTATTTCACTTCAACACTCTCCAATGCCAGATTCACATTTTACTCCCTTTGAAAATTCTTTAGTAACTTCATCACATATGATACACACTGAGCTTCCTTTATCAAATTAGTGCTCAGTTCCTTTCCTTGTGGACTATTTCAATGACATCGTCTATTCCCTGTGGCATGCCCACAAGGCCATCAGGTATGAGGTTTTGGGTCTCAGGTCGGTAAACAAGAGTTAACTAATCTTCTTGCAAGGCGATTGACCGTACAGTGAAGTGGCTGTGATGTAATTTGCTTTCGAGCAGGAAAGACAATGGCTTATGGTCCATTGCAACTTAACGACTCTGCCTGCTAAATAAGATTTAAGTTTTTGAATCGCCACAGGATTGCAAGTGCCTCTCTGTTATGGTATAATGCCACTCCCATTTAGTCATAACCCTGCTCACAAATGCCGCGGTCGTTATGTTGTCGGTAACAGCCTGTCCTCTAGTATTTCTCAGTGCCACAAGCTGCGACATTGTCGCGAAAAGACAGTGACCCGTATATGTAATAAGTTTCCTTTAATTTACGTCTATCGTCAAAAACTTTTTGTTAACAGATTACAGGTTTCGGTCTTTAATGACCATCATCAGATCTGATGATGGTCATTAAAGACCGAAACCGGTAATTTGTTAACAAAAAGTTTGTGACCATAGACGTAAATTAAAGGAAACTTATTTCTCAGTGCATTGCCATAACGCCTTATTTTTCAGTAAGTTCAATACATGGGAGTTGCTAAGTGACTGACCACCGATGGACTTCCCATACCATCCTGACAGCCCAAGAAATCACCTAAACTGCTTTTACAAGAGATGCTGGAAAAATATGTAACTACTTATAATTCTGCGTTGTTTGATTTGCTTTCTTGACCATTAATAGCATGATCCAGAAACTTAATTTCATCCTTTCCAAATTCCAACTTCACTAAGTTTCCTGTTACACCCCCTATTCAAAAGTCGTAAGCACCTCTTCAGTTATCTTCACACATTCTTTCCATGTCTGGGTTGGAGTTGAAATATTATTTAGATACGTTGGCACATTTTTAATTAGCTGGTCACCGAGAACCAACGGCCTTACGAAAGCTGAGTCAGAAACATTCGGACCAAACGGTAGCAGACAGTACTGGTAGCTCCTTCCTCCATACAAGAATGCTGTGTATTTCTTGGGATACTTGTACAAGGGAATCTGCCGATATCCTCATCTCAGGATGATACTATTGAACACTCTTGCCCCATTAAACTTCTGGAGTAATTCTTCTAAATTTTCGGTTCTGTCCCTGTGTAGAACTATTATCTGCTTCACTAAGTGTGTCCAACGCTATTCTGACATCACCATTTCGTTTTTCTACAACAAATAGAGGAGTATTATACCTTCTGAAGGACCATTCGATAATTCTCATCCTTTGTAACTCCTGAATCTACTCTTCCACTGCTTCACATTTTGACTGCGGGATTACGTATGGCAGCATAAAAAATGTTTCATTTTCTCCCACCCGCAACTTGCATTCTAACAATATTGTCACCGCTGGCTCCTACGAGAAAACCTGCTGACGCCTCCTCAGGATCTAAAGATCTTTCATTTCTACCCTGTTTCGTCGCTCTAGGGAATTGAGTTTCTGTTCAACTGCAAGTTCAATTTCTCCTATGTCTGCCTTGTCTTCCCATCTCCATTTCTTCTGGCATATGGTTCAAATGGCTCTAAGCACATTTAACATCTGTGGTCATCAGTCCCCTAGACTTAGAACTACTTAAACCTAACTAACCTAAGGAACCACACACATCCATGCCCGAGGCAGGATTAGAACCTGCGACTGGAGCAGCAGTGCGGTTCCGGACTGAAATGCCTACAACCGCTTGGCCACAGCGGCCGGTCTCTTGTGGCATAAAGCTGCAGTGTCTATCTCTGCGGTATTCTGTGGTGTTAATTGCAGATTACATAAACAACACAACTTAGTCGTTCCTACTACTTCGCAAGCGTTAATTCTTCCTTTAAAATCAATAATGATTTCCTTTTGCACATCGACACAACCACTTCCCAAATTCAGACGAGCTTTTTGATCAGTTAAACATTCAACGCCTGAGATTATGCACAATGCTATCCAAGTACCATAAGTGCCGATACATTGCAAATTTTATATTTAGAGGCACTATAATTCAGATTTTCCCTTTAACCAGCTCGCTATTTGACCCACAGCACTTGTAATGGATATTCGGTGCACTGGAGAGTTTTGTATCCTACTTTCCTGATCAAACCACTTCGTATCCAGCTCCAGCGACTCATCATTGATTTGACTTACTGAGTGGACCAAACCATCTGTCCAAGTTCCAAATACATCCGCTTCTACTAGGCTGCATAATTTCGTCAGGCTTTTCGCTATTCTCTCACACCAAATCGTCAGTCGGATCAGTTGTATCTTCTATTTTACATATTGACATAACCACTGATTCTATGCCAGCTGTTCCTGATGGGACCACATCAGGAACCCGATCTACTTTCCTTCCCCTTCATCACGGTTGCTTTCATTCCGTTCCCTGTCGTCCGACTCTACCTCTTCCACTGTTACGAACTCTGTGTTGCGGTGCCCGTGCCGTCAACGTCACCTGCTGTCGGTGGTAGCCCTCTCCACCTCAACAACTTCGTTCCCGTCTTGTGTCATCCTCTCAGTTCCGGTGCTGGCTATTACGTGTATATACTCTATAATTACGCGATCGCGTACCATCTTTCCATTCACCTTTGCTTCATGGTTTTCTATCATACTCGAATTACGGACTTCCTTGTCATTCATGCAACGTAGCTGGTTGTCCCAAAGCTGACTTTATCACTTCTGCATAGTCCCTGGGGCTCGCCAACAACATTTCCTGAATAGCTACCGGCAGTTTACATATGACCAAAGACCCTATCACCTTCATTTCGATGGGTTCGTCTGAATACGTGTTTCTTTCGTAGTAATCTTCGATAAACTTATTTAGTTTTTGCCATGTCCTTTATCAAATTTTCGCCTTGGTACAAACTGTTTCGCCCGTCATTCTGCTTTCACACGGACCAGTATTTTCTTAAAGACTCCTCTTCAAATTCAGCGTCTGTTTCCCATTTTTCTCCAGTCCTCAGTCCATAGGTTCCAGATTCACCCTCTATTCTCGATGAAACGAAGTGTAACTTCTGCTGTTCATCTCACAGTTTAGATAGCGCGCCGTTAACCTGATCTAAGTTGTCTCTCAGATGCCATCTTTCGTTTGGATAAGATTTTCTAAAGTTACGGATACTAGGGAAGACTTCGTCCTTTGTTACGTTGCCCCGCCCCTTGTTACTCTCCGACCGTGTAATAATGATTGTACTTTATTTTTCACCCTTTCCCAACCTTCTGATTAATATTTCGAACAAGCGATCGTGTCTTGACTACCTTTCGTACACCTGCTCCACCGGGGTGTGAAAGTGTCTTGGTTCAGTACAGTCGCTTACATCCTACGTTTACACTCCTGGATTTTCCCATCCAGTCTCTCCAAGTACTCGTCATAAACAGCAATTTTCCTCTGAGTCCCTTTCGTACTTCACCAATTTCATATTCAGTCTTCCCAAAACATTTCGCATACTCTTAGACCTGTTGATCTAACCGAGCCGTGAACAAGTCTGTCTTTTGACTATTCTCATCACCCACCTTCTTTATAGCTTTATTCGTTTCATCAGTCTTTGCAGTAAGATACTTGTTTCTCCGTTCTACTTGTTTATTATTCTGTTCTATTTTATTAGTGAGCTGTCCACTGATTCGCGTATTTTCCGTAAATCTCTGCTTCAGGATTTCCAACGACGAAGTGAATTTGTCAGATTCAGACTTATACATTTCTTGTCTGGGGCCATCTAAGACACGTAACTATTCAGCACCTGAACTTTCCCTGTCTACTGGGCGCTGATAGCCTCGCCGTTGAGCGCCAATAAAGTCATAGTACACAGTTCCTTTTCTGCTGACAAGTACGTACCCATCTACCAGAATCTCTCGACATCTTACAGCTGCCTGCTTCAGTTTTCATCTCGATTGGATTGTTCTCCCTGTGAGTATGTATCTATTTTCCTGGCCATTGCAGCCACATTGATCACATGTCGCAGGTTCGAATCCTGCCTTTGGCATGGATGTGTGTGATGTCCTTAGGTTAGTTAGGTTTAAGTAGTTCTAAGTTCTAGGGGACTGATGACCTCAGCAGTTAAGTCCCATAGTGCTCTGAGCCATTTTTTTTTGCAAAGCAGTTTTCAGTTCAATGCTGTATTCAGTGCTGAGAATCACACGTGACACACATACAATCAACTGTCACAGCAAAAAACGTATTTTAAAAGTATACAGTGGATTCAACTCTGATTTAGCACGGTATTAACAAATTAGCATGGTCTACTACATAAAAACCAGGAAACGACAAATAAGTTACTGATTAATAAGTGCAAAGGTATAGTACCAAATAATAAGTTGCTGTTGCTGTTTTTATTGTGTACTGTTGGCATCTCCAGAAATTATCAGATCAAAGTCTACACTACCAGTCAGCTAGGCCCCGGTACTTTAATTGCACGAGACACTGCTGCGCTGTATTCCACTTACATTACACAGCCATCTGCTCTGCGGCGTTAGCGTTCACGATATCACACTACCTCCCGGCGTCATCATGTTGACGTGAAGCAGTGCCGTCCACTGGCTGTTCAATGAACTACTGAAATAGTCGCCTTACACTTGCTCTCATTGTTCCTAGGCCTCGACTGCGTCGCAGTTGACGTTGCATTTAGTAGGTTCTATGGACTGCCCAGAGACGAGTAGTACCGCTGCAGTCCAAGCTGCTTGCTCCGTGCCACGCGCAATGTGTCTGACGTCACATAACAATCGGAACTTGCTACACTGTTTATTCCAAGTCATTCAGTTTGTAAATCAGCACTGCTTTACCAAAGAAGTCACGGTCGCCATGTAAGACGCCTGGGAAATAAAACAACATAAAAGTAAATAGAACTTTTAATTCGAATAGTGCACAATTCACATAAACACAGGGGCGACGATTAAATATTTTACGACCACGTGCCTAAACCGTACACAAGTGGTTTCCCTGGGCGGCTGTCTTCTTGCTTCTCCCACTGCTAGCTAAAAGCGGAATCCTGTAATCATTGTCATTTGACAGACTGGGGAGACACTCACACAACGAGATCCAAGTTAGCTGACTAGATCCAAATATATTATAATAATCAACACTTTAGATTTTGGACTGCATTGATCATAACTAGTTGGTGACAATGGACGGCACCAGTTTGTTCCAAAAGCCGCGTGGGAAAATGCGATTTTTCAGGGGGTGCTATTGACCACAGAGCAAAGGGGTCAAGTGTTTTGGGCACAGGTTGGCCTAACGACCTTTTGTAAAACTATCGCAAGAACAGGCATACTGTACCTATCCTAAAGTACGGGGTCAAAATTTAAACGTTACATTTCCTCCAGCCCAGGCAAATTGATCAAATCGGTCATTTCTTCTCCATTAGCAGTGGTCTAGGTGTGGGCCTTAGCTGGCTACAAAAGCACAATTTGTTCACGGGCGGTTCCTGAGATGACTCCAAAAACCATGATCTTTGGGTATCAAAAGTATCATTTGTGGGGCTCGTCACTTTTGTAATTTATATTCATAGAAATTGTCGACACTCTTACCATCGGTTCTCAAGATAACGCTCTCGTAGAAAGTTGAAACTATTTTAGATATTATTATCCGTTACCGAGATTCAGAGATTCCAAGTTACCGTACTAATGCACGTAAATTCCACACGTAACATCCCGTCTGAGGCGTAAACGTAGTTCACCTTATGTAATGAACACATGGCAAGGGATCTGAAGTCATAGCAGGGTCTGAGATTACTCAATTATGTTTACTATGTTTCTAATCGCCATTTTTTCACGAACAATACTTAATGATGCACTGTCTCTGGACAATGGGGTACTCCCCGCCTATGCAGGCTGTCTTGACCTGAAAATTGTTTGCTGGTGGCACCAGGTGACACCTAAGAAACTTATTTTATCATATGAAATTCTTCGTTTGTCAAATCAAACACCGCATCTTTTGGTATACTGTAAATGTAGCCTAAAAGTATTGTGCGTTTTAATGTAAAGTAAACTTGCGATGGATGGGAGACGATCTTGTGTTAAAGTTGAATATTTCATACTTCTTTGTTGTTTATATGTGTCAAAGTATGTAGATGTGTCAAAGTATGTAAATAAACTGTCAAAGCTTTACTGCCCTGTTGAATTCATTTTATGTAAGCAGCATGCCTTGCTGTAACAGCGAAAAGAAGGGTATACGATGAAAGGTGCTTTTGTCAGAGCACAAAAAAGCGAATGTGCCCCTCTTCAACAGAATATGACAGACAAGTGGGGAAACAGCTGCCCAATCCTCGATCCGCCTTCCTTATCAAAAATTTTGGCATGCGAACATATTCGCGCTTTTTGGGCTGAAAGAGAGTAGCAGAGAGACAGTGGCGGTGGAAGAGAGAGGAGGCGGTGTCAGTGGGAGAGAACGAGAGAGGAAACAGTGATAGTAGGTGAGAGAAAGTTATAATGAAAGAGAAAGACAATGTCAAAAAGAGTTCAAATGGCTCTAAACCTAGACTTAGAACTACTTAAACCTAACTAACCTAAGGGCATCACACACATCCATGCCCGTGGCACGATTCGAACCTGCGACCGTAGCAGGCGCGCGGTTCTGGACTGAAGCGCCTAGAACCGTTCGCCCACAGCGGCCGGCGAACACAATGTCAGTGGGAGCCAAAGAGAGAGGAGATACTGGTGGCCAGCGACGAACAGTGGAAGTAAAAGAGAAAGAGAGATGGGCAAATTTAGCAGCAGTGAGGGTCAAAGAGAGAGGACACATGAAAATGAAAAAAGAGAGATGGGTGGAGATCATCCGTAGGCTTGGTGGAAGGGGGAATGGGTTGTGTCTGGACTCCCTATCCCGGCGAACTTTAAACGAAGTGATTTGCCCGCCTATCCCCATTCTCTAAGCTGCGTCTTAGTTCCCTGGTCTAGTGGCCAAACCCGCGAGCAAAATTTCCTCAAGGACATGTGTGAAGAGGAGACAATGATGCTTGAAGTGAAATACGGCAGACTAAGCGAGAAAGTAACAGTCACAGGCAATGTGAGAGAAAATGAAGTGACAAATACCATGACAGTGGGACAGAGAAACATCGAATGTGGCAGTGAAGGAGACAGTGGTAAGGAAGAGCGAGAGAAAGGGATGAAGACAGTGAGAGTGTAAAAGGCAGGTCGGAGAAAGCGTCAACGAGAGAAAATCGAGACTGCCACTGCCTATATACAGAGTGACAATTGTTAAATTATATGAAAAAAAAGTAAATTGCTTAGAAACTACGTCGTGCACACACTGTATTCAACATGTAAACATCACTACAGATATTCGGATTTAAGTTCTGACATACTCGATATGCCTACCATCATTAGCGACGACGTGGCGCAAACGAATAGCGAAATTCTACATGACCCGCCCAAGTCTCGGAACCTCGATGCTGTCGATGACCTCCTGAAAGGCTGTCATCAGCTCAACAATGGTTTTGGGTTTATTGTCTTTAATATAGTCCCACAGAAAAGAGTCCCATGTGTTGACATCCGGAGAATATGGCAGCCAGCCAAGGCGCATTCCAGTGGCCTCTGGGTACCCCAGAGCCAGAATGCCTTCTCCAGGACACCAAACACTCTCCTGCTTCGATGGGGTCGAGCAAAGCAGTTTGGCCGAGCGGTTCTAGGCGCTGCAGTCTGGAACGGCGCGACCGGTACGGTCGCAGGTTCGAATCCTGCCTCGGGCATGGATGTGTGTGATGTCCTTAGTTTAGTTAGATTTAAGTACTTCTAAGTTCTAGAGGACTGACGACCACAGATGTTAAGTCCATAGTGCTCAGAGCCATTTGAACCATTTTTGACATTACACACTACATGGTCATCTGTTGAGGGTGAAGTGACTACTAGATCGCGAAATGCGGATTCTCAGTCCCCCAAATGCGACAATTTTGCTTACTGACGAACCCACCCAAATGAAAGTGGGCTTTGTCGCTAAACCAAACGATAATGCGCATACTAATTCGCAACAAGTCCCGGGGCCAACCGTGCAGTTTGAACGTCCTAGCCCAAACCGTTCAGAAGTTATGACTATTTTATTTCATATAGTTCAATAACTGTCACCCTATATATAGACAGTGGCAGTGAGAGGGAGATGTTGAGGACGAAGATCTCGCTACAGAGACAAGGGAAAAAGAATTTAGAATGTCACTGTTAAAAGAGCGCGAATACGATTGCATGTAACATTTTTTGCTGAAGAAGGTACAATGAGGGTTGAGGCAGCGATTTCCCACTTTTTGTCAAAGTATTTTAAAGAGCAGCATATTCGCCTTTTTTATGCTCCGACTAGGGCATTTTTCAGCTGGTACATCTAATGACAATTGCAATCATTCATTGGCCTTTCAGCTACGTACTCAGCTGGAATATACTAAGGTCTACTGATAACAAACTGATCACTCACGTAAAGTGTCTGGAGCGCAAACACGTGAAATCCACTGACCTAATAGGCTGTCGTCACTTTAGGCGAGTCACACATTTCTAGCAATTGGCATTAATCACTTCTAGTGGCGTAACAGGTTATTTTTACGAGCATACGCGTGATCGATGGCGACGCGTTTGTTTGAAGATTTGGTGGTACGATTTCTGAACGAAAGGTATCTATGCACGTCATATTTAGTCAAACCGATTATATTTCTCTCTCTCTACCTCTCCCTCTCTCGCGAGTTAAATCTTCAGATCTTCAAACGAATAACTGTTCAGTACACGTTATTTGCCCCATAACCGTCCCGACGCGTTGGTTCTTGTTCTCGCAGCACGATACACGGTTTCAGAGCTATCATTCTCAAATAAATCACCAATACTGAACCGTCAGATAATAAATACACAACTTCCGTAGTAAGAATCATAATTATTTCGACAAATTTACGATAAATTGTATTCTACAACCTCAGGATCCAAATTGCGTGATGCACGTACCACGGAAGCTAAGCCACGACCCCTCTGCAATCACGATTGCGCTCGCCAGAGAGGCTACTTCCGATATAGGCATGCAGAACAGGCAGCGATACTGCAGTAAGCTTACAAGGTGCTATGCCGTTGCCTTCCTCCGAGATTTCAATTGACCTCCCCAGCCAGTTATGTAGGGTCCTACAGCTTAAAGTAGATTCCCAACCAAGGTGTAACTCGGAATTTTACACGCCAACGGTCATACGAAGAGGAATTTTAGTGGTGCCCTAAGTACCCTCCGCGATACACCATAAGGTGACTTTCCGAGATAGGTATAGATGTTGATAGAGCTTGTTACATCAAAATGGTCTGACGGTTTTCTGGAGAGCTTTTTCCGTGGGCACCACCTCTATAGTACAGATTAATGTGTGTGAGTATGGTCCTTCTGCTGGGAGACTAGAGCAAAAGAAGTCGCTACTCTCATTATTGATCAGTTATTTTCATCCGGTCATTGAATATTTTAGCTGTATCTGGTCACTGCAGCTGCACAATTGTTTAGAATAATTCGAAATGTTTCATCTCTCACTTTTCAGGAACAGATGGATGCAACACGAACCAGGTAAGAGGAGTGTGGAAGGACAACTTGCAACATTACGTCACTGATGTCACTTACATACCCACTGCCCTCTTTGGGACTTGTGGTTTCGGGGCAATGGCAGGCTGCCCACCAATATGCAGTTGAAGCATCGACGCAGACACGTGCACACGCGTTGCTTGTCTGCAGCGTTGGGTAACACTCTGGTTGAAACTGTTAAGCCAGTTTCTCGCATGCTGCTCGTCCCATGCTACTTTGCGTTGATCACTGCCCTCACGTCGCTCAGTATGACCATCTTTACATCTACTCGTTTCCACAAACGCGTTTCTGTCGTGTCAGCGTTCCCTGTGAAATTCGAAAACTCACGGTTCAACAAACCTGTTTCCTGGAGACCGACCACTCTGCCTTTTCCGAACTCAAGACATGCTCATATTTGTCTTTTTGAAGTCGACAAGCTCTCTGGTACCTAATTAAAGTGCAGCATGTCGTTTGACGGCTCATCATTGGCGTAAATCTGGCTTTTCCCGTTTGCCCAACAGATACTGGGATAATATGTGTGGCCTCTCTGTAATCATAATCAGTTATTGTTGACACATTTTTCTGCACACAATTGTAGTTGGATTTATTAGAATCATTACTTCCGAGTGCCACAGGTTTCGCAGACGTTACTGTGGAATGCACTGGTGATATGATTTTATACATTTTTGTAAATAAAGAAAAAGAGAAAAATTTTGGTGCGTTTCACGTGGATCACTAGCCAAAATGAGGTAGCATGGAAGAAGTAATCGGTAGAACTTTAGTCGGAAGAACCATACATGGGTTTTGCCTAAAATTCTTTTTCGGAACACAATCTCAGCTGTTGTTGTACAGGATGAACTGGTTGTGTCAAGGGTAAGTGAAAGTCAACACTATTAACAAAGTTATCGTTTATTGTAGTGATGCTGTTTACAGTGGGACCCTCCCGGATAGGTTGAGCAACCGGGGGGTGGGTGGCAGAAGTTATAACATATGCGAAAGGAACACTGATATTTCGTATAGCGAATGTAGAGGCCTGTAGCTGATTCTTGCTAGGAAAGTCAAGTAGAGGCAGATGCTAATTACAAGATGCTAATTCCAAGCTAGAAGCGGTGGAGCAAGATTTGCAAGTGGCTCCGAGCAGGTAGACGAGAAGTTAGTCACATAGTCGTTCTCCCACGCTTTTTGGCTGGTTATTGAAAGAATCCTCTGCTATGCTGCGTCTTTGTACAGTCTCTGTACCAGCCTTGGACGTTGGTCTACTGGTTCAGCAATCACGTAGTGCCACATAAACATGAGTAGAACTGAACGCAGGACGTAAAATACTAATGATAAATCCTAGAATGACAGAAAATAAAGTCCGCAGCTCGTGGTCGTGCGGTAGCGTTCTAGCTTCCCACGCCCGGGTTCCCGGGTTCGATTCCCGGCGGGGTCAGGGATTTTCTCCGCCTCGTGATGACTGGGTGTTGTGTGATGTCCTTAGGTTAGTTAGGTTTAAGTAGTTCTAAGTTCTAGGGGACTGATGACCATAGATGTTAAGTCCCATAGTGCTCAGAGCCATTTGAACCATTTGAACAGAAAATAAACAAGTCTAGAGTCCACCTTGAGACTAAAAGCGAGGGCTGTACACTCCTTAATATAAGCAGAGTTGTGAAGCACTACTCTACCCTCGTGCAGTATTCTCCTTCAGACAGTTTCATTGCACTTTTTAAGTAACAGTCGTCTAAAGAAATTTAGTACCAAGTATTTATGCTGCTTAACGAATAAAGAGCTGCACAGTCCGATCATCTTTTGAAATTTGCATACAGTTCGGTATTCGTCAACTTGGTTGCGAAGTGTAAATTGTCTACAGTCAGAACTTTACGGCTAGTATTTACTACTAAACATTATTTTTGTTGCAACACACGTTTGAAATGAGCGCTTTTGTTTACTCTAATGGAACTTACCTTAGATGAAAACTAAAAAAAATGGTTCAAATGGCTCTGAGCACTATGGGACTCAACTGCTGTGGACATAAGTCCCCTAGAACTTAGAACTACTTAAACCTAACTAACCTAAGGACATCACACACATCCATGCCCGAGGCAGGATTCGAACCTGCGACCGTAGCGGTCGTGCGGTTCCAGACTGTAGCGCCTTTAACCGCTCGGCCACTCCGGCCGGCCGATGAAAACTATATCAATTGATACCATCGTAGTCAGGTTACTGAAGGCCTCTCGCTGAGTATTATTATTAGATGTTTTGAAAGTCAGGTACTTGCGTAATAAGATGCTGCAGAACATATACTTGCAGATAAATATTTTATTGCGATAAACTGTTGTTTGCGATTCAGATGGCCTCGCAGCGATCATGTAAATTCCATTAAAGTGTCCATTTTGTTAACTTCTGCTGAGACCATCCTAACGATTGTTAAATCTTCGGTAAACACGTATTTTCAACAACATATCCCTGGGTTACGTAACCTATGCTCTCATATTCCTCAGTCATTATAGGTAACAGCTGAACAAAAGATCACAATTACTTGAAATTGCAGAAGAAGCCTGACATCAGTCAAATTAAGATCAACTGATTCCTAGATCAGTTGTCAATGGAAGGCCTATTAAAAACTCTGGCCTAACAGGTAATGAAGGCCCAACGGTACCGACCGGCCACCATGTCATCCTTAGCTGACAGGTGTCACTGGATGATGTGATCAGTACACCGCTCTCCCGGCGCAGCTAGGAGCTAACTGACGGCTGATCCCTTCGACGGCCTGCTGATCATTTCCTTCGTGCAGTAGCATCCAGATAGCAGCGAATAGAGGCCTTCAGGCTGCAGATATGTAAAGCAGTCAGACAGTTGGTAGCAGCAGTCAACAGCAGATCGTGGCACCACGATGTCAAAAATAGTCATCGTCAGTTTGCTTGGTAACTAAAAGACCGTCACGATTGCCGACCACATATGAATCCTCGGAGTGCAAAAGCACTACAGCGTAGAAGTGGCACGAATCCTGTGTTACACGTACATATATACACACATCAAAAAACGTTTTGTATCACCCCTGTTCGCACAACTCCTGAAGACAGACATTGAATGTGGATACTGTACCACAGACACAGTCCTTTTGACTGGTCAGAGATGTCACAAACCCGCCCAAATCATGCATGAGCAGCGCCTATTAGACGGAGGGGGCCCGACAGCTGGTCAGTTCCAGTCATTCCACTGGAAAAGAGGTACACGGATCGTGTTGTCTGTAGTTCAACCATGCCTAGACGGTCAATACCGTGTTTCGATCGCGTCCGCATTGATACTTTCTCCCATGAAGGGCTCTCAACAAGGAAAGTGTCCAGGCGTCTCGGAGTGCTAGGATATGGAGGAGATACAGAGAGAAAGGAACTGTCGCTCAGGCTGCCCAAGGGCTATGGATTATAGCTCGGAGGAAACCTGACAGCAATGCCACCATGTTGAATAATGCTTTACGTGCAGCTACAGGACGTCGTGTTAAAACTCAAACTGTGCACAATAGGCTGCACAATGCGCAACTTCACTCCCAACGTCCATGGCATCCCGCAACCGAGGTACAGATGGGCCCAGCAACATGCCGAATGGACCGCTCAGGATTGGCATCATGTTCTCTTCACCGATGAGTGTCGCCTATGTTTTCAACCAGACAATCGTCGGAGACGTGTTTGGAGGCAACCTGATGAGGCTGAATGCCTTAGACACACTGTCCAGCGAGTGCAATAAGGTGGAGTTTGCCTGCTGTTTTGGTGGTGGCATTATGTGGGGCCGACGTATACCGCTGGTGGTCCTGGAAGGCGCCGTAACGGCTGTACGATACGTGAATGCCATCCTCCACCCGATAATGCAAACATATCGGCAGCATATTGGCGAGGCACTCGTCTTCATGGACGACAATTCGCGCCCCCCTCGTGCACATCTTGTGAATGACTTCCTTCAGGATAGCGACATCGCTTGACTAGAGTGGCCAGCATGTTCTCCAGACATGAACGCTTTCGAACATAACTGGGATAGATTGAAAAGAGCTGTTTATGGACGACGTGACCCACCAACCACTCTTGAGGGATGTACGCCGAATCGCCGTTGAGGAGTGGGACACATTGGACCAACAGTGCCTTTATGAACTTGGGGATAGTATGTCACGACGAATACAGGCATTCATCAATGCAAGAGGACGTGCTACTGGGTATTAGAGGTACTGGTGTGTACAGAAATGTGGACCACCACGTCTGAAGGTCTCGCTGTATGCTGGTACAACTTGCAATGTGTGGTTTTGATGAGGAAGAAGAAGGGCGGAAATGGTGTTTATGTTGATCTCTATTCCAATTTTCTGTACAGGTTCCGGAACTCTCGGAACCGAGGTGATGCAAAACTTTTTTGATGTGTGTATGACTAATCCACATAAATCACTGGCAGGTAGTTATCTTACATAGACGTTTCACGGAGCGGTCTTTCGCAGAAGCTAAAGAGAATCTCACAAATAGCTTAAAGGAACTGCCAACAAAGCACTGTGTCAATTAGCTCCAACAAAATCAGTACAAAGTGTGATTTCCTTGTGAAAAACATGAAAATGGCGAAAAACACTTTGTATCAAAGGGAAAGGAGACGATATTGACACATGATTGACATCAAAAGAGTTGGCATGAAATACGGAGCACAAGCTCAAAAAATCATACCTTGCTTGTGTGTATCTGCAGAGGCTTATGCCACACCACTGTGGCCACGCGGCACAAACGTAACATTTAGATGTTGCAATAAATGAGACAAGACGTCTTAAACACTTCGAGCCAACGTTAGGGCACAAAAGTTTCCACTATTGTGGGTGAGTTCACCTCATATTGGAGGAGAGTAGCAAACACAGAACAGGAGAAAGATCCCAGTCATTAGCTCCACTATCACACACCAGCGCAACGACATCTAAGGTCCTATAAAAGTTTCTTAGCGAGAATTCGTATCCCGAAAGTGTCACACGAATCGGCCCAAATTATCAGTATAGAGAGAGGACCAAACAGATCAAAGTCCTCTATCACCCGGTTTCTGGGCGTATCACTGACAACACATCGAACTAATAGCCACTGAATGTTTCCTGATGAGGACCTATGTCATGGAAGAGTCAATGAACCAACTAAGGAAGACCCAGTCCCAGAAGGGTTTCGTAGCCAAAGAAACAGTCAGTTGTTCTACGGGTAGGAGCGTGAAATGTTCGGTCTCTAAGTCCCGTAGACAGGCCAGATAACTTGAAAAGAGAAATGGATAAATGGAAGCTGGATACAGTAGGACTTATTGTAGCGCGATGATAGGAGGAGTAAGATATCTGGTTAGGCGACTACAGGACTATTAACACACAATTAAAGAGGGTAATTCTTGTGTAGGTCTAGTAATGAATACAAAAGAGAAATTAGTCTGAACTGATCTGAACAGCATTATAAATACACCGTTGTTGTCAAGTACAATGCAAAGCTAGGACTAGCCTCAACAGTACAATTATATATTCCTCCTGGCTCCGCTAATGATAATGAGATTGGAAAAAAGTGTGATGAGACAAAATAATTCATACAGGGAGACGAAAATGTAATTATAATAGAGGAGTGGAATACGATACGAAAATAAGGAAGAGACCTGGAAACAGAGGAAGGTTTTAAATAGGTTTCATAATGGTCACAAAAAAATGTCGAAAATAGTTTAAAACTGCAAAACATTTCCAGAGGTAGATGTAGACTCTGATCATAATTTATTGGTAGCAGGCTGCAGACAACAACTGAAAAGAAGGCAGAAACGTAAGAAATTAAGATCATGGGTTCTCGATAAAATGGAAGAACCAATGCTTACTGAGTATTTAAAGCAAAGCTTTAGGCAACGATTGACTGAAAGAGGGGAAAGGAATAATGCAGAAGACGAATGGGTAGCTCTGAGGGAAGTAATAGTTGAAACAGCAGATGATCAAGTAAACAGAAACCCATTAGAAACCCTTGGACAACGCGATTAACTGAATCAGTTGATGACGAAAGGAAACATAAAAATGCAACAAATGAAGTAGGGAAAGAAAAATACACACGTCTAAAAATTTAGACTGACTGAAAATGCAAAATGGCAGAGCAGTACTGGCTGCAGGAGAAATGCCAAGCCAGATAAAATGGCATAACCTTAGGACAGTTGGATGCCATGTACAGCAGAATTAAAGAAACCTTTTGGGGAAAGAAAAGTAACTTTATGACTATCAAGATTTAAGATGAAATGTTCAGTACTAAGCAATCAAGTGAAGACTAGGAAGTGGAAGGAATACATCCAAGAAAGGAAAGATACTTTGAGATAATGCTATGGAAACGGAAAAGAGAGAACATGAAGATGAGAGAGTGCAATAACACTGCGAGAAGAATTTAAGGAAGTACTGAAAGACTTAAGCTGAGACGAGGCACCTCAAGTAGTTGGCATTCCTTCAGAATTGTTGGGATCCTTGACTATTCCATATGATATTCAAGATGTATGAGAGAAGCGAAATACACTCACACTTCAAGAAAAACGTGATAATCTCAATTCCAAAGAAGGCTGTTGCTGACAGATATAAATATTACCAAACCGTTAGTTTTAAAACAAGTCATGGTTGTAAAATATTAAATGAATTACTTACAGAAGAATGTAAATACAGATAGAAACCAGCGTCGGACAAGACGTATTTGGGTTCCAGAGAAATGGCATAACACCCGAGGCCTATTTGTCCCTACAACTTATCTTAGAATGTGGTTGAAGGAAAGCAAACCTACGATTATGCCGTTCGTAGATTTAGAGAAAGCTTTTGACAATGTTGACTGTGATGAGCTCTTGAAACGATGAAGATAGCAGGAACAAAATACAGGGAGTGACAGGTTATTTACAACTTGTGCAGAAACCAGAATACAGGCATACGGACTGAGGGACATGAAAGGGAAGCAACAGGCGAGTAAGGAATGTGACAGGGTTGTAGCCTGTAGGCTGTACTTTGAGCAAACGGTAAAGCAAACCAAAGAGAAATTTGGAAAGGGAAATAAAGTCAGGAAAAGCAATTAATACTTTGAGATTTGACGATGACTGTATCTCTGTAATTTATGTTACATTTTGACTAAAAGAATGGATCGTTTGATGTTACACAATCTGAGGCTTCATGGAATGGCTGGTTTGGTAATACAGGAAGACGAAGACTATCGAAGGCAAGTTCAAGTGACTGTGGGCTGCGGTAGTAATGCAGAGGTTCTCTGTAGAAATCAACAGGCATGCACAGGGTGGAGAGCTGCCCCTATGCACTCTTTCAACAGAGGACGTTAGTAATAATGGGCGTTTTGTCAACTAGGGACGACGTTCAGTGCGACAGTGAAAATACACAGGACCAGGACAATCTGATGTTATACCCCTGTTGGGGACGCAGTGTGTCTTTGGAGACCCTTAACAACTAGTGATTACGCTGATGTGTTAGGCATTTCTAGCTTAACTACTGTGTATTGTCGGAAGCACTCGACATAGCCCTGTTAAAGAATGTCGCATAATCAACGCAGCTGCCTTCCACGAAAGCAGAGGCGCAAAACAAATCAACTTACCAAGCAGAGACTATAGTATTGCCACACACTGTACTCCAACAAAAGTAAGATTGAGGTTCAAGTGTGGTTGACGACAAGATCATCAGAGAAACAACACAGCCTAAGACTGGACAAGGACTGGGAAGGAAATCGTGTCCTTTTCACAGCAACTAATTGTTTAACATAACGACTGAAGTTGCCGTTATTCAATGGCTAACACGACACAGTGTGACAGCACATAATCTAGGGCACAACCACTCGAACAGGTACATCTTCTGTTCCAAACAAAAGGCAGTGATATTGGACGGTTAGTAATGTCTTTGTGATTCTCTTGTTATAAATACGCGTCGAGAATTGTAGTATAAGAGATACTAGGATTCAACTGTCACAGACTTTTAAAATTTGTTGCTGTGTCACACGTCCATCCAACAGGTCCATATAAACTACCTGAAGACATGATCGTCTCTCTATGTAACTTCGTACACGTTGCAAAACCCCGTCGTGTAGAACTTCCCTGAAGTTTTGCTATGCAGTGGTTCAGTGTGCTACAGAGAATCAGCGGTGGTCGTACAGAGTGGCCAACCCTTGTAGTTTTCAAGTAGGCAAAGAGGTTTGCTCTCCTTGTTTGACAGTTACCGGTTTTATGTTGGTGGCGGAAGCCTCATATCTGGGTTTTCCTGGCCACGGGATCGCGCGGGAGACGTTGGAGTGTGTGAGACGGTCAGTCTGCTTCCAGCTCGCCGAGGGTCTGCAGCCAAAGTCTCTTCGAAGAAGGGTGAGTTGACTTAACAGCGTGGCGCGTTGCTTCATAGCAAGCGGGGAGCGTTTAGCTTTTGGCCTCGCATTTCATCTTATAAAAGATTGATTTGCTGGGTCACAGCAAGGAATGCAAGGCTTTTGAAGACTTTCAGTTTGATTCCTAATGCAGACTTGACTTTGATCCTAAGAGGAACGTACCACAAAGGCGTTGCATATGTTGAAGCGTCCTCGGTTCATTGTGAATGTTTGTGTCCTTGCAACTGCGTGTGTGTACTTTCTAATCTTTTCCAAATCTTGGTAATTTTTGTTTCTTTGTGAATTTTCTTTGCCTCATTACTTTATGTCCTGCGGAAACCATCCACATGGGTTAATATTAGAGTTTGTTGGCCCTGTCATTATCATTTGTCAATTCAAATGTGTCCTCTGTAAAATGTTAATTGTTCGCAACTGCGTGGTGTGATGTTACTAAAATTTGGCCACGGTACGTAGAAATTGTGTCTGAGAATCTCGTGGGCACACGAGTCTGTTGTGAAACGTATAGCGTTTTAAGGAATAAATAATTTTGCCTCCAATCTTATCCAGTGTACCGATGTTACGTCTCCGTTACCTACGCCATTTACCTTGTAGTTTTCCTTGTTAGCCCATTCATAGCATTTCCATGCGCACAGGTCCAATAATTAGTGCCCCTTTTTTTATTTAAAACAAATGCTTTGAATACATCTTGTTTTCAGGAAAGTTGCAGCAGGCTGCACTAACGGACAGTGTTCACGCACTCTTTACTTTATTCAATATCTGATTCACGTAAACAATGCCTGGATCATATTAATAATTAATCCCATTCTTTATCAGCGACTTTACAATTAATGTTCTTTTGTGAGTTTTTCTTATGAATAAATTAAGTAATTTTCCGACTCAGCGCAATCTCTTGTTTGTTGTGTGGCTAGAGTTGGTGGCAACCCAATCTTTTACTTTGATTTCAATGTCAGATAGCATTTTCTTATTCAAAGTGCGCGTGACTGTTTTAGCCACCAGGATATATTAATACTGCGCTTCAGGCACCTTACACATAGCGACCCTTTACTCACACTACTTACACTATTAACACATTTATTGGATCAACATACAGGGTGTTACAAAAAGGTACGGCCAAACTTTCAGGAAACATTCCTCACACACAAATAAAGAAAAGATGTTATGTGGACATGTGTCCGGAAGCGCTTAGTTTCCATGTTAGAGCTAATTTTAGTTTCGTCAGTATGTACTGTACTTCCTCGATTCACCGCCATGATTTCATACGGGATACTCTACCTGTGCTGCTAGAACATGTGCCTTTACAAGTACGACACAACATGTGGTTCATGCACGATGGAGCTCCTGCACATTTCAGTCGAAGTGTTCGTACGCTTCTCAACAACAGATTCGGCGACCGATGGATTGGTAGAGGCGGACCAATTCCATGGCCTCCACGCTCTCCTGACCTCAACCCTCTTGACTTTCATTTGTGGGGGCATTTGAAAGCTCTTGTCTACGCAACCCCGGTACCAAATGTAGAGACTCTTCGTGCTCGTATTGTGGACGGCTGTGATACAATACGCCATTCTCCAGGGCTGCATCAGCGCATCAGGGATTCCGTGCGACGGAGGGTGGATGCACGTATCTTCGCTATCGGAGGACATTTTGAACATTTCCTGTAACAAAGTGTTTGAAGTCACGCTGATACGTTCTGTTGCTGTGTGTTTCCATTCCATGATTAATGTGATTTGAAGAGAAGTAATAAAATGAGCTCTAACAGGGAAAGTAAGCGTTTCCGGACATATGTCCCCCATAACATATTTTCTTTCTTTCTGTGTGAGGAATGTTTCCTGAAAGTTTGGCCCTACCTTTTTGTAACACCCTGTATAACTGAATACCCAAAGCCTGTGATAATTATCTCTATAGAAATTTGCATTAAGATTAAATCGAAAGCAGTGTCACTCCTGTGACAGTTAAATTACTTTTTGCTCACTTCAGAATTTACCCTCTCCCGTTGTTCAGCGACAACTGACAATTATTTAATCCTGTAACTGCGGATTGCACCAGTGATTGGAAGTTGGCGATTAAACCCCAGAAGTCTACATATTCATTACCAGTGCAAAAGGAGATGAGAAAGGCGGTCGTCCCGGATTCCACATATGTGTAATCAAATTGAACTCCTCTGCCGGTGCTGCCAACTATGCTCACCCTAAGTATGACTGGGCTGCGCCCAGCTGTGCTCTGCAGACGTGCTGCCCCCTTCACGAAGATGGAGTCCTCGTCTCCCTTGTGGGACCCCTCTAACAAGGGAACCTCCCCATCGCACCCCCCTCAGATTTAGTTATAAGTTGGCACAGGGATAGGCCATGAAAAACTGAACACAGATCAATCGAGAAAACAGGAAGAAGTTGTATGGAACTATGAAAAAAATAAGCAAAATATACAAACTGAGTAGTCCGTGTCCAAGATAAGCCACATCATGTTACGTGTACACTGAGGTGCACCGTGGTCCCGTGGTTACCGCGAGGAGCGACGGAATGGAAGGTCTCTGGTTCAATCCTCCCTCGTGTGAGAAGTTTTAATTTTTTATTTTCAGACAATTATCAACGTTCATGCACTCAGACATGATCAACTTCGCTCTCCAAAATTCCAGGACATGTTCAGATTTGCTTGGACACATGCAGGATTTGACGGTCTACACACGGAAAAACTTGAAAACGTTTAAAACGTATGTTTTGACAGAGCACAGGGAAAACTGTGCGACTGTGAAACTTGCATTCATTTGTTGCCGTTTATGTGACAAACTTTTACGTTTTCATCACTTTTTTCGGAGTGATTATCATATCCACAAGAAAACCTAAATCGGGCAAGGTAGAAGAAACTTTTTACCCATTCACCAAGTGTGCAAGTTAGGTGGGTCGACAACATATTCCTGTAATTTGAAGCACATGCCGTCACCAGTGTCGTATAGAATATTTCAGACGTGTTTTCCTGTGGAGGAACCGGTTGACCTATGAATTTGCGATCAAATGTTTTCGGTTCCTATTGGAGAGACACGTCCTTTCGTCTACTAATCGCACGGTTTTGCGGTGCGGTCGCAAAACACAGACACTAAACTTATTACAGTGAACAGAGACGTCAATGAATGAACGGTCAGATCGTAACTTTGCGAAAATAAAAGTAAGTAAAATTTTTACTCGAGGGAGGACTCGAACCAAGGACCTCTCGTTCCGCAGTTACTCACTCTAACCACGGGACCACGGCGCTCCTCAGCTCACACACTCCTTGATGTTGCATATCTTACACTTGGACTACTCAGTTTGTATAATTTGCTTATTTTTTCATAGTTACACACAACTTCTTCCTGTTTTCTCGATTGATCTGTGTTCATTTTTTCAAGGCCTATCCACTGTGTCAATTTATAACTAAATCTGAGGCGGGTGCGATGGGGAGGTTCCCTTGTAAGACACGGCGGCCTCTTCTGTGCTGCTACGCCAGATTGACCAGGACACCGCGGCATCCTAGTGGAATGTCGAACCGGACACTCTCACATCCTACTGCCGAGACCAACCGGATGCTTCTCCAGTGCAACGCCGTGCGGTTCTCTTGTGTCGCTTACCTACGCCCTGCGTATTCCTTGCCGCCAAAAGGTGCCACCCGTCAATCGAAGAATTGTGAACCTCTATGGTCCAGTCACAATTCCCTCTAACAGAGAAACCACCAAAAATAGCGCGCCTTTTTCTAGCCTCCAATGAGAACGTGAAACTCTATCCCTCCGCTAAAAAGCATTCATTTCAATGCTGCGATCTGAGGTCATACATCTTCACGCCAACTGTACCTTCTCCCACCAATATTCACAGCCTCGCAACTGGGTTCGAGATATTCAGAGAGGAGCTCTACGAGGCTAGAGTTTGTGCCCTGTGGCCTGCTCGGCAATTGCTAACCTTCAAAAGAAATCGGAAAACATGGAAAGGCGTCCCCGACTTTTGCACATCCTTGGCCGTGTAAGGTACCAAAATTAATTTTGAATATTTTTGTGTCGTTACAGAAATAATGTGGTAGCTTCAGTCTATTATGAAACCAGCAAAATGTTGCAAAGCAGATAAAGGATGTAAAAATGCTTTATTACTTGTAACTGAAGTCAATATGTGTATATATGTTTTAGGAAAACAAATATCGTAAGCAGCTGTACAGGTGTTCACCCAGAAGCGGCGAAGACAATCTGTACTGTGGTAGCAGACAGCAGCAACGCAAACCAGAGATCATCCTGGGCGAGCTGGCCGCTATACGACGGAACGACAGCCACAATAAACTATGTATATTTATTGTTAAAGAATAACTGTAGCGCCCCATGTTTGAACAGATTTATGCTTCAGCTATGGTTTTGTGAAAAGTAGCTGTTAATCACTATGGAGGAGCCGTAGAGTACATGAGCTTCAGTCGATTAGATTAGATTAGTACTTGTTCCATGGATTATAAATACGACACTTCGTAATGATGTCGAACGTGTCAGGTTAATAAAACGTGTCCATTCAAGATATTACATTACGCAAAATATTACATGACACTTAATATTTTTAATTTTTTTTTGTGGGGGTTGGGGAAAATACCCACTTACTACACTCCTGGAAATGAAAAAAAGAACACATTGACACCGGTGTGTCAGACCCACCATACTTGCTCCGGACACTGCGAGAGGGCTGTACAAGCAATGATCACACGCACGGCACAGCGGACACACCAGGAACCGCGGTGTTGGCCGTCGAATGGCGCTAGCTGCGCAGCATTTGTGCACCGCCGCCGTCAGTGTCAGCCAGTTTGCCGTGGCATACGGAGCTCCATCGCAGTCTTTAACACTGGTAGCATGCCGCGACAGCGTGGACGTGAACCGTATGTGCAGTTGACGGACTTTGAGCGAGGGCGTATAGTGGGCATGCGGGAGGCCGGGTGGACGTACCGCCGAATTGCTCAACACGTGGGGCGTGAGGTCTCCACAGTACATCGATGTTGTCGCCAGTGGTCGGCGGAAGGTGCACGTGCCCGTCGACCTGGAACCGGACCGCAGCGACGCACGGATGCACGCCAAGACCGTAGGATCCTACGCAGTGCCGTAGGGGACCGCACCGCCACTTCCCAGCAAATTAGGGACACTGTTGCTCCTGGGGTATCGGCGAGGACCATTCGCAACCGTCTCCATGAAGCTGGGCTACGGTACCGCACACCGTTAGGCCGTCTTCCGCTCACGCCCCAACATCGTGCAGCCCGCCTCCAGTGGTGTCGCGACAGGCGTGAATGGAGGGACGAATGGAGACGTGTCGTCTTCAGCGATGAGAGTCGCTTCTACCTTGGTGCCAATGATGGTCGTATGCGTGTTTGGCGCCGTGCAGGTGAGCGCCACAATCAGGACTGCATACGACCGAGGCACACAGGGCCAACACCCGGCATCATGGTGTGGGGAGCGATCTCCTACACTGGCCGTACACCACTGGTGATCGTCGAGGGGACACTGAATAGTGCACGGTACATCCAAACCGTAATCGAACCCATCGTTCTACCATTCCTAGACCGGCAAGGGAACTTGCTGTTCCAACAGGACAATGCACGTCCGCATGTATCCCGTGCCACCCAACGTGCTCTAGAAGGTGTAAGTCAACTACCCTGGCCAGCAAGATCTCCGGATCTGTCCCCCATTGAGCATGTTTGGGACTGGATGAAGCGTCGTCTCACGCGGTCTGCACGTCCAGCACGAACGCTGGTCCAACTGAGGCGCCAGGTGGAAATGGCATGGCAAGCCGTTTCACAGGACTACATCCAGCATCTCTACGATCGTCTCCATGGGAGAATAGCAGCCTGCATTGCTGCGAAAGGTGGATATACACTGTACTAGTGCCGACATTGTGCATGCTCTGTTGCCTGTGTCTATGTGCCTGTGGTTCTGTCAGTGTGATCATGTGACGTATCTGACCCCAGGAATGTGTCAATAAAGTTTCCCCTTCCTGGGACAATGAATTCACGGTGTTCTTATTTCAATTTCCAGGAGTGTATATCCAAAAATTCATCTAATGAGTAGAAGGAGTTTCCATTAAGAAATTCTTTTAATTTCCTTTTGAATGCTATATGCCTATCTGTCAGACTTTTGATGCTATTAGGTGAGTGATCATAGAATTCTGTGGCAGCATAATTTACCCCCTTCTGAGCCAAAATTATATTTAACTTTGAGTAGTGAAGATCATCCTTTCTCCTAGTGTTGTAGCCATGTACGCTGCTGTTACTTTTGAATTCGTTCGGATTGTTAATAACAAATTTCATAAGTGAATATATATATTGTGTGGCTACAGAGAAGATCTCTAGCTCTTGAAATAAGTGTCTGCAGGATGATCTTGGATGAGCTCCAGCAATTATTCTGATTACACTCTTTTGTACAATGAACACCCTTTTACTCAATGATGAGTTACCCCAGAATATGAAGCCGTACGAAAGCAGAGAATGAAAATATGTGTGGTAAGCTAATTTACTCAGATGCGTATCGCCAAAATTTGCAATGACCCTAATAGCACTGAATTCAAACGCTTCAGCAGATCCTCAGTGTGTTTTTTCCAGTTCAATCCCTCATCAATGCATACACCTAGAAATTTTGAATATTCTACCTTAGCTGCCGATTTCTGATCGTAGTCTATGTTTATTAATGGTGCCATTCCATCTACTGTGTGGAACTGTATATACTGTGTTTTGTCAAAGTTTAATCAGAGCCCATTTGCGGAGAACCACTTAATGATTTTCTGAAAAACATCGTTTACAATTTCACCAGTTAATTCTTGTCTGTTGGGTGTGATAGCTATACTTGTATCAGCGCAAAAAGTACCAGCTTTGAATCTTCGTGAACATAGAATGGCAAGTCATTAATATATATTAAGAACAGCAGAGGACCCAAGACCGAACCTTGCGGCACCCCATTCTTGATTGTTCCCCAGTTTGAGAAATCACCAGTTTTTTGCATATTATGTGAACTGCTTATTTGAACTTTCTGCACTCTTCCAGTTAGGTATGATTTAAACCATTTGAGCACTTTCCCATTCATATCACAATACTTGTGCTTATCTATAAGTATTCCATGATTTACACAGTCAAAATCCTTTGATAGAACACAAATCCCAACGAGTGACTTCCGGTTATTCAGAGCATTTAATATTTCATTAGTGAAAGTATATACAGCATTTTACGTTAAAAAACCCTTCTGGAAACCAAACTGACATTTTGTTAAAACTTCATTTTTACAAAGGTGTGAAGCTACCCTACAATGCATTACTTTTTCGAGAATTTTGGATAAGGCAGTCAGAAGAGAGATTGGGCGGTAGTTGTGGCATCAGACGTATCCCCTTTCTTGTGCAGTGGTTTAACAATGGCATACTTCAGTCTATCTGGGAAAATACCCTGCTTCAGAGAGCTATTACATATGTGGCTAAGAACTCCACTTATTTCTTGGGAACAAGCTTTTATTATCCTGCTCGAAATGCCGTCAATTCCACGTGAGCTTTTATTCTTGAGAGAGTTTATTATCTTCCTAATTTCAGAGGGAGAGTTGGGTGGAATTTCAATTGTATCAAATGGTGTGGGTAAGGCCTCTTCTATTAACTGCCTTGCTTCTTCTAATGAACATTTAGATCCTATTTTCTCTACAACATTCAAAAAATGATTATTCAAAATGTTTTCAACTTCCAGCTTGTTGTTTATCAAGTTTCCATTCACTTTGATGGTGATGCCATCATCCTGTACTCTTGGTTGCCCTGTCTCCCTTGTAATAATATTCGAAATTGTTTTGATTTTGTGATCAGAGGTATTACTCTCAGACATGATGCACATGCTTCTGGACTTTTTAATAACCTTTCTTAATGTAGCGCAGTAGTTTTTATAATATTTGTCTGTTTCTGGGTCATTCTCTTTCTTGTTGTTCGATACACTTCCCCTTTGTGGTTACAAGATGTTTTTATTCCTTTAGTAAGCTAAGGTTTTTTACATGGTTTCTTATAATTAGATTTAACTACTTTCTTGGGAAACAGTTTTCTAATTCTCTTACGAGTGTATCATGAAACAAGTTATATTTTAAATTAGCATCGAGTTCTTTGTACACTTTATCCCAGTGTAACTGCTGAATATTTTCTGTGAAATTTATAATTGTTGAGTCATTAATTTATTGCACGACTTTGGCGGGTAGTTTTGAATTACTGAATGGAGCTATGTCATATACTGTAACTAGCTGAGTATCATGATCAGAAAGGCCATTCACAACAGGACAAGAATTTATGTTTTTAAACCTATCTTGGTCTATAAAAGTGTTATCTATCAATGTGATGCTGTCCTTTACTATCTGAGTAGGAAAATTAATGACAGATGTCAAATTGAAAGAACCGAGCAAGACTTCCAGGTCATTCTTCCTATTACACTCTTTCAGTGAATCAACACTGTAGTCCCCACAAATAATAATTTGCTTTCCCCTATCTGACAGATAGCGCAATTAGGCATCCAAGTTTTCCAGTAATAAATGAAAGTTTTCTGAAGGGGATCTATATACTGTTACAATTATAAAAGAGCCCTCCTTCAGTTTAAGTTGACAGGCACATGCTTCTATATGTTGCTCAAGATGAAACTTTTTTGTATCTAAGCTTTCTGTAGAAATAACTTTTGACATATATGGCAACTCCTCCTCCCACCTTATTCTCTCTACTCATATGTGCAGCTAGTTTATAACCACTGATATTTACCTTTTCCATATCAGACACAATGTGATGCTCAGACAGGCATAATATATCTATTACATTATCAGATTCATTGTCATCTAAACAAACCAGGATCTCATCTACTTTATTCTTCAATCCCGGAATATTTTGGTGAAAAATGCAACATTTATTTTACTTTACTTATGTGAAAATCTACTTTTTTCTTTAATCCACCAATATTTTGGTTAAATATGGTAACACTATTATTTACTTTCCTGTTGTGAGAATATTGTGAGTTTTGGACCTCTTTAGCACCTGCCTGCCTGAAGTTCTCATTGGACACTGATATTAGTCTAAAAAAGAGGTACTTCCATGAGCACTAGTGCCCCCCCCCCCTTATAGATTTCGCTAACAACCCTGCCAGTTTACCCTTCCCTTTCCTACTGAGATGTAGGGCATCCCTTGTGATATCCCCCCTATCAATCGCCTGAACAGGAACCAATCCAATGTCTGACAGAGTGGCCGCCCTGTTGTTGTGTTACTGCATGTGAGTCGAGACATTTTATGTGCGTCACTATCGATACTTTGCTAGGAGAATTCGGTATCTGTCATCAAGACAGTTGGAGATTTTCCGTGAATTTTGTTGGAAATGTTTCGGAAACTTGAAATGATTGGATTTAGATTTTTAAATGTGAGGTTGGATAACGCAGTAACGATACTAGGGCAGAATCAGTGGAACTGTTTGATGAACTTTATTTGACCGTAAATGAATGTTTTAATGTCAGCAGTTGTATCTGACGATGTCCGGTTTCGTTGCCTTCGATATTTTGCTGCACACGCCAAAGAATTTGGGTGTTGTGTACAGTTTGGAGATTTTTCGGCTAAGCACACTCTGAGGTAGTTGAGTGTTAGCTATTCGTGTAGATTTGTGGAGGATAGTGTTACAATTATAGACCAATACGCAATGATTTGCTTACGAAATAATTCTGATTTAGCAAAAAACACTATATTTAAATTTTATTAGTAGAGGTATCACTAGTCAGAGGATGTCAATAACTTTTGTTTATTTCCAGAGTAACAAATACATGTTTCGCCCGAGACGTCAACTGGTTTACGAAAATAATTAAATGCGGACCCTTTTCATACATTTTGGAATGAGTGTGTGCTGTAATTAAGAACTGTGATTAATTAACTGAAATAATTTAATGCCAAGTACAACGTTGTTATTATCTGAGTAACAAGATAAGATGTGTCAATATTACGTGATAGGGTACAACTGTCAAGTATAATTTCCATTAATACTACTTTGTATGGCATACCAGTTCGTATCGTGTTATGGTTTCTAAAATTATTTATGAGATTAACTCAAAAAAGATCTGTGGGATCGTTATAATATTATAGTGTTGGAAAGCTTATTTAGCAATTTGATCAGGCACACGAGTGCTAATTGTTTTCAGAATTGCTTATACAGTGTTTCAAAGAACCTATTGTCTTCTGAGAGGTTAGATTGAGATCTATTGTGCCTCTCAACAAATTATTAGCAGTGTATTGCATCCACATTTGTTTTTTTCTCGATTTTCTCTTGTAATGCGTGGGGGGTGACGTCTGAAATTTTCATCAGGGCTAGATACGTCGCCACTGGTAAGTAGCAATTCAGGCACATTGCAGGGAGAGGGAGAGTGGCGACCCTGTGGTCCAGGATACGTCAAATAAAAGCTTATTCTGAACTAAAAACATTGAGCAGTTAAGTAATGGATTTGATCGAATTGCATAACCTCATTAGAAACGACGGAAGGTTAACTGAGAGTAAGCGAAAATGCAGAATGGCGAACAGTGGTTCAGTTGTAAAAATTTATTGGTTCAAATGGTTCAAATGGCTCTGAGCACTATGGGACTTAACATCTGAGGTCATCAGTCCCCTAGACGTAGAGCTAATTAAACCTAACTAACCTAAGGACATCACACACATCCATTCAAATCAAATGGTTCAAATGGCTCTGAGCATTATGGGACTCAACTGCTGAGGTTATTAGTCCCCTAGAACTTAGAACTAGTTAAACCTAACTAACCTAAGGACATCACAAACATCCATGCCCGAGGCAGGATTCGAACCTGCGACCGTAGCGGTCTTGCGGTTCCAGACTGCAGCGCCTTTAACCGCACGGCCACTTCGGCCGGCTACACATCCATTCCCGAGGCAGGATAAAAACCTGCGACCGTAGCAGCAGCACGGTTCCGGACTGAAGCGCCTAGAACCGCTCGGCCACAACGACCGGCTAAAATTTTATTGGCCTTAAGGTCACTGTTTAACCCCATAGGTTAAGATTAATCTTAAGGTTTATCCAGTAACTCGCTGGCCTTAGTGTCGAGTCAGATACTAGATGAGCAGAGCTGTGAAACGCAGGTTTCTGATACCAGCGGTTAATGCATTTGACTTCAGCATTGGTTGGGACATCTCACCGAGCGGTTCGAGAATTGGTTAGAATTGGATTAGATTTACTTTCATTCCGATTGATACATAGTGAGGAGGTCCTCCAGGATGTAGAACATGTCAGAAAAACAATAATACATGACAAATATTTACAACTGAAACAAATAAGCTAATGTATCTTCCACAGGTCTCAAGTGGAATGATCGTCGTCTTTTTTAATCAAAGCTGTATGAAACAATCATTTTAGAAACTCTAATGCACTGAATTTAAAATAAAAAAGTTTTTTATTTATAAGGTAATAAACATGTAACAGAATTACTACAACATTTATTTACAATTAATAGTGGGGTGGCAACACAAGGAGAACACTAAGTAACGAAACACGTTTCACATTTTCATATCTGTTTCATGGGGTGTTCCTCGGTTAGTGTTGTGTAGTTGTAGTGAGAGATATCGTGGATTAGGTTGAAATTTTGTGACAGTGTTTTAATATTGTGTATAACGTAATCTGTGTATTGTTGAGAGTGATTTGATCACTGTAATCGGAAGGGAAGTAGTATTTTATAGGAAACAGGAAGCAATTATAACAATTATCAATAGAAATAGTTGTAATATAGCCAAAACTATGGCAGTTTTCAAAATGTCAGAAGATTTTAAGGTGTTCCCAGCTCAATTCGCTAAAGGTTTCAATATAGTCAGAACGAAATAGCCGAAGATCTAAATAAATAAATGAAAGAGGGTCAGTAATAAATGAAAGACGGTTAGAAAAAAATTGGAAAATGGCTTAGAGAAAGCACAGGGGGATAGAGAGAGTTTAAAGGAAGTTTTAAACAAGGGAATTAAAGGGGTTAAAGAAAATTTAAAAACGGAGGCATCGGCATTAAATCAACAGTGTGAGGCAACTGATATTAGAATAGTAAAAGAGATAGAAAAGGTTAGAGAAGCAGCAACGCCATGCAGTAGGTTTGTTAATTCAAGATGTTAACGATCCCATAACTGTATCTCAGGAAGGAGTTACAAGTGAATTTAGAGGCATGGAGGTAGTCATGGACAGTAAATTAGGAAATCAGCAGAAGAAAATGAATAATAAGCTAGAAAAGACGCAAACGTGGGATCGTGGAGAAGGTAAAAGTTTTTCTCCCAATACTACTACTGTTACAAATGGATTCCACTCAAGAAGTGGAAATCTGAGTAAGGAAGTATACTTAGTTCTAGAGGTAACAGGCAGAGTGAGCCTTCAGTGCGTACATTGTTAAATGAATCTAACCATGAACATAGATGCGAGTGTAAAGACGAGGACGGTACAAGTAATCTTGTGAAAGAGTTGAGGCTAGGAGTTAAAAACGGTGGTAATCATTTTCTACGTTTTAAAGCAAGGGGGTCAGAACACCCCGTAACATTTCTAAAATCATTTCACGGGACTTTACCTCCGTCATGGATCATAATCGATGTTTAAGATACATGATTAGTCATTTAGAAGAAGTTTCGTCTCAGTGGACGAAGTTAAACTTCGATAGCTTTCATACTGTTGAAGATTTTACGAATGCATTCAAAGTCAAGGACTAGTCCTCTAATGCTCAAAGAACTTTACAATTGCAATTGTTCAGTCCTAAAAGATATAATAAAAGTTGGGGCTGACTTAGAAATTTTGCAGAATGTCGTCCTAATCAAGCCCTATAGTTAGATGAACCTGTAAACGAAGTACATCTTATTCTGGTACTGATTACACGATTGCCGCACAGAGTTAGAGAGAGATTAGTAGGAGAAAGATGGGTTCAGGCTCACGCACTTTTCGGGTTATTAGCTCGACTCGATTATTTGAATAAGTCAAAGGATAAAGTTGACACGAGGATGTCCAACTGTGTAGAAGTAAAAGATAATTAGAGTGATCAAAGCAATGGAAACGGAAATAAAATTGCAGAAAGAATTATGGGAACGGTTCTAATTACCAACGTAACAATAACCACAAGACTGACAGTAAATTACGATCGAATGATAGAGGTAGAAATAATAGATTGGAACGAAACAAATCAAATAATAACCCTAATTAAAATAACAAAAATGATAATAATAATAATTCTCGATGTCAGTGGAGGTAGAAACCAGTGTAATGGTAATAGTAATCATAATGTGAGCTACAATAGAGAGAATAATCATAACTAGTCTGGTAATGTGACAGCATCACACAAAGGATATGGGTGTTGTGTATAGTTTGGAGATTTTGCAATAAGCACAATCTAAGGTAGTTTAGTGTTAGTCATTTGTGTAAATTTGTGGAGAATAATGTTACAATTACGAACCAATAAGCAAAGATTTGCTTACGAAATAATTCTGATTTAGCAAAAAACATATATTTAAACTTTTATCACTAGAGGAATCGCTACTCAGAGGATGTCAATAACTGTTGTTTATTTCCATAGTAACAAATACGCCTTTGGTGTGAAACGTCTCGTGCTTTATAAAAATAATTAAATGCGGTCTACTTTCTTCATTGTGGAATGCGTGAGTACTGTAATTAAGAACTGGGATTAATTAACTGAAATAATTTAATGCCAAGTGCAACGTTGTTATTATCTGAGTAACGAGTTAAGATGTATCATCATTAGTTGATAGGATACGACTGTCAAGTATAATTTCCATTAACAGTAATTTTACGGCACACTCGTCTGTGGTGTGTTGATGATCTCTACAATTTTTCATGAGCTTCACTCAACAAGATCCGTTGGATTGTTATCGTGTTGCAATGGTTATTTACCAGTTTCATCAGGTACACGACAGCCGATTGTTTTGAGAACTTCTCATTCAGTTGTTTCAATAAACCTGTTGTATTCTGAGAGGTTATATTCAGCTCTATTGCGCCTCTCTACGATTTATTAGCAATGCAGTGCAGCTATCCATTTTTTCTCCGTTTCCTCTTGTACTGGTTTGGGGAGATGCCTGAACGTCTTGTCAGGGCTAGATATGTGGACACTGGTGGGCGGAAATTCCGGCACAGTGCAGCCGGGCCTTAGCCGCAGGCAGTCGTGTGGGAGGACAATGCTTGCTGCCCCATGTGCTTTTTGAGCCGACCTCATTTCCAAGAATCTTAGGTCACGTAAGCTGTGGTCCCGTCCACCGGTCACTGAGCTGCTTAACCGAAGCGTTTCCTGTTGCTCAGTCTCAAGTCCACTGCTCTGTACATCCGCACGATCGCCTGAACCGTTCATAATCCATTACAAGCTGTCTCTGGGTCAACAAAGAGGGACATACAAATTATATAGCAAACTTACTGCCAGTCACTATCTCTTATAATATCAATATCATTTGTTGTAATACGGATTTTCCTTCTTGTCAGCCTCAGAATCATAAATACACTCATGCTCACTAATTAAGGATAATGCTGATACATGGTGAAACAACGCTCTGGTGGGCGGTTTGCGGGTTTAAATCACCTCGGGGTGTGACCATGCGGTGCATTTGACCTGCGATCGTCGCACGGTGGCGCTGGCAGCTGTCTACATACGCAGAGGTGTGATGGTGCATGTCAGAGTACGGTGCAGCGAGTAAGTGTGCAGACATGCAGACGTGCTAATGGTGACTGTGTGCTGAAAATGGCTGAAAGAACACATTTTGATGACGTTATGAGGGGTAGAATATTAGTGCGACTAGAGGTTGGTCAAACACGGCAGGTCGTAGCACGGGCCCTCCGTGTGCCACAGAGTGTGATCTCAAGATTATGGCAACGATTCCAACAGACAGGAGACGTGTCCAGGTGCTTCAACAGTATGGGACGTCCACAGTGTACAACACCACATGAAGACCGATATCTCACCATCAGTGCCCGCAGTCTGCCACGGAGTACTGCAGGTAGCCTTGCTCAGGACCTTACTGCAGCCACTGGAACAGTTGTCTCCAGACACACAGTCTACAGACAACTGAACAGACATGGTTTATTCGCCCGGAGACCAGCAAGGTTCATTCCACTAACCCCTGGTCACAGGAGAGCCGGTAAAGCTTGGTTTCAAGAACACAGTATATGGTCGTTCGAACAGTGGTCCCAGGTTATTTTCACGAACGAGTCCAGGTGTAGTCTGAACAGAGATTCTCGCCGGGTTTTCATCTGGTGTGAACCAGGAACCAGATACGAACTCTTTATATCCTTGAAAGGGACCTGTATGGAGGTCGTGGTTTGATGGTGTGGGGTGGGATTATGACTGGTGCACGTACACCCCTGCATGTCTTTGACAGAGGAACTGTAACAGATCAGGTGTATCGGGACGTCATTTTGCACCAATATTTCTGCTTTTTCAGGGTAGCAGTGGGTCCCACCTTCCTCCTGATGGATGATAACGCACGGCCCCACCGAGCTGCCATCGTGGAGGAGTACCTTGAAACAGCAGATATCAGGCGAATGGAGTGGCCTGCTTGTTCTCCAGACCTAAACCCCATCGAGTACATCTGGGATCCTCTCGGTCGACGTGTCGCTTCACGTCTTGAAGCCCCTACGACACTTCAGGAGCTCCGAGAGTGAATGGGAGGCTATACTCCAGCAGCTGCTCGACCACCTGATACAGAATATGCCAACCCGTTGTGCGGCCTGTGTATGTGTGCATGGTGATCATATCCCATATTGATGTCGCGATACATGCGCAAAAAATAGTGGCCTTTTATAGCACTTGTGTTTCGGGACGGTTTTCTCAACTTATTACCAACAGCATGGACTTACAGATCTGTGTCGTGTGTGTTCCCTATGTACCTATGGTATTAGTGCTAGTTTTGTGTAGTGCCACGTTGTGTGGTACCACATTCTGCAATTATTCTTAATTTACGAGCATGAGTGTATATTCTAATTATTGATGATACCAGCAAACATAATGCTTGCCGCGTTTCATAACTCTTCTTTTTTTTATTTGAAATTTTGCGTAGAGAGTAACCCTCTTAAACTAGGTAGTGGGGCATCAGACCTCGAATAAATCGTTCAACCTCTGCCCTGCCTGAAAGTCAGTCCAGATCATCACATTTCAAGAAACACTGCTATCATTAGAGTGACATTTTCTCGATCAGAATTAAATAAAAGGAGACCACCCTAAATTCAATTTTTGCTACTGGATTGTGTGCAGATGGCACGTGTTTCAACATTGTACCATCGTAACAATAAGGACTGGTGATCCAGCAAAGGAGTTAGCAGCAAACATAGACTAAAAAATCAGAGTTCTTGCGTTAAACAGCACCTCATAAATACTTACTCTCCCGAACACTTAATTCCCCATTCATACTACAAGATCACCTGAGCGATTGTCGTACATATTTAAGTTTAAGAAATGTGTAGTATGCATAGCGTAATTTCTACACTTACATGCAGACATTTGAAGAAACATTTGTACATTGACACCTCTGGATGTGACTGCATGTAGCCTTAAATTGACCAAACAAAATCTAAATTTGAACACTGTGACCAATGAAATCCTTGGAGATTGAATGTAATATTCATGAATCATTGGAGTGAATTCCCATGACTATCCATGTTTACGTAAAACTTCCAGAAATCTTTGTGTAGAATGTAGTGGGTGTGTGTACTTAAAAGCTGCATAATCTGTGGAAACATGGTGAGTGTTTGTGACAGATACAATAATAACCAGCACACAAATCAACGGTGTGAGTTGGTGGTATTTTTATGATCTAGCATGTGAAATTTTGTACACTCAAAGCAGTCCATCGGCAAAATATACATGAAACAATGAATTCATAGGACAACAAAATCTATAATTAAATAAACATATCATGAACATTAAATTAAATGAGCCTGATCTGTTGTTTTTACAAAACTTTCATTAAATGTCACACACACACACACACACACACACACTGGTTGACTGATACACAAGTAGTGTGAGGATCACTTAAATGTACACAGAACTTGAGAAGAGTACATTAAATAGTCTGTTATAGCCCTCTCATTGTCTCGTGCACTACTGGCATATTGCTACAATGGGCCAGGCAGTGCAGAGGACAAGGGTGGCCTAACTTCTAGTTGTTCACAATTATGTTTCTGGACTACAGCAGTCATCATAGATGCCCAGGTGCGTACAGATGAAACTGGTGCTATTGGTTGATGTTCCTTCAACTGCTGTATGATAGCGATCTAGGTGCTCGACCGAGCAAAACAGGTATTTTATGGACAAGTTCACAACAACATACTAGCCAGAGATGTGATGGGAGTAGGTCTAGCTGATCTGCACCATTAGCTGCGCTGGATAGCAATAGGAAGCTCTATCCATGAGAATAGATTACTGATTATGTTCAGCTACCACCGAGATGTTTATGCTCTTCGCGGGAATGCTGTCGGATATGATCGTCTTTAGCGCACGATATTTCGGTAATCCATCCAGCCACCGCCTTCCGGTGCGATCGCTGAGTATTCAATCATGCTGGAATTTAATGCACATCAGAAACGGCGTGTGCTTTATACCCGGGTTCAGAACACTGGGCCTGCGCGAGAAGCGGAAGAGCTGCCCCCCGCAAAGCGAAGAATTGCAGCGCCGTCGGCGGTAGAAACTGGTGAAAGTGATAAATCGCTAATTAAGATGTAGCCGGTCGAAAACCAGACCGTTGTTGTTTTATATCAGATGAAATAGGGTTCCGTATCTTGCTTAAAGGAAAACCTTTATCTCTATTAGTGATGTCATCAGATAATAGTATTTCGATGGATTTCTTGAGCACACAATTCCAGTAACGAGAAGCAGGAGCAATAATTTGCGTCTCTTTAAACGACATGTTATGCCCTTCATTGACACAATGTTTGGCGAAGGCAGATTTTTCAAGCTGGAGCAAATGCATCTGAAGCTGATATTCCACACACTGGTCATGAATAGTGCGAATAGTCTGTCCAACATAGGCCTTTCCATAATGACATGGAATTTTATAAACTCCACGAGAAATCATAGTCTGTGACGCAGGTGTACGTCGTCGGAATAAACGAGGACACTAATCTCAGGTCAACCGCCCCATAACGATTTGATAATGTAACAGCCACCGAAAACGAGTGTGTCACGAGAGGAGGTCCCAGACTTCCATCCTCCAGAAGAGCCAAATCACAAAGTCAGCTCCAAATGTTTGATAATGTATGATAGTCACCTCTGCTTCTTCCATGTGCCGAGTCTTCTGGACTGCCTTTTTCATGCTGATTGCTGATGTCTTATTTGTAGTTCTTCTTCTTACATAGTGTGCATTGATCATAGAACATGATGTTCTGCCGCTAGACCAGGGAAACTTCTCAAATCTTCTCTTGCTTTGTTGTCACCACCTAGTTTCCTTATTCAATAAAGGGTTTTATGTGGCAAACATGACGCATGCAGACTGACTTTTTGGACTTACGGTTTTCCAGTTCACACGCATGCGCATTTCTGCATACATGCGGTGGTCTGTTCACACAAAAAAGAATTTATGATAGCGTTTCTTCTGTTTATTTGACAGATGGTAAGGCTTAACATGGGCTTTCTGTCCTACATGGTACTCCCTCACTCATTCTGGTTTCTTCAAATACCGCTTTCAAAGCGTCATCATACTGAATTGCATTGGTGAGAATGGGTCCAATTAATAACGCAGGTGTTACATTCGTCTCCACTTCCCTATCCAGACATCAATTTCTATGAGGGCTGTAGACGCGTTGATGGGGTTGTGGGTTCGTGCCTCAGATTTCTACAATCTCGACTCTGTTTTCGTCCACCACACCATTACCATAACTAACTTCAAAACGTTCTCCAGGTTGACTCTTTCCTGAATTGCACCATCCACTGTCTCGTGCCACACTGCTGTAATTTCGCTGGTTGTTTCAGCCCCTATTTCGACATCTGTTATTATTTCTTCTTCCACCTTAACAATATCCTTTATTTGGCCCGTGATTGTTCCCATAGCCTGCTCCTAACTATGCGTTCGACTGATATACAGGGTGTCCGAAAAGTCTTTCCCTGATTGCATAGATTGATAACTCAGGCTAGAAGTAAGATACAAATATGAAACTGGTGTCTAATTGTTTACAAACTATCAAAGTTTTTTTTCATACATCAGTAAACTTCCACATGGGCACCCTTGGTAGCACGTAGCACATCTAGGCGATATTCAATTTCCGTCCACACATTAGCTAACATCATTGGAGGGATCGATTCAACGACTTTGGTTATCCGATGCCGCAGGGTATCAAGATCTGGTACACGTGTTCGGTAGACCTCGTCCTTGACATAACCCCATAGAAAGAAGTCTAATGGGGTTATGTCAGGAGAGCGTGGAGGGCAAACCGTTGGCCCATCACGACCAATCCATCGACCAGGAAAGGTCATATCGAGATAGGCACGGACGTCCAAACCCCAATGAGGCGGTGCACCGTCTTGCTGTAACAAGACATCGGGGTTATACTGAAGCAACTGAGGAACAGCATAAGTTGCAACACGTCCAGATACACTGCAGATGTGATGGTAGCCTCAGCGAAGAAGAATGGCCCGATAATTCGATCGTGCAATAGCGCGCACCAAACATTCACCTTTGGACTGCCTCTGATGCACTCCATGACCTCGCCAGGCGGTTGTGAACCCCAAATGCGCACATTATGGTGATTAACTATTCCACTGACAAAAAAGGTCGCTTCGTCGGAAAAGGCAATTCGTCTGAAATAACCATCATCGTCATCAATACGTGATAGCATTTCGACCGCAAAGTCATATCGACGTGTACTGTCATTGGGCAACAAGGCCTGAACGATTTGCACTTTGTATGCACGAAACAATAAACGTTTGTGTAAAATGTTATGGAGAAAGCTTTTTGGCATCTGTAATTCACGTGAGTCCCTGCGCACCGATTTCTTCGGACTTCGCAGAAAAGACTGCCTTACAGCTCCCACCCTGTTTGCTGATGTTCTTGGTCGACCAGACCTCGGCAGATCAGCAACCGATCCTATGTTCTTGAACTTCTCATACTAGGCTTTAATGCTCTTGACATCAGGTGGATTCCTTCCAAATGTTGTCTGGAAGTCTCTCTGCACTGTGGTTGTTGATTGTGTCTCATGGTACCACAGGACACACTGTGCCTTCTCCTGATTGGTTAACATGGCTTCTTGGCACTGGACCTCATACACTACTTACGTACTGCGAACCTAAAACAGAAAAAAACTTTGATAGTTGTAAACAATTCGACAAAAGTTACATATTTGTATCTTACTTCTAGCCTGAGTTATCAATTTATGTAATCAGGGAAAGACTTTTCGGGCACTCTGTATTAATTTCGTGATGTCCATTCATATTCTTATAATTTTCAAGCGTCTGCTGATGTTACTGTCCACCAACATATCCATAATTGTGCCTCCCTTCACAGCTGTGCTATGCATTAAACGCATATTCCAGTGTATGCAGCATGCTACAGAAAGCATTTATGTCCACATTGCATCTCCCAGGTAAAACTTGTTGTTAATGATGCAGAAGTTTCGTGAAGTAATGCCTGATTATCTCCCCTGGTTTGACTGGTTCAACCAGAAACAGATTTTTCTTCACAATGAGTTAAAAGAACGTTATTCCACTCTTGAAAACCGATCCTACATAAACTTATCCCACGACCAGTACCTCTGCAAAAGTGCATCACGAAATTCTTGGTAAGGGCGACACATTGCGGTAATTCCATACATCTTTTCCACTGCCATTCTTTCTAAATGATAGCAGAGAGAATCAAGTTTGTACCATAATGGCCACGATGGAGATAATGAAACATCAAACTTGGAAGTTTTGGGGTGAAGTGAATTCCCCTCCTCACTGTACATTTAGAAATGTCGAATATGTAGAATATATTTGAAAGCAAATGGTACGTTCTACGTAAAATTCGCCTACATACTTACTTCTACCCTTTCCATGACTTCTTGCCCCTCTATGTTTTCTAAGCTTCCCCTACTGTCAGTAATGAAGGAAAATTCACTAACGTTCTGATACTGGGGCCTGTGCAGTGATTCACAATTGTGTGAATCATTTGATACTTCTTCTGTACTGAGCGTCCTCCAATTTTTTCCTTGATGTCAGGTACATGTTTTTAACTTCACTTCTGTCTTCTTCAGCAGCTTCAAATCATTTACTTCCTACTGATTCTTGCATGTTGATAGCATATGTATTTCTTCCATTTCCGCTTTCGGTGTTGTGTTTATGATGTCTGAACCCACAAGCTTTTGATTTTGCTTCTGGTTTCGTTGGTAAGAATTCCGTAGCTTCTTCCAACTTTAGGTCAAAAAAATGGTTCAAATGGATCTGAGCACTATGGGACTTAACATCTGAGGTCATCAATCCCCTAGAACTTAGAACTACTTAAACCTAACTAACCTAAGGACATCACACACATCCATGCCCGAGGCAGGATTCGAACCTGCGACCATAGCGGTCGCGCGGTTCCAGACCCAACCTTAGGTCGATACGCTGCTCTGTCCTCTTGACTCTGTGGTGTATTCTTGATATTGATTCATGACTATCCACGTTTAGCACCTGTTAATGCTTCATTCACTACCCTTTTTGCTTCCTCTGCTTTATCTATCGCCTAATTCGTTATTTTATAAGATTCCTCTGGCACTTTTCTAAATTTTTTCATTTCTTCCCTTATCTTCTGAATTTCGATCCAGAGTCTATTCCCCATGTCTTTACATTCTTTTCCCATGTCACTAATTTCTTTCCTCTTGTCTTTATTTTCCTGTCCACTTTTCTCCCTCGTATCTATATTTTCTTTTCTCATTGCTTTTATAAAATTAGTTAGGTTGGATCCTTGTACCTCCTTCAGATTACGTATGATTATCAGAGCCTTGACCTGTTGTGGTACAAACACTTCTGTTTGCTTTCGCGTACCCATTTTCGAAAGTAACATCATTTACTAACTGGCTGCTATTTGCCATGTTATCATTATAGCAGCCACCTATCGGACTTGACTGCTGTGTGGGTAAACTGTGTGCTCCTCTCCAGACTGACTACAATTCATAATCCCACGTAAATCCATCATATTGTCCATTTTAACAGTTTTTGTTCTAAATCGCGACATGCCATGCTCCGTGGTAAAGTTCAACTTTTAATGAATCCAGTACGAAATACATGATTTAACATATCACTCCTAACCATTTAAAGAAAAGAAAGAAAAATCTGCTTCTCAAAATCCACGCAGCTACACTCAACATAATAATTCATCTCCAAATTTCAACACTGCTTTACAATGCAGGTGATTCCCCAGATGTGGGACGGAAGGCACAAACCCTTTATTAGAACCTACAGGAAAGAGCACGCAAATCAGTACATGGCGCCAGCTTGTGCTACAATACACGACCTGCGAAATGTTATCTCTTAGCTCAGTCAACAACATATGTATAAAATATATGCAATTGAAATTATAAGTACCTACAAATTACATAAGACTGTGATTCATTAAACTGATTGCTTTCCTGTGAACCGAAGCTCTGTCTTCAGTGCAGCGTCTCCAAATTATGTGAGCCCTATAGTTAACGTAATTGACTGCTTCCCACAGGCGTCCAGACTCGATCCTGCATGGGTATGGCAATTAATGCAAAACCCCGCAGTAAAGAATTTCCCCCGAATCCTCCAAAAATAATTGAGGGCAGGACAGCTCTTGAGAACCAACTACTAAATGTTTATGCACAAATTTAAATGGATAACGTTGAAACGCGTACGTTTCATATGTATTCAGTACCAGCGATGGCGAGGCATGACAGAATCTCTGACCAGAGAGTTATTTATCGTTGCTAGTCTGCGCTTGACCGCGCGAGAGTTCAGTTGTGTGTGAGGAGTCGGAAGAGCGAGTAGTGAGTTGCGAGTTGCACTCAGTCGGTAGTAATTGTAGCGAGTGGACGGTTGTACTGAGCGGGCGTCGGCATGGGTCGGTGGCGTGCTCTCCTTCCATCTCTGGTCATGATTCTGGACGAGGTACATTGTTATCGAAGGTAATGAAGCAGCATTGCGCTCAGCTAATAACATATGTTAATTGTAATTAATTTGTTCAAGAATTGCCCCAATAATAATTTTCTTATAAAGTAACTGTTTTTAAACAAAAAGATTCATTTCAAGTCAAGTAATACTTCCTATGCATTCCCTCCAAGAATTAAAATTAAACAGGGGCCAGCATTGCACGGAGCTGTGCCATAAAATAAGAGCAGATACTGATGGAGTTTTACTGAGGTAAGAATTTTGGTTTCTCTATTCAGGTTTAATTATTTCACAGGGCCGAAGGTCAGCGCAGCTGCCCTTATAAAATTTCTCAGGTTCATCTTAACGTTAATTTAGTGAGGACTTAACATTTTTGCACGTTTTTATTATCATTGAGTTTTATTACTGTGGGAAGCTAACATTTGGCACTATTTGCATTTTCATTAAATTCTTTTCATTTAAAATTTTTGCGGGGAGGTTACAACGTGAGAATTATGGCCATAGGCATAGCTCTTAAAATGGGGAATTCGCCCAAAATTTCACTCTGGTTAACACTTTCTGACTGGAGTAGTACGTTTGTTATGATTTAGACCTGACTGCTAATATGTTCTTGCATATAGGTGAAAAGACGACAACAAATAAATGAATAGTCAAAACCTGTGATAATTGTGTCTATACAAATTTGCATGAAGATTAAATATAAAGCAGTGTCACTCCTGTATCCGTAAAATTACTTTTTGTCCTCTTAAGAAATTACTGTCCCCTGATGTTCATCGATAACACACAACTATTTAATCCTGCAATTCTCGTCAGAACAGTGACTGGAAATCGGTGAGTAAAAGCCAGAACTTCACACATTCATTACTAGAGCCAAAAGAGGTAGAACAGATCGTCGTGGATTCCACAAGTGTGAAATCAGTTGGAACTACTTTGCCGATGCAGCGTATTACGCTCACCGTAAGTATGAGTGGGCTGTGCCTGTGCACTGCAGACGAGCTGGTCCCTTCGTAAAGACAGACTCCTCAGCACCTTTGAGGGACTCCAAGACGTGGCAGCATGTACGTGTTGCTACGCCAAGTCGATGAGAACACCCTTGCACGCTACCGGAATGTCGAAACAGACACTTTGCGTCCAATCACCGAGCGCTTCTCTTGTGGCGCTCACTTACGTCCTGCGTATTCCCTGCCGCCAAATGGTGCTAGTCGACGAACGCAAAATTACGAACAACTGCGGCCCAGTCACATGCATTCCCTCCAACACAGAATCCCACAAAAAACAGCGCGTCTATTTCCAGCCTCGAATGACAACATGAAATTCTCCCCTGCTACCAAAAAAAAAAGGCATTCATTGCAATGCTGCGATCTGACGTCACACATCTTCATGGAAACCACATGTTCTCCCACCAATTGGGTTTGAGAAATTCAGAGGCGACCATTATGAGGATAGAGTTTGTTTCCTGTAGTCTGCGCTATCCACAAACGGCAAATGCCAATCTTCAGAACAAGTCGGAAAATGTGGAAAGGAGACCCCGATTCCGCACACAGTGCCTTAACGCCCTTGGCTGGGCCATAGCCACAAGCAGTCGTGTGAGAGGACAACGCTTCCACCCCCTGAGGGGTGAAAGCATTAAAAATCTTACGCCACCCACGCTGTGGATGTTGTTCTTCTGTCTCAAGTTCACTGCTCTGCAAATTTGCACGCACCCGTGAAACATTCATAACCCATTAAAGATGTCATCGGATCAGGAAGGAGAGATACGAAAATTATGTAGGTCACTCTGTATCCAGCCACCTTGTTTTATGACATCAGTAACGTTTTCTTTTAATATCGAACCATGGACCTCTCCGTTGGTGGGGAGGCTTGCGTGCCTCAGCGATACAGATAGCCGTACCATAGGTGCAACCACAAGGGAGGGGTATCTGTTGAGAGGCCAGACAAACGTGTGGTTCCTGAAGAGGGGAAGCAGCCTTTTCAATAGTTGCAGGGGCAACAGTTTGGATGATTGACTGATCTGGCCTCGTAACACTAACCAAAACGGCCTTGCTGTGCTGGTACTGCGAACGGCTGAAAGCAAGGGGAAACTACAGCCGTAATTTTTCCCGAGGACATGCAGCTTTACTGTATGATTAGTGCTATAGAAGAATGCTGAAGATTAGATGGGTAGATCACATAACTAATGAGGAGGTATTGAATAGAATTGGGGAGAATAGAAGTTTGTGGCACAACTTGACTACAAGAAGGGATCGGTTGGTAGGATATGTCCTGAGGCATCAAGGGATGACCAATTTAGCATTGGAGGACAGCGTGGAGGGTAAAAATTGTAGAGGGAGACCAAGAGATGAATACACCAATCAGATTCAGAAGCATGTAGGTTGCAGTAGGTACTGGGAGACGAAAAAGTTTGCACAGGATAGAGTAGCATGGAGAGCTGCATCAAACCAGTCTCAGGACAACAACACCATAGATTTTCCCTAATATCAACCTCAGGATGATAAAAATATTTTAATTGTTGATGAAACCGGAATAAAAAATGTCTGCCACCTTTCAACATACTTGCCATAGGCAGGTGTATAAATGATGGTAAAGTTGCAATTCCCTCTGACAGAACGGCTACTAGAGTGCATTAGTGTTGTTCATGTTCAGTGTTGTTACGAGACCTGGAGGGATATGTAATCGACGTGACCAGCGTTAGATGTGGAGTGAGCACTGTGAAGAACACGAAGATGCCACATACTCACGTGAGACAGCGCTGGCAGGGGATTCAGTGTGGGTCTTCATTAGTGCCGGCTGGTCGTATCGTGCAGTACCCAGATTTGTGGGCCATTAGGAGGCCCAGGTTTGGACTGCATGGACGTGAGGGCATGCATACCCGTCGTCAAGGTACTGGGCTACCACGTCCTACCACCACAGTGGAAGATAGTATTTTGCACCAAACCCAATATAGCCCCTGCAAGCTTGTGCCTGCCATCTGAATCAGAAAATAGGCAATGGGCTCCTTGTAACGTTATGCGCCATCCCACATCATTAGTCGGAGACTATCAGCATACGAACCAGGACATGGCCGTACCATGTGATGTCTTCCGTTAATATCACAACATAGATTGCTGCGTCTGGAGTGACGCCCTGACCGGGAAACATGGACTGCTGAGAATGGTCTCACACAGCATTCAGTGATGAATTGTAGTTTTACACTACCCCAGATGATCATCATCGATGAGAAGAGAGGTTCCATTCTTCAGGTGTTTTGCTGAGTACAGACGTGTTATTCCTGGCGTCATAGTATGGTGACCCAATGGGTAATACTTCAGTTCACGGTTGGTAGCCATCATCGGAGTTCTAACGGCACAACGGTATGCCACGCACTTCGTACATCATCCTATGTTACCTCTCATAGTGCCAGTTTTGGAGAGGACAACGGTCATCCACATATGCCACGAGTCTGGCTGATATGTCTCCATGATGCTGAAGTACTCCCGTGGCCAGTGAGTTCTGCCAGATCTGTGGAGGACCAGCCAGCATCTCAACTCCGTCCCATTGCCAGTATCCAGGACAGTCAGAGGTCAGTTACAACTGTGGGCCAGCGTATCTCAGTACAGGATACAACTGCTGTATGAAACCCTTCCTAACCGAATCAGTGCATGCCTCCAAACCAGACTGCATGCTACATCATCTACATCTTCATCTACATCTACATGGATACTCTGCAAATCTCATTTAAGTGCCTGGCAGAGGGTTCATCGAACCACCTTCACAATGCTCTATTATTCCAATCTCCTATAGCGCGCGGGCAGAATGAACACCTGCATCTTTCCGTACGAGCTCTGATTTCCCTTATTTTATCTTGGTGATCGTTCCTTCCTATGTAAGTCGGTGTCAACAAAATATTTTCGCATTCGGAGGAGAAAGTTGGTGACTGGAATTTCGTGAGAAGATTCCGTCGCAACGAAAAACGCCTTTCTTTTAATGATGTCCATTCCAAATCCTGTATGATTTCTGTGACACTCTCTCCCATATTTCGCGATAATACAAAACGTGCTGCCTTTCTTTGAAGTTTTTCGATGTACTCAGTCAGTCCTACCTGGTAAGGATCCCACAGCGCGCAGCAGTATTCTAAAAGTGGACAGACAAGCTTAGTGTAGGCAGTCTTCTTAGTAGGTCTGTTACATTTTCTAAGTACTGCCAATAAAACGCAGTCTTTGGTTAGCCTTCCCCACTACATTTTCTCTGTGTTCCTTCCAATTTAAATTGTTCGTAATTGTAATACCTAGGAATTTAGCTGAATTTACGGCTTTTAGATTAGAATGATTTAACGTGTAACCTAAGTTTAACGCGTTCCTTTTAGCACTCATGTGAATGACCTCACACTTTTCGTTATTTAGGATTAATTGCCACTTTTCGCACCGTTCAGATGTCTTTTCTAAATCATTTTGCAGTTTGTTTTTATCTTCTGATGACTTTATTAGTCGATAAATGACAGCGTCATCTGCAAACAACCGAAGACGGCGGCTCAGATTGTGTCCCAAATCGTTTATATAGATAGGGAACAGCAAAGGGACTATAACACTACCTTGTGGAACGCCAGAAATCGCTTCTGTTTTACTCGATGACTTTTCGTCAATTACAACTAACTGTGACCTCTCTGACAGGAAATCACAGATCCAGTCACATAACTGAGACGATATTTCACAAGCACGCAATTTCACTACGAGCCGCTTGTGTGGTACAGTGTCAAAAGCCTTCTGCAAATCCAGAAATACGGAATCGATCTGAAATCCCTTGTCAATAGCACTTTGCACTTCATGTGAATAAAGAGCTAGTTGTGTTTCACAGGAACGATGTTTTCTAAACCCATGTTGACTGTGTGTCAACAGACCGTTTTCTTCGAGGTAATTCATTATGTTCGAACACAATTTGTGTTCTAAAAATCCTGCTGCATATCGACGTTAACGATATGGGCCTTTAATATGGTGGATTACTCCTACTACCTTTCTTGGATATTTGTGACCTGTGCAACTTTCCAGTCTTTGGGTACGGATGTTTCGTCCAGCGAACGGTTGTATATGATTGTTAAGTATGGAGCTAATGCATCAGCATACTCCGAAAGGAAACATAGTGATAAATGGGCTCATATTGTCAACTTCTTTGTTAACGTGATTCGATTTCGCAATCAAGTAACATCACACGCACTGTCATCCCGCATCGCTTGAAGTTTCATTCCGCTTCCCCCCCCCCCCCCCCCGCCCCCCCCTCCCTTCTGGGTGTTTCAAGTCTTTTACCAAGAAAGGTAGTATCACCAAGAAACGTGATAGTGTGTAGACACCGGACTTGCTTTAGGGAGGATGGCGCTACGAATACTCACCCAGCCATCCAGATTTTGGCTTTTTGTGATTTTCCTAAGTTGCTTAACCCTTTGTTGCCTGACGGTACTTAAAAGTACCAGTAAGTTTTGACTCTCATTATTTTCTCGTGGTGCAGTTTCGTGATCTGAGAGCCTGTCGGTACGTAACAGTAACTCTGCTCTACTGTTTCATAGATGTTATTGTGCAATACGTAGACCTCTCTGGCGGTCAGAGCTTGAAATTGTTTTTCGCGCGCTGCTGTGAAAACAGAAGATTGGATGTGCTTGTTTCCATGGTGTTGCCTGAATTTGTATGCAATTTATTGAAACTTCCGTTGAGTTTTCCATTGTACGTACTTACCTTCTATGTTTTTTTAAAATAGTTTGAAGCTTTACGTCACAAGTGAATGAGATAAAGTGGAAAATATAAGGCGGACTTATTAGTACCGTCAGGTTGTGCGAACACTTTATTGTAGCAACAATGCGTTACCTCTCACTAGTTGTTCTGTCCACTTTTTCTCACACAGAAATCCGTAAATACATTTGCCTGTGGAACAATTAGAACAAACAGGAAAGGTTTGCCAGGGCATTTACCTAAAGAAAAATGTCTAAAGCGTGGGGAATCAAATCACAGAGAGTCATCTTTAGACCTAACAGTATTTCAATGGAGGGAAAATAAAGTAGTGTATTTTGCGTCAAACTTCCATGGCACTGAACAGAGCGTAGTGACAAGAAAACAGAAAGATGGAACTAGTATGACTACACCATGACCAGTTATTGTATGTGATTATAATAAAAACATGGGTGGTGTGGATCATGCAGAGAGATTACGTTCAACTTATGGTCTTGACAGGCGATCAAAGAAATGGTGGCACCGTCTCTTCTGGGGAGCAATAGAAATTGCTTTTGTCAATGCTTACGTCATTTTCAGTGATCTACATGGGGCACTGCCACTGCTGGAATTCAGGAGTGCTGTGACACTAGGGCTAATGAATGAACAGCAATTGCCAAATCTCAAAAAGACAAACTCTGGTAAAGATGAAATAACTTCCCCAAAGAGAAGGAAGGATAACTTTTCTGTTCCGAAGGATGTACGTCTTGGCAACCGAGGAAACCATTTAGTAGTGTTCAGTTGTAAAAGAGGACGATGCGAAATGTGTGCGAAAAATAAAATTCAGTCGATACCACATTCACAATGTAGTACATGTAAAGTGTATTTGTGCTGCAATGAGAAAAAGAACTGTTTCCGACAATTTCATGAGGTATCACTAAATATGTGATATGTATATACTGTCAAAGATGTATAGCTAAGTTACTATGTATTGTGAAGTTGCTCTAGAATAAATTTATGCAAAATTTAAAAAAAATTGAGAAATACCATACTTCTGTTAATTAATTTTCTAATGTAAAAATATTTAATATTTATGTGGAATAAAGGACAAGTTATAAAAATTGGAGCATTTTTCTGCGCATATTGTGATTCTGTCCATGGAGTCTGACGGTACTTCTGAGTACCAGGAGAGAAAAAAGTTGTGAAAAATAAAATAAAATTTTACAAAAAATCCTACCGTCATTTGAGGCCTCAATAGCATAAATTCTGCAAAGAAAATGCTAAAAAGTAAATTTTTTCTTATGTCAGGAAACAAAGGGTTAAGGCAAATTCCGGGATTGTTCCTTTGAAAAGATAGGAACGATTTAATTTTCCAGCCGAGAATGTGCTCCGTTCCTAATAAACTCGCAGTGGACAGGACTTGAGCTCCTTCGACTGAGCTCCGTCACTGCCCTGCAGCCCTAATTCATAGTACCACTTGCAGTTCTTCTCATTGCACACACCGTGTTCCCAGCTTCTGGGTACGGGACGGTCACACTGTCCTCTTCACGCATTTGGGCCAGCTGTAGGTGCCCACGAAACAACCGCAACAGCGGCTGCGGGACCTGGAATGGCAGCGCCTGATGCGACGCCCGTTTTTCCGAGCACTTGGGCGGTCTACCTGTCGTCGTCTGTGGTGAGCGGGGCGTGCTCCCCGTCATCGCTGTGGCTCCGCCAGGCATTCTGCGGCGACGGAAGCTCGGTCCACGGCTCATGCATGTCCCTGCAACGAACGGTGCGTCGTGCTGCGAGGCTGAGCTACCTTTGGCCAACGTCCAGTCTTCTAAAAGTTCCATGGCTTCATCATATTCCTCTTTCCAACAAACTGATGCAGCGATTATATAGTACACTACTGGCCATTCAAACTGCTACACCACGAAGATGATGTGCTACAGATGCGAAATTTAACCGACAGGAAGAAATGCTGTGATATGCAAATGACTAGCTTTTCAGAGCATTCACGCAAGGTTGGCGCTGGTGGCGACACCTACAACGTGCTGACATGAGGAAAGTTTCCAACCGATTTCTCATACACAAACAGCAGTTGACGGGCGTTGCCTGCTGAAACTTTGTTGTGATGCCTCGTGTAAGGAGGAGAAATGCGTACCATCACGTTTCCGACTTTGATAAAGGTCGGATTGTAGCCTATCGCGATTGCGGTTTATCGTATCGCGACTTTGCTGCTCGCGTTGGTCGACATCCAACGACTGTTAGCATAATCTGGAATGGGTGGGTTCAGGAGGGTAATACGGAACGCCGTGCTGGATCCCAACGGCCTCGTATCACTAGCAGTCGAGATGACAGGCATCTTATCCGCGTGGTTGTAACGGATCGTACAGCCACGTCTCGATCCCTGAGTCAACAGATGGGGACGTTTGCAAGACAACAACCATCTGCACGAACAGTTCGACGACATTTGCACCAGCATGGACTATCAGCTCGGAAACCATGGCTGCGGTTACCCTTGACGCTGCATCACAGACAGGAGCGCCTGCAATGGTGTACTCAACGACGAACCTGGGTGCACGAATGGCAAAACATCATTTTTTCGGATGAATCGAGGTTCTGTTTACAGCATCATGATGGTCGCAGCCGTGTTTGGCGACATCGCGGTGAACGCACATTGTTGTTGTTGTTGTGGTCTTCAGTCGTCAGACTGGTTTGATGCAGCTCTCCACGCTACTCTATCCTGTGCCAGCTTCTTCATCTCCCAGTACCTACTGCAACCTACATCCTTCTGAATCTGCTTAGTGTATTCATCTCTTGGTCTCCCTCTACGATTTTTACCTTCCACCCTGCCCTGCAATACTAAATTGGTGATCCGTTGATGCCTCAGAACATGTCCTACCAACCGATCCCTTCTTCTGGTCAAGTTGTGCCACAAACTTCTCTTCTCCCCAATGCTATTCAATACTTCCTCATTAGTTACGTGATCTACCCATCTAATCTTCAGCATTCTTCTGTAGCACCACATTTCGAAAGCTTCTATTCTCTTCTTGTCCAAACTGGTTATCGTCCATGTTTCACTTCCATACATGGCTACACTCCATACAAATACTTTCAGAAATGACTTCCTGACACTTAAATCTATACTCGATGTTAACAAATTTCTGTTCTTCAGAAACACTTTCCTTGCCATTGCCAGTCTACATTTTATATCCTCTCTACTTCGACCATCATCAGTTATTTTGCTCCCCAAATAGCAAAACTCATTTACTACTTTTAAGTGTCTCATTTCCTAATCTAATTCCCTCAGCATCACCCGACTTAATTCGACTACAGTCCATTACCCTCGTTTTTCTTTTGTTAATGTTCATCTTATATCCTCCTTTCAAGACACTGTCCGTTCCGTTCAACTGCTCTTCCAGGTCCTTTGATGTCTCTGACAGAATTACAGTGCCATCGGTGAACCTCAAAGTTTTTATTTCTTCTCCATGGATTTTAATACCTACTCCGAATTTTTCTTTTGTTTCCTTTACTGCTTGCTCAATATACAGATTGAATAACATCGGGGAGAGGCTACAACCCTGTCTTACTCCCTTCCCAACAACTGCTTCCCTTTCATGTCTCTCGACTCTTATAACTGCCATCTGGTTTCTGTACAAATTGTAGATAGCCTTTCACTCCCTGTATTTTACCCCTGCCACCTTCAGAATTTGAAAGAGAGTATTCCAGTCAACATTGTCAAAAGCTTTCTCTAAGTCTACAAATGCTAGAAACGTAGGTTTGCTTTTCCTTAATCTTTCTTCTAACGTAAGTTGTAAGGTCAGTATTGCCTCACGTGTTCCAGTATTTCTACGGAATCCAAACTGATCTTCCCCGAGGTAAAGAATTCGTGTTAGTATTTTGCAGCTGTGGCATATTAAACTGATTGTTCGGTAATTTTCACATCTGTCAACACCTGCTTTCTTTGGGATTGGAATTATTATATTCATCTTGAAGTCTGAGGGTATTTCGCCTGTTTCATACATCTTGCTCATTAGATGGTAGAGTTTTGTCAGGAATGGCTCTCCCAAGGCCGTCAATAGTTCCAATGGAATGTTGTCTACTCCGGGGGCCTTGTTTCGACTCAGGTCTTTCAGTGTTCATTCAAACTCTTCACGCAGTATCGTATCTCCCACTTAATCTTCATCTACATCCTCTTCCATTTCCATAATATTGTCCTCAAGTACATCGCCCTTTTATAGACCCTCTATATACTCCTTCCACCTTTCTGCTTTCCCTTCTTTGCTTAGAACTTGGTTTCCATCTGAGCTCTTGATGTTCATACAAGTGGCTCTCTTATCTCCAAAGGTCTCTTTAATTTTCCTGTAGGCAGTATCTATCTTACCCCTAGTGAGATAAGCCTCTACATCCTTACATTTGTCCTCTAGCCATCCCTGCTTAGCCATTTTGCACTTCCTGTCGATCTCATTTTTGAGACGTTTGTATTCCTTTTTGCCTGGTTCATTTACTGCATTTTTATATTTTCTCCTTTCATCAATTAAATTCAATATTTCTTCGTTTACCCAAGGATTTCTACTAGCCCTCGTCTTTTTACCTACTTGATCCTCTGCTGCCTTCACTACTTCATCCCTCAAAGCTGCCCATTCTTCTTCTACTGTATTTCTTTTCCCCATTCCTGTCAATTGTTCCTTTATGCTCTCCCTGAAACTCTGTGCAACCTCTGGTTCTTTCAGTTTATCCAGATCCCATCTCCTTAAGTTTCCACCTTTTTGCAGTTTCTTCAGTTTTAATCTACAGGTCATAACAAATAGATTGTGGTCAGGGTCCACATCTGCAGCTGGAAATGTCTTACAATTTAAAACCTGGTTCCTAAATCTCTGTCTTACCATTATATAATCTATCTGATACCTTTTAGTATCTCCAGGGTTCTTCCATGTATACAACCTTCTTTCATGATTCTTAAACCAAGTGTTAGCTATGATTAAGTTGTGCTCTGTGCAGAATTATACCAGGCGGCTTCCTCTTTCATTTCTTAGCCCCAATCCATATTCACCTACTAAGTTTCTTTCTCTCCCTTTTCCTACTGCCGAATTCCAGTCACCCATGACTATTAAATTTTCGTCACCCTTCACTATCTGAATAATTAATTTTATTTCATCATACAGTTCTTCCATTTCTTCGTCATCTGCAGAGCTAGTTGGCATATAAACTTGTACTACTGTAGTAGGTGTCGGCTTGGTATCTATCTTGGCCACAATAATGCGTTCACTATGCTGTTTGTAGTAGCTTACCCGCATTCCTATTTTCCTATTCATTATTAAACCTACTCCTGCATTACCTCTATTTGATTTAGTGTTTATAACCCTGTAGTCACCTGACCGGAAGTCTTGTTCCTCCTGCCACCGAACTTCACTAATTCCCACTATATCTAACTTTAACCTATCCATTTCCCTTTTTAAATTTTCTAACCTACCTGCCCGATTAAGTGATCTGACATTTCACGCTCCGATCCGTAGAACGCCAGTCTTCTTTCTCGTGATAACGACATCCTCTTGAGTAGTCCCCGCCCGGAGATCCGCTGGGGGACTATTTTACCTCCGGAATATTTTACCCAAGAGGACGCCATGATCATTTAATCATACAGTAAAGCTGCATGCCCTCGGGAAAAATTACGGCCGTAGTTTCCCCTTGCTTCCAGCCGTTCGCAGTACCAGCACAGCAAGGCCGTTTTGGTTATTGTTACAAGGCCAGATCAGTCAATCATCCAGACTGTTGCCCTTGCAACTACTGAAACGGCTGCTGCCCCTCTCCAGGAACCACACGTTTGTCTGGCTCTCAACAGATACCCCTCCGTTGTGGTAGCACCTACGGTACGGCTATCTGTATCGCTGAGGCACACAAGCCTCCCCACCAACGGCAAGGTCCATGGTTCAGGGGGGGGGGGGGCGCACATTGGAAGCGTATATTCGTCATCGCCATAATGGCGTATCACACCGCATGATGGTATGGCGTGCCACTGGTTACAAATCTCGGTCACCTCTTGTTCGCATTGACGGCACTTTGAACAGGGGACGTTTCATTTCACATGTGCTACGACCCGTGGCTATACCCTTCATTCGATCCCTGCGAAACCCTACATTTCAGCAGGATAATGCACGACAGTATGTTGAAGGTCCTGTACGGGCCTTTCTGGGTACAGAAAATGTTCGCCTACTGCTCTGGCCAGCACATTATCCAGATCTCTCACTAATAGAAAACGTGTGGTCAATGGTGGCCGAGCAACTGGCTCGTCACAATACGCCGGTCACTACTCTTTATGAACTGTGGTATCGTGTTGAAGCTGCATGGGCAGCTGTACCTGTACACGCCATCCAAGCTCTGTTTGACTCAATGCCCAGGCATATCAAGGCCGTTATTACGACCAGAGGTGGTTGTTGTGGGTACTGATTTATCAGGATCTATTCACCCAAATTACGTGAAAATGTAATCACATGTCAGTTCTAGTATAATATATTTGTCCAATGAATACGCGTTTATCATCTGCATTTCTTCTTGGCGTAGCAGTCTTAATGGCCAGTAGTGTATGTCCAAGATAAAAGCGGCACCAAAAATATTACGATTACGGCATAGAAATGCATTGAAAATTTTCTGTTACAATTTGCCAACTTTCACAAACTGTATTTCATGTGTCAGTTATTCCTGAGTGAATTTTTCTGTCATGCCTGCGTCCACCTAGCGTACTTTTATTAGCCACCTGTCTAGGCAAGACCAAATCAATACCTTCACTGCGCGATAACAACGGTGTAGTCACTGATGACAGTACCACTAAAGCAGAATTATTAAACACGGTTTTCCGAAACTCCTTCACCAAAGAAGATGAAGTAAATATTCCTGAATTCTACTCAAGAACAACTGCCAAGATGAGAAACATAGAAGCAGATATCCTCGGAAGCAGCTTAAATCACTTAATAAAGACAAGGCCTCCGGTGCAGATTGTATACCAGTCAGGTTCCTCTCAGAGTATGCTGATGAAATAGCTCCATATTGAGCAATTATATACAACAACTCGCTCACAGAAAGATCCGTACCTAAAGACTGGAAAATTGCTCAAGTCACACCAGTACCCAAAAAGGGAACTAGGAGTAATCCGCTGAATTACAGGCCTATATCACTAATGTCGATTTGCAGTAGGGTTTTGTAACATATGCTGTATTCGAACATTATGAAGTACTTCGAAGAAATCGATTTATTGACACATAGTCAGCACGGTTTCAGAAAATATCGTTCTTGTGAAACACAACTAGCTCATGAAGTAATAAGTGCTACCGACAGGGGATGTCAAATTGATTCCATATTTTTAGGTTTCCAGAAGGCTTTCGACAGCGTTCCTCACAAGTGTCCTCTAACCAAACTGCGTGCCTACGGAGTATCGCCTCAGTTGTGCGACTGGATTCGTGATTTACTGTCAGAAAGGTCATAGTTTGTAGTAATAGAAGGAAAGTCATCGAGTAAAACAGAAGTAACATCCGACGTTCCACAAGGAAGTGTTATAGGTTCTCTATTGTTCCTGATCTATATTAACGACATAGGAGACAATCTGAGTAGCCGTCTTAAATTGTTTGCGGTGATGCTGTCATTTACCGTCTTGTTAAGTCATCAGATGATCAAAACGACTTGTAAAATGATTTAGATCAGATATCTGTATGGTGCGAAAAGAGGCAGTTGACCCTGAATAAGGGAAAACGTGAAGTTATTCACATGAGTACTAAAAGAAATCAGCTAAATTTCGATTACACGATAAGTCACACAAAACTGAATGCTGTAAATTCAACTAAATACTTAGTTACAGATAACCTAAATTGGAACGACCACATAGATAATATTGTGGGTAGAGCAAACCAAAGACTGCGATTCATTGGCTGAACACTTAGAAGGTGCAACAGGTCTACTAAAGACACTGCTTACACCACGCTTGTCCGCCCTATTCTGGAGTATCGCTGTGCGGTGTGGGATCCGCATTAGGTGGGACTGACGGATGACATCGAAAAGTACAAAGAAGGGCAGCTCGTTTTGTATTACCGCGAAATAGGGGAGATAGTGTCACAGATATGACACGTGAATTGGAGTGGCAATAATTAAAACAAAGGCTTTTTCGTTGCGACGGGGTCTTCTCATGAAATTTCAATCACCAGCTTTTTCCTCCGATTGAGAAAATATTCCGTTGGCACCCACCGACATAGGGAGAAACGATCATCACGATAAAATAAGAGAAATCAGGGCTCGCACAGAAAAATTTAAGTGCTCGTTTTTCCCGAGTGCCGTTCGAGAGTGGAACGGTAGATAGACAGCTTGAAGGTGGTTTATTGAATCCTCTGCCAGGCACTTTATTGTGAATAGCAGAGTAATCACGTAGTTGTAGATCTGCGTGGAGTCTCTGTTAGACCTCCACTTCGTTGGGGACTTCCGGGAGCTGAGGGCAACTACCACGCAACCCCCTTTGGCGGTGTATGTGTTTCAGCCGGCTATTATCGATTCTTCTTCCGATCTCCCAACCTCCGCGGATGGGAGAACGCTCGGTAAATACACGGATGTTTTCACTCAATCTTCTTTCCTTTTTAGGTGACGTCTGACGTCTATTCCACATAACTTCATCATAACAGTAACAATTTAAAAAAGTAAAATTAAAAATATAAAAAAGACTTCCACTTGTATTGATTCTCACGTCTCCCACTTTCATACACCTCACAGGCTCGTTGGCAGTGAGGAAGACACTCTGGTCAGGTCTGGGAATTCGGCCCTTGTTCACTCTGCAGGCCGCGCTCCCTTCGGTCAATTCCTAGTAAAAAGCGAGTAAAAAAAGGAAAAAGCTGGGTAGACTGCTGGGCCAAAAGAGTCACTGGTTCCCGTCAGGTCACCGAAATTAAGCACCGTCGGTCGTGGCCAGTACTTGGATGGATGACCGTTCTGGTACGCCGCTCGCTGTTGACAACTTTTCCTTTGTCCTTACGGCAGAAGGGAGAGGAGGTGTGGTGGCGTAAAGTCCCTGATCAACAGTCTTCGCGCCAATGTCTTCTATTAAATTCTAAATCTCTTCGCATTGCCTCATGAGGTGAGGGCACGCGACTGTCAATGCTGATCTCTGTACGTCCATCTTTTCAGAGATGGCTGCAGGACTCGGCTGTCGCTACAGAATGTCAAATCAAACATCTCTCAGCCATCTACTTTCCAAATTGTTACTTTATTTGGCCACCAGTTTCGGCGATGTACTGCGCCACCTTCAGGCCCTTGATCGACGTGTAGGAAGATTCCAACCTCGGTTCCAGTCAAAATAGGGGCCTGCATTCAAATAATGGCTTCTTTAGATTTCTGCTTGCTATAGCGATCACTTCAACCATCCACCAGAACCGAATTTGGGCCTGAACATGACGTAGTAAATCGCCGAAACTGTTAGCCAAATTAAGTAACAATTTGGAAAATCGTGTTAATGGTGATCTGTTTGTCGGATGGGGACGTTAAGTTCTTCGAGCGGAGTAAGGTACGTGCCGGCACCAGCTTTCACCCTCTCCTTTCTTGCGTCATCTCCGGCACGAACATGACACTACACTTGGCACACACCTATTACACTCACATACACTTTGCAGATACACTTACAAACTAAGCTCTCATAATTCAGCGAGGAAAGAAGTCTATGGCCGCGAAGGATAGGCAAAACCTTTCCACTGAGGCCGCTGGACCTGCCCTTCGGGTTCTCCCAGCCATAGGACTTGACTTAATTTGTATACTTCGTGCTCCTTCTGCTATACTGGTTCACTTTGGCTAAACTCTAGTAGCCTACGGTTCGTATTCATGAAGTTCAAAAATGGCTCTGAGCACTATGGGACTTAACATCTGAGGTCATCAGTCCCCTAGAACTTAGAACGACTTAAACCTAACTAACCTATGGACATCACAAACATCCATGCCCGAGGTATGATTCGAACCTGCGACCGTAGCGGTAACGCGGTTCCAGACTGAAGCGCCTAGAACCGCTCAGCCACACCGGCCGCCATTCATGAAGTGATACTAGGAATTGTAGACAATATTTCTGTACGTGTCCACCCTGGAAGATAAGGTAACGTTTTCTGTACTTGCTAACTTGGTGATTCATACTAGAAAAGCAGTGTTTCACAGTTTCTTGAGCAGAATGAATAGCAGAGTGGTATTCGTGGTTGCGATTAATATGGCTCAGTTTCCGTTGTGTTTATATTTCATCGCAATCGAATTTAGCAAGCCGATATTTCATCTAGTAGAGGGTTTTTTACACTAGGATTTTACACGATTAACCTGAAAAGCACATGTTTGTATGATGGTGGCGTGTGTATCACGTCCCTCATGTAATATTAATCTTAGTGTTTCTATGTAAAATGTCAGTATTCTTTGGGATTTTACGATCAAAAGTCAACAGACAACCTCATACTTTTCTTTACATTTCGTTTGTTTCGTTCATTTCATTAAATGAAACACGCTTTTTCATGATGGTGTCACAATGAGGTCGTGCTTGATGCCTTGAATATGAATAATAATAGAAATGATCTTATGTGTTCAGGTCAATTATTATTTCGATGATCAAATATTCCAATTATCTTTGTAATATGAGAAGAATATTGTGGGGACCCATAAACTGGTATAGCATCACTATTCAAGCTCTACGATTATTTCAGTCCCAAAATTTAATTCAATTAAAGTTAATGCTTCACTTGAAATAGTTTGTGTGTTTTTTTTTTTTTTTTTTACTTTTCAAGATAAATTATTCAACACTGATCTCAATTAATTTCAAAAATTCGTTCATGGTACTAATCAAAGCTAAATTAAGTTTCAAATGAGTGTAACGTATTTGCCTTTTTTCATCACCAGTGAAGCAGGCGTTTCAGACAGTAACATTTACACAGTCTGGCACTGAATTTTTGCAAAACGATACTTTGCAATAAACTGAGATCACTTTAGCAACATTGTAACTAATTTTAATTCTTGCTAATCCTTGCGCATTTAACAAACATAAATAAATTACCAGTTCATTTGAAAGAGGATGCTCCGTTTTCTGAACACTTAGGAGGGTATCCTGCATAGTTTCATGATAAGGATAAAAGTTAGGGTTCTAAACACAGGTTTATAGCAGTTGGATTATTATTAAAATCACCCGCACACATTAACTGGTCCACGCTCTGATACATATCTGTATGCATGAAGTTAGTGGAGCAGTGGGGAAGTAGTGGTGGCAAAACGACAGGGCGGCTAACTGTACTCGCGGCTCTTGATGTCTGAATGCTCTATAAAATTTCTTCTTGGCGACGGATTTTTAACTTTTTAGAGCCATGCAATAGCCAGATCCAGATGCGAGGCAAAATTCCTTGCAAAGCGGCTTCCAATTGCCTCCCTTGTCACCGTCGATGTGTTCCGTGCAATGGCTAGCCGCATATCGTTCCCAACAAGTAGCCGCCCAGTTCGACCGCCAAAACCACCTTTTACATTGCGCCGAGCCACTTCCGTTGCGGAGGGACTTCCCTACGTCTTTCACATACTACAAACACAAACGCCCTAAGTATGAACTAGCTTCCAATTTACAAAGTTTATCTTCTAAATATACACATGTTATATAATTTCATTATTTTAAACATCATTTGGCTTTTTCTTTATATACATTACAGAACTCTAAATCTCCTGTCACAAATCAATTACCTTAACTAACAAAGAACACACTCTTCATAATTACGGTTACACAGTTATCTAGTATAAATCTGCCACTAATCGATATAAGTGTTACACATTACTTATTGAACGCCCCCTCGTTTATTGAAGGACAGATACAACTCGTTTGCACATCTAAAGAATAGCTGGCATACATAAACATTTGAATCAATTCTATGATCATACTGACTTGTAATAAGAGTATAAACTGATTTCATGAACGTCCAGGTAACCCGCCTTGTAGGCAAGTTACATGTTATGGGCATTCGTGGCTCAAATCTCTTAACCTAACTTTCTATATCGAGAACTCTGAAATCTAAAGACATGCAACAATCGCATCGCACAGAAGATTATGTGCTCCCAGTTCTACCTCTTTTTTTTTTTTTTTTTTTGCATTAATACGATGGGGGTTGTCAAGAGCAGGCGCTTTGTGAAAATATTACAATCCTGGAACTGTGGTACGGGATTCACAACCTTTGAGTTAAGTTGTTAGTTTTGGTTATAAGGCATAGTCATTGCTACAATAAAGCACACAATCGTCCGTGAGTGAAACACCTGATATAATGGATCACCACAAAACAATAACTGAACAAGGAATTCCATATGCATTAGAAAGTGCTGTAAACATGTTGCTTAACGGGAGTGTGACGATTTGTACAATCTTAGTATTCGAATGGACTAATGTAAAGCCGATTCAGTGCCATGCCTCAAGACCTGACCACCTCACCGAACAACGAACGTTAAGTCTATACACCGACAGACGCATGTTAAAGATCTGGTAATACTTCAGATAGTGTTATGCCAAGGAGTGCGATGCGTGCCAGAGTCTCACCGGCGTAGATTACAAGTAAAGAAACTGCAAGAAGGTAGGAAATTAAGGACTTAAGTTGAAAGACCTGGATAAGTTGAAAGAACCAGAGGTTGCTGAGAGTTTCAGCGGGAGAATTGGGCAACGACAGACTAGAACACGGTAAAGGAATACGGTAGAAGAGGAATGGGTGGCTTTAAGAGACGAAATAGTGAAGGCAGCATAGGATCAAATAGTTAAAAAAAACAAAGCCTAGTAAAAATGCTTGGATAAAAAAGGAAATACTGAATTTAACTGATGAATGGAAAAAAAGTCAGCAAATGAAACAGGGCAAAGGAAGTACAAACGTCTAAAAAATGAGACTGACGGGAAATCCAAAATGACTAAGCAAGAATGGTTAGAGGACAAATGTAAAGATTTAGGGGCATCTATGACGAGGGGAAAGATAGCTACTGCCTACAGGAAAATTAAAGAGGCCTTTGGAGGAAAGAGAATCAGCTCTAAGAATACCAAGAGCTCGGATAGATAACCAGTCCTATGCAAAGAAGGGAAAGCTGAAAAGTGGAAGGAGTAAATGGATGGTCTGAACAAGGAAGATGAACTTTCAAAAAAATGGTTCAAATGGCTCTGAGCACTATGGGACTCAACTGCTGTGGTCATTAGTCCCCTAGAACTTAGAACTACTTAAACCTAACTAACCTAAGGACATCACACACATCCATGCCCGAGGCAGGATTGGAACCTGCGACCGTAGCAGTCGCACGGTTCCGGACTGCGCGCCTAGAACCGCGAGACCACCGCGGCCGGCGATGAACTTTCAGGCAATAGCATAGAGATGGAAGAGAACGTAGATAAAGAGAAGATGGGACACATAATACTGGGAGAAAAATTTGACAGAGCACCGAAAGATATAAGTCGAAACAAGGCCTCGGGAGTAGATGAGATTCTTTATAGAGATGGGCAAACTCGTTCATCTTTGGGAACTAGTTCACTGATGATCGCTCTTTTTCGGGAACAGTTTTCATTCTTATTCGTTCACCGTTCATTTGTACATGGTATATGGTTCTTATGAAAAATACAAAATTAGTAGCATACGTGACTGAAGATGGAAGGTGCCAAGAGGGGACACTTGCCTCCCCCCTGGAGTATAGAGTTTTTATTCATTACAGAATTCTCACACACTTGTAGAAGCAATTTTCGTGATTCTGCAAAACCTCTCGTTTAGCCAACTGTAGCGTTATGTGGCTGATCGCAGTGAAATAACATAAGGTGGCGCCGAAAAACCGGCCCCGAGTACAGACTGCTCGCCAATTCCGCAAGATTTGTTGGCCGCTACGAACAGAATAGATAAACATGTAATAAGTAGGCAGTAAAGAAATAACAAATAAGCTAATGCAAACTACAACTTTGAAACGTAAGCTGACGATTCGTCGGCGAGAATAAGCAGTCTAGTACTCGGGACCGATTTTTCGGGCGCCACACTGTAACACTGAAATAATATTGCAGAGTCTTTACAAAATGTGACACCAGACACTCGATTATGGAGCGCGGGCCTCATTCGGTTGTAAGTCGGTGTGTCTTCCATAACAATGAACATGGTGTTGGATCAAAAAGAGACGGAAAATGACCACTCGTGTGTGCCTGCCGAATTCCTTTGCATGTGTAATAACAAAAAACTTGCCTTTTTATGTCTTCTGCTGGTTATTGAAATAGTGAAGTAAGCTCATATGCCATTTTGTTACCTGAAAAGATGTATGTATTACATACCATGTGACTTTTATGTAATTTACGTAATTATGAAATACATTTTAATTACCGGTCGTGGACCCTGAATAGAATACGAAAGGAAATAGAAGTCCAGAGTTCAAAAAGGGTTTGAAACACATCTAGGATGGGCGTGTGCAGCGAATGAAATGTACATCAACTCGATACCAAACTAGGAGCAGTCGGTAGTGGAATTCCGACGAGTGACCACGCGAAGAACGAATCCGACCGAGGGAGACCGAGACCGAGACAGACGGGAACGGGACCGAGGCTGGAACGAGACCGGCCGACGTGCCGTTGCGGGAACGAGACCGACAGTTTCCCGTTCCCGGGAACTACAAGTAGAAAGCCGCGACCGAAGTGAACTATGAAAGACCGCTCCTTAGAATTCGTTCCTCGCTACTTCCGTTCATCTTGGTGAACCGTTCCTTTCGACCCATTAGTTCGCGAACGACCCATCTCTAATTTCTTATAACTACTGGTACTCTTGGGAGAGCTAGCCCTGCCAAAACTCTTTTATATGGTAAGCTGGATATATGAGACATGAGAAATACTCTCGGACTTCAAGAAAAATGTAGTAATTCCAATTCAAAAGAAAGCAGGTGCTGACAGGTGTGAATATTATAGAACTAATATTAAAATAAGTCATGGCTGGAAAATACTAGCACAAATTCTCTAGGAAGAATGGAAAATCTGGTAGAAGCAGACGTCGGAGAAGATCGGTTTAGATTCCGGAGAAATGTAGGAACAAGCGAGGCATGACTGACCGTATGACTTATCTTCGAAGATAGGTTTAAGGAAGGTAAACTTACGTTTATAGCATTTGTCGACTTGGAGAAAGCTTTTGACAAAGGCGACTGGAATACTCTCTTTGAAATTCTCCCAAGGAGGCAGGACTAAAATACAGGGAGCGAAAGGCTATTTACAACTTGTACAGAAAGCAGACGGCAATTATACGAATTGAGGGCCACGAAAAGGAAGAAGTGATTGAGAAGGGAGTGACACAGAGTTGTAGCTTATCCCCGATGCCATTCAATCTGTACAGTGGGAAAGCAGTAAGGAAAACCAAAAAAACTTTGGAGAAGGAATTGAAGTTCACGGAGAAGAAACAAAACCTTTGCGGTTTGCCGATGATATAGTAATTGTCTCAGAGGCAAGAGAAGGACTTGGAAGAGCAGTTGAACGGAATGGACAGCGTCTTCAAAGGTGGGTATAAGATGAACATCAACAAAAGCAAAAGAAAGGTGATGGAATGTAGTCGAATTAAATACGGTGATGGTGAGGGAATTAGACTTGGAAACAAGACACTTATAGTAATATATGAGTTTTGCTATTTAGGCAGCAAAATAACTGATGACGGTAGAAGTAGAGATGATATAAAACGTATACTGGCAGCGGCAAGAAAAGTGCTTCTGAAGAAAAGAAATTTGGTAACATGGAACATAGATTTAAGTGTTAGGGAGTCTTTTCTGTAAGTATTTGTATGGAGTGTAGACATGTATGGAAGTGAAACATGGACGATAAACAGTTTACACAATAAGAGAATAGAGGCTTTTAAAATGTGGTGCAACAGGAGAACGTTCAAGATTGGATAGGTAGATCACATAACTAATAATGAGGTACTGAATAGAGTTAGCGAGAAAAGAAGTTTGTGACACAGCCTGACTAAAAGAAGAGATCGGTTGTTAGCACACATTCTTAGATATCGAGGGATCACCAGTTTAGTATCAGAGGGAAGTGTTATGGCTAAAACTCATAGTGTGATACGAAGAGATGAATACAGTAAGCAGATTCAGGAGGATGTTGGTTGCTGTAGTTATTCGGAGATGAAGAGGCTTGCACAGGACTCAGTAGTATGGAGAGCTGCATCACACCAGTTTTGGGACTGAAGACCGCAACAACAACAACAACAACATAAGAAGGGAAATACACAGTTCACGTTGAACGATCAGTTAGAGTTATAGCACCAAAGCATACTGGCTAATTTTCTTGGTTTATACGATTAAGTATTAGTACGTAATAAAATTCAGTATTAAACTAGCTGTCAGAGGGGACGACTCAGTGCCCCTAGTCATGAGTACACGACGTCAGACCGTCCACAGAATAGTGTCCGTTCTGCCAGTCCGTTTGCTGGTCTTAGTCGCTTGTGCGGGCTGCTTCACCTCTTCCCAACACTGAGTTTCCAATGGTTCAAATGGCTCTAAGCACTATGGGACTTAACATCTGAGGTCATCAGTCCCCTAGACTTAGAACTACTTAAACCTAACTAACCTAAGGACATCACACACATCCATTCCCGACGCAGGATTCGAAACTGCGACCGTACCAGCTGCGTGGTTCCGGACTGATGCGCCTAGAACCGCTTGGCCACAACGGCCAGCTTTCCTGCCGTCACACCCCGCAGAAAGTCCCGCCGTATACCATTCCACACGGTAATTTACACTGTGCCCCAGTGCCCCAACTAATCACGTTGGTAGTGACTAATTTTCCGGCTTCTAAAAAAATTTCTTCAGCGTTGTCTAGTCATAAATTTTTTTCTTTTAGATGCAGGCAAATCTCAGTTTTAATAAAATTCATGGATCACGTCTTTGTCACTCTTCCTTCACATGCAATATTCATTGAATAATTTATTTTATTTATTTATTTCTGAAGAGGAGAAATTTGTTAACATCGAATGTAGATTTAAGCGTCAGGAAGTCATTTCTGAAAGTACTTGTATGGAGTGTAGCCATGTATGGAAGTGAAACATGGACGGTAAATAGTTTGGACAAGAAGAGAATAGAAGCTTTCGAAATGTGGTGCTACAGAAGAATGCTGAAGATTAGATGGGTAGATCACATAACTAATGAGGAGGTACTGAATAGGATTGGGGAGAAGAGGAGTTTGTGGCACAACTTGACCAGAAGAAGGGATCGGTTGGTAGGACATGTTCTGAGGCATCAACGGATCACCAATTTCGTATTGGAGGGCAGCGTGGAGGGTAAAAATCGTAGGGGGAGACCAAGAGATGAATACACCAAGCAGATTCAGAAGGATGTAGGTTGCAGTAGGTACTGGGAGATGAAGAAGCTTGCACAGGATAGAGTAGCATGGAGAGCTGCATCAAACCAGTCTCAGGCCTGAAGACCACAACAACAACAACAATTTATTTTGACTAGGAACGATGGATACATCAGTGACCTTGTAACATTGTGAGTATATTTTACCTATAAAATAAAAGCACTCCGTCGTCAGGCCACGAGTGAACTACCGGGACCATCCGAACGCCGTGTCATCCGTAGGGAGGATGCATGGGGCCAGTACACTGCTCTCCCGGTCGTTATGATGGTATTATTGACCGAAGCCGCTACTATTCGGTCGAGTAGCTCCTCAATTGGCATCACGAGGCTGAGTGCACCCCGAAAAATGGTAACAGCGTATGGCGGCCTGGACAGTCACCCATCCAAGTGCCGACCACGCCCGACAGCGCTTAAGTTGGGTGATCTCACGAGAACCGGCGTAGCCACTGCGGCAAGGCGGTTGCCACATTTTACCTATTACTTTTACTAATCGTAAATATCTTTAAAGCTGTGACCTCGTATACTAATCTTTAACATGTACGTTGTATGTGATCATGCGGCTTTGGGCAGTTTCATATCAATAAAACAACGATTTTACCAGCTGTCAGCGGAATTCTTCTTCATGTTATTTAATTATCGCCTCGAAAATCACAAAGTTACGTAATTAATGTTTTCTTCGTAGGCAGGCCCATACCTGCAGCCCTGATACAAACTCAAATTCCTGCGTCACAGTACCGTAGTACCCCTCTACAGAAGCCAAAACAAAACAAAATTTCGTAGCCCATTGGTAAAGTACAGCTTCATTCTGCAATTCTTGTGTTGCATCTGCAGATAAACAACGCTCCAGCAGACCATACTGGGTTGATGAAAGCACACGACAAGAATGTGCCATTATATGGTACAATGGTTAGGCGGCACACATGCTTCCAATAAGCTCAGATAAGACTGACTGACGAAGAGCAAAGTTTGGTTCAAAAATGGTTCAAATGGCTCTGACCACTATGGGACTTAACTTCTAAGGTCATCAGTCCCTTAGATCTTAGAACTACTTGAACCTAACTAACCTAAGGACATCACACACATCCATGCCCGAGGCAGGATTCGAACCTGCTGCCGTAGCGGTCGCGCAGTTCCAGACTGAAGCGCCTAGAACCGCTCGGTAACCCCGGCCGTCGCAAAGTTTGGTGTAAGACTTCATACACAACGGTAAGGGAAGCTGTGGCACAGAGTGGTGCAGCAACTTTTGTCACAGGAAAGCTGGACAGGAGCAGAACACAATAAGTAACGCAACAAACAGAAAATTTACTTAACTTGTATTTCTCCAGGCGTATGAAGACCCATTATAAATGATGCAACAAAAAAAACATGTCACAAGGAAAAAGCTTGAACAAAGGTGTCACAGCATAATGGCTCCATGCACAAGTGGGCTGAGAGACTGTCGCCTGCCGTTCAAAACAATGGTTCAAATGGACATGAGCCCTATGGGACTCAACTTCTGAGGTCATTAGTCCCCTAGAACTTAGAACTACGCTCCTGGAAATTGAAATAAGAACACCGTGAATTCATTGTCCCAGGAAGGGGAAACTTCATTGACACATTCCTGGGGTCAGATACATCACATGATCACACTGACAGAACCACAGGCACATAGACACAGGCAACAGAGCATGCACAATGTCGGCACTAGTACAGTGTACATCCACCTTTCGCAGCAATGCAGGCTGCTATTCTCCCATGGAGACGATCGTAGAGATGCTGGATGTAGTCCTGTGGAACGGCTTGCCATGCCATTTCCACCTGGCGCCTCAGTTGGACCAGCGTTCGTGCTGGACGTGCAGACCGCGTGAGACGACGCTTCATCCAGTCCCAAACATGCTCAATGGGGGACAGATCCGGAGATCTTGCTGGCCAGGGTAGTTGACTTACACCTTCTAGAGCACGTTGGGTGGCACGGGATACATGCGGACGTGCATTGTCCTGTTGGAACAGCAAGTTCCCTTGCCGGTCTAGGAATGGTAGAACGATGGGTTCGATGACGGTTTGGATGTACCGTGCACTATTCAGTGTCCCCTCGACGATCACCAGTGGTGTACGGCCAGTGTAGGAGATCGCTCCCCACACCATGATGCCGGGTGTTGGCCCTGTGTGCCTCGGTCGTATGCAGTCCTGATTGTGGCGCTCACCTGCACGGCGCCAAACACGCATACGACCATCATTGGCACCAAGGCAGAAGCGACTCTCATCGCTGAAGACGACACGTCTCCATTCGTCCCTCCATTCACGCCTGTCGCGACACCACTGGAGGCGGGCTGCACGATGTTGGGGCGTGAGCGGAAGACGGCCTAACGGTGTGCGGGACCGTAGCCCAGCTTCATGGAGACGGTTGCGAATGGTCCTCGCCGATACCCCAGGAGCAACAGTGTCCCTAATTTGCTGGGAAGTGGCGGTGCGGTCCCCTACGGCACTGCGTAGGATCCTACGGTCTTGGCGTGCATCCGTGCGTCGCTGCGGTCCGGTCCCAGGTCGACGGGCACGTGCACCTTCCGCCGACCACTGGCGACAACATCGATGTACTGTGGAGACCTCACGCCCCACGTGTTGAGCAATTCGGCGGTACGTCCACCCGGCCTCCCGCATGCCCACTATACGCCCTCGCTCAAAGTCCGTCAACTGCACATACGGTTCACGTCCACGCTGTCGCGGCATGCTACCAGTGTTAAAGACTGCGATGGAGCTCCGTATGCCACGGCAAACTGGCTGACACTGACGGCGGCGGTGCACAAATGCTGCGCAGCTAGCGCCATTCGACGGCCAACACCGCGGTTCCTGGTGTGTCCGCTGTGCCGTGCGTGTGATCATTGCTTGTACAGCCCTCTCGCAGTGTCCGGAGCAAGTACGGTGGGTCTGACACACCGGTGTCAATGTGTTCTTTTTTCCATTTCCAGGAGTGTAGTTAAACCTAACTAACCTAAGGGCATCACTCACATCCATGCCCGAGGCAGGACTCAAACCTGCGACCGCAGCGGTCTCGCGGTTCCAGACGGCAGTGCCTAGAACCGCACGTCCACTTCGGCCGACCCACCTGCCGTCCTACATGGCAGCAGCAGAAGGCACTCATAGCGCACACATGCTGGATGTGTGGCTCAGCAAAAGTGCGCCATTGGGGACCACCAGACCCAGCGCGACCACTGTCGGCGTATGACGGAAATTTGCTGTTCCATTGTTATGACGCCTGTGGAGTGGTATCGAAATGTGATACTACACAAAGTGCCTGACCAACGCACCTGTTATGAACCTGCAGCGGGGTGGTTCCTTCCGTCCATTTACGACGAACCTGCACCTACCTGTGAACATTGTCTCAGCAGATCTTCAGTAGGGAAACCGAGCGAAACCTACTGTACCTCGGCTTGAACCAGGTTGTAATTAAAGTCACTAATCTACGTTTCGGGAGAAAGTTTTCACACGAAATGAAAGGTTGGAAATTTTGTCCTTAATTAAGATATTATGAAACTTAGGTTAACAAGTATCACTGCGAAGCCCGTGCTAGTCTTAACACAGTCACTCACCATCCCTTTCACTCACGTTAGCAAGTTTATGGTGTTGCATTTCCCGAAAACGTAATAGCTACAAAAATACGGATTGTGTTTTGATTGAGAATGCTGGACAAATATTAAGTCTTTCGGTACCTAATGCAGTCACAGTTTTTAGCCTACCGACCTTCTCAATACGCCACGCAGAATTTATGTCTTTTCTCGTCACAAAATTCACTTAAAATTTCCGAAATTTCTACACACCCATCGGAATAATCATGCCGTCACTTTACAACACTTTTTAGATCCGGCAACTTATAATTTCCATCGGGACTACTACTACACACGTCCGAACTGTTTCATGGCTAGGCACCGGCTCCTCTCTACCAGCAGAGAAAGACGCGCGAAGAATATTGCTTTACCATTGGTCAGTTTACTCAACAGCCAATAGCAAAACAACATTCTCCCGCGTCATTTCGCGCTTTTCATCAATAACCAATCGCAAAATAGTAAACCTAACGACTGCACTTTTTACCGACGTAATTATCTATTATGCTGAAGTTTTGTTTATGCATAAAGTTATTTACTATTGTTATTTATACCTGAATTAACTTTCCCTTTACCATAAACTTACTTTACAAATGTATTCTGCAAAAATTCCCTTTTGTCCACATCCATACTTATTCGAAATGTTCCCACACTAAATCCCACAATATAAATCGTTAAACAACTATCTTCATATTAACCATAAACCACACTCACGCATCATTCATACTGCTGAAACACATTTATAACATTTTACATACACAGAAAGACATAATAACACTTTATGAAAATACTAGAACAGTTTATGAAAAACATTCTATTACTTTAGTGCACTCTAGTGGGCACAATCGAAACTAAATCACAATCCAATACTGTCCTCTATTGGCTGATACATAAACTACGTGCGCGTCCAGTCTCGCGTCACCATCTGTCACTGTCCAGCTCCGAGACGCATCTCCCACTTAACCACCTCCAAGGCAGGATCGGCATACGGCGCTACGCCTCAAACTGGGCAGAGAAGTGGAGACCCTGGTGCTCGAAGACCAGCGTATAACACTCAATGCAAGAGTGGAAAGCATGAAAGCCAGTCGTGGCGTTGACTGTTGGTGTTGGCTTCTACTCGTACACATTCGAAAAGCATGCAGAAACGAGGCATAATAGGAAATGCTACAACTGTGTCAGACCAATCCAGGCCTCCGGACAAAGGAGCAAATCCAGCGGCGAAAACATGCATACTCACCAAAAATAACGAACTAACCATCAACAGCAAACGTTTTTTTCTGAGCACAGCCCTGGTGTAGTGATATAAGTGTATTCTCGTAAGTGTCAAATATTCACAGCCCCTTAGCACCAAAATCATCTGGCAACGTTGTCGATGCCTTTGAAGACAAAGCATCTTGGAAAACTGTTCAAGGGGTCATGTTCATTTCGTATGTGACACAGGCACACTTATAGCTATTTTGGGCTATCAAATTTTGGCTCACCTCCCTATTCTCCTGACATGTCACACACTGACTTCATCCTCTTCTACCAGATGAAGAAACCATTGCATGACTTCCATTTACAGCCAAAATGCAGACTTCTACAAACAAGGTCTCCAAGTCGTCCATCGTTCGGAAAAATGTGTAATTTTTTTTCTTTAGTCGTAAGTCTTCTGACTGGTTTGATGCGGCATCCTGTCACTTTTTCTTATCAGTGTTTTCCATATATTTCTTTCCTTGCAAATTCTATGGAGAACCTTCTCATTACTTATCTTATCAGTCTACATAATTTTCAACAGTCTTTTGCAGCACCGCATCTCAGATGCCTCTATTGTCTTCCATTCCAGTTTTCCCACAGCCCATGTCTCACTACCATACAATGCCGTACTCGAAACGTACGTTCTCAGAAATTTCTTCCTCAAATTGAGATCTATGTTTGATACTAGTGGACTTTTCTTGATCATGGAGGCCCTTTTTACCAATGTTAGTCTTCTTCTGATGTCCTCCTTGTCCTGTCCGTCATGAGCTATTTTTCTGTCTAGGCAGCAGAATTCATAAACTTCCTTTACTTTGTGATCACCAATGATGGTGTTAAGTTTCTCTCTCTTCTCATTCCTGCTGTTTCTCATTACTTTCGTATTTCATCGATTTACTCTCAGTACAAATTCTGTACTCATTAGACTGTTCATTCTATTCAGTTGACCCTGTAATTCTTCTTCGTATTCACTCAGGATAGCAATGTAATTGGCGAATCTTAACATTGACATCCTTACGCCTTGACTTTTAATCTTACGCCTTCACTCTTAAACCTTCCTTTAATTGCCGCCATTGCTTCTTCGGCGTGTAGATTGAACAACACAGAAGAAACACTACATCCATGTCTCACACCCCTTTTAATCTGAGCACTTCATTCTTGGTCTTCCACTCTTATTATTCCGCCTTGGCTGTTGTACATGTTGTGCATTACCAAGCTCTTCCTATGGCTTGCCCCTATTTTCATCAGAATTTCGAACATCTTGCACCATTTTACATTGCTGGATGCTTTTCTTTTCAGGTTGATAAATCCTATGAATGTGTCTTGATTTAATCTTGCTTCCATTATCAGCCATAATGCCAAAACTGCCTCTTGGTGCCTTTGCCTTTCCTAAAGCCAAACTGATCATCAACTAAGACACCCTCAGTTTTCTTTTCCATTCTTATGTACATTACTCTTGTCAGCACCTTCGATGCTTGCGCTGTTAAGCTCCTTGTGCAATAATTCTCGTACTTGTCGGCTCTTGTTACCTTCGAAGTTGTGTGGATGATGTTTTTCCGAAAGTCTGATAGCACAGGGTGATTCAAAAAGAATACCACAACTTTAGGAATTTAAAACTCTGCAACGACAAAAGGCAGAGCTAAGCACTATCTGTCGGCGAATTAAGGGAGCTATAAAGTTTCATTTAGTTGTACAGTTGTTCGCTTGAGGCGCTGTTGACTAGGCGTCAGCGTCAGTTGATGCTAAGATGGCGACCGCTCAACAGAAAGCTTTTTGTGTTATTGAGTACGGCAGAAGTGAATCGACGACAGTTGTTCAGCGTGCATTTCGAACGAAGTATGGTGTTAAACCTCCTTATAGGTGGTGTATTAAACGTTGGTATAAACAGTTTACAGAGAATGGGTGTTTGTGCAAAGGGAAAAGTTCTGGACGGCCGAGAACGAGTGATGAAAATGTAGCACGCATCCAGCAAGCATTTGTTCGCAGCCCAGGAAAATCGACTCGCAGAGCTAGCAGAGAGCTGCAAATTCCACAATCAACTGTATGGAGAGTCCTACGAAAAAGGTTAATTATGAAACCTTATCGTCAACTGCCCGGGGCGATGGATCGGCCGCCAGGCAGCCCGTGACGGAGCACTTCATCACTGGCCTCCAAGGAGCCCTGATCTTACCCCCTGCGATTTTTTCTTATGGGGGTATGTTAAGGATATGGTGTTTCGGCCACCTCTCCCAGTCACCATTGATGATTTGAAACGAGAAATAACAGCAGCTATCCAAACTGTTACGCCTGATATGCTACAGAGAGTGTGGAACGAGTTGGAGTATCGGGTTGATATTGCTCGAGTGTCTGGAGGGGGCCATATTGAACATCTCTGAACTTGTTTTTGAGTGAAAAAAAACCTTTTTAAATACTCTTTGTAATGATGTATAACAGAAGGTTATATTATGTTTCTTTCATTAAATACACATTTTTAAAGTTGTGGTACTCTTTTTGAATCACCCTGTATATCACCAGCCTCATACATTCTAAATACCAACATGAATAACCGTTTTGTCGCCGCTTCCCCCTGTGATTTTAGAAATTCCAATGGAATGTTACCTATGCCTTCTGCTTTATTTAATTTAAATCTGCTAGAGCTCTTCTAAATTTTGATTCTAATGGTGGATCCCCTATCTCTTTCCTGTCGACTCCTGTCTCTTCTTCTAATTGGCAATGTACCACATATGGAAGATTGGCACCCGGATTTAAGCCCCACCTACCCGCTCTCTCCTCTGCATGTAACTGCGGAATTTCCATTACAAAGTTTCACGGTCGTAACTTCCTTCTCTTTCTCTCTCTTTTTTTTTTTTTTTTTTTTTTTTTTTTTTTTTTTTTTTTGTGGAGTAGTGGCTAAAGCTTATGACTACCAATCGTATGCGAGAGAAGTTGTTCCTGCTTCGAATAGGTACGTGGTCCAACATAGTGGAAAACAGAGCATTAGATTCGTAATATCTGGGTCTGTACCTCCAGAGCAGTTTAAAGCGCGCATGTTTACGAGGGTAGAATCCTCGGACCCTTGGTACTGGTAAGAAACAGATCTCAGTTGCATTATGCACGTCACTGAACGTTGTTTGAAGACCGGTGACGGTTCGGATGCACATTCAATCCTCATCGAGGTCCAGTACCTTTCCACAACAGGACCGACATCTGGCCCCAGTTGCCCGACTGAATAAAAAAAAATAAAAAATCATCAGTAAAAATTAACTGCTCAGCTTACACATGGAGAGCTGAATTTGCAGACATTAACGAATTAAAGGGATACTTGCCAAGAGCTACTGTCGTTCCTATCTAAATAGGCAGTAACGCACCTTATCTGATTACATTATTAAGTAAATCTGAACCCTACTGAAACCAGAAAGTCACATATTAACCGCGATTCCATATTTCTGATCATTTGTGTAGGGTGGTGCACATTATCTGTGGTATAAAGTTCATTTCAGTTGCATGTACCTCATCAACTGTATATGCACACAGACAGTGCTCATGTTTGTGCGAGTTCTGTTTGTATGGATCTGTGGGTCTTTTCTAGCTTAGAGGAAGGTCTCGTGACCGAAAGCGCATAATTATAAGAGGAAGGCCTCGTGGCAGTAGGCGCAAAAGTAGACCAGTCTTTTTGTTGTGCCTATATTGAACTTATTGTTTCTCCTATATAGTGAGCAGAAGTCTATCGTTTCCATAATACTATCGTTACTCCATCTTCCACTGTTTGAAATATAAATGAATACATTTGATCATTCGGGTAGCAGAAGTGAACCATTATGATGCAAAAATAACAGTGAAAGATTCATTCTGGAACGTATCTAGAATTTAATTCATTAATACTTTGTACTGTAGTCCTCTTTGCGGCTATTATGAAGGCTACTGAAACTAGTTTATTACCTGCTCTAATAAAAAACAAATATTTTCCGAACGTAGTATGAATTTATATAAATATGTAGGAACTATTGAAGACTGTTGGACTCGTAGATATAAATGGTTCTACCTTTTTCTTGAGAATTGAAACTATCGTGGAGTTAGTTTTTTGTGAGAAATTAAAACTGTGTGGTGCACTGGGATTCGAACATGGATCTCTGCCTCGCACGGGCAGCCCGCTGGGAGTTACGTCAGACAAGCATGTCTAATGGTTCAGTTAGGTGGGGTAATTGGCAATGTACCAGATGTGGAAGATTGGTAGCCGGATTAAAACCCCGCTCTTCTACATAGTTTTACATTACTACATACTGAGACGCGCTTGTAGATTTGGTGAGTGAAAGGTGGTTCGTAAGCATGTGATTAATAAGGGGTGAAAACGACAAATAAGGGGAAACGATTTCATTGCATGAGTCTGACACTGAACTAAAATTAAAAAATCGATTCTAGAATAAAGACAGTCATTCCTAAAATCGAGAAACCTGACCCACTACTATTGAATTTTCTATGGAATCCCTTGACTATAATCGTAAGTAAAAATAAAATTTAAAGTAGAAAGAAGAAAAGGAAACACTTTCAAAATTTTCACAAAACACACCCAGTTGTGTTAAATGAGAAGTCCAATATGTAAACAAGCACTGCTGTCGTGTGCGAGCTGTCAGATTTAATTATTATGAATTGCGAGAACGTTTCACCAATGAGAAATACTGCTGCTCTATGATTAACGGAAGGCAGTAGAACTAATGGGGGGCCGCTGATGTGTGCGTATATTTCAAGCGAGTGCAACATTACGAGACCCAAATTTCAAATGAACCAAAGGACATCACACACATCCATGCCCGTGGCAGAATTCGAACCTGCGACCGTAGCGGCCGCGCGGTTCCACATTGTAGCGCCTAGAACCTCTCGGCCACTCCGGCCGGCGAAATTCTCTATCAAAATATTATTACAGTACTGATAAATTCAGATGTTCGCTGTAAAAAGAAAACATGTCGGTACGATGTACTTAGGAGGGCTCATATACGTGTTTGAAAATGTATACATCTCAATTTACCTACAGACGTACAGGGTGACGCAAAAGTCCGTTAATATTTCGAAGTCCAATACTTCACGGAATAGTGTACGCAGAGACGTAAAAATTAACACAAACGCTTGAAATGACATGGGGTTTTATTGAAACCAAAGAAAAGTGCACAAAATGACTAACGGATGGCGCTTCGTGTGATACAGAAGCAATAATTAGCATGAAACAGATTTTTAGCAAATGCCTTGTTCTTTCTAACAAATGCTCAACATGTCGATCGTTACTCATCAACATTGCCTCTAGTCGAGGGACAATGTTGTATACACCGCTGTACAGCATATCAGTGAGTATGGTGACAACCTGCCGTCAGATGTCCTCTAGTATCCGTAATGAGGTCGGACGATCGCGGTATACTTGCGACTTCTGGGAACCCCACAACCAATAATCGCACGGATTGAGATCTGGGGACCTGATAGGTGAAGCATGATCCTCACAAAACGATGAGCGCAACTGATCTTTGAGACGTTTAACAGTATGGGATACAGGACGGGTGTCAAAGTCGTACGTTCCAGCAGGTGTTTATCATCCACGCTAGAGTGGTGGCTGCCTCTCCTTTTTTTTTTTTTTTTCCTTTATTGTAATTTTATCACCTTACACAAGGCGGGCTGGCAGCAGCTGAGTACGCCGCTCTTCAGCCTTGAGATTTACAATAAGTAAGAAATAGAGGGGACACAGAGAATACAATCAAAAATGGCGGGCAAAACAATGTAGACACCAAAAAACAAAAAAACACGGAGCCGTTCACGCCTGATGAGAAAACATCACTGACACTAGTGGACACGGCGCACAAAAAGGGACGATGGCGATGGTACACGTGAACAGTGGCGGCGTTCCGGCGAACAAACACTAAACACAAACGAAGACACACACACGAGACACTAATGGCGATGACCTCCGGCGCGCGAATGTTCACTATGCGTGTGCGAGTCCGGGGACCTGCCAAGAGAGGAGGAGGAGGAAGGGGAGTGGGAGAGCGAGAGGGGAGAGCAGAGATGCCACGGGCAGGGGAGAAAGGGGGGAGGGAGGAAGGGGGAGGGGAAGCCCGGGGGAAGAGCGGTGGAGGGAGGGGACGTGGGAAAAGGAAAGAGAAGGGAAGGAAAGAGAAGGGAAGGGAAGAGAAGGGAGGGAGGGTGCCTAAGGGAAAGGACACCGGAAGTGGGGGGTGAGGCAGGGTCAAAGTTGATAGGAGGGGTAGATGCAAGGGAGGAGGACATCATCAGGGAGGGGGAGCTGGTGGAAGCCACCTTGGGAGAGGGTAAGGAGGGTGGACAGATGGAGACCGGGCGGGACGTGGGAATACAGGCGCGGCAGCGGGTGGGGGTGGGAGAGGATCGGGGAGACGAGCGGGTGAGGAGGGTCGAGTTTACGGGAGGTGTACAGGATACGTATCCTTTCAAGGAAAAGGAGGAGGTGGGGGAAGGGGATGAGATCATACAGGATCCACGTGGGGGAGGGGAGACGGATGCGATAGGCGAGGCGGAGAGCATGGCGTTCAAGGATTTGGAGGGATTTATAAAGGGGAGGGGGGGCGGAGATCCAAGCCGGATGGGCATAACAAAGGATAGGGCGGATGAGGGATTTATAGGTGTGGAGGATGGTGGAGGGGTCCAGACCCCACGTACGGCCGGAGAGGAGCTTGAGGAGACTGAGTCGGGAGCGTGCCTTGGCTTGGATTGTCCGGAGGTGGGGAGTCCAGGAGAGGCGACGGTCGAGGGTGACGCCAAGGTACTTAAGGGTGGGAGTGAGGCTGCCTCTCTCACTACAGCTCATTTTATACACGATTCTTATGCGGCGTCACGGACGTGTTGCTGTCCAGCGTCGTCTGTTGGCCAGTTTTTGTACTAGTGGTTGGTTTTAATGAAACCCCACGTCTTTTCACGATTGTGTTCAAGCTTTACCTCTCTACCTACATTATTACTTTAATTAGTTCATTTTCAAGTGTTAACTGGCTTTTGGATCACCGTGTATACAATGGCCACTGATTACTACTGCTTAATTCCGCCATAGCCGATACCAAGCCCAGTTGAGAAAGGAGGAGGTGAGGTGTAATACTTCGTTAATTAATCTCGGGTCACTGCCTCCAGGTCAGGGTTACGACGAGGGCTTCAACGGCAGCGACGGTGGAGGGGATAAATGTCACGACGGATCTGGCAGAGCAGACAACTCTGCCTTGTCTACGAAGGGGATTAAATCTAGTGGCGTCTATCTTATACTCGGTGGCTCTCGAAAGTTCTCAGTGGTGGATCGGGTGTTATTTCTAGTGACTCACTGCTTCAGTGACCGAGAAGGCGGAAGAAGGCTGCAACATCGAGGAGTCCCAAGTCGTCGTAGTTTCCGTGTCATTGGTGGCAGATTCTGTGACTGTCAAGGATCGTGTGATTGCTGAGGTGCAGCAGAATTCCCACTTAAAACGATTTCACCTACAGGCGTCTTCCATTGGACCTCACAAACATGGGCGAAACGCATGAAACCAAGCCATGTGGCGCTCGGGGTGGTATTGTGTATTCTGGGGACTCCTAGTGACAAGCTGTCACGTAGGTTTCGGGTGTTAGACAGCCGTTTTTGCTGTGGGACGGGCTGTAGAACAAACTGTGAGCTACGCTAGACACTGAATAGACCCATAAAGTATCCAAGCTGCCCACCCTGGATGGGGAAGGAAGGTGCCTTAAATGTAACCTACATGTCATGTGACTAGATCACCGCATGCAGAGAATAGACCACATACGGCAACTTCAGAATCGTAAAGATAAATACTGCAGCTACCAAAATTAGAAAGACGAGAGTAAGGCGAAGTTAGCTAATAGTAACAGTAAGGAAGTAATAATATGACAAATAACGTCAGGACGAAAGTTTGAATACACTCACTATAAAACTACATTTATTCAAAGAAAATAAATATTGGCTAAAGTTTCTAACAAAAATAAATGAAATTAGAATTAAATTGCAAGGAAATCTTTTCTGAGTCTTTGCTAAGAGATGAGGAGAGAAAAAACAGCGTGGTTTGAGGCGCCATGTCACGGTTTGCGCGGCCCCTCCCCCCGGAGGTTCGAGTCCTCCCTCGAGCATGGCTGTGTGTGTTGTTCTTAGCGTAAGTTAACTTAAGTAGCGTGTAAGTCTAGGGACCGATGACCTCACCAATTTGGTCCCTTAGCACTTGACACACATTTGAACATTTGTGAGAAAAAGAGAAAGAGAAAGATGGAGAGAGAGAGAATATTTGTAGCGAGTCTTATCTGGGCGTGGGTGGTGTTGTGCGAAGTCATCGGCAGTTCGTCTGTGGTGACAGAGAAATTATAGTACATGTCTTCTTGGTAAACTCCAACTGTCACATCCTCTTCTATAGTGCTCGTTCGGCTTGGCGGTCATATTATTCTTCCGTCGTCTTCCTTCGGGGCCATGCCAATTGGAAGACACTGGTACTATTTCAGTGGAACCTTGTACGTGTATGAAGATAACATTTCTGGCACAAGCAATGCAGCTATTAAAGTCAAGTCCACAATTTTGAAAAAAGTGCAGAATTCAGTTCAGCTCGCTGATCCTGAAGTTAAAGCTTGTGCTTGTCCGTTTTGTGACACTCGTCGCATCTGCGAATTCGCAGCCTGGCGGATAACTTTCAAGTGTTGTAAACTAATTAATTGTTGTTATACCGACAGTTAATGAAGTGTCACGCATAGGGAAAGATTAAGTTGGAAATGAAAGATTTCAGAATGCTTTAATTTTTGCAACTCACCCCTCGGCAAACAATTTGGTTCAACAGACAACAGTCACTGTTCACTTGCGACGCATTGTCATTTCGGTTTGTGGCCCTCTACGAGGTTCGCACTAACCAAAACATTGTAACATTTTCTTTCCGTAATATCCAAGTTAATGTTTCCATATTTGCAAGTATGAGTTCGACAGTATTTAATGTACGTTTTTCCAGCGCGACACCGTTATATTCTTAGCTTACCTTACGAACTCGTCATAAAGAATGTCTGCCTCACTGTTCGACTATCGATATAGTTCTCGCTCTTACAATTCAAATAGCACCATTCTTTTACCCATTACAGTTAACAGCGTTATTAGAAAAACGACTGTAAAATTAAAATTACTGTATACTCAAAAAATGAAAATAAACACGTTAATAATAACATCGTACGATTCCATAATAAATGTAATACCTAGTTACACTTTATGCTATAAGATAGAAAGTATCTGAAGTAGCGGAGGTACGTATGAAGTCGAAAGAAGAGAAAAGAAATACCACTCAAAATTAGCAATGCCTTCACAGCTGAATCAGAGTCACAAGAGAGAGCATGAAAACGACATGAAATTCAGTGTCATAGATCGAAAGGGGCAAGCTCGCATTGACAGGACAGCGACCCCAACACAGGTCACGAGAAGCAACAGCTCTCAGCGGCCAAAGCTTAAGTTCGAGGTATAGGGCTCAAATGGCTCTGAGCACTATGGGACTTAACATCTGAGGTCATCAGTCCCCTAGAACTTAGAACTACTTAAACCTAACTAACCTAAGGACATCACACACATCCATGCACGAGGCAGGATCCGAACCTGTGACCGTAGCGGTCGCGCGGTTCCAGACTAAAGCGCCTAGAACCGCTCGGCCACAACGGCCGGCGTTCGAGGTATACCTCAGACTCTTAAGAATGAATGGAGGAAAAGAAATTCCTTTAAATGCAGAACCTAGGAGACGTTAACAATACTCAGGCAGTCTTCAGTGCCACAAAAACTTTCTATGGCTCGACCATCCAAGATCGAAGTCCCTTACGATCCAAAAATCGCACTAGTCTTCTCATAAACAGTCGTTCCATCAACTCCCGCTGGAAAAAAATAATTAAAAAATGGTTCAAATGGATCTAAGCACCATGGGAATTAACATCTGAAGTCATCAGTCCCCTACACTTAGAACTACTTAAACCTAACTAACCTAAGGACATCACACACATCCATGCCAGAGGCAGGATTCGAACCTGCGACCGTAGCAGCAGCGCGGTTCCGGACTAAAGCGCCTAGAACCACTCGGCCACAGATGCCGGCAAATATTTTCAAGAACCTGTACACTGAGGTGAGAGAAATTATGGGGTACCTCCTAATATGGTTTGGGACCTCCTTTTGCCTGGCGTAGTAGAGCAGCTCGACGTGGAATAGACTCAACAAGTCGTCGGAAGCCCCCTGCGTAGATACTGAGCTATGCTGCCATTATAGCCGTCCATAATTGCGGAAGCGTTGCAGGTGCAGAATGGCAGCAGATGGTCTGTAAGTAGCCAAACATAACCATTTCCAGTCAGTGATCGGTTCAGATGGACCAGGGGACACGGTCCACTCTGTGTAAGCACAGCCTACACCGCTATGAAGGCACCACCAACTTGCACAGTGCCTTGTTGACAACTAGGGTCGATGGCATCGTGGTGTCTGCGCCACTCCCGAATCCTAACGTCAGCTCTTACTAACTGAAGTCGTGACTCATCTGACCAGGCCATGGTTTTCCATTCGTCTAGGGTCCAACCGATATGGTCACGAGCCCAGGAGAGGAGCTGCAGACGATGTCGTATTAACTATTCTTGGCAAAGACATTCGTGTCGGTTGTCTGCTGCCACAGACCACCAACGGCAAATTTCGCCGCACTATCCTAACATTCGTACGTCGCACATTGATTTCTGCGGTTATTTCACGCAGTGTTGCTTGACTGTTAGCACTGACATCTCTACGCAGATGTCGCTGCTTTCGGTCGTCAAGTGAAGGCCGACGGTCACTGCAACGTCCGTGGTGAGATGTAACGCCTGAAATTTGGTATTCTCGGCACACTCTTGACACTGTGAATCTGGGAACATTAAATTCCCTAACGATTTCCCGAATGGAATGTCCCGTGCTTCTAGTTCCAACTACAGCTCCACGTTCAAACTCTGTTAATTCATGTCATGCGGCCATAATCACGTCGGAAGCTTTTCACGTGAATGACGTGACTTCAAATGACAGCTCCGCCAAATGCACTGCGGCACTGCCGCATTGTGTATGCAGGGTGGTCCATTGATAGTGACTGGGGTAAATATCTCACGAAATAAGCGTCAAACGAAAAAACTACAAAGAACGAAACTTGTCTAGCTTCAAGGGGGAAACCAGATGGCGCTATGGTTGACCCGCTAGATGGCGCTGCCATAGGTCAAACGGATATGCGATTTTTTAAATAGGAATCCCCATTTTTATTACATATTCATATAGTACGTAAAGAAATATGAATGTTTTAGTTGGACCACTTTTTTCGATTTGTGGTAGATGGCGCTGTAATAGTCACAAACATACGGCTCACAATTTTAGACGAACAGTTGGTAACAGGTAGGTTTTTTAAATTAAAATAAAGAACGTAAGTATGTTTGAACATTTTATTTCGATTGTTCCAATATGATACATGTACCTTTGTGAACTTACCATTTCTGAGAACGCATGCTGTTACAGCGTGATTACCTGTAAATACCACATTAATCGAATAAATGGTCAAAATTGTGTCCGTCAACCTCAATGCATTTGGCAATACGTGTAAGGACATTCCTCACAACAGCGAGTAGTTCGCCTTCCGTAATGTTCGCACATGCAGTGAAAATGCGTTGTCAGGCGTTGTCGGTGGGTCACGATAGCGAATATCCTTCAGCTTTCCCCACAGAAAGAAATCCGGGGACGCCAGATCCGGTGAACGTGTGGGCCATGGTATGGTGCTTCGACGACCAATCATGAAATATGCAATTCAATACCGCTTCTACCGCACGCGAGCTATGTGCCGGCCATCCATCATGTTGGGAGTACATCGCCATTCTGTCATGCAGTGAAACATCTTGTAGTAACATCGGTAGAACATTACGTAGGAAATCAGCATACATTGCAATATTGAGATTGCCTTTGGTAAAATGGGGGCCAATTATCCTTCCTCCCATAATGCCGCACCATACATTAACCCGTCAAGGTCGCTGGTGTTCCACTTGTCGCAGCCATTGTGGATTTTCCGTTGCCCAGTAGTGCATATTATGCAGGTTTACGTTACCGCTGTTGGTGAATAACACTTCGTCGCTAAAATAACGCTTGCAAAAAATCTGTCATCGTCCCGTAATTTCTCTTGTGCCCAGTGGCAGAACTGTACACTACGTTCAAAGTCGTCGCCATTCAATTCCTGGCGCATAGAAATATGGTACGGGTGCAATCGATGTTGATGTAGCATTCTCAACACCGACGTTTTTGAGATTCCCGATTCCCGCGCAATTTGTCTGCTACTGATGTGCGGATTAGCCGCAACAGCAGCTAAAACACCTACTTGGGCATCATCATTTGTTGCAGGTCGTGGCTGACGTTTCACATATGGCTGAACACTTCCTGTTTCCTTAAATAACGTAACTATCCGGCGAACTGTCCGGACACTTGGACGATGTCGTCCAGGATATCGAGCAGCATACATAGCACTCGCCTATTGGGCACTTTGATGACAATAGCCATACATCAACACGATGTTGGCCTATTCCGCCATTGGTAACCAGTCCATTTTAACACGGGTAATGTATCACGAAGCAAATACCGTCCGCACTGGCGGAATGTTACGTGATACCACGTACTTATACGTTTGTGACTATTACAGCGCCATCTATCGCAAAGCAAAGAAGTGGTCCAACTTAAACATTCATATTTCTTTACGTACTACACGTATATGTAATAAAAATGGGGGTTCCTATTTAAAAAAACACAGTTGATATCCGTTTGCCCTATGGCAGCGCTACCTAGCGGGCCAACCATAGCGCCATCTGGTTTCCCCCTTCAAGCTAGACGAATTTCGTTCTTTGTAGTTTTTTCGTTTGATGCTTATTTCGTGAGATATTTCGCCCGGTCACTATCAATGGACCACCCTGTATGTGCATATCGCTGTCCCTTGACTTTTGCCTCCCCAGTGTAAACTGGAACACGTATGTCGAGGAAAATACAGGCGACAGGCAAAATAATGTGAACAGTGGTAGCAATGGGATGGTTGTTTTTGACGCTCAACAATGCAGGTGAGGCACGTGTCGCGCTGGACTGTGCGTGTTCAATACGGACTAAGCATAAGTGCAGGTTTGTTTACGAGTAGTGCTCACTTCGTATTTGCATTCAGAGCCATAGATCAACGTGCAATGAAAGACATAACAGAGTGGTGGCCCGATTACCTGGAGCATCAGTAACCAGGACAGCAAACTTATTGAATGTTTCAAGAGCAACTACTCCAATAGTCATGACATCCTACACAAAACATGGAAAGACATTATCGTGTAAACGTAATAGTGGGCGCAAATCAAAACTAAATGACAGAGGCCGTCGTACGCTAACATGAATTGTGTCAAACCAACACAAAACTACGGCGGCTGAAGTGATTGCGAAGCTCAATAGTTACCTTCGAGACCCCGTATCTATTGACACTGTCCGCCGAGAACTTCATAAAGCAAAAATTCAAGGACGAGCTGCTGTAATGAAACCATTAGTGACGATAATCAACGCGAAGAAGCGTAAACATGGTATCAGGAGCATAAATCCTGGACCGTTGATCAGTGGAAACACGTCCTATGGCCCGACTAGTCAACGTTTTCGTTATTCCAACATCGGATCGGGTTTACGTCTGGAGAACGCCAAAAAAGGTAACAATTCTGATTGCTTGATTCCAGCGGTTTAGCATGGGAGTATTCCGATGGTCCCATCATTATTCTTAAAGGCCGTGTTACCGCCAACGATTATGTGAACATGTTAGGTGATGAGGTGCACTCCATTATTGGTTCAAATGGCTCTGAGCACTATGGGACTCAACTGCTGAGGTCATTAGTCCCCTAGAACTTAGAACTAGTTAAACCTAACTAACCTAAGGACATCACAAACATCCATGCCCGAGGCAGGATTCGAACCTGCGACCGTAGCGGTCTTGCGGTTCCAGACTGCAGCGCCTTTAACCGCACGGCCACTTCGGCCGGCACACTCCATTATTCAAATGTTCTTCCCCAACGATGATGCCACTCTTCAGAACGATAATGTACCCATTCACACAGCCAGGACAGTACAATCGTGGTATGAGGAGCATGCAACTGAACGGCTGCTTCTTGCCTGACAAGTACAGCCCCATGACTTGAACATTATCAAATCCTTGTGGGCGGTATTGAAGCGCAGACTTCGGAGCAGATTTACGCCTCCCTCGCCACTACAGGTGTTAGAAGAGGTTCTGACCGGAGAGTGGCATAACATTCCACTGGAGACTGTACAGTCATTATATGCCAGCATTCCAAGAAGAGTCGCAGCTGTGTTACTGGCAAATGGGGGGATCCATCCTCTTATTAATAAGCAAAAAATGGTTCAAATGGCTCTAAGTACTATGGGACTTAACATCTGAGGTCATCAGTCCCCTAGACTTAGAACTACTTAAACCTAACTAACCTAAGGACATCACACACATCCATGCCCGAGACATGGTTCGAACTTGCGGCCGTAGCAGCAGCGCGGTTCCGGACTGTAGCGCCTAGGACCACTCGGCCACAGCGGCCGGCTATTAATAAGCCTTTTACAAGTAAGTACAGGTGTCCACTGCATATTCCACGAAATTCGTCAAAGGTCCAGCTAGTGTTAACTCTCTCCATAACAACAGTTATCGTAATTTTAGATCCCCAGGAGGTCCGACTGTTAATAACTGGCAACCAATGCTGTACAATCGCAATATTATCAGACGGGATTTTATGTCCTGTATATCAAATCCGACTATATTTACAATTTATTTCGACTTCCACTTACAGTAATGTCCTCAGTCTGTAATGTTCTTCAGGACTCTTAGTTTATTCTCTCAGTGTGGTGTGTAGTAGAAGTAACTGTGCCTTCATGCCACTACTATTTTACTTCAGGTAAATTTCATGTTTATGGTAGAAGCCCAGAAATAGCTTGATGTGTATCTTGATGTCTTCGCGGCGTAATACATTGAAGTGCCAAAGAAGCTGCTATACGCATGCGTATTCAGATACAGAGATACGTAAACAGGCAGAATACGGCGCTGCGGTGGGCAACGCCTATGTAAGACAGCAAGTGTCTGGTGAAGTTGTTAGATCGGTTACTGCTGCTACAGTGGCAGGTTATCAATATTTAACTGAGTTTGAACGTGCTGTTATAGATGGCGCACGAGCGACGAGACACAGCATCTCCGAGGTAGCGATGTAGTGGAGATTGTTCCGTACGACCATTCTCGAGTGTATCGTGAATATCAGGAATCCGGTAAAACATCAAATCTCCAACACCGATGCGGCCGAAAAAAGATCCTGCAAGAACGGGACCAAAGACGACTGAAGAGAATCGTTCAACGTGACAGAAGCGCGTTGCACACTCCAATGTTGGGCCATCAGCAAGTGTCAGCATGCGAACCGTTCAACGAAACCTCATTGATATGGGCTTTTGGAGCCGAAGGTCCACTCGTGTACCCTTGATGACTGCATGACACAAAGCTTTACGCTTCGCCTGGGCCCGTCAACACCGACATTGGACTGTTGACGACGGAAAACATGTTTCCTGGTCGGACGAGTTTCTTCCAAGCTGTATCCAGTGGATGGACGTGTACTGGTACGGAGACCACCTCATGAATCCATGGACAATGCATGTCAGCAGGGGACTGTTCAAGTTGGTGGAGGCTCTGTAATGTTGTGGGGAGTGCGTAATGGAGTGATAAGGGCCCCCTGATTCGTCTAGATACGACTCTGACAGGTGACACGTAAGTAAGCATCCTGTGTGATCACCTGCATCCATTCTAGTCCATCGTGCATTCCAACGAACTTGGGTATTCCAGCAGGACAATGCGATACCCCACACGTCCATAATTGCTACAGAGTGGCTCCAGGAACGCTCTTCTGAGTTGAACGCATCCGTTGGCCATCGAACTCTCCACACACGAATGGTGTTGAGCAATCTGGGATGCCTTGAAAGTGCTGTTCAGAAGAGATCTCACCCCCTCGTACTCCTACAGATCTATGGATAGTCCTGCGTGATTCATGTTGTCAGTCCCCTCCTGCACTACTTCAGACATTAGACGAGTCCACGTCACGTCGTGTTAAGGCACTTCTACATGCTCGCGGGAGCCCTACACGGCATTAGGCAAGTGTACCAATTTCTTTGGCTGTTCAGTGTAACTGACCCATTAAATGTCGAGAATGTAGCTGCATAAAAAAATATTTCTTCTTTTTCTAATATTTTCGCTGTATTACTTCCAGTTCTCTTCAGAATGAGCGGAAAGATTGAAGGCACAGTGCGCTACAGTAAACGACAGAAAACATAAGCGCTAGAGACGCTGATCGGCGGTAAGAGTACGATAAATTGAATCTATGGTTCGTAGTTAATACATACTGGGATACTGAAGTGTCATTTTTAGCTGCACTGAAGTTGTCTATGTTGAAACCGCTATCTCTGTTAATTAAATTCTTCGAAAGATTGCCCCCTGCTAATCCATACATCAAATGGGCATCTGCCAACTCCGCATTTGTAAACATTGAACTGACTGCAAAACCACGTTCGTGATGAACACTAACCTGTTGATGCTACATACTGATGTGCTTGATGCTAGTACTGTTGAGTAATGAGTCGCATGTCAACACAAGCACCGAAGTCAACATTACCTTCATTCAACTGGGCCAACTGGCAGTGAATCGAGGAAGTACAGTACATACTGGCGAAACTAGAATGAGCTCTTACATGGAGATTGGGCGTTTCCGGACACGTGTCCACGTGACGTCTTTTCTTTGTTCGTGTGTGAGGGGTGTTTCCTGAGGGTTTGGCCGTGCCTTTTTGTGACACCCTGTATATAAATGACCTTGTGGATAACATCGGAAATTCACGGAGGCTTTTTGCGGATGAAGCTGTAGTATATCGAGAGGTTCTAACAATGGAAAATTGTACTGAGATGCAGGAGGATCTGCAACTAGTAGTGTAATGTGCTGCGAATTCATAGAAAGAAAGATCCTTTATCATTTAGCTACAATATAGCAGGTCAGCAACTGGAAGCAGTTAATTCCATAAATTATCTGGGAGTAGGCATTAGGAGTGATTTAAAATGGAATGACCATTTAAAATTAATCGTCGGTAAAGCAGATACCAGACTGAGATTCATTGGAAGAATCCTAAGGAAATGCAGTCCGAATATAGGTCACAGTACATTTGTTCGCCCACTGCTTGAATACTGCTCACCGGTGAGGGATCCGTACCAGATAGGGTTGATAGAAGAGATAGAGAAGATCCAACGGAGAGCGCACGCTTCGTTCAGGATCATTTAGTAATCGTGAAAGCGTTACGGAGATGATAGATAAACTCCAGTGGAAGACTCTGCAAGAGAGACGCTCAGTAGCTCGGTACGGGCTTTTGTTGAAGTTTCTTGAAAATACCTTCACCGAGGAGTCAAGCAGTATATTGCTCCCTCCTAGGTATATCTCGCGAAGAGACCATGAGGATAAAATCGGAGAGATCAGAGCCCACACAAAGGCATACCGACAATCTTTCTTTCCACGAACAATACGAGACTGGAATAGAAGGGTGAAACGATAGAGGTACTCAAGGTACCCTCCGCCACACACCGTCGGGTGGTTTGCGGAGTATGGACGTAGATGTAGATAAATTTCATCTACTTCTCCCACCATCGGATCCAAAAAGATAGAGTCGATGCAAGAATTTCGACATTTTCACACCGCACAGGGTGATCGGTATCGATGCAGTGCTTTGCCACAGGCGATGTATTGGACTTGGTGTAAATACAATGTTCCGTTCATCTTTTCTGGATTGTACGATTCGTCTGTCCGTCATACAAGACACCACACTTGCAATAAATCCAGAGCAAACACAAAGTAAAGCGATTCTCCGCCCTACAGCGAAGACAGCAGCACTCTTGGGACCTGTCTAAGATGACTTGGTGCTCTGCAAGGCCGGCGTTTACAAGATCCCCTGCGAGACTGACCTTTATTGCATCGGACAGACCACTACATTCTAGGAAAGATGCATGAAACACCGTAGGTACATCCAGCTCTTACAGCCCAATACATCTGACATGGCAGAGCACTATTTCGATAAAGGTCACTCTATCGTCGTCGTCATCTTGGACAGTTTCCAGCCACTGGCTGGGTCTGTCGGGAACACAAGCCTCTCCATCGTGTTCTGTCTTTCCACCATTCCCCCTCTTCCACCTTCGTCCAGTTCTCTCCTCTTCTCGTCACACATTCCTTCACTCCCTTCACCCATCTATCTCTTGGTCTTCCTCTGGGCCTCTTCCCCTCCAGTTGCAGATCAAACATCCTCTTTGGAATTCTTCCCTCATCCATTCTCTTCACGTGTCCATACCACTGCAGTCTTGATTTTTCTATCCTGTCCTGTACTGGTTCCTCCTTTAGTCTTTCCCTCACATACACATTTCGCAATCTGTCTCGTCTTGTTACACTCAACCTGCTCCTCTGGAACTTCATTTCACGTTAAAGTCCTAGCATCTTCATCTTTTTGGGTTTTAGTGGTAAAAAAAGCAGCTGAAATTCGTTTGACAAAGTTTTTAAGTAACAAAGTAGCGGTCTGAGCGTAGACAAATCATGGAATCCGGCGCTTTGTTTAATAAACTCACAAAGAAGTCGCTACAGTGCAGCTAACAATGACTATGACATTTAGACATCCCAGCATGGATCGACCGCATAGCCAGATACTAAATTTATACATAATCTTTGCCGCCGTTCGACGTCTCTAGCCACCGTTTTTTTCTGTGATTTGAAAGGACGAAACGAGTACTGCGGCGTACTGTAGCTTCCGTCTGTCCGCTCAGTCTGAAGACGGCCGGAAGGTATACGGCCGAAACATTAGAAGAAGAAGAAATAAAGTTTATGCGGCTGTACTCCCGAAATTTAATTGTGCAGCATAAGTAGCTTATTCCCAAGTTATCTCAATATACCACGTTCAGTACATTTTTGCTAATGTCAGTATACGAAAATCTCAGTAGCTCACACGTTACAAAAATACTTCTGGAATTCATAGCTATGACACAATAGCACGCACACCGAAGAAACAGGAAAGGCTATCGACTTGGGCGAAGAATAATTCATAACAGTTTCAGCAAGTCTCTCAGCATCTTAATCTCGACTCGGTAATCTACACGACGAGTTCGGATGCCGTATACCTGCAGACAATGGAGGCGTTTATTAAGCGTTAGTCGACGCCACGTACTGCAGAAGGTAACATGATCCACCTCAAAGCCTACAGACATTTATTTTCTGCACTACAATGCTGGTTGAACGAAATATACTGAATTACGTGTTCTGTACGTCTTGTCGATATTACTCAGAAATTGAGAAGCTAAACTTTTTGCTCCAGCTGAATACCTTATGAGCACATGAGCAGTGCTAAATGCCATTCCCTGTTACGACGCATGGTTACGTCAGCTACCGACATTACTCTGGAGCCTCTCGCCGTGGCCTTAATGAAATTAGCACAAAGTACACAAAAAAGAATTGGGAAATAAAGTGTCTGACGGTTGTTCTTAAAACCTATGCTTTGGTTGCCTGCTCTGCTGATGTTAGCGATTTGCCAACCTACGAAATATGTGCATATCTTAATGCTGTAAGGCCATGTGTAATAAAATGTAGCTAGACATAACTTTCTGTCGTTATTTACTATGAAAATCTAACGGCCATTTGACCTCTCCTCAAGAATAGCACTCTACAGGTTTCGAATGGTCAGGAAAAGAGCTGTTACAGCTCGGTTACGTAATCTGCTAGAATCTAAAACATACTCAATTGGCCTCAGCCCAGAGAAACACTCTAACAAAGTCGTTCCAGCGATCTACTTGTTTTGTTGGTGACAGGTCGTCCATCAACAGCTCTAAGGAGATGGCGTAGTCATCCACATAAATCACGATAATGACGTCAGTATGAGCATGTGTCCGGGCAAAAAGTCGGACAGTATTGTTCGTGTTAGCTAGGAGTCGTCGCACCGGATGTTTCAGGAGCTCCCATAAAATCTTTGGGTTGCGGTATTTCCTACTCAGAGAATTGTTTCCTGCACACTTAGGTCTCCTTGTCGTCCGTTGTGAGGTAGACGTTTTGGTCATGGCACACAATGCACCATAGCCAAATAGTAGCTAGTTAGTTGCTCCGACTCTAACCTTCGTGCGTATAACCAGCTATTGTACTACCAGCGAGAAGATATCATTCCATCAGTTACACGCACAGCCAGATGTTTTCGTCCATTTCAAGAGCAATACCGCACAACACTTAATATAAATGATTTCTGCGTAATATGGTGGGTAGTTCAGTTTTCAATTCCGGCCATCTTTCGTCCTGTGAAGCGTTCCAGCAACAAAGAAAAAGAACGTCTTTTTGCTACACTTCCCTGCGTATTGTTGACAGACACATTCTTCTGTGGCACAAAACACACTATTTTTGCACTAAGTATGGAACAGAAAAGTCATACATAGGTTTAGTCTTGTAAAACGTAACACGGCTTTTATTTCGGGAACAGTTCAAGATTGAAAAGCTGTTCCGTCTTAAGCTTAATGACGTATGCAGTGCATCATAGCACAATGAATTTTTCCAGACATTTAAAATATGTAATTATGAACCACTTCATAAGAAAGGTAACAAGACAAACTTAAACAATTATAGTCCAGCTTCCTTACTAACATGTGTTTCCAAAATATTCGAAAAGTAATATATTCAAGAGATGTCGCGCACTTAAGTGGAAACAATTTATTTAGTTTATCACAGTCTGGGTTCCAGTAGGGTTGCTCGACTGAGAATGTTATGTATACATTCACTCATCAGATAGCATAGGACTCAAATAATAATACATCGGCGGCTGGAGTTTTTTGTAATCGTTTCAAGGCTTTTGATGGCGTATGTCATGAACTCTCTCAGAAAAACTCAAGTTTTATGGAACTGATGGCTTTGCACACAGATGGTTTAAATCATATTTATCAAGCGACTGGGGAAAAAATCACAAAGGATCCACTCCTATTCCTTATATATATGAATGACCTACCACTTAACATTCAAGAAGCAAAATTGATACTTTTTACAAACAACATTAGTGTTATAATAAATCGCACTGTAGAGAAAGGAACAGAAGAATTCGTAAATAATATTTTCCAAAGAATTATTAACTGGTTCTCTGAAAATGGACTCTCCCTATATTACAAATAGACTCATACCAGCAACTGATGTAGCACAAGAGCTGGAGACAGTAAATAGGGTAGAATGTTCCACACTTTTGGCTGTAGATACTGATGAAAACCTGAACTGGAAAAATCCTATTACTGAGCTTTTCAAACAATTAAGCGTAGCTACTTTTGCGCTCCGAATAATTCCTAACGTATTCCTAACGTAATTCCTGACGTATTTTGCATATTTTCACTCAATAATGTCGTACTGGTAATTTTCTGGGGTAACTCATCACTTAGAAAGTAAGTATTAATTGCACAAAGGTGAGCAGTAAGAGTATGTGTTCACCCACGGACGTCATTTGGCTACCTCTTGAAGGAGCTAGGTTTTTTAACTGCGCCGTCACATACATGTATTCGCTACTGAAATTCGTCATAAATAACACAGACCAACGATGGAAAAAGATTTTTGCTGAAAATATTTTATTCTTATGTTTCTGAGGGTGGGAAATCCAAATATGATACTTTAAAAACTGCATCGCCCACCATTTCTTCACATTTTACAGTTAAATTTATTAAATTAAGTGATTTTTTAAATCATTTAACGGCTTCTACATAGTTAAAATAATTTTAAAAGGAGTTGTAAGGAATGTAGATGACGTTGGTAGCACTGCTGAAAAACATTTGCTGGCAAAAAATGTCGATTCCATTTTGGTGTTAACATATGGTGTTTTGTTTACTATCAACCTAATCTCACTTTCTCATTTTCTGTACATGTGCTCTGTATAATGTATAATCGTGGTTGTAAAAGCTCGACTGACAGTTTTTGTTATATTTGTGGTGAATTTGTGATTAGAAAACACCACAGAAACATTACAGACTTTGTAAGAAAGGTTTATCTATCATACTTTGGATCTAAATTTGGCGATCAAGATAAATCTTGGGCGCTGCATAAGGTATGTTATGTGTGTGTTGAAGATCTGAAAAAATGGTCCAAAAAGGAGAAAAAAGCCTTTAGATATGCTGTTCCCATGATATGGAGCGAGTCAAGAAATCGTTCATCATGATAGCTCCTTTTGCAGTGCTGATATTACCCTAACCTTCCATCCACCATCCGACCAGTAGCGCATGGTGTAGACTTGTTCCTGAACCACCAGATAATTTAAATTCTATTCCAACAGAGGTATTTTTTGATGTATAATGTAATTTATATGAACCAGATGATGATGAATTCCATTGTAATACAGAAAGTCTAGAGGCCAAATTGTTTACTCAGACCGAGCTTAACGATTTTGTTGGGGATCTGGGCTTAACGAAAGAAAAATCTGAATTCCTTGGTTCTAGATAAAAAGAAAATTACTTATTGGCAGTTGGAATCAGCATATGCTGGAAAGAGAGAGCAGAAATTTTCCAAGTTTTTTCAACAAGAAGGTGATTTAGTGTACTGATCGGACATTCCCAGTCTGACGAATGATTTTGGTACTGAATGCACAAAGGAAGACTGGAGGCTGTTTATTGATTAATCCAAAACTAGTTTTATTACACAATGGTAACATGTATGCATCTATACCTGTTAGACATTCTGTACATATGAAAGAAAGCTACGAATACCTAGAAATGGTGCTCAATAAAATAGGCTATTCTGCTCATGGTTGGATGATATGTGACGATCGAAAAGTAACATGCATGCTCCTTGATCAGCAAGGTGGATTTACCAAATTTCCAAGTTCCTTGTGTGAATGGGATAGTAGGGCTAGGGATCAACACTGGTGCAGAAAGACCTGGCCTCTGAGCGAGTCTTTAAAACCTGGTGAGAAGAACATTCTACGCAAAAACCTTATAGATTCAAGAAACATACTCCTACCACCTCTACATATATCGTTAGGCTTAATGAAACAGTTTGTGAAGGCTTTGCCTAAAGATGGGCCATGTTTTAAGTATTGTAACACCCCACCCGTCACTTATCTGGTTTTGGTGCGTGTTCACCCCAGGTACTTGACTAACAGATCAACAGACAGTGCAAAACTGCAGCAATATCAGATAACGCAAAGAAAGTAATAAGGTCCTGTGACTCCTGATTGAACTACAATGGCAGTTTTGACATTAATTGATTCAGAATTGATCCCTTTTAATTAAAAAGGGGTGCACATTGATTTTATATTCAGCTATTGAACACCAGATGCAAATGTGGAACATAAAATTAACTAAGAAAGTGACTTGGGATTTCAACTACTTGATTGAAAACAGATGCAGTCGATTAGCACAGATTTATTTTAACTCTCGACCTTCAATCATCACATTACATGACTCTCCTAACAGGCAGTGGTAATAAATTGCGTTTGCGTGGAGTAAAGTGTGATAAATCAAAAGTAATTTCTATCGACTGACGCAGGCGTAATACGAAGTGGGAGAAGAATTCTACAATACACGGCCCATGATACCCTCGTGAAAACTTTGCCGACGTGATCCAACAAATTAATCAGTGGCTGGAGCGGGCGCAATATTACCGAATTCAGCGTGGCGGCGCGGCGTCGTTATGCGGACGTCGGCCGACCTCGTGCTGCTGCAAGGCTGCGCTCGTCTATTCACTTCTAGCTATCTTTCTCAGTACATAACTGAACGAAAACTTTCTATCTCCAAGCTCAATCGTTCTGTTTGCTAAGTCCTAAACTGCAGAGATGCTCACTCTCTCTCAGGCAAGCTGAGTAAAGAACGCCACATCCGAACTCTAGGCAAGCTGGGAACGGAAGAACTCTATGGGGACTTCTCCCAGTCCGCTCTTCGCCTCGGTTTCCCCTCCAGCAAAATCACTTACGCCAATTGCAGCGCAAGTCGCGTTAATTATGTGTCGCTTCCCAGCGCCGACCAATGCCTGCTCTGGGAAGTGAACAAATTCCCACAAAATTTCCCTTCCTCTCAACTTCTGCTATTTAGCTCCTCCCAGGCCACCCATCAAGGTTAGCGTCTGCACAAAACACCAATTTTTCCGGGATTCTGACTCCCAGGAGAGTACTTCAAATTCCTTGGTCCTATGTTCCCATCAGAGGCTGGCGTATTTCATTCTGTCACTCTTCACCTGATTTACTTCAGACTCTGCGGGCCGTGAATTCAGCGAGAAGTTGCTATAGTCACAAACACGCATATTTAGGCCTCTGTTGACCGCTCCACCATAGCTTTGCGTGGCTTACTCGCACGTTTCACTGAAAACGGGACGACGGACATTTATCAACAGGCATACAAGTTCTTCGTCTGCTTTCCGGTACACCAGCATGGGGTCAACCACCCATTCACTGTCACTCATCTAAGGCAGCTGGAGGCTGCGCCCTGTTACCGCTTTCTCAGAGCTTGAGCCGCCTAATCTGCCTACAGTCGCTTCCCTTCGCCGCTCCCCAGCCAGCCACCGTCAACTCTGTGTACTTCCCTGGGATAAACTAGCCTCCAGTAAATCGACGTGTTTCCAAAAAGTTTTTCATGTCCTGTGAATTACTTTAAGACCATCACCTGACATTAATTATTCCAATACGTCCATACTATGCCCTCTACAAGATGCATTGTGCCTTGTCAGTCATTTTTGTTCAGCCCTACTGTTCGCTCAATGTGAGTTAGGTCATCTTTAATGACTTCATGTAAGGGGCATAGTTCTTGCCATCTTACAGTATCTCTGACAAACGTTTCCACACCTTTCAGAAGCTAAACTAAAAGAAGGCGTCTTTGTCGGATCTGACATTAGATAATTGATCTTTGATGTTAACTTTGAATCCACAATGACCTTAAATGAGACAGAAGCATGGTTATCATTCAAGCAAGTCGTTACAAAGTTCTTAGGCCATGGAAAAGACCCAGACTATGTTTCTATTAAAGCTACAATGTTGAGGAAGTATAAAACTTTAGGATATTTAATGAGTTTGAAAGTTCACTTTTTGAACAGTCACCTTGATTACTTCCCAGACATTATGGGCGATGCTAGTGAGGAGCAAGACATGTCACCAGGACATGAAAGTAATGGAAAAAAGCTACCAAGGCAGCTGGAACACCAACATGATGGAGGACTATTGACGGTCACTTCACTGAGAAGTGCAGCAAGTGAGTCATCGTAGAAAAAGCTACACAAGAAGCTTCAAGGAAAAAAAGAGAAAGAAAATACAAATCAATTCCATCTGACAAGTGAAACCTCTATTAACACATATCTGTTTGGAGTAGCTTACTGTACATACAAACCATGCTTATGTTGTAACAAAGCGTTTCATTAATTTCCCCATTTACCATATAGCATAGCACTTTTATATTATATCAAAAATGCATTTTGCTCGAAAGCTATGGGTGATAAAAAAACTAAGGCTAGATTTGGATTCAGCTCATAAAAATCTATAAAGATCAGCTATCAAAGAAAAAAAAAGTTTTTCAAAAACTCGTTGGCCTGTGTAATTGATCACAATTTGATGTTCATATCTGCAATATTAGGGGGAGAAATGATTATTATTAGGCTTTGTTAAAGATGTGACTGGATGAGAGAGGAGTTCAAAGTGTAGCAACAAAAACATCTGTTCATTTTCCCAACAATATTAAATGTCTGAATGGTAGCGAAGCAAGTTTCAAATATAATTTAAAATCACTTCCCCTGGCCAACTCGTTCTATTCCATTGGCGATTCTAATTAAAAACTGGTAGTCAGGAAAAAACGAAAAACGAAAAAATACAAAATTACACTAATGGCCATTAAAATTGCTACATCACGAAGATGACGTGCTACAGACGCGAAATTTAACCGACAGGAAGAAGATGCTGTGATGTGCAAATGATTAGCTTTTCAGAGCTTTCACACAAGGTTGGCGCCGGTGGTGACACCTACAACGTGCTGACATGAGGAAAGTTTCCAACAGATTTCTCATACACAAACAGCAGTTGACCGGCGTTGCCTGGTGAAACGTTGTTGTGATGCCCCGTGTAAGGAGGAGAAATGCGTACCATCACGTTTCCGACTCTGATAAAGGTCGGATTGTAGCCTACCACGATTGTGGTTTACCGTATCGCGACACTGCTGCTCACGTTGGTCGAGATCCAATGAATGTTAGCAAAATATGGAGTCGGTGGGTTCAGGAGGGTAATACGGAACGCCGTGCTGGATCCCTACGGTCTCGTATGACTAGCAGTCGAGATGACAGGCATCTTATCCGCATGGCTGTAACGGACCGTGCAACCACGACTCGATCCCTGAGTCAAGAGATGGGGACGTTTTCAAGACAACAACCATCTGCACGAACAGTTCGACAACGTTTGCAGCAGCATGGACTATCACCTCGGAGACCATGGCCGCAGTTACCCTTGACGCTCCATCACAGACAGGAGCGCCTGCGATGGTGTACTCAACGACGAACCTGGGTGCACGAATGGCAAAACGGCATTTTTTTCGGATGTATCCAGTTTCTGTTTACAGCATCTCGATGGTCACATCCGTGTTTGGCGACATCGCGGTGAACGCACATTGGAAGCGTGTATTCGTCATCGCCATACTGGCGTTTCACCCGGCGTGTGGTATGGGGTGCCATTGGTTACACGTCTCGGTCACCTCTTGTTCGCATTGACGGCACTTTGAAGAGTGGACATTACATTTCGGATGTGTTACAACCCGTGGCTCTACCCTTCATTCGATTCCTGCAAAACCATAAATTTCAGCAGGATAAAGCACGACCGCATGTTGCAGGTCCTGTACGGGCCTTTCTGGATACAGAAAATGTTCGACTGCTGCCCTGGCCAGCACATTCTCCAGATCTCTCACCAATTGAAAACGTCTGGTCAATGGTGGCCGAGCGACTGGCTCGTCACTCTTGATGAACTGTGGTATCGTGTACCTGTAGACGCCATACAAGCTCTGTTTGACGCAATGCCCAGGCGTATCAGGGCCGTTATTACGGCCAGAGGTGGTTGTCCTGGGTACTGATTTCTCAGGATCTATGCACCCAGATTGCGTGAAAATGTAATCACATGTCAGTTCTAGTGTAATATATTTTTCCAATGAATACCCGTTTATCATCTGCTTTTTCTGGCCGCGGCTCGTGGTCTTGCGGTAGCGTTCTCGCTTCCCGCGCACGGGGTCCCGGGTTCGATTCTGGGCGGGATCAGGGATTTACTCCGCCTGTAGATGACTGGGTGTTGTGTCTTTCATTACCATTCCATCCTCATTCACTCGCGTTAAAGAACTTGTGGACCGGCGGCCGAACCGCCCCGCGAGGGGTCTCCCGGCCATCAATACCATACGCTCATTAATATTATTATTATCTGCATTTCTTCTTGGTGTAGAAATTTTAATGGCCAGTAGTGTATTTAAAAAAATAATTAAGTGTAGCTACATGTGTATGACTAAAAATAATAATGTGTTCGCTTTGTAATCGTGTATACATATTCTGTAAACTGGCTCGTTCCACATCAGTTCGATAAAAGAATGGTTTAAATGATCTATGGAACTTGTACCTATCTAAAAAACTGTCTAAACCAATAATAGCACGCAGACAGGGGCATAATGTTCTTGTATGTTTAATACTCTTAACTCTTGTATCAACTGAGATGCTGAAGGAAGAATTTTTTAATGGAGGAATACATTTGTTTTAACTGCATTAGAAGTCTCTTGAGCGGGAAACTTGATAAAATTGAATTATAAGGAGAGCAGAATTTGCTTGCTAAGTTGAGCTCTCTTATCAGGCTATGTCATTGAATGCAGCAAGAAGATTGGCCCATGCTATTTTTGTGAAAAGTATTTCCTCTCGCCGTACCTCACAAAATCTGATCAAAGGCATCCGCTCACCCTACGTAATACGGATTTAACTACTACAAATCATGAGAGGTGGACCCGCCGGAGTAAATGAAGGGGAAGAGTGTTCTCTTATCAGCAGAGAAACAGTATCAGCAGAATGGGTCGATCAGGAGAGTTGACTGACTTTGAACATCGACTAGTCATTGGGTTTCACGTGATTAACAAATCCATTAGGACACTTCAGTTCTTATGAAGGTGCTCGAGTCGACTGTTGGTGATGTGACTGTGAAGTGGAAAGCCGAAGCAATGACCACCGCTACACCGAGAGCAGGCAGACCTCTTGTACCAACGGACTGGGAACAGTGCGATGGATGATTGTAAAAAATCGCATGAAATCAGCGGAAGGAGTTACCTGTGAATTCCAAAGTGCTGCCAGAAGTACATCTAGCACACTGGCTATGTGGAGTGAGTTAAAAAGAATGGGGTGCAATGGTCGTGAAGTCCTCATAAGCCACACGTTTATGTAGTCACTGCTAAGTATGATTGAGGTTGTGTAAAGAGCGACAATACGGGACATTGAATGACTCCATTAGGGTTATTGAGGCGTGATGAATGACGCTGTATCGTGTGGCACTCTGATGGAAGGGTTTTAAGTAGGCGAATACCAGGATAAATTTATCTGCTACTATATGTATTGCCAACAGTGAAGTATAGAGGAGGTGGTCTTATGGTAAGCGGGTGCTCTTTGTTGTCTGAGTGAGGTCTCCTTGTTGTGCTTAAGGAAACCGTAAATGCGGAAGCATATCAACAGACTTCGCAGCATTGCATACTGTAGAGGAACAGTTTGGAGACGACGATTGGTCATATCAGCATGACAATTCAACCTGTTATAAAGCAGCATGGTTTGTGGGCGATAACATTCTTGACATAGACTGGCATGCCCATAGTCCCGACCTTAACCCAAAGGAACACATTTGTGATGAGTCCTTAGAGATACCAGCGTCAAACATCATTATCTTCTCTGGTTTCGGCTTTTGAGGATGAATGGGCTACCACTCCTCCAGAGACATTCAGAAGCCTCACTGGAAATGTCGCCAGCTAAATTCAAGCTGTCATAAAGGCCACCAGTGGGCACACCCCGTGTGAGTATCTACTGGTCAGATAGTGTATATGAGTCAGATACTTCGTGAAATGGAACTATATGCTTACTTCTGGCTTGTCAGACGGAACTCATGAGAAATATTTCTAATGTGTGTACGTACTCACGCCAAGTAGGCCTCTATAGCTTTAGTGGAAGTAAATAAAAAGTCGAAAGGCTTCACACAGTGACGGAGCCTGGCATGAATGTCCCACTTGTCGGTATTTACACCGCCATACTTGATTCCAGCTACCTTGATTCTAAATTCTAGCACATTTCTCGGATATTTGAACGTCAACATTAACATCCATTATATCGTTGTATTCGTGTTTCCAAGAGGTTTCGAATGGCATTAAAAAGTATCTCTTTTATACGTACTTGCTACAACACCTCTGTTGTCACGAGGTCAACCGGATTAAACAGCCAACAAAATTACGCGACCATCTGCCTTCTATTATTTGTCAAAAACCTCCTTCCGATACTTCCTATGAGATTAAAACTGTGTGCCGGACCGAGACTCGAACTCGGGACCTTTAACTTTCGCGGGCAAGTGCTCCACCATCTGAGCTACCCAAGCACGACTCACGCCCCGTCCTCACACCTTTACGTTTGCCAGTACCTCGTCTCCTACTTTCCAAACTTTACAGAACCTCTCCTGCAGGAGAGAATTCGTGGTGCATCACAAGTGCTACCCACAACTCCTTCACAGAAAAGAAAGCTAACTATCCACATTGAGGGCACACACGTGTTGCAAAACATGCTCCCCCTGCATTGACTTGCACACTGCAACGCCATTCAAAATCAAACAGGTTCAGACGTGTGCACTACACTAACTGTTGGTAAATCACTTCATTGCTGCACTCCTTACTTATGAAGTGGAAGAAATTAGACGACTTCAAGCTGTTAATCTAATAATAATAATATAATTGTGTACAGCACTATAGTAGACATTATGTAGTTACCGATGTGTCGTGCTGTAAATTAATTCGTTTATCTCTTTCGAAGCGAGTAATGAAGCAATTTCTGGACTACTGCGGGTACTATCTACAACTTGGAGAAGACATTTTCTTGTGATATATAACATTTGTTACGTATATGGCTCACTTATGTCATCAGTGATGTACAGGACGAACCACAACATATGTGTGTTGTGGGTGGACTATGTGAGGAACCTGTAACATCCGTCGCATTAATGCTACTTACTGAGAAAAAGTAATTACTGATAATTAATATAATCAATATTAGAGTTTTACTGAACTGTGATAACAGTAACAATCGTTTGAAAATAATTTTGCTTCTTGACTGAAATCGTTTAGTTTCTACCCCTCAGAAAATTTCATTTTACCCATCAGGGGGATAATCACCCCTAAGTTGGGAACCACTGATCTATATACAGGCTATAAACGGTAGCTGTTTACAACGTACAACAGTGGTCTGTGGAAAGTCGAGAGGAAAAATTTGATGTAGGACACTGTGGACCTATTAAGGTGAGAAGCATCCTCAGATTGGCCTGCAAAACCTACCCAAGCCATAGCACATGCGCGCTGAGAGATATTTTGAATATCCTCTCGTCATCCTATACCACTAGCTTAATCAGTCAGACTTTCGAAAATTTTTTAAATTTCGTTAACGTTAGTAAGTAATTTAAAGTTTCCCGCGAGCTTATTGAAAGAAGCGGACTTAAGTAAAAATTTTGGAAAAACTAATTACGTTTCCAGTCTGATCTGAACTTAACCCCCAGTAGTCTCAGAATAAGAAGGACAGAGAAACGAAACGGTTTAATTGCTAATTTTATTCGATTAATATTCGCAAACCTTTGAGATAAAATTTATCCAAACGTCTCTTTTACAATTAGTAAGTGCAAGAACAAGAATTGTTTATCATTGAAGGTCGATTTTAGCGAGAATAAGAAATGAGCTTCAAACTGTTAAGGCCGACAAAGCTGGTGGCGCAAGAGGGCGAGAGGACATTGAAAATATCGCTCGGCGCACATGCACTGTTGCTCAGGTTGCTTCTGTATGTGAATTTGAAGTAGTTTCCCGGCTTGATAGACCACAAGTGTCGTGTACCAAATTGTTCGTCTACGACTGCCCCTGCATCACCATGGTACAGGCAGAATAGGGCGCTGAGTTCGCCAACGCCTATACAAGACAACAAGAGTCTGGCGCAGTTTTTAGACCGGTTACTACTACTACAGTGGCAGGTTATCAAGATTTAAGTGAGTTTGAACGTGTTGTAGTCGGCGCACGAGCCGTGGGACACAGCATCTCCGAGGTAGAGATGAAATGGGGATTTTCCCGTACCACCATTTCACGAGTGTACCGTGAATATCAGTAATCCAGTAAAACATCAAATCTCCGACATCGCTGAGACTGGAAAAAGATCCTGCAAGAACGGGACCAACGACGACTGAAGACAATAGTTCAAGGTGACCGGAGTGCAACCCTTCCGCACATTGCTGCTGATGTCAATGCTGGGCCATCAAAAAGTGTCAACGTGCGAACCATTCAACGAAACATCATCCATGTGGGCTTTCGTAGCCGAAGGCCCACTCCTGTACCCTTGATGACTGCACGACACAAAGCTTGACGCCTCGCATGGGCCCGTTAAAAAAAAGGGTTCAAATGGCTCTGAGCACTATGGGACTCAACTGCTGCGGTCATAAGTCCCCTAGAACTTAGAACTACTTAAACCTAACTAACCCAAGGGCAACACACACATCCATGCCCGAGGCAGGATTCGAACCTGCGACCGTAGCGGTCGCGCGGTTCCAGACTGTAGCGCCAGAACCGCTCGGCCACCAGCGGCCGGCCATGGGCCCGTCAACAGCGACATTGGACTCTTGATGACTGGAAACATGTTGCCTGGTCGGACGAGTCTCGTTTCAAATTGTATCGAGGGGATGGACGTGTACGGGTATGGAGACAACTTCATGAATCCATGGGCCCTGCATGTCCGCATGGGACTGTTCAAGCTGGTTCAGGCTCTGTAATGGTATGGGGCGTATGCCGTTTAAGTGATACGGGATCCCTGATAAGTCTAGATACGACTCTGACTGGTGACACGTATGTAAGTCTGTCTGATCACCTGCATCCATTCATGCCCATTGTGCATTCCGACGGACCCGGGAAATTGGAAATTTGTGGTAAGGTCTTATGGGACCAAACTGCTGAGGTCATCGGTCCTTAAGCTTACACACTACCTAATCTAACTTACGCTAAGGACGACACACACATACCCAAGCCCGAGGAACGGGAAATTTCGCAGGACAATTCGACACACCAGACGTCCACTCTTCCGAGTTTAAACACGTCCGCTGGCCATCAGAATCCCCAAACATGAACATTATTGAGCATACCTGGAATGCCTTGCAACGTGCGGTTCAGAAGAGATCTCCAACCCCTCGTACTCCACCGGATTTATGGACAACGCTGCACCTCATGGGCCGGCTTCTGTGGACGAGCGGTTCTAGGCGCCAAAGTCTGGAACCGCGCGACCGCTACGGTCGCAGGTTCGAATCCTGCTTCGGGCATGGATGTGTGTGATGTCCTTAGGTTAGTTAGGTTTAAGTAGTTCTAAGTTCTAGGGGAGTCTGGCGTGAGGTCGGTCGCTTGACGGCGCGGCCCTGCCCGTTGCCGGCGCGCCGTAAGGCACGGAAGCTCGCACTGGGGCGTATCGCTTCTAGTCGGGCGTGCCGCGGCAGTCCTCACAGGGAAGTGATGCGTCTCTTATAGCCTCTCCTTCCCAAGTGGCTCTTTCCGCCTTCCCGTGGTGCCAGATGTTAAGCTCGGCATTCTGCCTTGCGACAAAAGGGAGAGCTGCGACCCAACCCGATGCGAAAGCGAAGGGTGCGTGGCACAGGGGGAGCTGTGTCGAGGGACCGAACATCTGTCCCTTCTGTTCGCAGGGCACAGAACAGCAGGTGCCCTGCATGCCGGCGACTTCGTTTGTCGGCGTGGGATCACGGCGCGAGTCGGCAAGGGTGCTTCGCCGCGCCCCTGGGTAACCGGGGCGTGTTCTGCCAAACCCAGGAGGTGGTGAAATCGCCTGGGCTAGGTTAGATGGGCCCAGACCGCCGAACGACTGGGGGACCGACCCACCACCTGAGTGGGAGTGGGTCCTTGGCCTTCATGTGGAAGCTCGGGCTAGTAAACGGCGAAGGGCGAGAGGTGCATCCGCCTCTCCGGAGTGCGGGGTGCACTTGCCGAGGAGCGCCGTGTGACGACGAGGCCATCGATGGGGACCAGTGCGCTGGCGACGGCGCGCTGAACCCGGAAGCTCTGGAGTGCCCTTGACCTAGGGGCGAGGTCGGTGGGCGAGCTGCAGAAGTCCCCCCCCCCCTCCCCCCATGCTATAGGAGCCGGTCCGGGGCAAGAGACGGGCTCCCACCTTTTTTCATCACTCGTTACAATCATGGCCACAAATGAAACGAGTGATTCGTGTGCGCCTCAACGGGCTTCCGTTGCGCCTGATCGCTCTCCCCAGGACGAGCAGGGACAGGCAGAGAATGAGTCAGTGTTACAGAGACACTCTAGAGTTACGTTGCTCCTGGAGCAACAAATAAAGAATGGGAAGATAAGCCAAGCTGGACTTGCCATCATCAAAAACGAATTGGCAGCATGGGCTATTGCCCACGCTAAACTTGAAGGCAAGGTTGAAGAATTAGAAAAAGAAAATGACATATTAAGGAGGCAACCGGCAAAGACATGGGCGGCCGTGGCCGCGCAAGCGCCCACTAAGCGCCCACAAAACACGACAACAGAAACAATTGACAAAATGACCAAGAGAACAGACACAGCAGTCTTCCTTAGGACACTGCCTGGACAGGACACAAGTGTTAAGAAAATACAGGAACTTTCACAAAGAACATATATCCTGTAAAAGACAAAATTAGAATTAAAAAGGTAAAACCAAGTAGAAACTCCGTAATCGTCGAAGTTGCCTCTGAGCAGGACAAAGACAAACTGTTGAACAACCAGAAGTTGAACTCGGTGGTCAAATGTGAACCACCGAGGAAAAGAAATCCTCTTGTTATATTATACGACGTTCCCACGATTATGACAAATGATGAACTTTCAGAAACAGTCAGAAAGCAAAACTTTGACGGAATGAACGAGGAAGAATTTAAGAATTGTTTTAATTTGAAATTTAAGACTGGGCCACGAGGTCGTGATGTTGTTCATCACGTCGCCGAAGTAACAGCGCCAATGTGGAAAAATATAACAAAAATGGGCGGATTATATGTTGGTTTTCATGCCATCAATACACGAGATTATGTCGTGGTACCTCGTTGCCACAACTGTAGTGACCTGGATCACGTCTTAAGGCTGTGCACCAGGGAGCCGGCGTGCACTAAGTGTGGGGAAAAAGGTCATAGCCGCAAAGATTGCAAGGCGGCGGCAATTTGCATACCATGCAAAAATCGAGGAAAAAAGCCTTGTGCAGCCACAAGTAGGAATTGCCCGACATATAGAATGCTGGAACAGAGATTAATCTCTAGAACTGATTATGGTTGTGCCCGGCATACCGAACAGGATGCCAAAGCGAAAGTCCCCGAGCAAAAGGAGGAGGGACGCCATGAGGGCAAATAGATTCAAGGATTTTTTGAGGTCGCTCTCGGGCGCCGCTAAAATCGAAACAGAAGATAAAGCCATACAAACTGAATTCCCAACAATGGACATAGGCATACAAACTAACTTCCCCCTCATGGCCGAAACTCTCTCCTCTGAAAGCCGGAGAACAAAGCCGAAATCACACCAACAACGGCAAGGGCATCCTGTGGCTGTGGCAACTACCAAAGACGATCACACGAACAAACAACCAATTCAAGAAAATATAGTGACAAGCTCAAGCACGAGCTCCACTACACAAAGTACATCAATAGTGAGACTACCACCGGTCGATCCGGTAAGGGTGTACCCCAACTTGGAGTACATCATGCAACTATCCAGACTGGAGCAGAAGACTACCCTGACCACTGCCTTACGACATGTGGTCCGTGTAGGACATGAAGACGGCAGGAAGGTAACCTTCTCGGTTATGGAGGCTGTTGACAGAATCCAGCTAAAATCAGTGAATCTCCCCACCGACTTTGGAGCCTTGCGAGACCTGCTCAAGAAAGTGTTCGAAAGACGAGGTGAGAAATTCGATCTTGACGACATTTACGAACAATCAGTACTAGCACATGGACGAATTGCGTTCGACTGGAGTAAGACCTGGCCACATGACCGAATACATACGTACTTCCCCTAATGACAAAAATAACTATTGGACAGCTCAACACTCTTAACAGCAGACTCGTGATGCAGGAGCTCCGAAGGGAGGTGGAGGAGAGGAGACTAGATGTACTCTGTCTACAGGAGCCGTACTCCCTGGCTGGGAAAATCGCATTTGCTGCCGCTAGCTGGCAAATAGTCAGCAGAGGGGATGGCCCGAAGGCGGCGATTATAATTGCAAACAAACCTTTGAGAGTCACCACACTCTCACAGTTTACAACTAGCCACTGTAACGTCGTGGAGCTGCAATCCCCTATAGGAATCATTACTCTCGTAAACATGTATTTCCAGTATGGTGATAACATAGTACAGTACATAGACCATTTAGCGAGAGTTACCAAGGCGTTGCGGGGAAGAAAAGTTGTAATAACAGCCGACATTAATGCTAAATCCCCCCTGTGGTATAGTGGCACAAGAGATGCAAATGGTGAAAAAGTAGAGGAACTCATTATGGCATCACAACTTGTGGTAGCCAACAGGCCTGGTAATCCTCCTACCTACGCTGCAGGAGGAGGACAGGGCACAAATATTGATGTCACTCTTGTAACACCAAACACAGCTAATATAATTCAAAACTGGAGAGTTACAGAAAACGCCACCACAAGCGACCACAACTTGATAACTTTCACCTTAGGAAAAAGAGAGTGCCGCTGGGCCATGGGGTGGGAGGTACAACTAAATTACAGAAGAGCTGATTGGGAACGCCTAGGAACGGAGTGTGACATTCCTCCATTACCGGAAGGTGACATGCATCTGGACATGGACGTAGACCAGAGAGCGGAGGAACTGGTGAATGCAGTGACAAGAGCGGTGAGGGCAGCTGTACCAACTAGGAGGAGGGCCATGGCGGCCTCTCCGTCACCATGGTCTGCTGAACTAGGAGAACTGCGTCAGTCTGTCAGAAAGCTGAGGAGGCACTACCAGCGCAGTGTTGTATGGCAGGAACGACAAAGGTCGCAGATGCTATATAGGGAGGAAAAGCGGAAGTTCCAAAAGGAACTGCGTGAAGTTAGAATGAGAAGCTGGGAAAACTTCGTGCTCAACCAGCTAGTCATGGACCCATGGGGGCTTTCATATAAGTTGGTGAGAGCAAAAATCCGCTCTCCTCTGGAGCTATCTACATTCAGGTACGGGGACAGGATGACGGAATCTTGGCAGGAGACTGCAGAGGTCCTCCTCCGATCCCTGTTGCCTGACAACAATGCGGATGGGGAGACAGAGGGGCAGAAGCAACTGAGAAATGAAGATCAAGAAGAATACAGTAATGAGACGGCTGTCTACCCCTTCTCAGAGGAGGAGGTGGCAGCCCATATAAGATCACTGCAAAGAGGAAAAGCACCTGGGCCAGACGGCATTGTGGCGGAGGTAGTGCAGTTCCTGGCGCCTCAGCTGACTGCGCCACTTACGCATCTATACAATGAATGCCTTAAACAAAGAAAGTTCCCAAAGAAATGGAAAACAGCAAACGTAGTCATTATAAAGAAAGGACCAGACAAGGACCCCGCGGAAGTGAAATCATACAGGCCGATTTGCTTGCTGGATGTATTTGACAAAATAGTGGAGAAATTGCTGGCTGACAGATTGACAGCACACCGAGTGTTGTGCGGGATGAGTGACAGGCAGTTCTGGTTCAGGTCGGGGCGGTCGGCATCTGATGCAATCGCCCTGGCAGCTGAGGTCTGCGGCTCGACCCCGCACAAATACGTGGTTGGCATCATGGTTGACATCAGTGGCGCCTTCGACAACCTGTGGTGGCCTTCGCTCCTCTTCTGCTTGCGGGAGAAAGAGTGTCCAGGGCCGCTATACGGTTGCCCGAGGAGCTATTGCAAGGATCGGGAGGTCTGGCTATCATCCCCTAGAGAAAGAGTTGGTAAAACAATTACCAAAGGATGTCCCCAAGGTTCCGTTTTAGGACCCCTCTTCTGGAACATCCATATGGAGCCTCTATTAGACAGATTACAACAAAGTGATGAGGTGCTAGAGGTGATAGCCTACACGGATGACCTCCTCCTGTTGGTTGGCGGCCGTAACCGCGAAGACATTGAACCAAAAATAGAGACAGCTATAGGCAAACTCCAACAGTGGTGCCATACGACTAAAATGACGATATCGCCCAGTAAATCCACTTACCTGTTGCTAGAATGACATCTCATCAGAAATCCGACTGTCAGAATTGACGGTTCACCAGTTCTCCGACGACGTGAGACACGCTATCTAGGAGTAATCATTGATGAGAGGTGGAGCTTCGGGAAACACATTGATACCGTTACTCAGAGAGCTCTCCAGATATTAAATAACATCATTTCAATAGGCCATAAAAGATTCCATCTCCCTCCACACCTTATTAGACTCTACCAAAATAGCATTCTAACCTCATTTGTGGGTTACGGCTCGGGAGTCTGGGCGCACAGGCTCACGAGGGTGGTGCCCGCCATGGCAGTGAGAAGGGTCCAGAGAAGCATGGTATTAAGAGCTGTGGGAGCCTACAGAACATCTCCAGGGGGGGCCCTATTAGTCATAATGGGACTCTGCCCTCTGGACATAAAGATAAGAGAACAGGCAGCTTGGTATTGGGCCAAAAAGGGAAATTATGAGAAGATTGTAGATATCATGGGTATTAGGGTGGGGGATAAAAGGGAAATAAGGAAAAGAGGGGAGGAACTCTGGCAGGAGTCTTGGGAGGTAGAAGAGGCTGGACGCAGAACTTTCCAGTTTATACCTAACGTAAGGGAAAGCCTGGAATTGAAATACTTTGAGCCCACACGAGGACTAATCAACTTTCTCACTGGCCATGGACCCTACCCGACATACTTACGTCGATTTGGGAAGAGGGCTACACCAGCGTGTGACTGTGGCGATTCGGAGGGTACGCCCGACCATGTAGTTTACGAATGTCCCCTCTTCAACGATGTTGCGAACACACTACGAGACAGACTACCCAACCATGACACATATCAACTACTTAGACGAGAGGAAACTTTACAGACCTTAAACACATTGGCTAACGAGGTATCGCGAAAAGTTCTAACTGAATACCTAAGAGAGATACACTAAATAACAAAGACAATAACCACCGAATGCGTCCAAGAGCCCTATTCCCATGCCGCCTGTGCGTGGACCGGCTGACTTTCATCTCAGTTGGAATCCGCCACGAGCAGGATTAGGGGGAGTAGGGATCAACACCACCGATTGTGACACACACCCGGTATGACGTAGGATAAGTTAGTTTGTAGGACTTAGTTTATAGGAAATTACGTTAGGAACTGCAGCGAATTTAACATCAAGGCCTGCCCAGTGCCAGGGGCATGCACTTCGGGATTAGCTCGAAGAGCAAGGCAGATTAAAATTAGGTTTATAACTTTCACTGGCACACCTGTGACGCTGCAGAACATATAAATTAGTTATAGGAATTAGATATAAACTGTAGATGTTAGATATTAGATACCCATTGATTGTTAAATAATAGCTGTAGCTCACTTATCAAAACTGAAACTAGCTGCAAACTTAGTATAAATGTATAAGTGTTATGACCCACTAATGAATTAAGGAAGTGGGTTAACTTTGTATAATTATAAATGGTTTGTTAATAAAGATTTTTTTAAAAAAAAGTTCTAGGAGACTGATGGCCTCAGAAGTTAAGTCCCATAGTGCTCAGAGCCATTTGAACATTTTGCACCTCATGGTGTCAATTCCCTCCAGCACTACTTCACACATTAGTCGAGTCCATGCCAAGTTGTGTTGCGGCTTTTCTGCGTCTTCGCTCGGAGGCCCTACACGCTATTAGGCAGGTGTACCTGTTTCTTTGGCTCTTCAGTATAGAAACATGGTTTGTTGATGAAAATACTTCTCCCACTATTTTTTGTTTGTTCAACAATTTAGTAATAATTAACGTCATAGTTTTTTGTTTACAGAAATGGAAATTGCGGAGTTGGCAGTTGCTTACGAATATGAGGAGAGTTCCTGGTTCGTATTGAGCGTACTCAGTGACTATGAACAAGGAAACGTAAAGCACAGTTCTTGATCCAGGTCACCATCAGCAATTGAGGCTGAAGGTATAACAATGCCAGCCACTTGCGCTGGCTATACCCCGGAAAGATCGTCAGACGAACGTTGGCCCAAAGGCATGTTTACAAGAAATGTTCAAATGTGTGTGAATTCCTAAGGGACCAAGCTGCTTAGGTCATCGTTTCCTAGACTTACACACTATTGAAACTAATTTAAACTAACCTATGCCAAGAACAACACACACACCCATGCCCGAGGGAGGACTCGAACCTCCGGCGGGAGGGGCCGCGCAATCCGTGACATGGCACCTCTAACCTCGCGGCCACTCCGCGCTGCACACGTTTACACCTGTGCGTCTTGAGGTTAGTATCCTTGCGGCTACCGGTTTGTCTCATACGGAAGTAGAGGCGCCCAGTGTGAATACAGACGCGAATGGAATCAGTCCCATGTATACGTGGCTCTACTTGCGTGTGGGGCAAACACAGTCGCTCGGCGACTAGCGCAAGGCGCACAGGTGTAAACGCACATTCAGAAGCCAACAGGTAACTTGTCAGTTCTTGATGACAATCGAAAAGTAGCTCTGCCAGCCAAGCTCAGAGGACGTTCAGTGTTTCCAAAGCTATGTCATTATTCAAACTTCCAACAATTTTGCGAGCAACATGATTCTTTTAGACAAGGTAGCTCTATGAAATATACATAATGTGGTCATTTGTCATTTTACATAATTGAACAAAGTAGTTTTAAGTTCTTATGTCTTTCTGTCCGTGACCTGTAGAAAAGAAGCAAGAGCTTTGTAAGTATTGGTTTCAGTAAGAAATGGTACATCACAGCTGCTCTCATCATTATCTAAATGATTTGCTTTTCTACATATATCGAAAAGTCACGCTTACCAAAAAAATCTATTGTTAGGTGTTGCCTGTAAAAGATGATAAACTGAAACAAGACAACGGAAAAAAAACAGTAGTACGATATCAGTGTGGATTAAATGCAGTTTTTGATTGGTGGCTATGGAAAAATTTCGTTCTAAATTACTTGTAGAATTTCATCCTAACTATGAAACATATCTTCGATATTTTAACAATCGTTAATCTTCTTGACTTCAACATTTACTCAGTTTCCTGCACTCATTGTACCAGAACTATTCAATAATCTTAACAATATCCCATTTCGTTGATGCCTTTTGCTGACTCGAGATCAGTGGAAATCTTCTTTACTAAGTATTTCCACGAAACACTGTTAAGCATTATTCATGAAAAACCATAACGCGGCTTTTCAATTGGACGTGTTTCATGATGTTTCTGCAAAGACTCTTAAAACGTTCTCTTCAGTAGTCGTAGAGCTCAGCATGAGATGAACTGCTAGTTTGAAGGATTGTTTATTGGACACTGTAAATTCACTTTACTTAGCGTTTCGTAGGTTTCTTCCGCCGTTCCTTATACAGGGTGGTCCATTGATAGTGACTGGGCGAAATATCTCACGAAATAAGCATCAAACGAAAAAACTACAAAGCACGAAACTCGTCTAGCTTGAAGGGGGAAACCAGATGGCGCTATGGTTGGCCTGCTAGATGGCGCTGCCACACGTCAAACGGATATCAACTGCGTTTTTTTTTAAATAGGAACCCCCATTTTTATTACATATTCGTGTAGTACGTAAAGAAATATGAATGTTTTAGTTGGACCTCTTTTTCGCTTTGTGATAGGTGGCGCTGTAATAGTCACAAACGCATAAGTACGTGGTATCACGTAACATTCCGCCAGTGCGGACGGTATTTGCTTCGTGATACATTACCTTTGTTAAAATGGACCGTTTACCAATTGCGGAGAAGGTCGATATCGTGTTGATGTAAGGCTATTGTGATCAAAATGCCCAACGGGCGTGTGCTATGTATGCTGCTCGGTATCCTGGACGACATCATCCAAGTGTCCGGACCGTTTGCCGGATAGTTACGTTATTTAAGGGAACATGAAGTGTTCAGCCACATGTGAAACATCAACCATGACCTGCAACAAATTATGATGCTCAAGTAGGTGTTTTAGCAGCTGTCGCAGACAAATTACGCGAGAATCAGGAATCTCAAAAACGTCGGTGTTGAGAATGCTACATCGACATTGATTGCACCCGTACTATATTTCTATGCACCAGCAATTGCATGACGACGACTTTGAACGTCATGTACAGTTCTGCCACGGGGCACAAGAGAAATTACGGGACGATGACAGATTTTTTGCAAGCGTACTATTTAGCGACGAAGCGTCATTCACCAACAGCGGTAACGTAAACCGGCATAATATGCACTATTGGGCAACGGAAAATCCACGATGGCTGCGACAAGTGGAACCTCAGCGACCTTGCCGGCTTAATGTATGGCGCGGCATTATGGGAGGAAGGATAATTGGCCCCCATTTTATCGATGGCAATCTAAATGGTGCAATGTATGCTAATTTCTTACGTAATGTTCTACCGATGTTACTACAAGATGTTTCACTGCATGACAGAATGGCGATGTACTTCCAACTTGATGGATGTCCGCCACATAGCACGCGTGCGGTTGAAGCTGTATTGAATAGCATATTTCATGACAGGTGGATTGGTCGTCGAAACACCATACCATGGTCCGCACGTTCACCAGATCTGGCGTCCCCGGATTTCTTTCTGTGGGGAGAGTTGCAGGATGTTTGCTATCGTGATCCACCGACAACGCCTGACAACATGCGTCAGCGCATTGTCAATGCATGTGCGAACATTACGGAAGGCGAACTACTCGCTGTTGAGAGGAATGTCGTTACACGTATTGCCAAATGCGCTGAGGTTGACGGACATCATTTTGAGCATTTATTGCATTCAAGTGTTATTTACAGGTTATCACGCTGTAACAGCATGCATTCTCAGAAATGATAAGTTCAGAAAGGTACATGTATCATACTGGAACAACCGAAATAAAATTTTCAAACGTACCTACGTTCAGTATTTTAATGTGAAAAACCTATCTGTTACCAACAGTTCATCTAAAATTGTGAGCTATATGTTTGTGACCATCACAGCGGCATCTATGACAATGCGAAAAAAGTGGTCCAACTAAAACATTCATATTTCTTTACGTACTATACGAATATGTAATAAAAATGGGGTTTCCTATTTAAAAAAAACGCAGTTGATTTCCCTTTGACCTATGGCAGCGCCATCTAGCGGTCCAACCATAGCGCCATCTGGTTTCGCCCTTCAAGCTAGACAAGTTTCGTTTTCTTTTAGTTTTTTCGTTTGACGCTCATTTCGTGAGATATTTGGCCCGGTCACGAACAATGGACCACCCTGTATACTCCCTGTCCAAGAATACGCCATCCATTAACATTTGTCAGTCGTTTTAATTCGCACTAATTTAGAAAATTTTAAATGTGGACACAACTGCTAACTTTTTTGTTGAAGTTGAAATGTTTGCAGAACACAGCAAAAAGTAATGAGAGAAACGGAAAAGAAACGGGAAAAATTCATAAAATCCTTTTAAAAAATAATTTGCAGTCAAGAAAACCTAGAGTGATTAAAGTTGCATCGTTAAGAGTAAGGGCTATAGGATTTATTAGACCTCTAGGCTAATAAACAGTTTAAAACTGTAGTTAGCCACTCAGGTCGCTCATTAACTGTTGTCAGTAGTAAATCTTTCCCACAAACTCTGCGTTAGCGGATTCCGCCGTAATTCTTTCCGCTCTAAGGAGCGCGCCATTCCTGGTCTGTAAAACCCTGCCACCTCTAGTATGGGATGTTATAAACTAGGAATGCACAACAGATATAGACGATTCCGCTGTAAACTGCTGTTGGAAGCCAGTTACCTAAGACGGACGTCGAAACTGTGTGCCAGAAGCGGAATTTTCGTATCACAAATTTTTATTTAATTTTTTTACACAGATCATGCTTCCATAAGAAGCTGAGAGAGTTCCGTGATATACTTAATGTGGATTGGAGGTGAAGTCTGTGTCCCATAGCTTCATATCCAACAAAACACGGAAAGAAATATGACAAGTGTCAAGGACATACGAGGTGATGTTCAAAAGTTCTCGAAATTGAAATTTTGCACGGGAATGTGGACGACTGCACTAAAATATCGTCAGGTGTCTCACATATCGTCTTTGAATCCATATAGCAAATGGCTCCGAGATGAGTGGATTGGCTGTTCTATGGTGAGTGGTCAGTACTTAGGCGTATGACAGCAACGGCCATTCGAAGCAGTAATCTAGTAAACATCGGCTCTAAAATTCATATCCTAAGAGCTATGACAACTTCTTTACCTTCGATACTGTGAAAGACCTCTCTTCTACTCCAACCTCTCTGTTTTCCACAGCCGGCCGGGGTGGCCGAGCGTTTCTAGACGCTACAGTCTGGAACCGCGCGACCGCTACGGTCGCAGGTTCGAATCCTGCCTCGGGCATGGATGTGTGTGATGTCCTTAGGTTAGTTAGGTTTAAGTAGTTCTAAGTTCTAGGGGGACTGATGACCTCAGTAGTTAAGTCCCATATGCTCAGAGCCATTTGAACCATTTTTGTTTTCCACGTTTTGAAATGAGGTAGTATGGATCAAAGGAAGCAAAACTTTTCTAGTAAACATGGGCTCTAAAATGCATACCTTTGGAGCTATGAGCATTTGTTCAGTAGAAGAGATGTGTTCCACAGTAGCAAAGATAAACAAGTACTCATAGCTCTTAAGGTATGCACGCTAGAGCCTATGTTTATCGGAATTTTTGTTGTTGTTTTGGTCCATAGTACCTCCTCCCAAAATATGGAGTGCAAAGAGCTTGCGAAGTAGTTCCTTTCGTACTTCTGAATACTGACCATTCCCCCATGAACACCCTGCATTTCCTCCGTCCTGTTCCCGTGAGTTAGCGGTTTTGAAAAGATGGACATGAAAAAGTACCGTGTCTGTATAAAGCTTTGTTTTAAACTTGACAAAATCGCTGCACAAAAGCACTGAACGTTGAAGCGAGCTTGACAGCTCAAAGTCAGACACAGAAATGGGACTGATATAAACGAATATCGACTGATGAAGACCGTTCAGATGATCAGCCGTCAACTGGCATCACAGCAGAAAATGATCAGGAAGTAATGGATCTGATTCTCCAACTCCGTCTTTTTTTCAATGACTGGTGACGGAAGTTGGGTTACGGCTATGACCCTGAAACAAAGCCACAAACTTCGCAACGGAACCGTCCTTCTTCACATCGAATAGTAAGAGCTAGACAACTCAAGAGTAACATTAGCGCCTTGTTGAACTGCTTTTCCTTTTTCCTTTCTTTCCGGATTTGATTATAAAGTGTTCATTCCATCTGGTAAGATGTTCAATAAAGAGTTCTATCATGATGTAGACGAAGGTGAGGGGAAAACGTCCACAATAGTGGCGCATGAACGACTGGGTACTCCATAAGGCCGGTGCATCGCTGCGTACGGCCTTTATAATTCAGGAATCTGTGAATGAAAGCAAGATAGCAGCTGTTTCCATATGCCGTATTCACCAGATATAGTGCAGTGTGACTTCTTTCTGTTCCTCCAGATGATAATCTAGTATAAGCGCCGAAGATCTGATACAGTGAAGGAGATTCAATCGGTATCGTAGAGGGTACTAAAGAACCAAGACAGAAAGACTTAGGAAGTGCATTTCGAAAATCACAGAGTCATTGGGTTCGGTGCAGTCGCTTACAAAGTGATGACGAACTGCAGAATCAGATCTAGGTAATATACAAAAATTTTAATTAATATAAATCAGGGACTTTAAGATAGTGCCTCCTATTACTGAACGTTGGATTCGCATTCCGGAGAATGACGGTTAAAACCCGCGTCCGGCTACCCTGATTTACATTTTCCGTGATTACCCTAAATCATCCCCGGCAAATGCCGGGATGGGTCCTTCGAAACGGCGCGGCCGATTCTCTTCCCCATGCCTGACACGTCCCGAGCTTGTGCTCCATCTATAATGACCTCGATGTTGACGGGACGTTAAACCTAGTCGTCCTTCCTTTCTTCAAATTGCTGAGTATGTTCGACAACTGTAATGTCGTACAATAGGATTCAACGAGCTGTCACTCAAACCGGATAAACCGTGCCCTCTCTTTCAGCATGAGAGACGTAATCAACAAACCAGTTTAACCACGAAACTGAATTTGACGCGGAGATTACCTCCTTTCCCGACCAGCTCGCAACAGCAGCGCTACCCTGGCGCTCGTACACTACTGCCCATTAAAATTGCTACACCACTAAGATGACATGTTACAGACGCGAAATTTAACCGACAGGAAGAAGATGCTGTGATATGCAAATGATTAACTTTTCAGAGCATTCACACAAGGTTGGCGCCGGTGGCGACACCTACAATCTGCTGACATGAGGAAAGTTTCCAACCGATTTCTTATACACAAACAGCAGTTGACCGCCGTTGCCCAGCGAAACGTTGTTGTGATGCCTCGTGCAAGGAGGAGAAATGCGTACCATCACGTTTCCGACTTTGATAAAGGCCGGATTGTAGCCTATCGCGATTGCGGTATATCGTATCGCGACATTGCTGCTCGCGTTGGTCGAGATCCAATGACTGTTAGCAGAAAATGGAATCGGTGAGTGCAGGAGGGTAATACGGAACGCCGTGCTGGATCCCAACTGCCTCGTATCACTAGCAGTTGAGATGACAGGCATCATATCCGCATGGCTGTAACGGATCGTGCAGCCAGGTCTCGATCCCTGTGTCGACAGATGGGGACGTTTGCAAGACAACAACCATCTGCACGAACCCTTCGACGACGTTTGCAGCAGCGTGGACTATCAGCTCGGAGACCATGGCTGCGGTTACCCTTGATGCTGCATCAGAGACAGGAGCGCCTGCGATGGTGTAATCAACGACGAACCTGGGTGCACGAATGGCAAAACGTCATTTTTTCGGATGAATCCAGGTTCTGTTTACAGCATCATGATTGTCGCATCAGTGTTTGTCGACATCGCGGTGAACGCACATTGGACGCGTGTATTGGTCATCGCCATACTGGCGTATCGCCCGGCGTGATGGTATGGGGTGCCATTGGTTGCACGTCTCGGTCACCTCTTGTTTTCATTGACGGCACTTTGAATAGTGGACGCTACATTTCAGATGTATTACGACCCGTGGCTCTATCCTTCATTCGATTCTTGCGAAACCCTACATTTCAGCAGGATAATCCACGACTGCATGTTGCAGGTCCTGCACGGGCCTTTATGGATACAGAAAATGTTCGAGTGCTGTCCTGGCCAGCATATTCTCCAGATCTCTCACCAATTGAAAACGTCTGGTCAATGGCGGCCGAGCAACTGGCTCGTAACAATACACCAGTCACTACTCTTGATGAACTGTGGTATCGTGTTCAAGCTGGATGGGCAGCTGTACCTGTACACGCCATCCAAGCTCTGTTTGACTCAATGCCCAGGCGGATCAAGGCCGTTATTACGACCAGAGGTGGTTGTTCTGGGTACTGATTTCTCAGGATCTATGCACCCAAATTGCGTGAAAATGTAATCACATGTCAGTTCTAGTATAATACATTAGGCCAATGAATGCCTGTTTATCATCTGCATTTCTTCTTGGTGTAGCAATTTTAGTGTCCAGTAGCGTAGTTCGGCCAGAGGAAGCGGTTAGCGGCGTCGGGCTGCAACAGCGCCGCTCTGGCATTTGATGGGGTGGCGCAACATGGTAGAAGCTGCGCGAACTACACGGAGTGGTAGCGACATCATCACGTGGGGACCAGCGCCACCACCATATGATGGACACAGCGGAGAAGCGTCCAGCGCGTCGCCGGCCCAAGGATCGTCGCGGCAAGCGGAGTTGTTCGTATTGGCGGGCTGGGCAGTCTCTGAAATCAATAATGAACGCGAGGTTCGGCCAAGTTGTTCTTGCTGCAATATACGGAGCACTAGGAATGTGCTTTACTGCGCTGTTGCGTTTGGTGATCAGCCGATAAGTTGTCAGACTGAGATTATTGTACGACACGTATTGTGTAGAGTTAAGGCAGCCAGTAGCTGGCGTATATTGTACAGTCTCTCATCCTGGTGATAAGGGCGTGTTCTACCGCTATATTAGAGAGAGTACTGTATTCTGTTCGTACTCAACCTTAAGGTTTGTTGCGACCTTACGCGTTGAATGGGAACGTGCACGTGGAGTGTCTGACGAAATAAAATAGAATCTCTCTCGTCAACTCGCTGAAAATCAAAGTTCTAACTGTTCACAAGTTCTTTATCAGCTCAGAGCTCCCTCGTGTTACCACACAAAAAGATTTACCCACACATTACACAACACAAACACTTAAACAGGCCCCGGTAAATGTGGCTAAAGTTACAAGATTGGTTACGTTTCTTCTAAGGGACGCCAACTCACATTCGTCGCAGTGCAATGTTCCACAGAGGTATTTAATATAAATGCAGGCAGGACTTGTTATGCAAAAAGCACAATCGCACTCCCTTATTATTTTTAAAGTTTCACAAATTCGGGTTTATTTCCAATAAGAACACAGAACAATCGGAAGTTACAGTTCACAATAAATTGATTTCAGAGTCTGATCGAGTTTCTTAAGATTTTGGAGGCGGCTGAATAAACCGCGATATTGCGTGAGTTATCTTTAGAAGACCCATTAAAGTTCCACGGTTATTAAACTATAAATTGCACAATGGCAACTAACTGAAGCCTTTAAGTGGGGCTTGTATCACACGCAACCCGAAATGTACAAATTCATCAGATTCCGAAAACATATGTGTCCGAAAGTAGTAACTCAAAATAATTCAAGCGAACTAGCTGCTATTTCACCGCTCATCGGGTTAAACGTTCCTGAAACACAGACCAACACAGCCTGACAGCCTCAAATGGCGTCTCAACATCGGCTCTCATCCAAATTGCCGCCGTTCACCCAGGAAACGTCGTTCAGGTACCACTACAGTCAGTTAAACTGCTGAACGTGAAAAGTGCTGAAATTCTTATATGATACATCAAATCACACAGAAATTTTCCGAGAAATATAGTGGTATCAGTTTTCCTTTATATTCCATAATTCATTTGCAAGAAATAATTTCTACGATTTTCCTTCGTTTTCGCATTTTACACACCATGGTCATTGCAATCGGATGATGCGCTACCGAGATACTCACTTTTACAGTTCAGGAGTTATCTATAACATCTAACTTACAATAACGTATAAACTAGGGTGAGTATCGAAGGCGCGTCTTCATAAACGCAATTTTCCATCATTTCCGCTTCAAATGAGCCTACTGGCTCTTCAGTGACCCATATGGTTCAGTATTTATTAATTTCGGGGTAGCCTTTAATTTAGCACTGGACGCAAAAAGCGGCCATGAGAAACTAGCAGCCATTGTGCTGCCCAACGGAAAGGTCTTCCTTAGCGGCTGGTGGAGGTCCAGAGACAACCCCATTTGTGGAGCATAGTGTGGAACTGACCCTACACGTGCCCTGTCTCATTTCTGCTGTCAACACGAATATGAACCTACCTTAGCTGGCGCCTGCGCGAAACCGCTGTCGCGTTTTTGTGATTGTTTAAAGTGTCTCTTCCCTTTGCAATAGCCTGTCGTGTTACGATGTCCATCTATCGTGCAGAGCTATAAGTTTCACAATTTTACGTTGCCAATGTTGTCTGTAGAACAGAAAGCCACGGTAGACCTGCTGTACGTAGCAGTAGTAAGTTGCTGGTGGCGGTCCTTGGTGGTAGAGGTGGATCATTTTCTGATTTTATTCTTTAACTGTCCTGTGTTTATATTTTTGCCCAGTTGTAACGTACTACGAGCAGAGAGTGTGAATATCGCTCTCTAGTCTTTTATACGTGTTCAGTGCCCACTTGCTTGTTACAGGGACAGAAACACGTTTGAGTTGTACACAGAGTGATTCTCATTAACATTAAAAAAAAAAAAAAAACCCGAAGCGATACACATGACGCTGAGACTAAGATAAGGCACAGGGGGCAGCAAATGTTGGAAAAAAACCGAAAGTGGATGGCAAATGAACATGTAACATCACTATATGACGTACCTCACCGCACTTGCAAAGGTTGGGCTTTTAGATCTTAAAATTTTTTATGAAAACATTATCAGTGATTTTTAAAATTTAAATTTAAAGATTAAAAACAATCTTGATCGCAACTTTTTATTTTTATTGGAGTGACCGGTTTCGATTCTATTTAAGAACCACTTTCAGACTCTGAAAAAGATATATTGTCAGATAGAGAGATCGTTATAATAGTAAGTAGACAGGGTGGAATGTATTTAAACCGACAAACTCTGGGACGATGTAGGGGACATCAAAACAAATATTTTTTCCTAATGTCATTTTTTCGTATGAGGATTATTTAAACCAGCGGAGGTCATAATACGCTCTTCAGTTGTTAGAGGCAGTATTACGGTTGTTATAGGGCGTATTAAGCTCGTCAGTTGTAGGCAACTGCTGTCCACCAGTGTAGTAGTGCATTGTTTCTGTTTACAAATGGATCGATACACCTGGAGTGAGTACACTGATACGGTTGGTAAGTACTACGTAGCACACCACAACAGACGAGCTGTACAGCGGGTTTATCAACAACAATATCCTAATCGCCGTATCCAGCATCATACGACCTTTGCTGCTGTGTACCAACGTCTGCGTGAGACCGGGTCATTTAGCAGATTACCTGGACAGGGACGCCGTCGCACAGCAAGAACGTTGCAATTTGAGGAAGTTGCCGGAAGACGTCCCGCTCGCTACAAGACAACACATGTGGTTCCAACATGACGGGGCCCCGCCACATTTCAGTCGTCGTGTGCGTCGATTCCTGGACCGACGGTTCCCAGAAACGTGGATTGGCAGAGGTGGTCCTGTATCATGGCCTGCTCGATCCCCAGATATGTCCCCTCTGGACTTTTTTGAGTGGGGAGAGAAGCGCTACCTCGTTTACGCAACTCCTGCGGCATCAGAAGAGGATCTGGTTGCCCGGATAGTAGCAGCAGCAGGAACAATTCAGGATACTCTTGGGGTTTTTGCCCATGTCAGACATAACATGATCCGACGGTTTAACCTTTGTTTACGTGTCAATGGAGGCATTTTTAAAAATCTACTGTAATTGAAATTGAGTTGTGTTAATGTGTTGTCTCTTGGTCATAAAAAAATGGAAAATTGTTTGTTGGTTTAATTAATTTGCCGCCAGATAAATCTTCCTCTACCGGTTTAAATACTCCTCATAGGAAAAAATGACATTAGGGAAAATATTTGTTTTGATGTCCCCTACAACCTCCCAGAGTTTGTTGGTTTAAATACTTTTCACCCTGTATATAACAAAATGTAGAACCAATAAATAGTAAGTGTATATATAACAAAAGGTAGAACTAATGAATAAATATACTCACAACGGTTGGTGGACTTCGTGGAGCAAGTTGCGCCGACCCTCGACGCTGGAATAACTGCTAATCGGACAAGGAGGGTACGGTTATTAAATAGGCTTGGTCACGCCCACTGTCCTGAGTGTGACACCATTGCTAGCCAATGAAACAGACGTGTATGATTAGGTAAGCACAAGAAGTAGATTAAAAAGTGCGTTATAGTTAAATCACATCGTAACATCATTATAAATGATTATTCGTCATAAAATATAAACTATAAAGGTTACTTGGTTTAAGATCAGCTAAAAGTATGCTGCCCTCAAACGTCTATTTGCGAAGATGCCCCAAAGGTTGCTAAATCGACAGGGAGACGTAACTCGCAAAGATACATCGAGGGTTGCCGTGGAAACGGGTTATATTCCGATGTGGCAATCTATAGTGCTGTCAAAGATGACAATAAGCGAGGACCAAGGCCTCTGTCGGTATAACATATCGGAAATAACTTTATGTGATGGTGGTTTTAACAGTCCTCACGCACTCATTGTAATGACTGTTGAAACGACCATCACATAAAGTTATTTCCAACATGTTATATCGACAGAGGGCGTTTGTCTTCATTTATAGCGATCTTTGACAGCTCTGTAGACTGCCGCATCGGAATAGGGCGCCGTTTCCACGCAACTCTCGATGTATTTCCGCTTGCACCGCCTCACTATCGATATAGCAACCTTTGGTGCATCTTTTACAAAGTTGACATTAGAGGGCACCATACTTTTAGCTGATATTAAATCTATAACTTTTACATGACGAATAATGAGACTTATGTGATGTTACGACATAATATAACTATAATTCATTTTCTATTATCTAGTCAGTACCAATGAAATTTCTGACGTGGGGAACTTAGCTTTGTTATCATATTTGGTAGGCACAATTGGTTCATTAATGTTTTCCGAGATTATCAAACTGCTGTTGCTGTCGGTAGCATTGGAGAAAAAACTGACGAATTCATGCTGCGTAATGGACGTATTGACGATTTGATTTTCAATAATAAGTGAGGTTTGTGACTTGGAAACGTCTGTAGCGGGTTCTACGAAATTATTTTTAGTGGCCTTAATATCTGTATCTAAGTGTTTGGACCGATTATCAGTCGTTTCTGCGCATGATCTAGGCTTGTAGCGTACGCTAGAGAATTTTCATTGAACTGAGAAGTCTGTTCATTTATCTGAGTCTTGGTGTCATCTAGTAGTTTTCGTATGCTGGCAAACTGTTACTCCATTTTATTATTCTGTTTAACCTTCATTTCCTCTCTTTTATTAAATCGCTCTTTGATCATATGCTCGAGATTATGAAGCATCGGTTCCATATTACTTTGAACTGATGGGTCGGGTGTCACCTGTGTTGTGCTTTGTGATGTGGAGACATCATCTACAACCATGGACATCTCGTTTCTTGCATTATCTGTATAATTACTGCTAATGGAATGTGGCGCATTTTTAAAAAAAAGACTGAGTATACTGCTCTACTGTGTCCTCTGACCTACTATTGGCGATCTGATTGACTGTACAAGAATTGGGAAGTTCATTGGCTTGATTCGGTAAAGACTCGTGTTCCGACATCTGCGTGTTATCAATATCAGCGTCTTGTGCTATGCTGGACAGATTACGGGCCAGAACGTTGACACTTTTGCGCGGCATCATGAAGCACATACAGAGTACAAGCCAAAGACGAAAAATATTGAACAATCAAATCAATGAAAAACAAAGCGGAGCATAAAAGAGCCGATAAAGTGTGGAAAAAATTTTCTACAAGTTAGTAAACTGCGTTGTGAAAAAAAAATAATATTCTAACTACACTCACGCTCATAAATTAAGGATAATGCTGATACATGGTGAAACAACGCTCTGTTTGGCTGTTTGCGGTTTTAAATCACCTCGCGGTATGTTCATCCGGTGCATTTGACCTGCGGTCGTCGCACGGTGGCGCTGGTAGCAGTCCACATAAACAGAGGTGTCTTGATGCATGCCAGAGTACGGTGCAGCGAGTAAGTGTGCAGACGTTTTAGACGTGCTAATGGTGAGTGTGTGTTGAATATGGCTCAAAGAATACTAGAGCGACTGGAGGCTGGTCAAACACAGCAGGTCGTAGCACAGGCCCTACGTGTGCCACAAAATGTGATCTCACGATTATGGCAACGATTCCAGCAGACAGGAAACGTGTCCAGGCGCTACAGTAAGGGACGTCCACAGTGTACAACACCACAAGAAGACTGATATCTCACTATCAGTGCCAGCAGAGAGCCACGGAGTACTGCAGGTAGCCTTGCTCGGGATCTTACCGCAGCCACGGGAACAGTTGTCTTCACACACACAGTCTACAGACGACTGAACAGACATGGTTTATTCGCCCAGAGACCTGCAAGGTGCATTCCACTCAGAGAAGAGCCCATAAAGCCTGGTGTCAAGAATGCAGTACATGGTCATTGGAACAGTGGTCCCAGGTTATGTTCACGGACGAGTCCAGGTGTAGTCTGAACAGTGATTCTCGCCGGGTTTTCAGCTGGCGTGAACCAGGAACCAGATACCAACCCCTTAATGTCCTTGAAAGTGACGTGTTTGTAGGACGTGGTTTGATGGTGTGGGGAGGGATTATGATTGGTGCACTTACACCCCTGCATGTCTTTGACAGAGGAACTGTAAGAGGTCAGCTGTATCGGGACGTCATTTTGCACCAGTATGTCCACCTTTTCAGGGGTGCAGTTGGTCCCACCTTCCTCTTGATAGATGATAACTCACGGCCCCACCGAGCTGCCATCATTGAGCAGTACCTTGAAACAGAAGATATCAGGCGAATGGAGGGGCCTCCCTGTTCTCCAGACCTAAGCCCCATCGAGCACGTCTCGGATGCTCTCGGTCGACGTATCGTTGCACGTCCTCAAACTCCTACGACACTTCAGTAGCTCCGACAGGCACTGATGCAAGAATGGGAGGCTATACTCCAGCAACTGCTCGACCACCTGATCCAGAGTATGCCAACCCGTTGAGCGGCCTGTGTTCGTGTGCATGGTGATCATATCTCATATTGATGTCGGGGTAAATGCACAGGAAACAGTGGCGTTTTGTAGCATATGTGTTTCGGGACGGTTTTCTCAACATATCACCAGTACCGTGGGCTTAGCAGACCGGTGTCGTACTATTATCGCAACAGAGTGGTTGAGAGAACAGAATATATATATATATATATATATATATATATATATATATATATATATATATATAACAAAGCGAACGACTGGCAGAGCTGTTGCCAAGTGTAACGTTCATTAGATAAGAAAATTTTTATGGTTATGTTGAATGAACTGTGCACATAACAAATAAGTAACTTTGTTTAAATACATTTTTGAATGAATGTCTGAGCCTTAGAATGGATGCATAATTAAAGTTATCGTGTAGCGTGTTGCAACTAAAAGTGATGTGCTTACTCGGTATGACTGTTAGCAAAACCTGACATGAACTGATTGCGCAATGCAACTCCCCATACCAATAAAGAAATATAGTCACTGCAAAATACATTCAGCCCCTTCGGCATTGAATCCTCTGTCCCCGTTCAATACTGATAGCTTTGGTCCCTGTGCACATAAAAAATAAATTAAAATGTCTTACCTCTAAAGCATAGCATAGTGAATGCATTATTGTAGCCAAGATAGACACGAAGCCCACGCCTACCACAGTAGTACAAGTTTATATGCCAACTAGCTCCACAGATGACGAAGAGATTGATGAAAAGTATGGTGAGATAAAAGAAATTATTCATATAGTGAAAGGAGACATAAAATTTAATAGTGACGGGGGACTGGCATTCGATAGTAGGAAAAGGAAGACAAAGAAATGTAGTAAGTGAATATGGAATAGGTGTAAGGAATGAAAGAGGAACCGCCTGATAGAATTTTGCGCAGAGCGTAACTTAATCACAGCTAACACTTGGTTCAAGAATAATGAAAGAAGGTTGTAAACGTAGAAGAGGCCTGGAGATACTGGAAGGTTTCAGATTTCAGATAGATTATAGATTTAGGAAACTGGTTTTAAATTGTAAGACATTTTTAGGGGCAAATGCGGTCTCTGACCATAATATATTGGTTATGAACTGTAGAGTAAAACTGAAGAAACCGCAAAAAGATGGGAAAGAGCATTAGGGAACGATTGACAAGAATGGGGAAAAGAAATACAGTAGAAGAAGAATGGGTAGCGTTGAGAGATCAAATAGTGAAGGCAGCAGAGAATTAAGCAGGTAGAAAGGAGAGGGCTTGTAGATATCCTTGGGTAACGTAAGCAATATTGAATTTAATTGATGAAAGGAGAAAATTAAAAATTCAGTAAGTGAAGCATGCGAAAAGGAATACAAACGTCTCAATAATGAGATCGACAGGAAGTGCAAAATGGCTATGCAGGTATGGCTAGAGGACAAATGTAAGGATGTAGAGGCTTATCTCACTAGGGGTAAGATAGATACTGCCTACAGGAAAATTAAAGAGACCTTTGGATAGAAGAGAGCCGCTTGTATTAATATCAAGAGCTCAGATGGAAACTCAGTTATAAGCAAAGAAGGGAAAGCAGAAAGGTGGAAGGAGTATATAGAGGTTCTATACAAGGGCGATGTACTTGAGGACAATATTATGCAAATGGAAGAGGATGTAGATGAAGATGAAATGGGAGATACGATACTGCGTGAAGAGTTTGACAGAGCACTGAAAGACCTGAGTCGAAACAAGGCCCCGGGAGTAGACAACATTCCATTAGAACTACTGACGGCCTTGGGAGAGCCAGTCCTCACAAAACTCTACCATCTGGTGAGCAAAGTGTATGAGACAGGCGAAATACCCTCAGACTTCGAGAAGAATATACTAATTCCAATTCCAAGGAAAGCAGAAGCTGACAGGTGTGAAAATTACCGAACTATCAGTTTAATAAGTCACGGCTGGAAAATATTAACACGAATTCTTTACAGACGAAGGGAAAAACTAGTAGAAGCCGACCATGGAGAAGAAAGATAGATTAGCATTTGTAGACGTAGAGAAAGCTTTTGACAATATTGACTCGAATACTCTCTTTCAAATTCTGAAGGAGTCAGGGGGCAAATACAGTGAGCGGAAGGCTATTTACAATTTGTATAGGAACCAGATGGCAGTTATAAGAGTTGAGGGTCAGGAAAGGGAAGCAGTGGTTGGGAAGGGAGTGAGACAGGGTTGTAGCCTGTCCCCGATGTTATTCAATCTGTATATTGAGCAAGTAGTAAGGAAGCAAAAGAAAAATTCGGAGTAGGAATTAAAATCCATGGAGAAAAAATAAAAAATTTGAAATTTGACGATGATATTGTAATTCTGTCAGAGACAGCGAAGAATCAGTAAGAGCTGCTGAACGTAATGGACAGTGTCTTGAAAGGAGGAGATAAGATGAACATCAACAAAAGCAAATCGAGGATAATGGAATGTATTCGAATTAAATCGGGTGATGGTGAGGGAATTAGATTAGGAAATGAGAGAAAGTAGTAAATGAGTTTTGCTGTTTGGGGAGAAAAATAACTGATGATGGTAGAAATGGAGAGCATATAAAATGTAGAGTGGCAATGACAAGGAAAGCGTTTCTGAAGAAGAGAAATTTGTTAACATCGAGTATAGATTTAAGTGTCAGGAAGTCGTTTCTGAAAGTATTTGTATGGAGTGTAGCCATGTATGGATGTGAAATATGAACGATAAATAGTTTAGACAAGAAGAGAATAGAAGTTTTCGAAATGTGGTGCTACAGAGGAATGCTGAAGATTAGATGGGCGGGTCACGTAACTAATGAGGAGGTACTGAATAGAATTGGGGAGAAGAGAAATTTGTGGCACAACTTGACTAGAAGAAAGGATCGGTTGGTAGGAGATGTTCTGAGGTATCAAGGGATCAAAATGTAGTATTAGAGGGAAGCGTGGAGGGTAAAAATCGTAGAGGGAGGCCAAGAGATGAATACACTAAGCAGATGCAGAAGGATGTAGGTTGCATTAGGTATTTGGAGATGAAAAAGCTTGTACAGGATAGAGTAGCATGGAGAGCTGCATCAAATTAGTCTCTGGACTGAAGACCACAAGAACAACAACCTCTAAAGCAGCGACGATGGAATGTCGCTATAGTCTGGTCTCTCACAAAAAATTGAAATTTGCTAGCTACAGGCTCAGTGGTGTGCAATGCTGGCTGTAATACTTTGAAATGCAGATGGAATGGTTTTGGTTGATAAATGAAAACATTTATAAAAAATCCAACTTCTCTGAAAAACATATGACTTGGATAGGGAGTCTGTACTGATTGTAGTGAATTAGTAACACTGAGTTTTCTTTAGCAAAATTATTAAAATAGTTCAAATTACTTTGAGCACTATGGGACTTAATTACTGAGGTCATCAGTCCCCTAGAACTTAGAACTACTTAAACCTAACTAACCTAAGGACATCACACACATCCATGCTCGAGAAAGGATTCTAACCTGCGACCGTAGCGGTCGCGCGGTTCCAGACTGTAGCGCCTAGAACCGCTCGGTCACCCCGGCCGGCAGCAAAATTATATTGCAAGTTAAGTTTGTCTTTTCAAAAACATTGAGAACTGAAGTTACATTGATCAAAACAGTGTGTGTTATATTTACTAATTGACCCACAAACAGTGAGATTTTTACAGCAAGTATTATCTAACCTCACCATTACAGCATAAATGCAAATCATCAGGTTATATATAGCTCTGTTAACAAATCTGAGAAACATAACGAACGTCAAATACCTAACTAATATTTTTATCAATCAGTTTACGTACATTCTGGAGATTACTCAACAATTACAAATTATCAGCCAAATCAGCTACGCTAACGCGGTGGAATAACGAAAATCATAATTATTTAACATATTTACCTTGCTTGCATGAAGACTTCTGCTTCCAAGTTCTCGTAATTCCTGCATTAATCGAACACTTGGTGGCTTCACAGAGCACACCACAAGAACTGCCTACACCATTCTCATTCACTCACAGACGGTTACCCACAACTGTGCTACTGAGCTCTCTCACTCCAACCCTACCATCTCAGACCAGAAACAGCATCTTTGGCTGTGCGGTCGTGCACAGTCAGCGATTAGATCTATTAAACCTATCAGAGACATACATCGTTTATAATATACTAGTTTCATTTTAGTTTACATTAATATTATTACCATATTTGTGTGCCACATACAAGTGTACCTTACGAGACTCCTTTCATAATGAACCTAATGATCGTTTCCATCTACCGCAGCATTCTGTAGTCAAAAACAACCGTACAGTATAAATAATTGAGCTACCACTTCAATCTTCTGCCATCAATAAGACCATTAGTAATGCATGACTAGAACTACCGACGCGGTTCAGTCAGACGATATACAATGTTATTCTGCTACTCATGATACCGATTCGCAAAACGTCATAACCTTCGACGTTAGGGACATGATGTGTTGGCAGAAGAGCCAACACCGTGTTGCTAGAGGAGGCCGAAATGCACGCGTTTAAGCTCACGCAGACTGGCGTGAGGTCTGGAACAGTTAAAGGAGTTATAGTAGCCAAAAATAGTAGACAGCTTCTGAAATACTTAACTTTAATCCATAATTGGAGAACATCGCTCTTGTTGATACATGAATTATAATCTCAATATAAACTGGTAATGGCGCCTTGCTAGGTCGTAGCAAATGACGTAGCTTAAGGCTATGCTAACTATCGTCTCGGCCAATGAGAGCGTATTTGTCATTGATCCATCTCGGGCAAAGTCTGCTGTACAACTGGGGCGAGTGCTAGGACGTCTCTCTAGACCTGCCGTGTGGCGGCGCTCGGTCTGCAATCACTGACAGTGGCGACACGCGGGTCCGACGTATACTAACGGACCGCGTCCGATTTAAAGGCTACCACCTAGCAAGTGTGGTGTCTGGCGGTGACACCACAGGACACACTATTACAAGAGAGACACCAGACTCAAAAAAATATCTCTAATCCCATAGTTGAAATTAAAATTGGTTTGTATTTATTTTCTGCAGTCATCGACTCTGGTTCACCTGTAGCGATGATAAATGAAACAGCATTTCAAAAATTTAAGGCCGACAGTACCTGTCCTACTTTTCCACTTGGTAAAACCAAAGTTCGAGGCGCAGTCTCCCAACAAGGGAGTAGATGTGAAACTGCAAACCCACCTGTCTTTTATACTTGCTGATCACACATTTCATGCTAATTTCTGGAACATTCCCCTCTTAACAACAGACGTCATACTTTGCATGGATTTCTTTGTCGTACATGATGCTGTTATTAACTCTAAGAATTCATTGCTTGTATTGAAATCTTTTCAAAATACTTTGTGAGCTGAGGAGCAATACATAACTAGAGTAGATGTCATTTCAGCATCTAATTGGGAGACAACATTTTTTACAGACACGTATTTCCATATTAACGATGCCCCTGATGAATTTGACTACGATGTTGTGCAGACGATCAACAGTAAGGTGAATGAATGTAAAGCTTCGACCGACGATGAGCGCCAACAGTTGCAGGATATTATTTTACAGCACTCTGAAGTATTTAGCAACGTACCAGGCACCATGTCGAGTTTTGTTTACTAATTCCATGTAAAACTGCATGATACATTTAAGGTAAAACAATATTCCATTCCGTTTATCTACAGAGATCAAGTCAAGCAAGAACTTCAGGCTATGTGAGACCAAGGTATTATTGAACCAGCTGTTAGTCAACATATTTACCCTCTTCACGTTGCTTACAAGAAAGATGGCTCACTTCGTCTTGTGTTGGATACATGTCACATCAACGAAATAATCATTACTGAAACCGATCGTCCGCAAATGCTGGAAGAGCACTTGTAAATTGATTGAACGTCAGTGTATTCCACTTTGGACCTAAAAGTTGCATTCTGGCAAATTCAACTGCATCCTAATTGCCGAAAGTACACTGCTTTCCTTTGTTTTGGTAACTGCTACCAATTTTGTAGTTTGCCTTTTGGTTTAACAATTAGCTCTTCTGCATTCATCCATTCCATAAATACTATTCTTCCAAATGAATTAAAAGACAGAATCACCACATACATTGATGACACTCTAATTGCACAACCTTCTTGGTCGCTAGCCGGGGTGGCCGAGCGGTTCTAGGCGTTACAGTCTACAACCGCGCGACCGCTACGGTCGCAGGTTCGAATCCTGCCTCGGACATGGATGTGTGTGATGTCCTTAGGTTAGTTATGTTTAAGTAGTTCTAAGTTCTAGGGGACTGATGACCTCAGATGTTGAGTCCCATAGTGCTCAGAGCCATTTTGTACGTGCTTGGTCGGAACATAGTTCTATTCTTCGCATGCTATTACAAACTTTTCTCACAGAAGGTGTTACCGTGAACGTCAGTAAATCTCATTGTGGCAAAGCTTCCACTAAATTTCTTAGTCACATAATTTCGACAGATGGCATTGCACCCGATCCCGACAAATTACAAGCCATCAGTGATATTACAATTTCGCCTATCAAAAACAACTTCGTATCTTCCTCGGTTTGATCAATTCTTCGCCGTTTCATACCCCACTCTGCACTAGATACCCCTAGACTATGTCATCTTACTGGTAAAAATACCATCTAGTCGTGGGATGACCAAGCGAAGTCCGAGTTTCTCAGTCTAAAGAATGCTTTACTTAAGGTTCCACTTCTATCATATCCTGACCCGACAAAGAATTTTCGATTGCTACAGACAGTTCGAAGAAGGCTCTGGGGGTCCATGTATTTCAGGAAATAGAGGAAAATGGTACAACTGTTACGAAAAACATCGCCGTTGCTAGTCGCACCCTCACACCATCGAACTCGAAACATTATGTGTTGTTTGGGTTTTCACTAAATTTCGTCACTTTCTCTACGGCAGACACACAATAGTTTACACGGATCACAGAGATATTCGCTCCTTTTATCAGCTAAATTCACACATGACAGACTCAGTCGTTGGAAACTTTATTTGCTGGAATTTGCTTTTACGATTGTCCACATCCCAGAAACTCAGAATACTGTAGCAGATGCGCTTTCACGCTCCCTGTGCGATAACCAGTAAGAAACGGCCGCTAATTTCTGTAAAACTAATTTCAGCCTTCTCTACATTAAACAGGAAGCTTTTGAATATTTTATTTCACCATCATTAAAAGACATTGCCAGAGATCAGAGCAAAGACGACGTCTGGAAAGAGATCAATCTTCTCTGGCGTGACACGAGCCAGACAACAATTAGAACTTACTACACTGTGCACAATAACATTCTGTTTCGCCGCGTTCCACCTGACGATGATAATTGGACTCTCTGCATACCTGAAAAACTTGTCAAAAAATTAATCTGGTACACACACATGAGCTACGCCCATTATGGTGCTCGCAAATGCTTTTTGACACTACGACACAACTGTTGTTTCAGAAATATGGAAAAGGGTATTCCACGAGTCCTGGCGACTTGTAAAATTTGTCAAAAAAGCTAAATCTTCTACAGTATCTCATATTGCTCCTATGTACCCTACCGAGCCCATAAAATTAAGACATATGGCAGCTGTTGATCTATTTGAAACCATTCCAAGAAATAATAAAGGCATCTGCTACATATTCGTTGCTGTAGAAATAACTTCGAAATTTGTATCTTTCACTCTGTTATGAAAATCCACTGCTAGAATTGTTTCTAATGCTTTTACTAATCATTTTTGACTCAAGTTGGACATCTTCAAAAGGTAATCTCCGACAATGGACCGCAATTTCTATCAGCATTATGGAAACGCACACTGGAAGCTAGAAATACGACACCCATTTTTCTCTGAAGAAACCATGCTTCATCCAATCCATCAGAACGCATCATGAAAGAGACTGGAAAAATTTGTCGTATCTTTTCTTCTTCTTCTAGTGTTCAACCCTGAGGTTGGTTTTCAGCAGAGCGCCATTCCTCTGTCTGCCCTCCTCTTGATTTCCACGTATGTGTTACATCCAACGTCATTCATGATCTGTTGCATGTATGATATCTTTAGTCGTCCCCGCCGATTCCTTCCCTCAATAGCTCCTTCTGCTATTGTTCCAATGATGTTGTTTCGTAGGATGTGCCCTACAAGTTGGTCTCTTCTTGTTTGGATGTGCCTCCACATAGATCTGGTTTCCTGTACTCTTCTAAGCACCTCTTCATTTGTTACTTAGTCTCTCCAGCTGATTTTCATCATCCTTCTATAGCACCACATCTCCAGGGCCTCTAGCCGACTTCCCTCTTCCCTTCCAATTGTCCAAATTTCACATCCGTGTAGGGCCACGAAACGAAACGAAAGCTTACGTGATACGTTTCCTTATTTTTAGACTGATGTTCTTGCTGGTGAGTAAGTTCCTCCCTGATTAAATGCAATTTTGGCCTTTTGTATTCCGCTCGCAATTTTTTGTTAGGTTAGTCACTGTTTGTATTTTATGGTGTTGCCACGTTTCATTTATGCTCAGTCTTGTGCTCTTTTTCGCCATATATCTTTAGTACTTGATGTTGTCTTGCTTACTTGCTCTCACCTCTGTAGATTTAAGAAGTAAATGTACCCTGTACCTCATGTCCATTGCATATACTCAACCATTTAGCATATTTTTTTTGCAGAACCAATGTACCGAAGTCATATTGTATTCAGATGAGGCATTATGCTCATAAGTAGTAAAACGTCCCCTTTGAACAATTGTACAAGACTGTGCTTAAACTGACACACAATATTTTTAGCGCAACGCAATCTGACTTTCAAAAATCCCTACAAAAGAATGGCCCTGACTAACATTAACCTAAACGTTTCACAAATCACTTACCTCACAAAAATCTTGGTTACTCGAACTACTGCAATACAGCGAGCGCCACTACTGACAGCTAAATAAAAGATTCAAACTACTGAAGGCACTAACTACTGATAGGCATAGTTAGCAAATGAAAGATTTTGATAGAGAACAAACAATGTATTTACCTCAATAGTGTTCAAAAGTCATAATGTATATAGCAGTTCATGACATCCAGTCAAACAAATTTCCAAACTCCGCCATTTCTCTCCCCACATCCACCACTGCTGGCGGCTCACATCCAACTGCGCAACGCTACGCGCTGTTAACATCCAGCTGCCCAACACTACATTGGAAGACAACAATGCAAGCTAGCCACAGACTGCACACAGCACAGCCAGTGATTTTCATACAGAGCGCTACGTAACATTGCCAATAAGAAAACATAAACAGCCTACTTACATAGCCCCCATGCTTCCCACAAAAGATTTCACAAATTGTTTTGGGCACTGGCCAATAATCATTTGATAAAATTTTTCATAATTACAATAGCAAAGATATCAAATGCACACACTTATTGATACAATGTTGGTCAAAAGCTAAAATTTTCTCACAGTCCATAAAGACAGTCCTGATCGTTCATCACAGTAAAATAGCAGTGTTTTTCTCAAAGTCTCAGCAGTAAAAGAAAATGCACACGGAAGTAGTGGATTTCCATGCAGTCTTGAAGAAGTAGTGTTGTCCTTCCAACGGAAAGACAGTGCTGACTCTTGACATGCAGACAGGTAATGGGCCACAACAGAGCAAACCCACAGCAGAGTCAGTCGAAGTTTTGAAGAATATTGGTAGGTAGGTCATCACAGAGTACACCCACTGTAGTCCTGGTAGAGATTATGGTATTGGTGGGCCATCAAAGATGCAGACCCACTATAGTCCTTGTAGAGATAATGGTATTGGTGGGCAATCAAACGTGCAGACCCACTGTAGTCCTTGTAGAAATAATGGTACTGGTGGGCCATCAAAGATTCAGGCCCACTGTAGTCCTTGTAGAGACGGCCAGCAGCCATCTGTTGCGACTGTGCAGGTGCACAATCACCATCGAAGAGTCTTGCAGAGAATATAGCAAGTCCATAGACCACCACTTGTCCACTCACAAAAAATTTGTTTGAAATGTCCTTAGAACCAGCAATGCTGTTATCCAGTCCCTTGCTGAATTATTAACACACGTGCAAACACTATCAGTCCCTTCTTCTCACATATTGTCCATATAGTATGACCAACAGAAACGTGTGCAGTGAAATGGAACTTAGAAGTTAATGATATGATGAACTGGTGTCAATTACAATTTTATAACATAAGAATACAATTACAAAGGTACAAAATACATCATTAAAGAACATGACAATACAGATAATATTTGTAGTACAGGCTTTACAAAACAATAGAAATAAACATATACATCAGTGTTACAGGAATTATGACATAAGTAAATACATAAAAGATCAAAATAACTTTTGAAACATTAACTTCACACATGAGCATTAAAACAGAACAGAATAAATAATGTCTAAACATCTTTACAAAGAAAATAACATATTATGAGAAAAATTCTACAACATAACTCTTATTAGCTAAACACATTAAGACAGGAAAAACTCAACTACACAAGGGTACACAAACACATAGTGGGATAACACAAGGAAAGGACAGGGTTTGTTTTACTGCAGTATTTTGCAAACAAAACTTTATTTTTCTTGGAGATCTACATCTACATCTACATCTACATTCATACTCCGCAAGCCACCCAACGGTGTGTGGCGGAGGGCACCTTACGTGCCACTGTCATTACCTCCCATTCCTGTTCCAGTCGCGTATGGTTCGCGGGAAGAACGACTGTCTGAAAGACTCCGTGCGCGCTCTAATCTCTCTAATTTTACATTCGTGATCTCCTCGGGAGATATAAGTAGGGGGAAGCAATATACTCGATACCTCATTCAGAAACGCACCCTCTCGAAACCTGGCGAGCAAGCTACACCGCGATGCAGAGCGCCTCTCTTGCAGAGTCTGCCACTTGAGTTTATTAAACATCTCCGTAACGCTATCACGGTTACCAAATAACCCTGTGACGAAACGCGCTGCTCTTCTTTGGATCTTCTCTATCTCCTCCGTCAACCCGATCTGGTACGGATCCCACACTGATGAGCAATACTCAAGTATAGGTCGAACGAGTGTTTTGTAAGCCACCTCCTTTGTTGCTGGACTACATTTTCTAAGCACTCTCCCAATGAATCTCAACCTGGTACCCGCCTTACCAACAATTAATTTTATATGATCATTCCACTTCAAATCGTTCCGCACGCATACTCCCAGATATTTTACAGAAGTAACTGCTACCAGTGTTTCTTCCGCTATCATGTAATTATACAATAAAGGATCCTTCTTTCTATGTATTCGCAATACATTACATTTGTCTATGTTAAGGGACAGTTGCCACTCCCCGCACCAAGTGCCTATCCGCTGCAGATCTTCCTGCATTTCGCTACAATTTTCTAATGCTGCAACTTCTCTGTATACTACAGCATCATCCGCGAAAAGCCGCATGGAACTTCCGACACTATCTACTAGGTCATTTATATATATTGTGAAAAGCAATGGTCCCGTAACACTCCCCTGTGGCACGCCAGAGGTTACCTTAACGTCTGTAGACGTCTCTCCATTGATAACAACATGCTGTGTTCTGTTTGCTAAAAACTCTTCAATCCAGCCACACAGCTGGTCTGATATTCCGTAGGCTCTTACTTTGTTTATCAGGCGACAGTGCGGAACTGTATCGAACGCCTTCCGGAAGTCAAGAAAAATAGCATCTACCTGGGAGCCTGTATCTAATATTTTCTGGGTCTCATGAACAAATAACGCGAGTTGGGTCTCACACGATCGCTGTTTCCGGAATCCATGTTGATTCCTACATAGTAGATTCTGGGTTTCCAAAAACGACATGATACTCGAGCAAAAAACATGTTCTAAAATTCTACAACAGATCGACGTCAGAGATATAGGTCTATAGTTTTGCGCATATGCTCGACGACCCTTCTTGAAGACTGGGACTACCTGTGCTCTTTTCCAATCATTTGGAACCCTCCGTTCCTCTAGAGACTTGCGGTACACGGCTGTTAGAAGGGGGGCAAGTTCTTTCGGGTACTCTGTGTAGAATCGAATTGGTATCCCGTCAGGTCCAGTGGACTTTCCTCTGTTGAGTGATTCCAGTTGCTTTTCTATTCCTTGGACACTTATTTCGATGTCAGCCATTTTTTCGTTTGTGCGAGGATTTAGAGAAGGAACTGCAGTGCGGTCTTCCTCTGTGAAACAGCTTTGGAAAAAGGTGTTTAGTATTTCAGCTTTACGCGTGTCATCCTCTGTTTCAATGCCATCATCATCCCGGAGTGTCTGGATATGCTGTTTCGAGCCACTTACTGATTTAACGTAAGACCTGAACTTCCGAGGATTTTCTGTCAAGTCTGTACATAGAATTTTACTTTCGAATTCACTGAACGCTTCTCGCACAGCCCTCCTTACGCTAACTTTGACATCGCTTAGCTTCTGTTTGTCTGAGAGGTTTTGGCTGCGTTTAAACTTGGAGTGAAGCTCTCTTTGCTTTCGCAGTAGTTTCCTAACTTTGTTGTTATACCACGGTGGGTTTTTCCCGTCCCTCACAGTTTTACTCGGCACGTACCTGTCTAAAACGCATTTTACGATTGCCTTGAACTTTTTCCATAAACACTCAACATTGTCAGTGTCGGAACAGAAATTTTCGTTTTGATCTGTTAGGTAGTCTGAAATCTGCCTTCTATTACTCTTGCTAAACAGATAAACCTTCCTCCCTTTTTTTATATTCCTATTAACTTCCATATTCAGGGATGCTACAACGGCCTTATGATCACTGATTCCCTGTTCTGCACTTACAGAGTCGAAAAGTTCGGGTCTGTTTGTTATCAGTAGGTCCAAGATGTTATCTCCACGAGTCGGTTCTCTGTTTAATTGCTCGAGGTAATTTTCGGATAGTGCACTCAGTATAATGTCACTCGATGCTCTGTCCCTACCACCCGTCCTAAACATCTGAGTGTCCCAGTCTATATCTGGTAAACTGAAATCTCCACCTAAGACTATAACATGCTGAGGAAATTTATGTGAAATGTATTCCAAATTTTCTCTCAGTTGTTCTGCCACTAACGCTGCCGAGTCGGGAGGTCGGTAAAAGGAGCCAATTATTAACCCAGCTCGGTTGTTGAGTGTAACCTCCACCCATAATAATTCACAGGAAACTATCCACTTCTACTTCACTACAGGATAAACTACTACTAACAGCGACGAACACTCCACCACCGGTTGCATGCAATCTATCCTTCCTAAACACCGTCTGTACCTTTGTAAAAATTTCGGCAGAATTTATCTCTGGCTTAAGCCAGCTCTCTGTACCTATAACGATTTCAGCTTCGGTGCTTTCTATCAGCGCTTGAAGTTCCGGTACTTTACCAACGCAGCTTCGACAGTTTACAATTACAATACCGATTGCTGCTTGGTCCCCGCATGTCCTGACTTTGCTCCGCACCCTTTGAGGCTGTTGCCCTTTCTGTACTTGCCCGAGGCCATCTAACCTAAAAAACCGCCCAGTCCACGCCACACAACCCCTGCTACCCGTGTAGCCGCTTGCTGCGTGTAGTGGACACCTGACCTATCCAGCGGAACCCGAAACCCCACCACCCTATGGCGCAAGTCGAGGAATCTGCAGCCCACATGGTCGCAGAACTGTCTCAGCCTCTGATTCAGACCCTCCACTCGGCTCTGTACCAAAGGTCCGCAGTCAGTCCTGTCGACGATGCTGCAGATGGTGAGCTCTGCTTTCATCCCGCTAGCGAGACTGGCAGTCTTCACCAAATCAGATAGCCGCCGGAAGCCAGAGAGGATTTCCTCCGATCCATAGCGACACACATCATTGGTGCCGACATGAGCGACCACCTGCAGATGGGTGCACCCTGTACCCTTCATGGCATCCGGAAGGACCATTTCCACATCTGGAATGACTCCCCCCGGTATGCACACGGAGAGCACATTGGTTTTCTTCCCCTCTCTTGCTGCCATTTCCCTAAGGGGCCCCATTACGCGCCTGACGTTGGAGCTCCCAACTACCAGTAAGCCCACCCTCTGCGACCGCCCGGATCTTGCAGACTGAGGGGCAACCTCTGGAACAGGACAAGCAGCCATGTCAGGCCGAAGATCAGGCCGAGATCTCCCTTCGTTCATCATTATTCCCAAAAAGTCCTATCTGTACCTGCTTTCTGTACTTTTTTCGTATAACTTCTCAACGCATTTCTTCCAATTCATCGCAACTCATTCTCTTATATAGTCTACCCCCTCTTAAGCTAACTTAAATCTACTGAGCTCAGATGCTAAACTAAGGGATGAGGCAATGCAGCAGCATAAAACAATTAATACAAACAGCAATGAAAAAAATGCAAATTGCAAAGCAAGCAGCAGTAAATCTAAATTAACAGATAAAATGCAAAATTACAACTAATATGAGCCAATGTGCAGCAACAAGAAAAATAAATAAGTAGTAAAACTGGCTTAACAGAGTAATGTAAAGTGAATTTTAGTAGCACTATGTCTGGCAAACAGCAGCAGAAAATAAAATAACTTATACCTAAACATGACAAAGCTCAAGCAGAAAAAATAGTACACTAAAGACAACAACGCAGATAAGGGAAATGTATATTCACATCTTAATATCTATGTCATTAAAGTGGTCCACCACAACTTATTCTACAAAATAAATTACCAAGTACTCGAAAAGAAAATTATGAATGCAGTTCCTGTGAAGGTAAATGTCTTTTTGCACTCCCTCATTTTTTTGAAGAAAATTATTATTTACTCGATCTGTAGACAGAAAATATTTATATTAGTACATCTATAAATTTTATTTTAACAAATGCCGCAGTGCAGCTAGAAACTAGATATTAAACAAATTGAGTAAATAAATACATAAAGCAAGCCATATGGCATTTCTCTCAACTAGCAAGACAATAGCCATGAAATGTTTCTCGTCATTTCATTAGGCAATTTAGTAAATATCATAAATTAAGAGCTCCACAGTGTAATCACATGTTTTCAATTTCGACCTTGTCGTTTTTGCGATGCTTTCTACAAAGGAATGTCAATAGCGAGGATAATGGCCTCTTTTTTTCTTCACCTGTGCCTCTGAAAGGTACTCACTAATGACTTCTTTCCAGGCAACTGTCGCCCATCTGGGTGCCCACGATGCATTACGTGAAGGTCACTTAACTTTCTTACCGAAATATTTACGACACCGGTTTGCACAACATGACAGTCTCACATAAAAAATTTCACAGGTCGAGAATTTGCGTTGCAAATGTGTAGAAACAAAATCCTATGAATATAACAGTGTCCAAAAAATTTTCAGTGGCATTGTGATACATTCACACATGTACACACATTTCATGATTCTAAAGTACGATTCTTGGTTTCCAACATCCTTTTCCACAAATCAGAGTCCCTAACCACTACTCATTATTCCTTACCTCATTATACATATACATATTCATCGACACTTCTTCAATATTTCATCATGAGAAATACGTAGCATAATAAACATTCCTCAACAACATAATACACATCGTCGTCGTAATAATAACATCATAACACCTCAGTCAAATCTCAAAAACGTCGTAGCTTTGTGCAATAATTTCAAACCCTAAAAAATATTCTCTGCTCATTTCAATAGTGTCATCTACCTCAAACGTACCTTAAAAATCATGATCTCATACCAAATACACCATTCAAAGCTCTCATAGTATCACAATGGTTCTGAAAAAATATGACGAGTTCACAAAGTACAGACAAAATACAGTTTCATAAGTGTGAAGTTATCCAACTGTGTAATTACGTAAACATGTGTCACTGACATAGTAAAAAAATTTTTGTTTCTCTGTTAAATAATCAGATAGCTGTGTGATTATGTGTTAGAGAAATATGGTACCGATGTGTAAAGTTGTATAAGCAAATACCATATTAGCTAGGGCTCCTTGTGCTTGCCAAACACATGGTACACAAAGTAAGCGTGTACCCCCCTGAGGATTAATGTAATTATACCCTCAAGTGTTACAGATTACAGCAGTGGAATGTATCACGGAAAACCCTTGTATCATTGTACTTCAAATATCTTTAAAAATAAATGATTTAAGTGCAAAATTAATCACTCAAATACGTGTCCTGTAGCGCTAAATGTGCGTCTTGTTGCAACATAATCTCTGTGGAAGTGTCGTAGTTATCGTCCTCCGAAAGCTAAGTTCCGCAAAAGTCAATGTACTTACCTCATGATAAACAAAAGTGAAAGGCTTTGCGTATAGATATCTTAGTTATTACGCTTATTGCCGTGATGAAGAAAGGACTGTGCTGTAACGTATTGTTGTGCTACGGAAAAGGCTGTCTCATTGTAGCTATACCACAAAGGTTACTACTAAAACATGTTTTACTTTCCAGAATAATACAGAAAAACTGTGCAGATATAAAACAGAAACACTGCAAAAGCAACATTGTAAATTGTCACTCATTAGTAGCGTCGTGATAAAATCATGTAGCTGTCACATAAACTAACCACTGTGTCATCTGGTATCTCACTGAAAGTACTTTAAATCCAGAATGTATTTTCAAGTAAACCAAAATGTTGCATTAAAATCTCATTAGCAGTACCAGTATATGTTCTAAGTATGTAAGCCTTATAGTCATTATGTAATCGTGCAACTAACAAGCAAGAATGTACACACACAATAACACTGTGACGTCTGTTCACTATAACAATGCATTCGTAATTTCTGTTTAAATAATTTATCTTGGTTCTTGACTGTATATTTAACTTCAAACATTGTTGCATATTAACAGATTCTAAGTCTGACAAAGCATACTAGTAATGTAAAGTATAAAGTTATATGGCAAAGACAAAGTTAAAAAGCAGATTATCTTTCAATAATCGGTTTTAAATGTGATATGTGGTGTAAACCTTTACTCTTCCTAGTACGCAGAGTTTCAGCTTGAATGCAATTATCAAATGGTTCAAATGGCTCTGAGCACTATGGGACACAGCTGCTGTGGTCATAAGTCCCCTAGAACTTAGAACTACTTAAACCTAACTAACCTAAGGACAGAACACAACACCCAGCCATCACGAGGCAGAGAAAATCCCTGACCCCGCCGGGAATCGAACCCGGGAACCCGGGCGTGGGAAGCGAGAACGCTACCGCACGACCACGAGATGAGGGCGAACGCAATTATCATGTGGTATACATCGGTAAAGAATACTGGAATTTTTCTGAAGGTTAGCGCCTATGTTATTTTTCTCTGAGCCAGCCGGCGTACGCGGCTGCCTGCGGTGCAAGTCATTGTCTGTTCCTTTGTTGTCGCGTTTCGTTATTGGGATTAGGAGACCTAACTTCTACAAATTCACCTTGTCGAGAGGGCCCTGCTCTGTATGAATCTCGCCAGTTCTGATGGAATTCAAGTCTGTCGTTACGATTATATCGTCTGTCGTCATGTCGGTGGTTCCTGTAGTACCTTTCTTGTCGGTTAAGTGGTGGAGAATTTCTCCCTGAATTATCACTGCACGGTGGACCGTTGCGTCTGAAGTTATTCTGTCTCCCGTGATAATAATAGTTCTGGTTGCCATATTGTCTGTTTCTATGATTGTCTTTGTCATATTCATTACTACAGAAATGCGATCTTTCTCTGTAACTATTATTATTCTGCCAGTGGTTGTCATATGGGTGGTGTCTGTTTTGGTCACGATTTGCGTTGTAATAATATACTTGTCGTGTCCAGTTATTGTTTCTGTCGTCACGGAATTGTGACGGATGTGACCTGTAGTGATTGTTTTCCTGTTTCGCCTCCCGCGACTGTCTGTGTCAATTTCTAATTCTTGTAGGAGTCCCTGAAAAGCTTTAATGTCGTCTTTGCAACGTCCTACCAAAATAATAGTTCTTCAATGTTCAGGCAATTTCATTAAGCAAATGCGGATGAGTTCTGAAGGGCTGTATGGGTTTGACAGGTACTGATTCTTGTGCAACATGTCTTCAAAATATTTGACAAGACTGGAAAATTCAGATTGCTCAAAGTGTTTCATCATCATGATGCTATGTTTTACTCGGTCTTGTGTAGCTTGAGACCAATATGCTGAGAGGAAGCTATGGTAAAATTCTCTTTCACTGTGACAATCGTGAATGACCGATCGCATTCTTTCAGATGGTTCATTCTCTAAGTAGCCACACATAAATTCTAATCTGTGCTGCAATGACCAGTTGGGAGGAAAACAATGAGAGAACTGATGGAGCCACGCTTGTGGATGAATGTCATTGCCAGAATTCTTAAATGTTTTGAGTTTACGTGTAGTAATGAACAGCTTATAGTCAAAATCATCATGTCGGCGAGTCGCATGTCGGTCATTGTTACGTCGTTTCGGCGGTTCCATCTCAAAATTCGGTGTGCCTTGCCAATTTCTTTCATAATTTCCGAAGTGCCCTGAGTTATTATTTTGTGGCTGTTCCGTATTTCTATGTCCCTCTTCCCGTATTGGAGCGCGAGTGGCCTCTGAAATACGTAATTCTTGTATTACCTGTGTCAGCTGATCTTATACTTCTCGGATTTCTCTTTGATGTTGCGTATTAATTTGATTCTGATTTTGTTTGAATTTCCTAACTTGTTCGCACTCTTCTGTGTCATTAAAGACTACCGGTTTTGTGTCATTCAGATTATCATCTACCATCGTAGATAAATTATTTAGCTGATCCGAAAGTTCAACTACTTTCTCTGATAATGAACTAATTTCCTCCATGTGTCTTTCTACTGTGTCCTTTAAGTTTTCCTGAGTTTTTGCAAGTTGCGTAACCGAATCGGTAGATGCAACTGAGTCAATTTTAGCTTGCAAGGTCTCATGGTTTTCATGAACAATAATTTGCAGTTCTTTTATGGCTGCTTCGTGATTCTGTAACGCATTTTCATGCCGAGAAAAAATAGGTTGAAAATGCTCACAAATTTGTGTTTTTACGTCGTTACAGACTTTTTGACATTTCGATTCGATTTTATGTAACTCAGTAGTTAAATCTTCACGTGTTTGTTCAAGCGTGGTGTCTAACTTTTGAAGATTTTGTTCCATTGTGTCTAACTTTTTAAGATTTTGTTCCACTGTGTCTAACTTTTTAAGATTTTGTTCCACTGTATCTAACTTTTGAAGATTTTGTTCCATTGTGTCTAACTTTTGAAGATTTTGTTCCATTGTGTCTAACTGTTGCTGTGTTTGTCTCTGGTGTTGTTCCATTGTGTCTAACTTTTCAAGCCTTTGTCCCATTTGTTGCATTAACTGTAATAACAGTGCACTGGTGTCTGAAACATGTCCCTCAGTGCTTTTCGGCAGTGAATTTGCACCGGCAACATTCACATTTTGACAAGCGGAAAATGTGTCTTGACTCATTTGAGAAAACGATGAGAACCCAAAACCTGAGTCTACAGTATTTGCAATATTGTGTTCTGTCATTCCCGATTCCTGAGGCGAGCTGTTGCCGACCGATCGATCGATAATGCTTCCCTGTTCACTACCTGTTTCACTGTCTACCACATTATATGCCGCCCGCTCCATTTCCCTATGCACAATTACCAAATTACTACTTTGAATGTCTGTTAATTCATTACACAGTGATGCTGATAAGCTACGCTCGTCGTCACTATTATTTCTCAGTTTACTTTGGAGCCTAGTGTTACGTTTTTCACACGCCATTATTGTCACAATATTTCACACGATGACACAAAAAATAAGAGAACACATTAACATAGCGCTGAAAATAATATCTAGTTAATTGCAAGCTGCGAAATACTTGGTGCAAATTTACATGCCTGCCACAACTGTGTACAACAAAGAGAAACTACAACTACAAAGGAAATTCTCTCTATAATTACGCGCTAGCAATAAACAAAAGCTACACTAATTACACAAACTACAAGGAAAAAATCAGAAGATTCCAGTGAGGTATCCTCGGCTAAGGGTCGACATATAAAACGTCCCCTTAGAAAAATTATAGAAGACTGTGCTTAAACTGACACACAGTATTTTTAGCGCAACGCAATCTGACTTTCAAAAATCCCTACAAAAGAATGGCCCTGACTAACATTAACCTAAACGTTTCCCAAATCACTTACCTCACAAAAATCTTGGTTACTCGAGCTACTGCAATACAGCGAGCGCCACTACTGACAGCTAAATAAAAGATTCAAACTACTGAAGGCACTAACTACTGATAGGCATAGTTAGCAAATGAAAGATTTTGATAGAGAAGAAACAATGTATTTACCTCAATAGTTTTCAAAAGTCATAATGTATATAGCAGTTCATGACATCCAGTCTAACAAATTTCCAAACTCCGCCATTTCTCTCGCCACATCCACCACTGCTGGCGGCTCACCTCCAACTGCGCAACGCTACGCGCTGTTAACATCCAGCTGCCCAACACTACAATGGCAGACAACAATGCAAACTAGCCACAGACTGCACACAGCACAGCCAGTGATTTTCATACAGAGCGCTACGTAACGTTGCCAATAAGAAAACATAAACAGCCTACTTACAGTAGAAGCACATGAGAGTGTGAAACGCGCTACCTGCAAAGGTGTGCAGAAACTGCATTACGTAGAAAGCATGACATAAGCAACTTATATGGAATACTAAACACCACTGACACTTCTCACAGTATTTCCTGGCAGGTCTTTATAAACATTTTCCTGTTAGTGTACTGGGTAAATTAGGCAGATTGCTTATAAACATTTAGGATTATGGATATTTTTTCTCTGCTTTTTGTGATGGGCATAAGAGTATTGTTAGATTATTTACTGAGTATTCCTGTCATGTGCTGCACAAAACTCTTTGATGCCAAACATCTTTGTCCTTGGTGTATTCTATGGAAGCAATGGCACCGACGTGGTTCTCGTGATCAAAACAGTGGATCCGTATGTTCTGGCTTCAGTGTGTTAGCTCACTCGGAAGATGGTCGAATAGTGTACAGCCGTAATATCAGTCTACAAGTGCCTTAGGCTATTCGTCTGAAGTCTAATGGATAACGGTTGTGATACCTTGTACTCATAAGTTCGCAGTACCAACATAGCGAGCCATATTGGCTAGTGGTGCTAGGCCGGATGAATCAATCATTCAAAATATTAAATCTCCAACTATTGCAAAGGCTCCTCTTCAGGAACCAGAGTTTTAACGGATCTCTCCACGGATACCCTTTCGTTGTGTTTGCACCTATGGTATGGCTGTCTGTATCGCTGAGGCGCCCAGCCACCCAGTCCCGGCAAGGACCTTTGTTGCAAGCCAAGGGTTGGAGGGAGGGGAGAGGATGGTGAAGGGGGATCTATATAGTTATTTGTACGTATACTGAGCAGATGATAAAAAACTATAGTGTGTGGGTAGTGGTGGTGGTAAGTTCCTATGGGACCTAACTGCTGACGTCGTCGTCGGCCCCTAGGCTTACACAATACTTAATCTAACTTAAACTAACTTATGCTAAGGACAACACACATACCCATGCCAAGGGAGCACGCGGTTGTGGAACCGCACGAACCGTGGTAAGGCGCCTAAGACCACGCCGCTACCGCACGCAGCTTATAGTGTGTGAAAATTGCAATCTGCTTACGTACAAATACAATTACTACTATGGGTCATATTGTATTTTTACTACTGGCCGGATAATGAATTCGAGCTTCAGAATTGGAAATGTTTTGTGACTTTTAACTGTGGAATCGTAAACGGAAGTTAATGAATTGCTTTTACGGCCAGCTGCTGAACAGACACCGTCAAACATACCTCAATTAAACTTTCTGGAAATTTAATAGTAAATCTTAATTGTATTTCCTTCTCTGTGAGAAAATTCACCTTTTCTTAATGCTGCGATGGTCGTCTTGAACACTGCCACCGTAGAAGTTGCTAATTATTGACCATGTGGCCTAATGAAAGAAACTCATATTTGGATGTGGTGAGATGAATTGTTTGTCAAATAGAGGGGCACTGTAATTTACTTGACGTTATTCATAGTAATCCAAAATACAATATTACTAACAAACGTTTTACAATAGGAGGAGTGATAAAATGTTTGCGTCTCCTCTTCATCAAGACAAATCACAGGCTACTCTCTTCTGCGGATATTTCTTTTTTTTTTTTTTTTTTTCACAGTGTCATTCTCATCTATCAGCATCTCTGCTGCAGCTTATCGCTTTCTTATTTCTTGTGTATACCTCTTAGGAAACACCTAGAAAGTGTCATTACACCTACCCCCTACTGTGAGCTGTGGATTCGTATATATGGCACACAGTACAAAATTTCACTTTCTTATTATTTATCAAAATTTATACATTTTACACAGAGGTAAACGTGCAATCGTCTGCTTTGAAGGCCAAAGAGCCAGAAATCTTTATTTTGACCGTTCAACTATTGGCATATTTGTCCATTATTCTTCACTATAATATTTGAGAAATGTGTGTTAGCTGTTGGGAACCTCATTTGTCTCATATACTTTGTACATCATATATTTTATCAAAACTTTTCTTACGGTACATTAAAATTACAAATAAATCAATTACTTTACATATATAAGGGAAATATTACAAATTTTGTTTCATATTATGCAGTCTTTTTCACATTCAATTAAATACTTATAATTATTTCATTTGACCAAGGAAGTCAAGCATTGTCGGGCTCGGTTAACATTTGGATGGGTCACCATCCAGGCCTGTCAATTAGTATTGGTAAGCGGGGTTCACACAGTCCTTATGTGGGCAATTTAGAAGCTGCTTGTCTGAGAGGTAGCGACATATGTCACGGAACCTGACAACCCCTCATAGGGCGATGTGCTGACCACATGCCCCTCCGTTTCCGCGACCAGTGACGCCCAAGGGCTGAGGATGACACGGCGGTCGGCCGGTACCGTTGGGCCTTCAAGGCCTGTTCGGAGGGTGTTCGTTTGTATTTATTTACATTTATGACAACTGTGCGTCTCTCCTTCAGTTTGCAACAAAAATTTGCATATTCTCTATCCATTGTTTTTCTGTTGTCGTTGAATCGTCGGCGTAGGCTGTCTCCATTGTTTGAAGTTCATCGTGGCTATTTTTGCCGCGCCAGACAAAAATTTATTCATGTGCGTGATGGAGTGTGAACAGTTCGTAGTATTCACTTAGGGTAACTATTTACAACTGCCTACGAATTCCGTAAGCTACGACGGTCTCCACTGCATCGTGAAGCCGAAGGACCCTGCTGGACTAGCCAGCTACTTCGGGATGAAATCCTCGTCGACATCACCTTTCCATTAGTAATCACGTTTGACTGTTACGCTTATTCAGCTGGAACTGTAGTTAGTTAAACTTCCTGCACTGCAGGTTATGAATCACTTGGCGATTCTGAACTTGAAGCGTCACACAGCACAATTTATTAACCACTTGGTGGCAACTCCAAATATTTTAAGTGCGTTGCACAACTTATGCAGCAGCACTCTTTTACACGTATTTGCAGTTTCTAATACGTTTAATGTCACGTAAGATAAGTTTCCACAGGTTTACGAAACAGACATGAAGATATTTACAAATACATGAAACAAATAAGTCACACGAGCACAGTTACTAGAAAATCTTATTTATATACTAATTCGGGGTTACTCGCAATTAATTTTTCCTGGTACCTTTATTTTTAGCTCTAAGGGAATTTTCTCAATTTTACTTCTTTAAGTATATGAAGAATTTGCTCCTCAAAATTTTACATCCACCACAACAATCAGAAAGCTGATATTATCATCAACACAATGAAGAGCAATTTCACCACTACACGATGAAAGGGAAAGCATAGGAATTTCATCACACAACTTCTGTTTAAGATAAACATCATGCATCCTCTTGTAGTTGTGTTTGTTTTCACAAAGAAATTACGCAGTTTGGTACGAGGATTGGTGAAACACTGGTTGTAAATCCATGCTCTCCTCACAGTGTAGTGTTTCTTTTATTCCTGCCTACGTCTCAAATCCTTTGTTTAATACTTATATTTTTGCCTCAGCTAATCATTGTTGAAACGGTCTTTGTATGCTACAAACCGATATATGTGTACAGTACATACACCTTTTCATTGCATTTTATGTTCGGGTTCACTGGTAAGTTTATGTTTGAATATAGTGTTCCAAGTGTTTCTACAACACCAGTTTCGTATTGCTCCTTGTACATCGTGAACGTAAATGTTAATTTAACCTCGGATATGGGTTCATAACCATGCATGTATTTCGATGGACACAGCACTCAAAGGTTTACGTAATCACTTAACGCGCAGGCTAAATTTATGTGAGATGCCGTGTACTCGTTATTACCCTTCAGCTGGCAGCTCTACACTTGTATTTAGCTATTTCAAAGTACGTAATGTAAATATACCTACTTATCCTCCTTTCTATAAATTTACACACGATCATAATCATACATAACTTATAAACTACTATGAGCGGGGTGGGGAGACTTTTATTTGATACTTTCCACCTACAGTTCAATCCTTCCACCAAGTGGGATGTGCTACTTCACATTATTCCCTGCAAAATTCTTATTACTGCATAACTTTTTAATTATGCATAGCTGCCCGTAGGTCATTCAGCATGTTCACTCAGACCTACGCAAACGTGAAGTACAACTCTGTATGTATAATATTTTTGCTAGTAACGTTTCGTCTTCATATGTCTCAGAGTATATGTTTATCAATATTTCATACTTCCTTATACGCTCTTTGATGGTGATTTGCCTACTGCACTGTGTTTGTGTACATAACACATATTTGCTGAAGTCAACCTTAACTTACCTTGAGGCCTGTAGTTTCTAGCTATGCAAAGGTTTTGCCATTTTAATCAAGTGTACTTCATCTCATTTTCTTGTGTTTTTTTTTAATTTGTTCCCACACAGTACATTAGTGTTTCGTATCCACTTTAATGTAGATATTGTAGATATATTTTCAATAGAATAGTGTAAAGTGTTGTACAATCGTTATAGCTTAATCGGTTGTAGTTTTATATAAAAAACGTAATTCTTCCAGTTCTTTCTTATTGTAAGTAGCTGTAGATAATGTAACATAAATCGCACTTAAAGTTTAGTACCGTCACTTTATTTATTAGCATGTCCACCCCCGTTAACTGAGTGGTCAGCGCGGCGGAACGTCACACCAAGGGGCCCGGGTTCAATTCCTGGCTGCAGCAGGAGATTTTCTCCCCTCAGGGACTGGGCGTTGTGTTGTTCTCATCATAATTTCATCCCTCTCTCCGACGCGCAAGTCGCCCAATGTTGGGTCGAATGCAATAAGTACATGCCCTCGGCGGCCGCTCTTCCCCGAATGGGGGACACCAGGCCCACAATGCCGTACGCTCATTTCCATTTATTAGGCTGTACCTTTTCGTAGCTTACTCTTTAACATTTGTTTCACTTATTGCTATACCGTAATGGCAACATTTCAGTAAACTGCTCTTTCCTCACACGTGACCATAGCTTTTTCCGTGTAAATTCTGTGTAATTTCTTTGCGTATAGCTTCTTACTCTGGTATATCTTTCTTCTTGTACATAGTCCTACGTATACGTACGATAGTATGTGTGTAGTTTTGAAGTTTGTGACATAATGACATGGCAGTATGGACATGTCATTAGAGAAAATATTTCACACTAGGAAAATTTGTGTATAAAACACAAAGTGCATAGTAATAATACTCATTATACAAGTTTATTCTTGTGGCTAATACTTTGGCCACCAGTACGGATTATGAAGCGTACTCTTTGTTCCCATAACTAGGTATATATGTCACATGGAAAAATTGCTACTTCGCTTGTTGGAATTTCCTGTTATTTTGTCTTACGTATGTGTCAGTTTTTATTAATATGATTTATTGACAGTACTTCTTTTAGGCTATTAAGTCTCATTCTGTCATGTGCACTAGTTAATGTTTGAACGACGATCTGTATCTCTTACATTCAAACACTGTTAAGCAGCGCAGTGGCACGTCGGGTGTAGCGCACATGCGCGAATGTGGCCACTGCAGACTACAACAGTGGAAATAGGAGGGGGGGGGGGGGGGGGGGGAATGCTTACCGAACTCCTCCCCTCGCACTGCGCCAAGTACAGGCTGCCAGACTGTATTGTGGTCGTTCATATTTACTGTTTCCAAAAATGTGTTTACAGTTTGTATATTGTGACTTCGCTCTGACTAGAGTAACAAGATCTTCATAACATATTTCAAAGAATCTTCGAACTACATTGGATTATATCTAGTATAGCACACATTATGAGATTCTTCAATTTGTTTCAGAAGTAATATGGATATTTGGGGTGCAGTTAAGCAAAAATGAATGTGGTCAAATGGAAGAAGTGTCTTCATTTTCTACTATCGGATATGTGCTGGCGTGCGCCATCGCCAGCACACCGGTCGCCGCTAGGAAACGTTGTATAGCAGGCGCTGAACTAGGCGGGCCTACGACAAGACCACACGCCACCAGGGTATGCACCGACAACGCCCCTTGGGCAGCGTGCATATAGCTGTCTTAATCTCAATCTCAGTACCTCAGTACGTCGCTTCGGGTCTCAGTATGTGGCACTGTGCTATAGTCTCCCGCAGTGATAGTCACTGCCTCGCACCTTAGCTAGCTGTGAGGGAACGTTGGTCATTTATACAGTTGTGATATGGACACGGACAAGATTCGAGACTCAGTACATGTTATTTGATTGCCCACAGGACTTCAGACTGGACATAATTGAAGTTAAGCACTCAACTGGTTCCTGTAATAAAGTGTATTTTAACTATGTGTGCATTTTGGGTTGTAGTGAGAGGAAACCGGCCACTCACCTATCTATCGTAACACCCTCTCCTCAGCCAGCCATGAAGCACAAAATATTGCAAGAGGACACAGCCACAACAAGGTAGACTCTCCACATTCCTATAAGGATTCTAGATTGTTGTTTTGTCCATGAGGGCTGTACACGCTGAAGTGGTTGACGTGCGTTGACCTGTTTTGTTCTGGTTTACATATAATAGAGTGTTGTATTTTTCACTGGGTAGTAGATCCAGAAGTTGTTGAGGTGCATTGTCCTCTTTTGTTTAGCGGGTAGATTCTTTGCAAGCTTTATGTCGATGTAATCCACATATTTTTCCTGTTTTTGGGTTGGTCAACAAATACCATCCCGGGTGTGATATTCTGTATATAATATACGGTCCTGCGCACAGCTACTGCCATTTTTTGTTAGGCTTTTAGTGTCTGTTAGATTGAGGATGTGTGCAGTAGCACCTCCTGTCCAACTGTTTTTTTCCTATCTCGTGCCTTTGCTTCCAGCATTATTAAAGTTTGTCTAATGCTTTCTTCTAACGGTACCTCTTTCTCAGAAAATTTAGGTAAGGACTTAATCTAATTGTCTATTTTATACTTCTCGTCCATCGATTCGATTAATGTAAAACCTGTTGATGAGTGCGGAAAATTATGATCTATTTGCTGAAAGGGCGTCACATATTCAGTCCACTTAGGGTGACTGTGTGGTGTACACAGTCTGATAAAACTGTTAAACTCACGAGACACCCGAGCTGTTGGGCTAGCCTCGCGATGAAATTTGGATACATAAATACGTTTTAAGTTATGTCACTTGACAAAGGCTTTCCACTTCGCACTTGTGAAGTTAGTTGCATTATCAGTCAGAAGGGCTTCCGGTTTACCCTCTCTCCGGATTCACTTGATTACAGTCCCTCCCGTTAAAAGTTTTAGTTGCATACATGTATAGTTGTTGTTGTTGTTGTTGTGGTCTTCAGTCCTGAGACTGGTTTGATGCAGCTCTCCATGCTACTCTATCCTGTGCAAGCTTCTTCATCTCCCAGTACCTACTGCAACCTACATCCTTCTGAATCTGCTTAGTGTATTGATCTCTTGGTCTCCCTCTACGATTTTTACCCTCCACGCTGCCCTCCAATGCTAAATTTGTGATCCCTTGATGCCTCAAAACATGTCCTACCAATCGATCCCTTCTTCTAGTCAAGTTGTGCCACAAAATTCTCTTCTCCCCAATCCTATTCAGTACCTCCTCATTAGTTACGTGATCTACCCACCTTATGTTCAGCATCTTTCTGTAGCACCACATTTCGAAAGCTTCTATTCTCTTCTTGTCAAAACTATTTATCGTGCATGTTTCACTTTCATACATGGCTACACTCCATACAAATACTTTCAGAAACGACTTCCTGACACTTAAATCTATACTCGATGTTAACAAATTTCTCTTCTTCAGAAACAATTTCCGTGCCATTGCCAGTCTACATTTTATATTCTCTCTACTTCGACCATCATCAGTTATTTTACTCCCTAAATAGCAAAACTCCTTTACTACTTTAAGTGTCTCATTTCCTAATCTAATCCCCTCAGCATTACCCGATTTAATTTGACTACATTCCATTATCCTCGTTTTGCTTTTGTTGATGTTCATCTTATATCCTCCTTTCAAGACACTGTCCATTCCGTTCAACTGCTCTTCCAAGTCCTTTGCTGTCTCTGACAGAACTACAATGTCATCAGCGAACCTCAAAGTTTTTACTTCTTCTCCATGAATTTAATTCACTGGATTGTCATCTGTTTCAGTGTCTGGTCTTTTGAAATATGACATATTTCTTGATGACCTGTAGTACTCTACGTCTAATGTTAGAGAAATAGCAGCGTGACATTATTTTCTGAGCACACTTGGCTACTCCATAGTGACCCGCGAATTATGTGTATAGCCGATAACACTGTCTACATGTCCCTGGGGCAAATAAACATACCAGTTATCAGATTGAGGCGTCCGACGATAAAACAAAACTGCATTATGTAACTCATAACGTGTTCTCGAGTCCGTATCATCAGTACTTGTTAATTGTTGTCTTACTTTGTTCCATCGAGTATCTCTCTCTCGAAGTTGACTCATATTTTTACACGTTTTCACATAATAGGGCCAATTATTCCAACCATTACGGATATTTCTTGATGGTGAGCCACGGTACCCTGAATTGCAATTTCTATTATTTCTCTCTTGGAAACCGTTTATTTATTTATTTATTTAGCTTATGGCATATAACACTTCATATAGAAAAGACATAAAAATCATAAAACACAGAAATAAGGAGTAGTCACAGTGTGTAACATATAGTTGTAGATATAAAAGTATTTGAAAATAGTGTATATAACAAACAAAAGTTCACAAACAAACATCCAGATTTGTGACATAGTCTATTGCACTTTCAGTCGCGGTCAGAAACTCATTGGGGTCTCCTGCAAAACGTCTCAGAGGGCAATCTTCCACGATGTGACGAATCGTCTGCCGGTCCGCACCGCAGTCACATCTCGGGGTGGTGATTTTACCCCACCTGTGGAGGCTGTCTGCGCATCTGCCGTTATTTGTCCGAATTCGATTCAGGGTCGTCCACGTTTTCCTTGGCAAATTGAATCCTGGTGGTTGGACATTGATGCATGGCATACTCTGCAGGCTTTGGGGCACAGATTCTCTCCACCGCATTTTCCAGAGGTTGCCATAATCCGGGTTGAAAGGATGCGTATTTTTTGCCTTTTTTAAAGAGGGTTGTCTTGAGCGCAATCTGTTCATCTCCAGGGCAGGAACATCCTTATGGATTGGCAGTTTCTCGTTGTTCAGCACTTTTCCGTACTCGCGTAAGAGAGCGTTCTCTCTGCGCAGGTCCGGTGGGGGAATGTTGCTCAGTATAGGTAGCCAGTGTAAAGGCGTTGGCTTTATTGTTCCTGATATCATCCTCATTGTGTAGTTTAGTTGAGCATCGATCAAGCCTGTGTGTTTACTGTTTAGCCATACCGGTGCGGCATATTCTGCTGTTGTGTAGACAAGTCCCAGAGCCGAAGATCTCAGTACAGCCGCGGAAGAGCCCCACGTGGTCCCACATAGCTTCTGTATAATATTATTTCGAGTCCTGGAGAAATTCACATTTGCTCCTACTTATGCCTTCAATGTTTAGGTGGCAGACTCGGAGGCACGGTCCGAGTGCTCTAGTCAATTCTTCATCGTTCATTTGGTCGGTATCATTCATGATGTGTTTACCAGGAGATCCAGCACAGGATTATCTGGTTGCCTTTAGTGCTAGTTCATTTAGCGTTACCCAGGGTGCGCGTGTAGTATTCTACTACGGACGCGAACTAGCCTTACACCCCTTGGAAACCGTTACTTTGACGATTTCCGAATGTTCGAATACCGTTACATTCCTACAGTGCCGTATGTGGATGCCAACTGCACTGCGTGTTTCCGTACTGACTTCTCCTATTATGGGAGTTGTTGTCGTTGTTCTTGTTGTTAGCATCGTTAGCACGATTATCAATTTCTATAGTTTTCGGTGGACCTGACTGGTTTCTGTTGCTCATTAGAGTTTTGACTACTCTCATAAATGAGGTCAGTCTAATCTACGACCGTGAGAAAGTGTTCTAGGCCATAAGATGGCACAGTTACCAGGTTCTCACGAATGGTATTCGGAAAATGACTCTTTAATATTCTCAAAACATCGACATGTGATATCGGATCAGTACAGTATGTGATCTTCTTCAAGTATCTTTCGAAATACCGACGCAGTCCGCCTTGTTCAAAATGGTTCAAATGGCTCTGAGCACTATGGGACTTAACATCTGAGGTCATCAGTCCCCTAGAACTTAAAACTACTTAAACCTAACTAACCTAAAGGACATCACTCACATCCATGCCCGAGGCAGGAATAGAACCTGCGACCGTAGCGGTCGCGCGGTTCCAGACTGACGCGCCTAGAACCGCTCGGCCACACCGGCCGGCAGTCCGCCTTGTCTAACGTTAAATGGCTGTGGGTTAAAAACTTCCATTCGTAGTCTTTCCTGAATTCCCTGAAACCAGTGTTTCTCCAAATAGGATTGTTCAAACTCTTCATACGTCCGACAATGATCTGCCTTTTCGGTCGCCCAAAAATAACTGAATCTTTTGCATTTGGGACCAATGCGTGGTAAAACATTTCTAAAATCTCTGACAAAGACAACGGCGTGTGTTTCCTTGATTCTTGCGAGAAGACTGGGATCTATGCTATACTAGACCCTAACCAGTGGACACGTTTGTGATTTTTGTACTCAAGTCTGTAAGTGACTTAGTATTCATTCGTATCAATTTCTGTAATTCTGTTCTGTGGTAGATACATGCGTATGATGATTGTCTAGCGTGCATATAGCCTGTGTGTGTGTGTGTGTGTGTGTGTGTGTGTGTGTGTGTGTTTGTCGCATTGTTTCAATACAAATTGTTTGGAAAGAGGCATTTCCTGTTGAGGATTGTGAATTAACCTCATCGACATTTGGTTTAACATTCTTGAGCTCAGTTGTATATTATTTTCGACTGTGACATTGCCATCCTATTGCGATTCATTGTTATTTTAATTATCTGATACATTAGACTCTGATTCAGTTTTTTCGTGATGACTGCCGTTAGCAGTAATTACCTTGTTGACACTCGATTCTATCTTCACTGACAATAAAAGGTACACACTGTAATTGAATTGTTGAAATACAACAGAAACTCAGTAAATGTGGAAAATTTCACTCATGATACACGTTTGTGACAAGATGGCTTCTCATTATTGTCCGTGTTATCTGTATGAAAATCGTTTACTATTTCAGCGATAAACCAACTCTGCCATAAATAGTGTTTATTGGAAAAGGTTTTAAGCAGGTTAAGGATCAGGGTAAACATTCTTTATCCTACCTTTGGTTGAAGTACTCCTTTTCATGTTCTCTGTAGAAAATTTTCTTCAGTTTCCATTATTTTATTATGTTAACACTGGTAACTTTCTCCTTTTCTCATTGCATCCTCATTGTCGAATATTTGAAACAAAGACAGAATACAAAAAGTATTTCAACAATCAATATTACAGTTACATTACTTTTTACTCACAACCCAAAGATTGCGGGATCTGGTCCTGTCACAGTCGCCAGTGCATTATACTCGATTTTTGCTACTGGCTCGATAATGAATTAGAATTTTTGAACTGGAAATGTTTTATGACTTTTAACTGTGAAGTCATACATGGAAGTTAATGAAATGTTTTATTGGCTGCGGAGAGACACCATCAAACATATGTGAAATTGACTTTCTGGGAAATTTAATAGCACATGTTCTTAGTTGTATTTTCTTCTCAGTGGGAAACTACACATCTTCTCTCTGCTGCGATGGTCGTCTTGAATACTGACGCTGTAGAAGTCGCTAATTGGTGACCGTGTCGCCCAATGAAAGAAACTTATATTTAGAATCGGTGAGATGAGTAGTTTGTCAAATAAATAGATAGGCACCGTATTTTACTTGACGTTATTTATATTAACCCAAAAATCGAATGTTATAACGAAACTGTTAGAATAGGAGGAGTGATACAATGTTTATGTCCTCTCTTGGTCAGACACACCAGACTCCTTTCTGTCTGTAGACTTAAAAAAAAGTGTCAGTCACATCTCTTTCATCTAACAGCATCTATGCTGCAGCTCATCACTTCCTGTTTTATCCTACGTGTACCTCTTTGGAAACGTCTAGCAAGTGACATTACAACTTACTTAATAATTTGTTCATTGTCTACTCCATAAAAGCAGCACCTAATATTTATCCTGACTTTTAACATTCTTCATCATTACGCACGAAATTCTCATATCATAAATGTTTACGTCAGATGTTTCTTTAGGCTTTGACTCTTCAAGTAATGGCAACAACCATTGTAAGGAGTATGTTTTCATATGTGAACGGAAGCTGCTATTTATTTTGTCAATGGAATAACTATGCCAAATTGAGACCACAAATGCGTCATACTGATCCACGATTACATGACATGAGGGTGTACAAAGGCAGAAGAAGAAACAAATAATGGAGAACTCCGCATATTCATTAAATGCCTCTGTGAAACATGATATCTTGATGCTGGAGACAAAGTCCAAAGAGAATTTTCTGTGGCCTACTTTTAAGATTTTTCAGTTGCAAAACAGCCAGACACATATCCCTTGTAACGTGTTTATTCTAACATACAAGACTGTTGTTCTGAATAATTATACTGAAGCAATGTCCTTGGGTGCGGAGATGGTCAGACAACAAGCTGTCACCAAGGTCAAAATCACTCACGATACGGACGGCTACCAATATCAACGTTTAGATTATTGATTATCCAAGGAACGCTTCAAATCACATGCGATCACACCAGACGATAAGCCTCCATGTGTCTGTACAATCTCTCGACATGACGCACATGTCACCCACGACAGCTCAAGTTGCTCTCGTCATCTGTCCGTCTCGGTAATGTCCAGTTAGCTTTCAACGACGCTGTGTTATTAATCTCTGTCGCAGAAGTCGGCTGCAATTTCATCTTGTCTCGAAACACTATTGAGAACCGACATTTAAAACTGACTGTAGAACAATTCTACTGCCACCAGCACACATATCGCGTAAGGACAACGAAGACAAGATAAGAGAAATTAGGGCTGATATGAAGAAATGTAGACTGCTGTTTTTCTCTCGCTCTGTTTGCGAGTGGAACAGTAAAAGAAATAACTACTAGTGGTGCTAGATACCCTCCGCCGTGTACCATATGGTGGCTCGCGGAATATGTACGAGATGCAGATGCTTTCAAGGTCCAGAGTTACAGCAGAGACATTTACTTCAAGCGTTATTAACAAAGATGTTTAAACAACTTTTTTAACAAATCTGTCGAATCTCATTCTACCAACATGCGTGAAACATGACATTCAACATTCATTATGTTGATTTTGAAATAAAACTGTTATTCGTTTTATCAAACTGGACAACGGAAGTTATGTCTATGAGCTCGATGTTAAAGAAGTTGGTAATGGCGTAATTAACTGACGATAAGAACATTTCTCACAGACGAGTTCGTATCATGCCATCACATATATTCGCAACTTTCTGCATATGAAGAGAGTCAAAATAAAACAAAGTAAACTGAGACTTGATTTTCAGACTGAAAAATTTTCTCAAAAATAATTATAAAGCTCAGAAAAGAGGATTCCCTATGTATTGAACCGGTTAAGTACTGGAGGAAGGTGAGAGTGTTAACGCTGTTTGGAATAAAAAACTGCAGGCATCTGTATAATCATTGTTGTGTTATTGTAATAGTACTGCTTGGACTATCGCTATGAAATTTCCTGTAACGAGGGAAACACAGGTGATACTGATCATGTCGGGTAAAAACGGAACGGTACCTACCGATTTCTACGGTCGCAGGTTCGAATCCTGCCTCGGGCATGGATGTGTGTGATGTCCTTAGGTTAGTTAGGTTTAACTGGTTCTAAGTCTAGGGGACTGATGATATCAGATGTTATGTCCCATAGTGCTTGGAGCTATTTGAAACATTTTTGAATCTACCGACTTCATCGATGTTACAACAATATTGACCGTGAAAGTGTTACCTAAATTTCAGATATGTTATCGGATTACTCCTTCTACAAATTGCCGCGCGGGGTCTAGTGCACGGGTTCCCCCCCCCCCCTCCCTCCCCCCAGTCGGAGGTTCGAGTCATCCCTCGGGCATGGGTGTATGTGTTGTCCTTAGCATAAGTTAAAGTTAGATTAAGTAGTGTGTAAGCCGAGGGACCGATGTCCTCAGCAGTTTGGTCCCATAGGAACTTACCACCACCTTATACAAATTTAAGTAAACTAATAACTCAATTAACGCTACTATCACAGCCTTATGAAATGAATTTAATATGTGATACTGTTATGGATACAGAAAGGATACAGAATTATGGGCGTTTAGTGTGGTTGGGTACAATAATATAACCACGTTTATGTAAATCGTTGCTATTTTAATATGGGTCGCCAGTTGAAACTGGATATGCTACTTTCGTTAACCATCTGGTAATTTGTTAGTACGAAATAACGGCAAACACTTGTTATAATTTTAATAATAATGAAAATGTATGGCCAGCCGCTGCGGCCGAGCGGTTCTAGGCGCTTCAGTCCGGAAGTGCGTTGCTGCTACGGTCGCAGGTTCGAATCCTACCTCGGGCATAGATGGGTGCGATGTCCTTAGGGTAGTTAGTTTTAAGTAGTTCTAAGTTCTAGGGGACTGATGACCTCAGATGGAAAGTCCCATGGTGCTTAGAGCCATCTGAACCATTAACAACAAGCGCAACAGCAAGATCAGTAGCCGGGCGCGGTGGCCAAGCGGTTCTAGGCGCTTCGTTCCTGAACCGCGCGAATGCCACGGTCGCAGGTTCGAATCCTGCGTCGGGCATGAATGTGTGTGATGTCCTTAGGTTAGTTAGGTTTAAGTAGTTCTAAGTCTAGGGGACTGATGACCTCTGATGTTAAGTCCCACAGGGACTTCCCTCTTGCTTTTCCCTACGTATTCTCACATGATTTTCACCACACCCTACAAATGTATCAATTTTATTTTTCAATGTGACAATGAACAGTAGGTGAAATGCCAATCAGCATTTATAACAAAATTTTATTTACATGGACTTTTTCTTCGTATTCCGTAGATATAATTGCGTAGGCTTCCGCGGCCAGAGTCAGTCGACATAATAGTTATCTAGGTATGGTACCGCATCATAATATATAAAACTACTGCTTCTGGAGAAAAGCAGCAGTAGTTTTATACATTATGACGCAGTACCACACCCAGACTCGGCTGACTCTGGCTGCGGAAGTCTACGCAATTATATTATTTATATATACTTTTTTTGTAAGTATCAATAGGCTGCAGTACTGAAACTGTAAATTATGAGAATGCTTTATGTACTTTGCCAAAGCTTTTAAAAAAGTTAGCTGAGCCTGTTTGACAATTGTCGTTGAGTAGATGATCCCCAAGTTTCTGTCTGTGTTTTTAGAATATAGAATATATAGAATATGTAGAATGTAGGCGTGTCCTTTGTTTAGTGTATAATATTTCAAAGTTGCTTTCTACATTGTTATGTTGGCAAACAGCAACGCATACTTGAAGTACAAAAACAAATAGAATACAGTGGTGTGTATGAAAGTGTGTTGTGAAAAACATAAGAAATGTTTAGTGCTGCAGAACATAAAAAAATTAGACCAAAATTATCAGTGTCTAAAACATTAAAACAACGATGTGCTAGCAGTTGTAAGCCAGAAATAAGCCGAAAAATCACCGCAAGTACAAATCAACCTATTCTTAACGAAGTGTTTTACGATCTAAAAGCAAATCAAAATGTAAATAACTTAATTACAGACCACTGATGATGCTTTTACTCAATAGAGTGAAACGCGTCTGGTGAAAAAATCACTCATTTTTGTAGTTGTAACGACAGAACAAAAATACCCTCAAGAATAATAACTGAATTGTGCACATACCTGTGTTCATACGCAGTCTATTCACATTTTTAAAACAAAACGAAGAAAAGGAAACATATTTATGTACAAAACCGTTTAATCACTAGTTTTTCTCTAATGCTGTAGCCCATCCATATTTACAAAAAAAGCATATTTAACTACTCAATATAATAACTGAGTTTTCCAAATACCGGTATTTTGGTGTAGTCCATTCATATATTTCTTAAAAAACACACATATTTATGAAGAAACCGTTTAATTTTTTATCTCTGTATCCAGTTTAAACAAACGTATCTGCAACATGTACAACACCCTTGAAGAGACAGTATAAATGAATGTACAGTGCAGAGGACATACATCAGGCAACACTATGCAGACATTTTACGACTTCATCATCTCCGTAAGTAAAATTCGCTCTTAGAACTTAATGTTTTTTAACCTCTAAAACGCCTTTCCTAAATAAAATTTTTTTACCATTAGCAAAAGACATAAAATAACCTACACTGCCCTTGGTCCGTTACTGTGAAAAGAAGTCTGAACTCTTCACCAACACCAGCAATGTAAATAAAAAGTTGTCCACCTGAAGATGATGGTGTGAATCGCCGAAACTGGTAGTGGTAAAATAAACAGGTGACTGATGCAGAAAGTATTTTATTTGTATTTATCAACAGTCGCAGCCCTCATAATGCCGATCCTTATGGGTGAAATAATGAAGTCTGTATATTCAAGACTGCTTGAAGAAAATGCCCGTACCATCGAAGATAACTTCTTCTCGCCTTGTCTACTACTGGTGCTGTTCCGTATAGCTGACGAAGAATCTTTGTTTCAATGACAGTAAGTCGTTTATCCACTTCTTTTGTTGCAGGCCAGAATTCATTACAACACAGTGTAATTGAACGGGTTACAGATCGGTGTACTTTCAACTTGAGTCTGCTTGGGATTTTCCAGTCACAGGGTACACAGGTCACAGAAAAGCATTTGAGCCACGTGCCATTCAGGCGGATAGACATTTCTGCACTGAGATTTCCATCAGCAGCAATTGTCGCCAATCGAGTCAGCAATGCAGTTTGGATTCTAACGGATCATTACATCGGATGATGATTTAGGGATGCAAAACCGATAAAATGAGGGAGACTTACTGTGTGTTACCGTCTAGCCATATACGAGTTACGGACACTGCAAATCAAGAGCGACTGATTATGGCTGTATATTGAATCATGTTCGTGAATAGTATAATTTGCATAATACGTCAATAATACTTCATATTTATTTATTTATGCATTTATTTTACCTGGCAAGATTAGGGCCTTCAGGCCCTCTCTTACACCTAACCAGGCATACTCAGATTGAACGAATTAAGTTTCTACAAAACATTAAGGACATATAACGTGTTATACAGTATTAATGTTAAAGAAAAAAATAGAGATTATAACAGTAGTACAATGATAATTATAACAATCAAAAAATAATTATAAAAATCAATAATAATAATAATAATAATAGTAATGACTATGTATATGAAAGTAAACATATTTTTCTTTTATGAATGTCTGTCCAATTGCTAGTTGGGAATTTTCTCGTTATGTTCTTGCAGTTTGTGAGTTATTCACATCGAACAGAGACATAAGACGATACAATGGGGTAAAAGAGATATAGAAGAGGTAGATAGGTTAGAGGAAGAGAAATAGAACGGTAAAATTCGAAGCTATGATGGAGAGGAGAAAGAAAGAGATGAGAGGGGCACAACAATGGTGGCTATACCCGTCCCTAATATGTAAGTTTTGAGTTCCCTCTTGAATGTTGAGTGGTTCTGGATAAGACGCAGATCACAGGGGAGCGCGTTCCATAGTCGTATGGTTGAGATGGAGAATGACACGGAGAAAGAGTTTGTGTTATGTAAAGGTACAGCCAAGATGCTAGACGTATCCGATCTGGTATTGCGATTGTGGAATGATGATGGGTGTTTAATGTGAGAAGATAAGTATTGGGGGCACCAGTGGCTAAGAAATCGATGAAGTAAGCACATCGTGTGGAGATCGCGTGCCTTATGTGGGCGTATCCAACCTAGCTGGGAGTATGAAGGACTGATATGATCATACAACCGTATATTGCACACGTATCTAACGCAAGCATTCATCACTAGCTCAAGGCATCTCGAATTTTCACTATTTGTGCCGTGTTGAACTACATCACAGTAGCAAAGATTAGGCAAAACTAGTGTTTCGACTAACTTTTGTTTAACATGGGTTCGAAACATTTTTCTAAATTTTTGAATTGCATGTAGGGAGGAGAGCGATTTCCGGCAAGCTGTGACTGTTTGTTCTTCCCAGTTTAGGTGTTCATCCAAGATTATTCCAAGGTCTTTTCCGTTTTTGGTATGGTAGTTGGGTACCATTGAGGAGTATTTGAGGGACTGTTTCGCGAACGTACCGGCTGATTAACTTTGGATGAGATATAAGTATGACCTGGGATTTCTTGGGGTTTAGTTTCAGACCTAGGTTCTGTGCCCATCGAGAAACAGAGCAAAGATCTGCATTCATACTCGCTACTGCGTCAGCAATGTTCTTGGGGCTTGCACTTATGTACAGTTGGATGTCGTCGGCATATAGATGGTAGTTGCAGGAGTAAATCACTGAAGAAATATCATTAATGTACAGAGAGAAGAGTAATGGACCAAGGACAGAGCCTTGGGGAACTCCAGAGCGCACGTTTTTCCATGATGACTTTTCCGACCCACAAATGACTTGTTGACTTCTGTTTTTGATGTAGCTGTCGAACCAGTGTATTGCGCTGTTTCATTTTAATTAGTAATATATCAAAGTCAACTGTATCAAAAGCCTTGCTACAGTCAAGCAGTGTTAGGATGGTAGCTTCACGTCTGTCCATAGCATGTTTAATGTCATCAGTTACTTTGATTAATGCAGTTGCTGTACTATGGTGCTTTCGAAAGCCTGACTGATATTTGTCATGGATGTTATGAGTTTTGAGGTAATCCGTCAGCTGTTCATGGACGATGTATTCTAGGGCTTTAGATATTGCAGGCAGTATGCTGATCGGCCTGTAGTCACCTGGCGACTTAGGGTTGTCAGTCTGGGGTATAGGTTGAATTAAACTTTGCTTCCACTCAGTAAGATATGTGCTACTGACAAGAGACAGGATGAAGATGTCTGTGATAGCTGGAATAATAGTGACTACAACGTTCTTAATCATGCCAATAGTCACTCCATCATTTGCTACTGCCTCGGAAGAGATTCTCATAATTGCCTTGTGTACTGTGCCTGTAGTGACATGTTTTAGGAAAAACTCGTCACTCGAGAGACTGATATGTTGGGGCTGGTAATTTGTCGCTGCGTGACAGTATACGGCTGTTGAGAAGAAATCGTTTAATTCTTCTGCAGACGCTTGATAAACAGCGTCAGATCTTCGCTTCCCTATACCGAAACTGCGCAGCTTTTTCCACAGTGCAGCAGATTCTGATATGCCGCATACGACAGAGCGGGCATGTCTGATTTTGGCATTCCTCACGCTTTGCTTGGTTCTGCTTCGGAGTTTCCTATAAGCTTCCTACGCCTCGGAAGTTGGGTTACGCTTGAAGGCCCTATGTGCAGCATCACGTTTATTCATTAACTGGCGTAATGCAGTGGTGAGCCACGGAGCGGGAGCTCTCTTTACCTTGACAGTGCGTTGAGGAGCATGTTTATCATACAGTGCAATAATTTTGCGACATAATTCCCGAATTTTTCCGTCTAAAGTCGGTTCATTGCTTATATCATGCCAAGGGATGTCTGAGCAATCCTTTTGAAGAGCGTCATGGTTAACATTTTTTAGGTTTCTGTAGGTTACGAGGTGAGATTTTTCTTTGGTAGTATGCGTTGAGTAATTTAAGAATATCACGTCATGAGCAGAGAGTCCCGGGGCGGATGTCTGACTGGCGCGAATTATTTTATCTGGTCGCTTTGTTGCTATTATATCTATGAGTGTATGGCTGTGTGGCGTGTGATGAGTTGGGTCCAGCGGTGTTAAACTCATATCCTCATATCATTGGAGTGGAACAGTCTCTTTAGTTTTTCTGCAGAGGGAGATTTTAACTGTAAGTCGATGTTTGTGTCGCCCATAATGATTATGTGTTCATACCGTATCGCCGAGTAACAAAATCATGACTGCATAATGTTACTGTAACCGATTTACTCCTGTAAAATCGGGACATTTGGCGCAGTGGTAAGACACTTGACTCATGTTCGGGTAGACGGCTGTTCGAATCCCCATCCGATCAATCAGATTTAGGTTTACGTGGTATTTATACAGTCTTTAAGGCACATTACGCGACTGTTTCCTTCCCCATCCTTCCTCAATCTGAGTTTGAGCTCCATCTATGACGGCTTTATCATCGACGACACGTTAATTCTATTCTTAGTTTTTAATTTCGTAATTAGTTTGCTTGAGGTCAAGAAATAAAAAGAAAACAAGAGCAAAAGTATAAATATGCGCTGGAAAAGACAGCCATGGAAGCTGTCGAAGTATTGTGAGAGACGTAAAAATTCACTTGGATGCAAACTGAGATATCTGAAGGTCATCAGATTCTCTAGAAAAACATCATTATAATCGTTAGCATTATTGCTATTATTACTACAACAACTACTCTCATTATTTTCTTACTGCATTACGCCGCTCCGGGGACCCCCGCTCTAATTTCAGTTCAATTTTCCTGTTCTTGCCTTTTCTTCCATTATTTATTCACCGTTCCACTGTGTTTCTTTATGCTTTTCGTAGTCCATTTTGTTTTCTTTCCTCCCTCTCTTGGTGACTTCCCATTTTTAAAACTTTCCTCCATGGTATTTATCTTTTCATGACTTCTTAATCTCTTATTCACTGCGACTGTTTAGTGTTTTTCTTACCAAAGATATTTTAAGACCCTTTAGATTAGTCTTTTATCAGTAGTTCTGTAAAAATGTGTAAGAAATGGCTATCTTCTTGGAAGCATTGTTTCTGATAAGTTTTCTTTGTTCTGATATATGTCAAAGCTACTTGTTATTTCAAAACTTCTGAAGCTTCTAGAAAATCTAATGTTTTCCTTGTAATAATTCTGTCTACTCCTAATATTTCAATTACAATTCAGAACTGAGCATATACTGGTATATAGGCATATATGAATTCCAGTTTCATTATTATGTTGTAGAGCTTTGTTTTAAGGTTTTTGCACAATCATTCCTTTTCGTTGTACTTCTTCTTAATTATATCGTAAGCTAGTTCTTTCTTGTGTATCGCTTCCTCTATAGCGGATATTTCTAAACGTTTTTCTTGGATTGCTTCTCCCAAATATTTTAATTCATTTGCTTTTTTTTATTGGACGTCTTTAAATAGCTGTAGCAATTTTTATGATGGTCATAAATTTAGTTTACTCTGCCAGGAATTTTTAAGCATATCATTTTAGCTGTCTTTTCCAGAAGACAGACGTGCTTTGTTACATTTCTCATACTATCAGAAAATGTGGCACAATAAACCGCAAATGCTGGGCCATTTATTGTAGATAAATTTAATTTTCTTCCCAGCTTGAGTGTTAATATTTCCCGTTCCTTAAGTTTTTATTACAAATTCTCACGTGCTTTTCAAGGATGAAACTTACACGAAGTCGGCGTAAGTCATCGCCTAGCAAGACACTTGTATTTATTTTGAAACATAGGGAAACTTCACCAAAATGTGTTGCTTTTGAGACTGTGTCTGTAACTGTTACACAGATTAAATTTTCCAATTCAGGTTTAACTCCAAATTCGTGAATGACATTATGCAGAGCCTCCCTATCAACAAAATTAAAAGCTTTTTTCAATTCATTAAATGTTAACACTGTGTCTGTGGATCTCATAAATCTGTGACGAACTGTGGATTTCGGTTTGAAAATCTATTACTTGATTATTATTAATATTACTATTTCCATCTTTCGTATTAGACAGTATTTTTGGCAGTTTGAATGTGTGTGAAGAGAGCTGCTAAAAGAACGTCTGGTTTGTTGTAAGAGCAGACATAAAAACCATAATTGAAGCGGATAAATCATTTGTGTTAACACGTAAATAAAATGAAGCAGAAATTTCACATTCGCCTTCACCTCCAGGATCAACACGATGAAAGTGGCATATTAGTTGAGTACGTGCGTTTACAATAAGCAGTGCGCTAGGTTTAAGTCCAGACTGAGACACTATACAGAATGTCCGTAAAAGAATCTCCAAACATGTGCACCTTTAGATATACGGCATGCATCCAGCCTTAAATCAGTTCTTCCCACACTTAAGTAAATATGCCCAGAGTAATGGAAGAATTATCCTCTTCAATTCTGTTCTCAACTCCGGGAAATCAGGAGGCAGTTGCAGAAGGTAGACACGAACTTTTACAGAGCCTCAGAGGAGAAAATGGCGCAACGTGAGGCCAGTTAAACGTGGAGGCCAGCGGAAAAGAGTTGTATTGTATTCGCCACTACCACAAGCCCAATGAACAGGGCTTCGCTGTTCAGCCGAACTCGTACAATCAGATGCTAATGGGAATAGATTCCACCTAGTTGACAAATAATGTCGTCAGGTTCACCTTCCAATTGGAGAAAGACTAATTCTTGCAACATAACCAGATAAGCAACTCCTGTCATGGCAGCTTTAGCGAAAATGAAGGTCTGTACACTGAAGTCGGGACACAATGCTGAAAGCATTTAATTTTGGGGAATATCATTTATATTGCGTAAGTTGATTAGGATGTTCTTAACCAGGTACTAACATTATAGATAATTACCTTTCCACTTAGTTGAAAAGTAGCCTTATCACTGAACATCACACGATCAAGAAAAGTCTCCTTGCCGCTGAAACTTCACTTGCAAAAGTATAAGCTTAAAACGTTAATCACAGCCATCTGACTTCAAACTATGCAGCTCCTGGGGCTGGTATGGATGCACGTGTAAATGTTTTCTTAAAACCTTCCACACGTCGTCTTTACCGTCTGGAGTTCAAGACGTACTGTCCGAACAGACTTCTTACGACTATGAAAGTAAGATGGCTCGACACAAACAACGTCCACTTGAAACACGTTTGGTCGTCGCGTCTTTTCCGTTTACACACACAGCCGGTCGTTTCGAATTGACTATACCACCAGCGCGTGTTTTTGTCACATGAGGGGTCTCGCAAACAGACTTAAAACAAAGTGGCCGGCCGGAGTGGCCGTGCGGTTCTAGGCGCTACATTCTGGAACCGAGCGACCGCTGCGGTCGCAGGTTCGAATCCTGCCTCGGGCATGGATGTGTGTGATGTCCTTAGGTTAGTTAGGTTTAATTATTTCTAAGTTCTAGGTGACTGATGACCTCAGAAGTTAAGTCGCATAGTGCCCAGAGCCATTTGAACCATTCGAAAACAAAGTGAACGTTGAAAATTTATACCTGGCACATTCTTTTATGGACAACCTGCATTATGCAGTCATTCAGCCAGGGTCTCTGTTCCCAGCAGAATACCTCGCGGTTACTTGGAAAAGTCTAAACGAGGAATTAGAAGTTAAGGACAAAGAAACTCTTCTGGAAGGTATGATACAAGAAGACGGTGAGCGTAAAAGAGGGCGTAACAACGAACTGCACGTGAAGCCTACGTGGTTCAGTCAGTACACTGAGCAAGCAAAAAGAAAAGGAAAATTTGGAAATAGAATTGAACTTCAGGGAAAAGAAAGAAGAAGATATACTTCAGGATTTTCCAATGACGTTGTAATTGTTAGAGGTGGGAAATGACTTGGAAGAATCAGTTGAACAGAACGGATAGTGTCCCAAGGTTGGTTGTAAAAAAAAAAAAAAAAAAAAAAAAAACGGTAACGGTTATGCAGTCGTTTGAAATCAGGAACTTCTGTGGAAATTCGATTACGAAATTGTTTGGGTAGCAAATTGCTAAAGATGGCGAAGTATGGCGGGAGGATATAAAATGCTGATTGGTGTTGTTAGAAAAGTTTTTATGGAGATGGGAAATATTTTAAAATTTAATGTATTTGTAAATGAATTAGAAGTTTTATTTAAGTATTTACCGTGAGTTTAGCGTTGTAGAAAAATGAAGCTAGGGCGGTAGACAGCAGAGTTGGGAAGAGTATACAAGCATTGAAATGGGGTGCTAAGAAAGAATGCTGACGATCAGATGGGCAGACCAGACAGTTATTGAGGAGGTACTGAAATGAATCGGGAGTAAAGACTGAAGAAGAACTTCAATAAACGACGGGAGCGGTTGATAAGACACACCATGAGGCAGCAGTTAATGGCGAATTAGGTGATGGACGGAAATGGGGAAAGGGGAGGGTGCCTGCAGACGAAAACCAAGATTTGACTGCAATAGCTAGGCTCAAATGGATGTAGGCTGTAACAGTTTAGCAGAGATGATGATATTTGCACACAATAGTCTAGCGTAGAGAGTTGTGTGGACCAGTCTTCCGACTGAAGACAACATCATGATACGAAGGGGCCGCAGTAGACTGACAAACCGGATGTCTGCTTATTTTAGTGATGAAATGCCACTGCTTCCCTGAGATTGAACAGGCACTTGAAAAAATAGAGGTAACGAGTGAAGACATCCTGAAATGTGCCGTTTTCAAGAAGGAACTTGAAACACTTCAGCGTTTCGAAGAAAAAGGCATCGTTGAAAACTGACAGAGCATGACTTGAAGAAAGAACGTTGACTCACAAAAAAAAGTTACTTCACTACTGCTTGTAAGTTAAAAGTCTTGGAAATACACGGTTGAAATAACATGGTCCACAGTTGGCAGGAAGGAAAGTTTAAGGAAACATTTTACATTCCACAATAAGTGTTGTACTTGATTGTCCAGTTCCAGTTACTTAAAACATATTGTGTTGTGTGTCTAGAGAGTAGAGGAAAAGCCGCGTGAGATTAGCCGAGCGGTCTAGGGCGCTGCAGTCATGGACTGTGAGGGTGGTCCCGGCAGAGGTTCGAGTCCTCCCTCGGGCATGGATAAATTAGGTTAAGTATGTGTAAGATTAGGGACTGATGACCTTAGCAGTTAAGGGGAGCCGGAGGTGGTCAAATCCAAAAAATTACGATTTTTTTTTTGCTACCGAAAATTAATTGGAACAATCCTCTTTAACGTAAACTTTGAATTATTGTTCTACTCGCCCTAGAAGTGAAGTTATTACCATTTTCCCCCACGGCTGCAGAGGAAATGGGCGGCCGCTGAATGCATCTAACACCCTCTCGTGACTTCCTGGCGAACTGCTTGGTATTTTCTCGGCCTGTTACGCATACACCGCCTTATGGTACGCATACAGCGAGTGTGCAAGGGTTGGCTACATTGTTTTCTGTGACAAATATTACCCGTATTTCTTTACAGCTTACTCCTATTTTCCTCAGAATTTCGAACATCTTGCTCCATTTAATATTGTCGTACACTTTTGTTCTCGTTACGATGCCACGTTTTAGTAACTGTGTATATAAGAAGAGGAAGAACGTAGGGAGACTCGCACACGCATAGTGAACATTCGCGCGCTGGAGATCATCGCCTTCTGTGTCTCGTGTGTGTGACGTCGTTTAGTGTTTTTTTGTCCGCCGTCCCACTACTACGTTCACTTGTGCCGTCGGATTCGTCAGTGTCCTGTGCGCCGTGCCAACGTGTTTTCAGTGTTGTTATCGTCACGTGTGAACGACTCTGTGTTTTTTTGTGTCTCTGTGACCTCTCTCTTTTGCCCGTCATTTTGTTCATTGTCATTCACCATTTTTTATACTCTTGTAAAACGCTATGGCTGAAGAGCGGCGTAGTGTGCCGCTGCCAGCCTACCTGATTTGTACAGGTTTTAAAATGACAATAAAAAAAAAAATAAAAAAAATAAAATAAAAAAAATTTGATTTGGAAAGTGATTCCTAAAAGGGTGTTTGTAAGCATAATAACACTGCACTTTGGCATTTATGATGCAATAGCAACCTACAACCAAGGGAACAGTGTGAAGTGTGGAGTTCTGAAGGCATTAGGATTTACAGCTGGGGTGAACACTGTACGAGCACTAAGAAATATTGACAGAGAAAGGGTATGAGGAGCAGAAAGAAGAGATAGGCATATGAAGTATGATGGAACAACAGGCCAGAAAAGAAGACAGAAGAGGAAGCTTTTGGAGGATGAAGAAGAAGGCCCTGATAATCCATCCTATAGTGCAGGAATGTATTGAGAAACTTTGATAGCCATTTCCCGTAAATTAGAATTTTTCGAATATAAGGAACATTTTCTCAAAATCCACTCAAGCTAGAGAGATGAAATTTTTATACAGCACTCCTAGTGGCCAAACTTACATTGTAACACAGCCATTTGGCAATATGTTCAGTAGTTTCATTTCAGTTTAATTATAAAGCAATTATTTGTGAAAAAATTGGGTCATTAATAAAAAAAATAATTGGAAGGAAACTAGAAAAGATACTCCAAAATCCCTCTGTCATAACTGCAATACTAAACCACTCTATATATAAAAAAATTCAAATTTTTCTATTTGGTAGTTTATTCATAAATGTTCCTCAAACTTAGTGATTTTAACATGGGCAGCATAGGCACCTCCGGCTCCCCTTAAGTCCAGTAAGAAAAAAAAAAAAAAGCAGAGGAAAAGCAAAATGGTTCACCAACATAAGAACCACTCCTAACGGCAAATAATGTGTTTTTGTTGATTGACATCGTTAAAATATACGGATCAAAAAGACGTTGCAGTCAGCTGTCACCTTGGTTATTGTAGCTTCCTGCTTCAGAACCACCATCAGTGAACCACTTTCGCTGAAGCCACCTCCACAGTGAACATAAGCGTATTTCGATTATTGCTATTGACAACGCCTTTTCTTTCCCAACGTTGGAAGTGTGAAATGACTTTATGTCACCTTGTGCAGCTGCGGCTTTGCAGAGAAAGAGATTGTCTTCCCAAGTGTGTTCTCAGGGTTTCCAAGATAAGCCCTTACTCGTGGCCACAGTAGGGCTCTTAATAGATCCCTCAGTTGCGAAACGCAGCGTAAACGGGCGAACCTCCAGCCTTCAGCAGACTTGCAATCTCTTGGTGCGCAGAATGTAAAAGGGCGAAGTTGATAGCGTAGCTCTTAAAACGGCCAGCAACAGTCGTTGTCAGCCTCATATTCTGACTGACCACCGAAACATGTTACTCTTGCAACATTTCCAGGAACTGTTTGACGTACTTAATGGACTTTTTCAGCGCTGAAACGAAATTAATCTAAAGCCCGAGATTAGTTTACTGCATTACTCAAACGCAGGAATGAACTTTCTACAGAGAAAGTCCACATCTCGAGATGAAATACCCATTCTGAAATTACCAGATAGAAAGAACATATATTTTACTGCAACTTTAAAAACAAATAGTTGAATAAGTAACTCTTCCGTTGCCTGTCTGTGCGTTAATGACAGTTGAAAATAATGAAAACAAAGCTATTATTTTATCGTTTTCCCACAGCATAACGCTTCTACGTTTTCTTAAAGAAGAGTACGGAAAGAATTTACGATGCATGAACGGTGTGATATTACAGATTAATGTTCTTTGTGCCATTTTTGTTACCTATAGGGGAATGTGTGAACCAGTAGCTTACACAATTCCGTTCTTATGGTGGCATACTAAATCGCACTGTTGAACATTTTCATTTCGATTACTAACGTGCGCACAACGGGCACTGAAAGATGTTAGTATTAATGCTGCAACAGATAAACTACGTTCGTAACACTTCATTTCCTGCAGAGTGCAGCAATGAAAGGAGAATTAGTACGTTACCAATGTAAGAATAACGTCGAGAAAGTACAGAAATATACGAAAGATAGGTCACGGATTAAAATACAGTCGAAGAGCAGTTTACTAGAGACCAAGCTCTAGTTCATGTCCATACTGCAGCATTTATATCCGTAATAACAAAATATATTCAGAGAAGTAATAAAATTTGTGCTATCAACCACTTTGTGATGACCATCTCCGAGCTGTACTCCAAGTCGTCTCCAGGTGAAATTCTTACCCGAAACTATAACGTAAATGTAAAAGGAAGAGAATGATTTTGCCTTAAGCTGGTTCAAATGGCTCTGAGCACTATGGAACTTAACTTTTGAGGTCATCAGTCCACTAGAACTTAGAATTACTTAAACATAACTAACGTAAGGACATCACACACACCCATGCCCGAGGCAGGATTCAAACCTGCGACCATAGCGGTCGCGCGGTTCCGGACTGTAGCGCCGAGAACCGCTCGGCCTCTCCGGCCTTGCCTTAAGCCCTGTTAGGAACTTTTTTGTGCACCTGACCGGATTCTATGTTGATCTTGAAATTCCTCTTACAAATAAAAGAATAACCTAACAGGGTCTGTAGGAGGTAAGTCGTTAATTCGTCGTTGTTTAATCACAGATATTTATTATAGCGTAAAGACAGCCCTGTTAAATAAATAAAAAACTTAAAGCTAGTAAAAAATACCGAAATTTTATGCATAACATAGTTTTAGCAAAGCTACGTGCTCTATCTATTACGTTATTCAAGAATACTACGGAAAAGGGCCGTGGTCTCCTTCCTTGAGCAATTTGTTCTAATTTTACCAGATCTCCATGCATACTGCAAATTGCGTTAGAGCAAATGTAATGCATTAGACTTTGTTAGGAGGACCTTCAGTGTCAAAACCTTATATATTAAATTTCTGGACAGTCCTGAAAGTAATAATAGCTTTCTTTTCGATCTGTTTCGTCTATAAATTAGCTACATCATAACTAGGCAATCAAAGAATGATCCCACAAGTAAATCTCACTTAACAATAATTTCGACAGTGAAAAGCAGAAAATGAAAGATAAAATGAATATCGCTGGCAGTCCCAAACGTCTGCTGAGTTATCTCCTGCTTTCCTATAATTCGTATACAGTGAGAATTTAAGCAGTAGTAACACTGCAAGGGCCATTAACTGTGAAGTTTTTCATCCTTGTAAGTCAATAGCTTTGACAAAAGGTACATGTAGAGAATTATTCTACTCCGTTAACTGATAAAACAGATTACGGTAAACCGAGCGAGGTGGCGCAGAGGTTAGCACACTGGACTCGCATTCGGGAGGACGACGGTTCAATCCCGTCTCCGGCCATCCTGATTTAGGTTTTCCGTGATTTCCCTAAATCGTTTCAGGCAAATGCCGGGATGGTTCCTTTGAAAGGGCACGGCCGATTTCCTTCCCAATCCTTCCCTAACCCGAGCTTGCGCTCCGTCTCTAATGACCTCGTTGTCGACGGGACGTTAAACACTAACCACCACCACCAGATTACGGTAACTTCTAGGTAACTGCAAATACTGACATGGGCTGCTTAGCAAGATTTATTTAAAATTTATCATCGGGGATCAATATCGTAGCGTATGCCCATCTTCAGCAGACAAGTCAGACTTTAAACTTATTCGTAGCCACATGCCTAAGTGGCTTGGTCAAAAGTTCTGTAAAGTTTCTTGAAAGGGGATACTTACGTGGTGTAATGTGTGTTTCGATACATGCAGCGCCTATAGGAGCATTTCTTGGCACTGTAGTAAGCTTGTCTGAAGTTTCGTTATTATACAAAAAAGCGAGACACATAAAATGTTTGAAAAGATTCTCAACAGTGAAATAATATGTAGCATGGATGTGTCTACCTAGACATACAAAACCCGATCAGCTATACAGGGTGAAACGAAATTCACGCACTCGGGCTTCGCAGCGTGACTTTTCTCATGGCAGTGATAAAAAAATGTGTGTCTCAAAACTTCGTCCGGCGAGTACATCCTGCAGAAAAAGGACGTTAAAGAGTGGCAGTCTGGCGACACTGTATGAATGGTAACTACCTCTGTCAGCACATATTACGTGTGGTGTACAGTTGGTGCAGTGGATAGTGTCTTGGGTTAGTATGCGAGAGGTCGATGCTTTGATCTTGTGTTAAGGTATCTCTTTTTTTATTTGGTTAATGTAGTCCCGGTGGTACGGTTGTGGCAGCTTAATCATCAACAGTGATCGCAGCGGGTTCTCTAGACAACATTTGCACTTACACACTACAATCATAGAAATGGAAGATTGGTCAGCTCTGAAAGAAGCCCTTTCCCCGTCGTGGGCGAGAATCAATTCGTACCATTTCATCTACTAGATGCGAAACCTGTTTTCTTTGTACCCTCCTCCAATGGTCCCACAGATTAGTACCAACTGTTATTCTTGCCTCTTTCGGGGCATTTACCGGCCGCGGTGGTCTCGCGGTTCTAGGCGCGCAGTCAGGAACCGTGCGACTGCTACGGTCGCAGGTTCGAGTCCTGCCTCGGGCATGGATGTGTGTGATGTCCTTAGTTTAGTTAGGTTTAAGTAGTTCTAAGTTCTAGGGGACTGATGACCACAGCAGTTAAGTCCCATAGTGCTCGGAGCCATTTGAACCATTTGAATCAGGGCATTTACATTTCGTTGGCGCCTTACATTACCAGTAGGACTAGCAACGTGCTTTGCGAATAATGTCCAAACTCGGTTACTTTTTGTTTGTGTTATCACCATGGTCCCAACAACTATGCCTTTCAACACTGAGTCTGGTAACTGCATGCTGTTTTGTATGTGTCTCAGTGCATTATTATTTAATTATTATTATTATTATTCTGTCGACGGGATTGTGGAAACATCACGTCTATTACCGTTAGGGAAACAGTGTAATTATAAACCGAACATTTCACAAGTAGCGGTGTCAGGATGAACCATGCAGGACACTGTCTGTCAGAGGGGTAATGCGCGTTAGGTGGAACAGTGCACAGGACTGACTGCGTGCTTATACTGTGTGCGCCGTCCACCATACGGGGACCAGTTGCTAGTTGAGTAGCGCGCCCGTGACAGACTCCATGTATATTTGTACAAATATCGTAATTTGTTCGTGTGTTATTCTAGAACAATGTGGATGACGTATGTTATACACAAGAGCTGAATATGTGGATATGCCTCTGCCGGCCGCTGGTGGCCGAGCGGTTCTGGCGCTACAGTCTGGAACCGCGCGACCGCTACGGTCGCAGGTTCGAATCGTGCGTCAGGCATGGATGTGTGTGTTGTCCTTAGGTTAGTTAGGTTTAAGTAGTTCTAAGTTCTAGGGGACTTATGACCTCCGCAGTTGAGTCCCATAGTGCTCAGAGCCATTTGAACCATTTTTTTTTTTTTTTTTGTGGATATGCCTCTGGTCGGTGGCGAATTTGATAAACGGGTTGGTGTTGCGAATATGTCCTAAACATAGTAGTCGGCTTCATCCAGATATAAGCGTGTTTCGTCGTCTGGAGCCGTGCCTTTGGGAGACAGATTCTCTCCTTCCACAATCGCATGACAGAGGTCGTCCACTGAGGTCGTCTACTGAGGAAGCGATTCCGGAGGTCATACACCAAGAACCTCAGCGAAGTACACGTAGCGTTGGAAGGCAGCTGCGTGTATCGCAACGCACGGTCGTTAATGTGCTGCGCGAGCATGGGCTGCTCCACTATCATTATGCTTTCACGCAACACCTGCATCCTGCAGATCGCCACCAGAGGATGCAATTCTGTAAATGGTTCCAACAACAACAAGAAGCCAATGATGATTTCGTGAACACCATAATATGTTCAGATGATGCAGCATTCACTCATGAGGGTGTCTTCAATATGCACAGTGCCCACCACTGGTGTCAGGTTAATCCGCACATCACCCACTACGGTGGATATCAAGTTTGCTTTGGTATCAACGTCCGGGCCAGAATACTGGACGATAGGTGTTTGGGCCCCTACATATTGCCTGACCGGTTCGCTGCACAAAGGTATCATGCATTCCTCTCAAACTATCTGCCTCATGCGCTGGAAGATGTTCCACTATATGTTCGGCAGAGGATATGGTTCCAACATGATTGTACACCTCCACACTCTGGAATTAATGTGCAACAGTATTTGGACAGAACATTCCCAGGGAAATGACTCGGAAGTGGAGGTCCAGATGCATGGCTACCACGTTCACCTGACCTAAATCCCCTGGATTTCTTTCTATGGGGACACCTGAAGAAGCACGTGTGCTCTACTCTGCCGACAAATGTGGAAGAATTGGCAGCGCGTGTTCATGCTACGAAGGGTCCAGAGCTGGATGGTCTGGCAGGTTGCGCAATGTTTGGACGTGCAGGGAGGTCGCTTTGAGCATCTGTTGTTCTGAGGGCAACTTATTCTATTGTGAAGGTCTTGCGGTCATTAATTTGGTTATTACTATTGTTTTTGTGCGACATCCGGGCGCTCATATTACATGTAGTATAAATGACAAGCAGATGTTGTGTTCTTATACTGAGCTATCGTCTGTAGCATCTCGAAACTGATATTGTTTTTGTAGTTATTCTGTCCTATGACAGGTCATTTGTATCAACTGTATATTTCTTATTTGTCTAACCACGTATTTGTTACGTTCAGCGTTACAAAATGTTGTTAATTTAAGATACATGTGACCTAAGAAATGGTGTATATTACAGTATGAAATGTCAGAATGAAATAAGCAAATAAAAAAAATGCGCCCAAACCCAAGATCGAATCTTCGAACTCCTGCATGCTAATCCAGAACTCTATCCACTGCACCAACAGTACAGTACGAATAATGTGTGCTAACAGAGGTAGTTACCGATACATTGTTGCCAGATTGCCACTCTTTAACGTCCTTTTTCTGCCGGATGTACTCGTCATACGAAATTTTGTGACAGACATTTTTTTTATCACTGGAATGTGAGGAGTCACGCTGCGAAGCCCGAATGCGCAAATTTCACTTCACCCTGTATAGAGTCTCATATTTACGATTAATTGTTCATTACCAATATAAACAAGCAGTAGAACAGAGTGCGTCATGTGAGGTGAGTAAGGCAGAGATGAAAGGACCAAACTATGAATGATTGCCTCTGTGATTGGGGGCTCACTAAGACTGATTGCCATTTGAAGGACCCGGGTTCGTCTCCCGGTACGGCCAGCGAGAACTGAAGCTAAGTGAGCCCACCCTCAAGAGGGCAACTGAGGAGTTAAACTTGATAACTCGATTTGTACATACACTCCTGGAAATTGAAATAAGAACACCGTGAATTCATTGTCCCAGGAAGGGGAAACTTTATTGACACATTCCTGGGGTCAGATACATCACATGATCACACTGACAGAACCACAGGCACATAGACACAGGCAACAGAGCATGCACAATGTCGGCACTAGTACAGTGTATATCCACCTTTCGCAGCAATGCAGGCTGCTATTCTCCCATGGAGACGATCGTAGAGATGCTGGATGTAGTCCCGTGGAACGGCTTGCCATGCCATTTCCACCTGGCGCCTCAGTTGGACCAGCGTTCGTACTGGACGTGCAGACCGCGTGAGACGACTCTTCATCCAGTCCCAAACATGCTCAATGGGGGACAGATCCGGAGATCTTGCTGGCCAGGGTAGTTGAATTACACCTTCTAGAGCACGTTGGGTGGCACGGGATACATGCGGACGTGCATTGTCTTGTTGGAACAGCAAGTTCCCTTGCCGGTCTAGGAATGGTAGAACGATGGGTTCGATGACGGTTTGGATGTACCGTGCACTATTCAGTGTCCCCTCGACGATCACCAGTGGTGTACGGCCAGTGTAGGAGATCGCTCCCCACACCATGATGCCGGGTGTTGGCCCTGTGTGCCTCGGTCGTATGCAGTCCTGATTGTGGCGCTCACCTGCACGGCGCAAAACACGCATACGACCATCATTGGCACCAAGGCAGAAGCGACTCTCATCGCTGAAGACGACACGTCTCCATTCGTCCCTCCATTCACGCCTGTCGCGACACCACTGGAGGCGGGCTGCACGATGTTGGGGCGTGAGCGGAAGACGGCCTAACGGTGTGCGGGACCGTAGCCCAGCTTCATGGAGACGGTTTCGAATGGTCCTCGCCGATACTCCAGGAGCAACAGTGTCCCAAATTTGCTGGGAAGTGGCGGTGCGGTCCCCTACGGCACTGCGTAGGATCCTACGGTCTTGGTGTGCATCCGTGCGTCGCTGCGGTCCGGTCCCAGGTCGACGGGCACGTGCACCTTCCGCCGACCACTGGCGACAACATCGATGTACTGTGGAGACCTCACGCCCCACGTGTTGAGCAATTCGGCGGTACGTCCACCCGGCCTCCCGCATGCCCACTATACGCCATCGCTCAAAGTCCGTTAACTGCACATACGGTTCACGTCCACGCTGTCGCGGCATGCTACCAGTGTTAAAGACTCCGATGGAGCTCCGTATGCCACGGCAAACTGGCTGACACTGACGGCGGCGGTGCACAAATGCTGCGCAGCTAGCGCCATTCGACGGCCAACACCGCGGTTCCTGGTGTGTCCGCTGTGCCGTGCGTGTGATCATTGCTTGTACAGCCCTCTCGCAGTGTCCGGAGCAAGTATGGTGGGCCTGACACACCGGTGTCAATGTGTTCTTTTTTTCCATTTCCAGGAGTGTATTTCCAAATCTTTATTTCGCTCTTCTATAAAATTTACGTCTTGCAGCTTAGACCGGAATCATTTTGGCTTCTACATATATATTTCAAGTATATGGGAGATCGGTTTATTCAGGTTATAGACAGACACGAGGACCATGGCCGCGGAGCCGTGGCCACATTGGAAGCATTACATTGCTGCTTGCGGCTGACATCGACTTCGTATGCCATTGTCAGTGATACACTGTCAGCCCGACAATTCGAAAACACTTTAACGGTAGCTAGACGTTATACCGTCTCGTACACAGGATTATTGAATGAAGCGGCTAATTTGTTTGCCTTTGCTTGGGTGAAATAATTTAGCAGGATTACCGCCAGTAAGTTGTTTATCATGCATCCCAAGTAGGTGTCGCATCAGGGATCGTAAGTTTCGATGACGTTCCAAATACAGATTACGGGTATAAACTACTGGCAGACATGACTGAAGGCTGGCATCGGGAATGAGGGCAGGCAGTTGGAAATAAAAACAATAACTATACATCCGAAGGATCCTCAGACCACAAATACACATCCACACCCAGTCTCTACACGTCTGATATTTTTAATGGCCAGAGAAAAATTTAATCATGGCCGTTATGGCAAATAACTACACAGGTTGCACTCAGTGGAGGCTAGCTTCTATTCTTTCGGAAAAGAGAAAGTCGAGGACCATCTTTTGTTTGGGGCGTCCCAGACGACGTGAAATTACAAGAGGCCTCTTCCATTAACTTGCGAAACTTGGTCATCTGCTGCCATTCTTTCTGCTGCCATTATAGGAAACAGAATACAGCTTTCAACTCGCTCTTCACAATCAGATGGCAACAGTCATTGGATACCTCCTAATATCATGTGGGACCTCCTTTTGCCCGGCATTGTGCAGCAAGTCGACGTGCAATGGACTCAAAAAGCTGTTGGAAGCCCCGTGCAGAAATATGGAACCATGCTACCTATATAGACATAATGACCTTTCCAGACTCTGAGAAGCTCATCTGCAGAAACCAGCACGGTTTTAGGAAACAGCGGTCATGCGAGACACAGCTGGCCCTCTTCTTGCATGATATACAACAGGCTCTAGATACCACCTCCCAGGTTGATGCCGTATTTCTCGACTTTCTAAAGGCGTTCGACTCAGTTCCGCACTGTCGCTTGCTCCAAAAAGTGCGGGCTTACGGTCTATCAGATGACTTATGCGGTTGGATAGAAAGTTTGCTAATAGTCAGAGACCAATATGTCGTCCTGAATGGGGTGGGTTCAACAGAAACAAGCGTAACTTCATGTGTGCCCCAGGGCAGCATAATAGGTCCACTGCTTTTTACCAATTACATAAACGATCTGGTTGATTCTATTGACAAGGGCATTGCCGATGACGCTGTAGTCTACAGGAAAGTAGTATCACACAAAATTTATGAACAAACCAATGATGATCTGCAAAAAATAAATGCGTGGTGTAATGACTGGCAGTTATCTCTCAATATTAGTAAGTGTAACCTATTGCGTATAACAAGGCGAAAATCCCAATTAATGTACGAGTTCAAAATAAATGCAGAGTCTTTGGAAGCGGTAACATCCGTCAAGTATATGGGTGTGACTATTCGAACTGATCTCAAATGGAATGATCAGATTACACAAGTAACGGCCAAGGCGAACTCTAGATAACGGTTTATTGATAGAAACCTGAAGCGATGCAGTCCTTCAACAAAGGAAATAGCTTACAATATGTTAGTTCGTCCAGTCTTAGAGTATTGATTGTCTGTATAGGACCCTTACCAGTTGGGTTTGATTCAAGAGATTGAGAAGGTCCAAAGAAGAGAGGAAAGATTCGTGACTGGTACATTTAGCCATCGTGATACAGTTACGAATCTCATAGAAAGTTTGAAATGGGACACACTTGCAGACAGACGACATGGTAAACGGAACGGGCTGCTCACTAAATTCCAAAATCGGATCTTTGCCGAGGATGTAGAGCATATATTATTACCACCAACTTTGAAGTCGCGCAATGATCACCAGTCAAAGACAAAGGAAATAAGAGCTCGTACTGAGGTGTTCAGACGGTAGTTTTTCCCTCAGGCAATCCGCGAGTGGAACCGAGAGGGGGGGGGGGATACGACTTTAGGGCGAACTGTGCCCTCCGCCACATACCGCTTGGTGGCTAGCGGAGTATAGATGTAGATGTGGATATAGCCGTCCGCCGTCCACGACTGCGAAAGTGTTGCCGGTACATGATCTTGTGCACGAACTCACGTCTCGATTATGCCCCGTAAATGTTCGGTAGAATTCGTATCGGACGATTTGGGTGTCCAAATCATTCGCTCGAATTGTCCAGAATGTTCTTCAACCCAGTCGCGAACAACTGTGTTCCAGTGAAGTGACGTCGTTGTTTGGGAATATGAAGTCCACGAATGGCTGCCATTTGCCTCAAAGTATGCGAACATAACCATTATCAGTCAATGATCGACTCAGTTAGAGCAGAGAACCCAGCCCATTCCATGTAAACATAGCCCACATCATTATGGAGTCACCGCCGGCCTGCATAGCGCTTGGTTGACAACTTGGACTTCGTAGCGTCTGTGCCTACCACCACTTACTAACTGAAATCGGGAATCACCTGACAAGGCCACAAGCAGTTTTACGTTAGTTTAGGGTCCGATCGATATGGTCATGAGCTCAGGTGAGTCGCAGCAGGCGAAGCTGTTCTGTTGTCAAAAGCAATCGCGTCGATCGTCTGCTGCCATAGCTCATTAACGCAATATTTAGCCGCACTGTCCTAACGGATGCGTCGTCGTACGTCTCACATTGATTTCTACTGTTATTTCACGCACCGTTGTTTTCTTCCTTTGCACTGACAACTCTACAAAAACGCCACTGAGTTGTCCGTGGTGAGAGGTAATGCATGAAATTTGGTATTCTTCGCACACTGTAGACTCAGTGGAGCTCGAAATATTGAATTCCCTAACGATTTTCGTAATGGAATGTCCCATGCGTCTAGCTCCAACTACCATTCCGCGTTCAAAGCCTGTTAGTACCTGTCGTGCGACCATAATCACGTCGGACACCTTTTCACGTGACTCACCTGAGCACAAATGACATCTCTGACAATGCACTGCCCTTTTATACCTTGCGTACGCGATACTACCGCCATATATGTGTGTATATGTCTCTATCCCATGGCCTTTGGTACCTCAGTGTATATCAACAGGGTCGTCCATTGATCGTGACCGGGCCAAATATCTCACGAAATAAGCGTCAAACAAAAAAACTACAAAGAACGAAACTTGTCTAGCTTGAAGGGGGAAAACAGATTGTGCTATGGTTGGCCCTCTAGATGGCGCTGCCATAGGTCAAACGGATATCAACTGCGTTTTTTTTAAAAATAGGAACCCCCATGTTTATTACATATTCGTGTAGTACGTAAAGAAATATGAATGTTTTAGTTGTACTACTTTTTTCGCTTTGTCACAGACGGAGTTGTAATAGTCACAAACATATGGCTCACAACATTAGACGAGCAGTTGGTAACAGCTAGGTTTTTTAAATTAAAATACAGAACGTAGGTATGTTTGAACATTTTATTTCGGTTGTTCCAATGTGATACATGTACCTTTGTGAACTTATTATTTCTGGGAACGCATGCTGTTACAGCGTGATTATCTGTAAATACCACATTAATGCAATAAATGCTCAAAATTGTGTCCGTCAACCTCAATGCATTTGGCAATACGTGTAACGATATTCCTCTCAACAGCGAGTAGTTCGCCTTCCGTAATGGACGCACATGCATTGACAATGCACTGACGCGTGTTGTCAGGCGTTGTCGGTGGATCACGATAGCAAATATCCATCAACTTTCCCCACGGAAAGAAATCCGGGGACGTCAGATCCGATGAACGTGCGGGGGATGGTGTCATGAAATATGCTATTCAATACAGCTTCAATGGCACGCGAGCCATGTGCCGGACATCCATCATGTTGGAAGTACATCGCCATTCTGTCATACAGTGAAACATCTTGTAGTAAGATCGGTAGAACATTACGTGGGAAATCAGCATACATTGCACCATTTAGATTGCCATCGATAAACTGGGGGCCAATTATCCTCCCTCCCATAATGTCACACCATACATTAACCCGCCAAGGTCGCTATTGTTCCACTTGTCGCAGCCATCGTGGATTTTCCGTTGCCCAATAGTGCATATTATGCCGGTTTACGTTACCGCTGTTGGTGAACGACGCTTCATCGCTAAATAGAACGCGTGCAGTAAATCTGTCATCGTCTCGTAATTTCTCTTGTGCCCAGTGACAGAACTGTGCACGACGTTCAAAGTCGTCGCCAAGCAATTCCTGGTGCACAGAAATATGGTACGGGTGCAATCGATGTTGATGTAGCATTCTCAACAGCGACGTTTTTGAGATTCCCGATTCTCGAGCAATTTGTATGCTACTAATGTGCGGATTAGCGGGGACAGCTACTTAGGCATCATCATTTGTTGCAGGTCGTGGTTGACGTTTCACATGTGGCTGAACACTTCCTGTTTCCTTAAATAACGTAACTATCCGGTGAACGGTCCGGACACTTCGATGTTGTCGTCCAGGATACCGAGCAGCGTACATAGCACACGCCCGTTGGGCATTTTGATCACATTAGCCATACATCAACACGATATCGACCTTTTCCGCAATTGGTAAACGGTCCATTTTAATACGGGTAATGTATCACGAAGCAAATACCGTCCGCACTGGCTGAATGTTACGTGGTACCTCGTACTTATACGTTTGTGAGTATTACAGTGTCATCTATCACAATGGAACAAAAGTGGTCCAACTAAAACATTCATATTTCTTTACGTACTACACGAATATGTAAGAAAACATGGGGGTTCCTATTTTTAAAAAAACGCAGTTGATATCCGTTTGATCTATGGCAGCGCCATCTAGCGGGCCAACCTTAGCGCCATCTGGTTTCCCCCTTCAAGCCAGACGAGTTTCGTTCTTTGTAGTTTTTCGTTTGATGCTTATTTCGTGAGATATTTGACCCAGTCACTATCAATGTACCTCCCTGTATACTGTCGTAGCTGATTTCAATTTCTATAATAATGTGTTACATCTCCAGTCACTTGCACTTTAGCACATCTTCCAGCACCTTTCATCCATATACACACACTCTCTTGTTCACTTATTTTACGATGATTTCTTGTTCTTAAATAAAATGACTGGTTAGATACAAAGTATGACAATCCCAAATCTTTATTATACACTTCTCCAACATGAAAAGTACGGTAAGATATTACATCTCTTGCATTGAATGCTTCCAAACGAGTAACATTCTTCACTTTATTACCATCAAAACGAACAACAGCAACTGTAATCCAACCATTGCCAGCTTGAGCTGCGTCTAATTGCGTAAGTGTAAAATTAATAGTACACCCACAAAACACTGATGGACATCCATCATGTGCCGGACATCCATCATGTTGGAAGTACATCGCCATTCTGTCATACAGTGAAACATCTTGTAGTAAGATCGGTAGAACATTACGTGGGAAATCAGCATACATTGCACCATTTAGATTGCCATCGATAAACTGGGGGCCAATTATCCTCCCTCCCATAATGTCACACCATACATTAACCCGCCAAGGTCGCTATTGTTCCACTTGTCGCAGCCATCGTGGATTTTCCGTTGCCCAATAGTGCATATTATGCCGGTTTACGTTACCGCTGTTGGTGAACGACGCTTCATCGCTAAATAGAACGCGTGCAGTAAATCTGTCATCGTCTCGTAATTTCTCTTGTGCCCAGTGACAGAACTGTGCACGACGTTCAAAGTCGTCGCCAAGCAATTCCTGGTGCACAGAAATATGGTACGGGTGCAATCGATGTTGATGTAGCATTCTCAACAGCGACGTTTTTGAGATTCCCGATTCTCGAGCAATTTGTATGCTACTAATGTGCGGATTAGCGGGGACAGCTACTTAGGCATCATCATTTGTTGCAGGTCGTGGTTGACGTTTCACATGTGGCTGAACACTTCCTGTTTCCTTAAATAACGTAACTATCCGGTGAACGGTCCGGACACTTCGATGTTGTCGTCCAGGATACCGAGCAGCGTACATAGCACACGCCCGTTGGGCATTTTGATCACATTAGCCATACATCAACACGATATCGACCTTTTCCGCAATTGGTAAACGGTCCATTTTAATACGGGTAATGTATCACGAAGCAAATACCGTCCGCACTGGCTGAATGTTACGTGGTACCTCGTACTTATACGTTTGTGAGTATTACAGTGTCATCTATCACAATGGAACAAAAGTGGTCCAACTAAAACATTCATATTTCTTTACGTACTACACGAATATGTAAGAAAACATGGGGGTTCCTATTTTTAAAAAAACGCAGTTGATATCCGTTTGATCTATGGCAGCGCCATCTAGCGGGCCAACCTTAGCGCCATCTGGTTTCCCCCTTCAAGCCAGACGAGTTTCGTTCTTTGTAGTTTTTCGTTTGATGCTTATTTCGTGAGATATTTGACCCAGTCACTATCAATGTACCTCCCTGTATACTGTCGTAGCTGATTTCCCTTTCTAACACCAACAAACTGCAGCCAAGTAGTGTAAAAATATACCATAGCGGTAATGTTCTGTAATAAATCCATCAAACTTGTGTATTATCTGTACGAATTAGACGACTATATGGCGCAGGCTATGGGTTGTTTACTAAAAAAAAAAAAGTTCTGTTGGGATATGTGCATCGTCATGACGAATGTTACCAAATCTCATGCAGTATAAAGTTAAGTTTGTGTTGTTACGGGTAAAAGGAAGGATTAATGCGAAAACCGGTGGTGACACGTAACCTAGTCCTATTGACAAGCAAGCTTCCGATCTAAATGTCTGTATTTCAAGGACGGATCACTGTGCTCACTACATGAGACCCTGTGGGATAGGTGGTGTTTAATCCTGGACATCAGTGCAGAGACTAAATCAGGACTGACAAACCAAAATTGGAATTCCACGAGTGGAGTATTTTGACAGCTTCGTTACATATCTCCATCTGGAGAAAAGTATCACTTTTCTGCAAAACATTAGAGAAGATAAACTTCTTTGCCAAGATCGCTAATAATAAACTTTATTCTCGATAACCGCTGTCGGTACCCTCACCATCCTCACATCTGGAAAGCATTTACATAATGTGACTATATACAAAGCAATTGTAATGCACAGTATCAGTTACAATATGAAAGAAGAAACCAGCAATACAACATACATCGACGGGTAGGTTATTGCATATTTCTTAAAATATCTGTAAAAGTACTTTTTCTCCTGAATTGGCAGGTAGGTAACAGACTACAGGAGTGATGCATCTGTATGTCAAAATCAAAACAACTGTATACACAGTTACCCAGTTACTCACCATATGCATCTGTCTTACGTCACTAGAACAGAGCACATCACTGCATCCAGGGAGCCGCTAGATTGACAGGCGATGACCAGTAAAGGATAGGCGTTGACGATTGGATCGACGGGTGTCGCTAGAGTTACATGTATATTCCTTCTTAAAATAAGTTGTGTGATTACATTACAGTGTGCTAGCTAAAACATAAACGAGAATAAATTTAAACACTTGTTTACAAAATTGCTGACAATGCTTAATTAAGGCAGACTCTAAAAAAAGATATTCTCATGGCGGTAATTACTCAATGTACGTATGAAAAAGCTGAATTTACGTTTGGTACAGCTACCGCAAAGTGATATACAATAGAATACTTAATACAGCATTTAACGGTTACAAAAACCACAGACACAGGTACAAAGCCACTAAAAACGGAACTTTTTAAAAAAATCTTACAAATCTTAAAAAAGGAGAGGTAAAAAATTACAAATTGGGCTTGTAAATTGTCAGTAAAGTAGCACTATAGGCTGTGGTTACATCCAGAGACACAAAAAAATTATTATAAAATGTCGAAATATAACTATCAGTAGGGCTTACACAGTCGCCGGCCTGGGTGGCCGAGCGGTTCTAGGCGCTTCAGTCTGGAACCGCGCGACCACTACGGTCGCACGTTCGAATCCTGCCTCGGGCATGGATGTGTGTGATGTCCTTAGGTTAGTTAGGTTTAAGTAGTTCTAAGTTCTAGGGGACTGAGGACCTCAGAAGTTAAGTCCCATAGTGCTCAGAGCCATTTTTTGTTTACACAGTCATTTTGGTAATCAGGGCTTCTACTATGTCATGTAAGTAACTGTGTAAGTTGTGGACTTGTCCAAAGTGATAACAATGTACTGAAGTAAGAATAAGGAAAAAATTTTAAAAAATTAAAGATGTCTTTTGGATAACCATCCAGGCTCTAGAATAGCCTCTGTGCAAACCATGTGAGTCAAAAAGGAATAATTACAACAACAATGGTAACACACTTATGTCAGCATGGTAACAGTTGATCAACGATTTAATCACCTACTTCCAACATAACACATACTCTCAAAACAAAAGATTAGTACCATTCAATCGTTTGTTTAACTGAGGAAAATTGGATTTGCTCCTTGGGTCTTAAGGAAACTGTCTTTCTTATAGTTCAAAAATGACAATGAAATAGTTATTCATGAAGATGAGCAACCAGGTGAATGAAGTAGGTATCTTATTAGATTAATTCCACATATGTGGCATCGATTAAAAGAATCAAAGCTCTAGATGGAACAGCGAACATCTATTTATGAGAACTAAATTCTAAATATCATTATGCAACAATGTCCAATATCACAAAGTTCATAAATGATTGAAAATGCAGTTTCTGCAACTAAATGGTAGTGTTATTTAAACGTTATTGGGGACGGTTCGAGGGTAAAAAGAAAAATACAAGGCCTTACTTTTAGGAAATGTTTGACAAATTATTTTATACTATGTTGTCAAAAACTGACATGAGCCTGTGGCTCTGTACAAAATATAGACTGAATCTTACAGGGAAGATAACAGCAACCAGTTACTTTTATGTAATGCTGTTTATTTATAAGGCGCCATTACCAGTTTCAAACCGACAGGTTCATCATCAGACTACTTGTTCACGTTAAGATACATTTTACATTAGCTTTCACGTTTTGTTCTCCCAAATAATGATATTTCCTTGGGGTGCTGGTGCCCTACAACAAAAACAAGATGTGAGACAATGTCTTTTTAACTCTAATTGTATATCACAACGATTCGATGTAAATAATGTAGACAAATTATTAAAGTGAAGATGTTTTGGTTTATTTGTACTGAAAAATTCGCCCCATTATATCCCAGTGCTGACTACTTGTGTTTATGCAGGAGCGAAGATTGTGTGAAACACATCCTTTGTATGTATGTTTACACATAGACACATAGTCTAAAACGCCACTCACACACCAAGAAGTTTCAACACATGGAAGAATGTATACAAAGATGGGGCTATCACAACCATAACGATGCCAAAGACTTTCACTCGTAGAGATACTTCGATATATACATAGATGTGACGGTATAAATTTACAAATTATTAAGGTTCCATTCCGTACTATTTTTATTTAAAGAGAACTGATTAAAATTAAAACAAACAAATAAATCAGCCAGTTTTTATAAAGTGTTACTGCAGTGGTATCATGTGAATATTTGGTATGCGTTGGAAGCAAAGTAAATGATAAGAGGTAGTTATACATAAATCAATATTACAACAGCGGACATTATACTATTTTTTTATAATTAGTCTAAGGTGTCGTATGACAAAGCAAGAGATTGTCTCACATCCTGTTTTGGTTGTAGGGCACCACCACCCCAGGGAAATTTAATCGTTTGGGAGCACAAAAAGTTAAAATTAATGTAAAATGTGTCTATGTATCTAAACGTGAACAAGCCGTCTGATGGTGAGCCGGCCGGCTCGAAACCGTTAACGGCGCTATTCGAATAAATAAATGGCATTATAAAAAGTGGCTGGTGGCTGTTATCTTCTCTGTAAGAGTCAACTTACAAGTTATTTTTTTATGAGTTGATTTTATATTTCATTCAGCTGATCAACTAACACTAATTATAGCCGTCTTCCCTTTCATTCTCATCAAGAACGTTCCACATTTAATCAACATGAAAGAATCCTCGTTGTAATACAAAAGTATAGGTACTCTTGAAATTATGGTTTGAAGGTCAAACTGAGTCAAATTGCCGATATATCCTGTTTGTAAATAGTTGTCATTTACCACATACTGGCCATGTCGATTCAAGCAAATATATATGTACGAGGTATGTGTATGAGAAGTGATAAAAACCTCATATAGTCGAGTTTTCCCGAAGCATCTACGCAACCCTTCCGTGTGGATTGTAACATTGTGTTCGAATTATGCTTTTCTGGGTATCGATAAACCAGATATTATGCTGTTTTCTTCATAGTGGTTGCTTAGTTGGCCTCATTGTTTCAACAAAGCAACAAGTTTCGAGGGCTCTGTTAATCTCAAATACAAAGCCTATGTCGTCACTAAGCGGCGGAAAATTTGATGTTCCACTGTCAGATCGAGTGTGGTATTGTGTGCTACTGCCCTTACTCAGAACATCCATCACTTGTGACACTGATGAGCAAGTCATTAATGCTTATTTATGTTTACGCCAAAATAATGCAGGAGGCATTATGTAACGTCATAATGTTGTTTTCCGACAATTTGTAAAAAAGAGGAGATCCCCAGAAAATTTGAGAAGTATCGCTATCATACATTTCTAATCAGCTCTTCCTGATAATATTTGTCTTTTTCTATTGTTCTTATCTGTGCTGCTGCGATAACTCTCGTACATCGCACTATACACTTTGACACTGACAGTCTCTGATAGAGAGTTGTCAAATTTTCGGCTATCATATGACGAAAAAGGCGGGCATCAGAAGATCAAGATGTAATATTCGTTACAGGTTTACGTGTTGTTCTAGTGTGGACGCAAGACCGAATGGTACAGGGAGCATGTCGCAATGTAATGTAGGGGTGAAACGCTGACATGGTATTTGATCGGGAATATAACTTGTCCCATCACCTTTCGTGGAGAATCGTCTTACCAGCTGAGGTAGGCGGTGACGCTGCTCAATGTTTCAGTCTGGCAGTATTTCTCGCCTAACTCACAAGAATCGCTGAGCACCTCCTGGGTGCCTGGCTGGACTGCCATCAATGTATTAGAGTGTTTGGCAGAAACTGTGGTCAGGCACTGAACCCTTTACTCTTATGACTAATAAATCAGAATTGGAGCACTTCCCACGAAAGGAAAACGACTCGTTTCTATTGCTGATCAATGACACAGTTGTAAACTGTCAAGAAGTAGCACTGTTACCTACCATCCTCTCTAGAGTGAAAGGTTCGTTGTGGAATGTAAACAGATCAGTAGAGAATGTCTGAATTTTAAAGGAGGGATCAGGTGGGGTGGTCGAACATCCATACATTCCATAAATTACACAGAACCATGGATTTATTTATTTCTGACCAAGTTCCGGCTGATATTCGAAAGACATGGCGTTCAAATCCTAATACGCTGTAAGTAGGCTGTTTAGGTTTTTTTATTGGTAATGCCACCGCTGTATAAAAAAAAATCACTGGCTGTGCTGTGTGCAGTCTGTGGCTGCTTTGCATTGTTGTAATACTCAACCATTGTAGTGTTAGGCAGCTGGCTGTGAACAGCGCGTAGCGTTGGGCAGTTGGAGGTGAGCCGCCAGCAGTGGTGGCTGTGGGGAGAGAGATGGCGGAGTTTTGTAATTTGTCATGAACTGCTATATATATGATGATATCAAGGTAAATACATTCTTTGTTCTCTATTAATATCTTTCATTTGCTAACTATCCCTATCAGTAGTTAGTGCCTTCCATAGTTTGAATCTTTTATTTAGCTGGCAGTAGTGGCGCTCGCTGTATTGCAGTAGCTTGAGCAGCGAAGATTTTTGTGAGGTAAGTGATTTGTGAAAGGTATAGTTTAATGTTAGTCAGGGCCATTCTTTTGTAGGGAATTTTGAAAGTCAGATTGCGTTGCGCTAACAAAATATTGTGTGTCAGTATAAGCACAGTCATGTAAAATTATTAAATGGGGATGTTTCATATGTCGACCCTTAGCCTAGGATACCTCACTGGAATCTTCTGATTTTTTCTTGTAGTTTGTGTAATTAGTGTAGATTTTGTTTATTGCTAGCGCGTAATTGTAGAGAGAATCTCCTTTGTAGTTGCAGTCTTTCATTGTTGTACAGTAAAACAGGTGTGGCACGCATGTAGATTTGCACCAAGTATTTCGCAGCTGCAATTAACTAGTTATTATTTTCAGTGTTATGTTAATGTGTTTTCTTATTTTTGCTCTTCAAATTGTGCTTTTCTGTGTTGTCGTGTGAAATACTGTGACAATAATGGCGTGTGAAAAACGTAATACTAGGCTCCAAACTAAATTGACAGTGAAGACGAAAGCAGTGTGTTAGCGCCGCAGAGTAATGAATTAACTAATGTTAAAAGTAGTAATTTGGTAATTGCGCATAGGGAAATGGAGCGGGCGGCAAACAATGGTGTAGACAGTGAAACAATTAGAGAACAGGGAAGCATTATCGATCGATCGGTCGGCAACAGCTCGCCTCAGGAATCTGAAATGACAGGAAACAATCTCGCAAATATTGTAGACTCAGGTTTAGGGTCCTCACCGTTTTCTCAAATGAGTCAAGACACATTTTCTGCTTGGCAAAATGTGAATGTTGCCGGTGCAACTTCACTGCCGAATAGCACTGAGGAACATGTTTCAGACACCAGTGCACTGTTATTACAATTAATGCAACAAATGGGACAAAAGCTTCAAAAGTTAGACATAATGGAACAAAATCTTCAAAAAGTTAGACACAGTGGAACAAAATCTTAAAAAGTTAGACACAACACTTGAACAAAATCAGAAACAAATAGGACGAAATCTTCAAAAGTTAGACGCAATGGAACAAAATCTTCAAAAGTTAGACTCATTGGAGCAAACTCTTGAACAAACACGCGAGGATTTAACTACTGACTTACATCACATTGAATCGAAATGTCAAAAAGTCTGTAGTGACGTAAAAACACAAATTTGTGAGCATTTCCAACCTATTTTTTCGCGTCATGAAAATGCACTACAGAATCACGAAGCAGCCATAAAAGAACTGCAAACTACTGTTCATGAAAATCATGAGACCTTGCAAGCTAAATTTGACTCAGTTGCATCTACCGATTCGGTTACGCAACTTGCAAAAACTCAGGAAAACTTGAAGGACACAGTAGATTCGATTTCAACACAAATGGACACTCTGAAACTTGGTTCAGAAAAACACACTGAGGAAATGTGTTCACTATCGGAGAAAGTAGCCGAACTTTCGGATCAGTTCACTAACTTATCTACGAAGGTAGATGATAATCTGAACGACACAAAACCGGTAGTCTTTAATGACACAGAAGAGAGCGAACAAATTAGGAAACTGAAACAAAATCTGAATCAAATTAATACGCAACACCAAAGAGAAATCCGCGAAGTACAAGATCAGCTGACACAGGTAATACAAGAATTACGTATTTCAGAGAACACTCGCGCCCCAATACGGGAAGAGGGACATAGAAATACGGAACAGCCACAAAATAATAACACAGCGCATTTCGGAAATTATGAAAGAAATTGGCAAGGTGCACCGAATTTTGAGATTGAACCGCCGACACGACGTAACAATGACCGATATGCTACTCGCCGACACGATGATTTTGACTATAAGCTGTTCATTAAAAAAAAAAAAAAAAAGAGACAGAATAACTTTAGACGCAACGGTCCAGCGCACAGTTACGATTCAGGGAGAAATTCTCCACCACTTAACCGACAAGAAGGAAACCACAGGAACTACCGACATGACGATAGACGATATATTCGTAACGACAGACCTGAATTGCATCAGAACTGGCGAGCTTCAAACAGGGCAGGGCCTTCTCGGCAAGGCGAATTTGTAGAAGTTAGGTCTCCAAATCCCAATAACGGCGCGCGCCAACAAAGAGACAGACAATGACTCGCACAGCAGGCAGCCGCGTGAGCCCGCTGGCTCAGGGAAAAATAACATAGACGCTAACCTTGAGAAAAATTCCAGTATTCTTTACCGACGTATACCACTTGACAATTGCGTTAAAGCTGAAACTCTGCGTACTAGGAAAAGCAAAGGTTTACACACATGTAAAACCGTTTATTGAGAGATAATGTGCTTTTTTAACTTGAGATTTTAATGCAACATTTTGGTTCACTTGAAAATACATTCTGGGTTTGAAGTACTTTCTGTGAGATACCAGATGACACAGAGGTTAGTTTATGTGACAGCTACACGATTTTATCATGACGCTACTAATGAGTGACAATTTACAATGTTGCTTTTGCGGTGTATCTGTTTTATATCTGCACAGTTTTTCTGAATTCTTCTGGAAAGTAAAACATGTTTTAGTAGTAACTTTTGTGGTATAGCAACAATGAGGCAGCCTTTTCCGTAGCACAACAATACGTTACAGTACAGTACTTTCTTCATCACAACAATAAGCGTAATAACTACGATATCTATACGCAAAACATTTCACTTTTGTTTATCATGAGGTAAGTACATTGACTTCTGCAGAACTTAGCTTTCGGAGGAAGATAACTACGACACTTACACAGAGATTATCTTACAACAAGACGCACAGTTTAGCGCTACAGTAGACGTATTTGAGTGATTAATTTTGTACTTAAAACGTTTATTTTTTAAAGATTTTTGAATTATAATGAAAGTTTTCCGTGATACATTTCATTCCATTGCTGTAATCTGTAACACCTGAGGGTATAATTACATTAATCCTCAGGGGGGTACACACTTACTTTGTGTACCATGTGTGTGGCAACCACAAGGAACCCTAGCTAATATGGTATTTGCTTATACAACTTTACACATCGGTACCATATTTCTCCAACACATAAATTACACAGCTATCTGATTATTTGACAGAGAAATAAATATTCTTTTTACTACATCAGTGACAGATGTTTACGTAATTACACAGTTGAATAACTTCACACGTATGAAATTGCATTTTGTCAGTACTTTGTGAACTGTTCATATTTTTTTTGTAACCATTGTGATACTATGAGAACTTTGAATGATGTATTTGGTATGGGATCATGATTTTAAAGTACGTTTGAGGTAGATGACACTATTGAAATGAGCAGAGAATTTTTTTAGGTTTTGAAATTAATGGAGGAAGCTACAACGATTTTGAGAGTTGACTGAGGTGTTATGATGTTATTTTTACGACGACGATGTGTATTATGCTGTTGAGGTATGTTTATGATCAATAAGGTGATGCTATATAAGGAATGTGATTACGTGTTTATATGTATATGAATAATCAATAGAAGTTAGGGACTCTGGTTGGAAACCGAGAATCGTACTTTAAGAGTTATGAAATGTGAGTAAATGCATGAATGTATCACAATGCCGACGAAAATCTTTTTGAACACTGTTATATTCATGGGATTTTGTTTCTACACATTTGCAACGTATATTCTCGACCTGTGAAATTTTTATATAAGACTGTCACTGTAGCGGAAACTGCTGTCGTAAATATTTCCGTAAGAAAGTTAAGTGACCACCTGCACGTGCGTCGTGGGCACACAGCTGTGTCAGACACCTGGAGAACAAGCCATTAGGGTGTGCCTTTCCGGAAGCACAGGTAGAGAAAAAAAAAAAAAGGGAGGCCATTATCCTCGCTATTGACATTCGTTTGTAGAAAGCATCATAAATACGACACGCTAATAATAACTTGGAAACATTCTTACATCTGCACACCTGATTAGGACAAGTGTCTATCTACGAGAATTGAGAGAAATGCCATAGGGCTTGCTTTATGTATTTATTTACTCATTTTGTTTAATATCTAGTTTCTAGCTGCACTGGTTAAAATAAAATTTTATAGATGTACTAATATAAATAGTTTCTGTCTCCAGATCCAGTAAATAATAGTTTTGTGATATATTTCCAAAAAATGAGGGAGCATAAAAAGACATTTCCCTTCACAGGAATTGCATAAACAATTTCTTTACGATTTGGTAACTTATCTGCTAGTGTAAGTTCTCGTGATGCATCACTCTAGTGTTAAGATGTGACGTAAGTTTTAAACATGGCCATTTTTAGTGTAATACTTTTCTGCTTGAACTTTGTCATGTTTAGGTATAAGTTATGCTGTTTGCCAGGCATAGTGCTACTGAATTTTAATTTGTGTTACTCTGCTAAGCCAGATTTATTTTTCTTGTTTGCTGCTCATTGCCTTATATTAGTTGTAATATTGCTGCTTGCTTTGCGAATTTAAATTTTTTGTCATTGATGTTTGTGTTAATTCTTTTGTGCTGCTGCATTGCCTCGTTCCTTAGTTTAGCATCTGAGCTCAGTAGATTTAAGTTAGCTTAAGAGGGGGTAGACTATATAAGAGAACAAGTTGTGATGAATTGGAAGAAATACATTGAAAATCTATAAGAAAATGGTTTGGCCAAAACAGTATTTTGAAAGAGGATATGAACCAAAAAATGTAGGGTTTAGGGACAACAGGTTTAGGTAGGATTTTCTTGGAAATAAATGATGAAGTAAGATAATGGAAAATAAATAATGAGGTAAGAAATATGTGAACATATATATACAGAAAGCATGCTTGAATAGGATTTTTTTGGTGGAAACAAATGTGGAAATAAGACGAAAGATCTATGGAATGAAGTTTTGGGTTGGACTGCAGCACCAAATATCACACTGAAAACAAACCCTGTCCTGTATTTTTGTGTTATTACACTATGTGTATTTGTGTTTTTCCTGTCTTAATGTGTTTAGCTAATAAGAGTTATATTGTAGAATTTTTCTGATAATATGTTATTTTCTTTGTAAAGATGTTTAGACATTATTTATTCTGTTTTGTTTTAATGCTCATGTGTGAAGTTGATGTTTCGAAAGTTATTCTGATCTTTTATGTATGTACTCATGTCATAATTCCTGTAACACTGTTGTATATGTTATTTTGATTCTTTTGTAAAGCCTGTACTACAAATGTTATCTGTATTGTTATGTTCTTTAATGATGTATTTTGTACATTTGTTATTGTGTTCTTATGTTATAAAATTGTACTTGTCACCAGTTCATCATATTATTAACTTGTAACTTACATTTCACTGCACACGTTTCTGTTGGTCATAGTATATGGACAATATGTGAAAAGTAGGGACTGTTAGTGTTTGTATGTGTGTTAATAATTCAGCAAGGGACTGGATAACAGCATTGCTGGTTCTAAGGACAATTCCAAAAACTTTGTGAGTGCACAAGTGGTGGTTATGGACTTGCTATATTATCCGCAAGACTCTTCAATGGTGATTGTGCACCTGCACAGTCACAACAGATGGCTGCTAGCCATCTCTACAAGGACTACAGTGGGTCTGCATCTTTGATGACCCACCAGTACCATTATCTCTACAAGGACTACAGTGGGTCTACTGATGATCCATCAATACCATTATTTCTACAAGGACTGCAGTGGGTCTGCACCTCTGGTGGCCCACCAATACCGTAATCTCTACCAGGACTACAGTGGGTCTGCTCTGTGATGACCTACCCACCAATACTCTTCAAAACTTCGACTGACTCCGCTGTGGGTTTGCTCTGTTGTGGCCCATTACCTGTCAGCATGTCAAGAGTCAGCACTGTCTTTCCGTTGGAAGGACAACGCTACTTCTTCAATACTGCATGGAAATCCACTACTTCCGTGTGCATTTTTTTTTACTGCTCAGACTTTGAGAAAAACACTGCAATGTGATGAATGATCAGGACTGTCTTTATGGACTGTGAGAAAATTTTAGCTTTTGACCAACATTGTATCAATAAGCGTGTGCATTTGATTTCTTTGTTATTGTAATTACGATTATGAAAAATTTTAACAAATATGTATTGGCCAGTGCCCAAAAAAATTTGTAAAATTTTTTGTGGGGAGCATGGGGGCTATGTAAGTAGGCTGTTTAGGTTTTTTTTATTGGTAATGCCACCTCTGTATAAACAAAAAATCACTGGCTGTGTTGTGTGCAGTCTGTGGCTGCTTTGCATTGTTGTAATACTCAACCATTGTAGTGTTAGGCAGCTGGCTGTGAACAGCGCATAGCGTTGGGCAGTTGGAGGTGAGCCGCCAGCAGTGGTGGATGTGGGGAGAGAGATGGCGGAGTTTTGTAATTTGTCATGAACTGCTATATATATGATGATATCAAGGTAAATACATTCTTTGTTCTCTATTAATATCTTTCATTTGCTAACTATCCCTATCAGTAGTTAGTGCCTTCCATAGTTTGAATCTTTTATTTAGCTGGCAGTAGTGGCGCTCGCTGTATTGCAGTAGCTTGAGCAGCGAAGATTTTTGTGAGGTAAGTGATTTGTGAAAGGTATAGTTTAATGTTAGTCAGGGCCATTCTTTTGTAGGGAATTTTGAAAGTCAGATTGCGTTGCGCTAACAAAATATTGTGTGTCAGTATAAGCACAGTCCTGTAAAATTGATAAAAGGGGACGTTTCAACGCATACAGATTTTCCGAATTTTCTTCTGTCCTCCGTCGTTCCTTAGTTACTACAAAATTCATGGAGATATGTTCCGTCTTTGCAACTAAATGAAAGGCAGTTTGATTTTTTGAAAGGCAGTTTGATTTTTACCATATGCGTTCCGCTTCTTCTGTTTATGTAGTCTTTTTCAGTGGTCTGTAATACACGTTCGTGTGCTGCGCTTTAACAGTCACGGCCATCCGGGCGGTTAACACGCAGAAGAGTCTTCGCTTCCCAAATTCTCCTCGAGATTCTATTCAGGGTGTGTAAATATGAGTGTTTTACTTCAATTCCCACTTTTTCCAGACAGTTCTTCCATGCATTACAATACACTGTGGTTAGTTCTCGGACAAGGGCGACTTTGGCAGGGGAATGTCAGCAAAACACTCGTGGATGGTGCAGATCCTCTCGCAAGAGTTACCTCAGAGAGGACCCAAACCACTTCAAGTGGCCGATTGATCGTTATACAGGATGACGTGCCTAACTTTTTCATCTGAAAAAAACTTTTTACTCGTTCAGGTTATTACTAATTACACTGCCGTAAAAAATTAGTAGTTCTGAAAAGACAACGCCGACTTTGATCTTATGACGGCATTTGCTACCTGGTGGACAGCAGATATACTGCTAATGTTTCCAGCGCCGTCCACCGACATATAGATTAGTGACATACATCTACATCTACATCTACATCTACATCTACCTGATTACTCTGCTATTCACAATAAAGTGCCTGCAGAGGGTTCAGTGAACTACCTTCAAGCTGTCTCTCTACCGTTCCACTCTCGAACGGCACACGGGAAAAACGAGCACTTAAATTTTCCCGTGCAAGTCCTGATTTCTCTTATTTTATCGTGATGATCATTTCTCCCTATGTAGGCGATAATACAAAACGAGCTGCATTTGTTTGTACTTTTTCGATGTCATCCGTCAGTCCCACATGATGCGGATCCCACACCGCACAGCAGTACTCCAGAATAGGGCGGACAAGCGTAGTGTAAGCAGTCTCTTTGGTAGGCCTGTTGCACCTTCTAAGTGTTCTGCCAATGAATCGCAGTCTTTGGTTGGCTCTACCCACAATGTTATCTATGTGATCGTTCCAATTTAGATTATTTGTAATTGTAATCCCTAAGTATTTAGTTGAATTTACAGCATAGCTACCGGAACGCCACCTGTGTCTACTCTTTAGTAGGGAATGCTCACAGCCAGAAGGCTCAGTCAGTGCGGTGCAAACGTGTGAAGCAACTAGACAGCGTTGCAACGGAGATCACTCGTGCTTCCTATAGCCAAATGAACCACTTTAAATGCGGTCAAATTGTGGCCTTCCCAGCGGCAGAGTGGTCCTTGAGGAGAATACTACTCAAGTTGGATGTGCTGCATCAGATGTCCAACGACGCTGCTATCAGTGAACACGTGAACAGCCTCACACCCGTATACGAAGTTGTGGACGTCCACGCAGCACAGGCGCTCGCCGGGATCGTCGTACTGTGACGGCAGTGGTGGCATATCTTACAGCTACCACAGCAGGGATAAGAGGGCTTGTGAGCCCGGACCTGTTAATGCGAACTGCTGCGAACCAGTTATTAGCAGTGGGACAACGGGCGCGCATAACTCTCGTGCGTCTTCCACTCACGCCACAGCATCGACGAGCACGGCTCTACTGGTACAGCCAGACGATCACCTGGAAGATGGAATGGAGCGCTGCGGTCTTCAGCGAAGAAAGCAGATTCTGCCAGCAAGCAGGTGTTGGTGGTTTGGGTGTGCGATGTAGACCTGGTGAGCCCTGTCTCGTTGAGTACATTCGTGTAAAACGTGTTTGTGACACTTCCACGGAGTGACTCTTGTATGGTGAGGGAATGTGCTGACATTTGCACGGAGCACAGGGCACCTTAGGTAGTGGACAGCGTCTTCCAGAAATAGGATATCTGGCCTGTCCGCCACTACCTGTGACGTATTCTGGGGAAGGCTAAACCCCATTTCTGCACAGAGTTGCCTGTCCCCACACCAGTTCGTTGTGTCCGTGGTTTTCTCCCAGAATGCAGTGTTGCAGCTGACCACTGACAGAAAAGTAGTGTTCCGTGTTTTAGAGCTGAGATACACTACTGGCCATTAAAATTGCTACACCAAGAAGAAATGCAGATGAGAAACGGGTATTCATTGGAAATATATTATTCTAGAACTGACATGCGATTACTTTTACACGCAATTTGGGTGCATAGATCCTGAGAAATCAGTACCCAGAACAACTACCTCTGGCCGTAATAACGGCCATGATACGCCTGGGCATTGAGTCAAACAGAGCTTGGATGGCGTGTACAGGTACAGCTGCCCATGTAGCTTCAAAACGATAACACAGTTCATCAAGAGTAGTGACTGGCGTATTGTAACGAGCCAGTTGCTCGGCCACCATTGACCAGACTTTTCATTTGGTGAAAGGTGTGGAGAATGTGCTGGCCAGGGCAGCAGTCGAACATTTTCTGTACCCAGAAAGACTCATTCAGGACCTGCAATATGTGGTCGTGCGTTATCCTGTTGAAATGTAGGGTTTCGCGGAGATCGAATGAAGGGTTGAGCAACGGATCGTAACACATCTGAAATGTAACGCCCACTGTTCAAAGTGCCGTCAATGCGAACAAGAGGTGACCGAGACATGTAACCAATGGCACCCCACACTGTAGTGTTGGCAGAAGAGCCAACACCGTGTTGCTAGAGGAGGCCGAAATGCACGCGTTTAATTACACGCAGACTGGCGTGAGGTCTGGAACAATTAAAGGAGTTGAGTCTAATAAGAAAAGAACGTAGTTCTTGGAATACTTAACTTTAATCCATATTAGGAGTACATCGCTCTTGACTGTACATGCTTCAATATAAATATCAATTGAATACGGCGCCTTGCTAGGTCGTAGCAAATGACGTAGCTGAAGGCTATGCTAACTATCGTCTCGGCAAATGAGAGCGTAATTTGTCAGTGAACCACTGCTATGAACGTCGGCTGTACAACTGGGGCGAGTGCTAGTAAGTCTCTCTAGACTTGCCGTGTGGTGGCGCTCGGTCTGCAATCACTGACAGTGGCGACACACGGGTCCGACGTATACTACCGGACCGCGGCCGATTTAAAGGCTACCACCTAGCAAGGTGGGTAGATCACGTAACTAATGAGGAGGTATTGAATAGGATTGGGGAGAAGAGGAGTTTGTGGCACAACTTGACTAGAAGGAGGGATCGGTTGGTAGGACATGTTTTGAGGCATCAAGGGATCACAAATTTAGCATTGGAGGGCAGCGTGGAGGGTAAAAATCGTAGAGGGAGACCAAGAGATCAATACATTAAGCAGATTCAGAAGGATGTAGGTTGCAGTAGGTACTGGGAGATGAAGAAGCTTGCACAGGATAGAGTAGCATGGAGAGCTGCATCTAACCAGTCTCAGGACTGAAGACCACAACAACAACAACAACCTAGCAAGTGTGGTGTCTGGCGGTGATACCACACATACCATCACGCCTGGTGATACGCCAGTATGGCGATGACGAATATACGCTTCCAATGTGCGTTCACAGCGATGTCGCCAAACATTGTTGCGACCATCATGATGTTGTAAACAGAACCTGCATTCATCCGAAAAAATGACGTTCTGTCATTCGCGCACCCAGATTCGTCATTGAGTGCACCATCGCAGGCGCTCCTGTCTGAGATGCAGTGTCAAGGCTAACAGCAGCTCCGAGCTGATAGTCCACGCTGCTGCAAACGTCGTCGAACTGTTCGTGCAGATGGTTGTTGTCTTGCAAACGTCCCCATCTGTTGACTCAGGGATCGAGACTTGGCTGCACGATCCGTTACTGCCATGGGGATAAGATGCCTGTCATCTCGACTGCTAGTGATACGAGGCCGTTGGGATCCAGCACGGCGTTCCGTGTTACCCTCCTGAACCCACCGATTCCATATTCTGCTAACAGTCGTTGGATCTCCACCAACGCGAGCAGCAATGTCGCGATACGATAAACCGCAATCGCGATAGGCAACAATCCGACCTTTATCAAAGTCGGAAACGTGATGGTACGCATTTTTCCCCCTTACACGCGGTATCACAACAACGTTTCACCAGGCAACGCCGGTCGACTGCTGTTTGTGTATGAGAAATCGCTTGGAAACTTTCCTCATGTCAGCACGTCGTAGCTGTCGCCACGGCGCCAACCTTGAGTGAATGCTCTGAAAAGCTTATCATTGGCATATCACAGCATCTTCTTCCTCTTGGTGAAATTTCGCGTCTGTAGCACGTCATCTTCGTGGTGTAGCAATTTTAATGGACAGTAGTGTAATCAAATTCACAGAGACCACCAAAGGGAAGTCTTCACTGATTTACAACGGGCATCAGTATGCAGTGGACTGTACAAGCAAAGAAGAAGTGACTTTCTGGCGTTGCGTAAATTTTAAAAAGAATAAATGCAGAGGAAGACTACTCAAAAAAAAAAATAACGCAGTTTAAGGGGAATGTAGCCATGTTTGTATTATAGATTAAGGTCAAATGAGAGGCGAAAACATCCTGTCAGCGCAAAGAAGAGGGCGGAAGAATTCAGACACTACAGTTTCAGCAGTTTACGCTGAAGAAGTATGGCAGCTCTTGAAAGGAGGCTACAACTTAGTAACATCGTTACCATCATACAGAAGTGAGAAACTACTGTTACATCGCATTAAACGAAAAATATATGGGAAATACACAACATCGCACCGATTCTGGAGGAATATTCTTCCGAGAAAATCATTTACTGATGAATTATGGTACTTATTTTTTACTTGCAGATAATAACAGGGGACCGAATGACTGGACCGAATGACTGAACACTGGTGTTTTCCAGCAAAATGGAAAAGCGCATTTATCAAACTGCGAGTCATTCTTTGTGAATGGAACGCTCAATAGATCGAATAAGCAGTATAGACAGTTGTTCTTGGGAGGGAACAAACACCCTTCCATTTGTTTACGCTTTGCTGCCAAATAAAAAAGCGAGAAACACATGAACGTTTTTGTAAAGCCATGAAAACTAACGTGCCTGGACGTAACACTGCGTATCTGATGACAGACTCAGAAATTGCTATCGTTCAAGGAGCTAACGGTTTGTTTCCTGGAACAGAGATTACTGATTGCAATTATCATTTAATGCTTGTGAAAATAAGTTCAGTGTTACGGCCTCGTTCCAACCTATAAAGAAACGAGGGAATACGCTGTCACATAAGAATGAGATCTGCTCTATTACATCTTCCCCTGGAAATGTTGGAAGATGGTTGGCTGTGTATTCAGGAGAGCACACCTGAAAACCACAAGCTTTAGGACTTTTACTAAGTACTTTCTGAACCAGTGGCTCGTTAACGAACGTATGCCAAGAGAGAGGTGGAACTACAATGGAAGGCGCCATATCAGTAATAACGTCACGTAAAGATGGAACCGAAAAATAAATACATTAATATTAAAAGTTCACCCTAATGTCTACTTACTAGCGAAAATCTTAAGGAAGATGCAGAGGACTAGGGCCACCAGTTAGTCCGACTTATTTTACACTTTCTGGGAAAAGAAGAAATCTGTATGGACAGACAGTGAATACAAAATCTTTGCAACGGAAAGGCGGACAAATGACATGCAATTAAATCCATACTTTCTCCTTCCGTTCGAAGATGAACAAAGCAGCATGAAACTAGTAAGGACAGAATAAATTATCATTAAAAAAAGTGACCGGTTGCTGTTTTGCAACCTTTCAGCACATATTAAAACTAATTTCTAGACTACAGCAGGCCTGTTAAATGCGGCTCTGGGAGCAAGAACGCTCACGCATGCTCGCCACTTGGTTTGTGGGCGGCCGCAGTAAAACGGAACGACCAGGCGTCGTTAGGTAGCGTAGTACGACCGACTGGTAGCGCAGGAGACGTGCAAACCATGTGCTACCTTCAGAGGAAGGACCACAATTAGATTCGGCGTAGCCTTAGATACGAACATGCAGCATATACGGCGCAGAGATCAAGGGAAGGCTCCACCCAAAAACTCAACTTTTCTTCTACTTTGCCTACAGCAACAAAATTTTAAAATCGTGTCCATTAGGTAAAGATATAGCGATTCCCAAGTTTTGAAGCCCATAACTTAATTGGTTTTCGAGTTTTGAATTTTTACTATGATTTTAATGACATTCTTGAAAACCAGCTTTTGGTACTCACACCACAATTTTCACATTCGAGATTTTCTACGTACATTCACAAAACATATTTCAACGGTTCTATTCATTCCTTTCATGATAAATATTGATAATTTGTTTTCAGTGTATCGGTACACAAATATGATAATAAAATAAACAAATTGCATTTCCGATACTATTAATCCACAGAAGTGTGTAAACATATGACTACTACATCCTGCAAAAACTTTATTCAGATTTGTTGATATTTATGATAAAAAAGGTGGCACTGTGTTTAGAAAAACAAGTTTATGGTAAAATGGATTTTAATATTTTAACAAAAACTTAATCTTACTACTGGGCACATACCCACTAAATTTCTGCGGCACCATGACGTTTTCTCTTCTAGCTTATATGAGGCTTGTTCTTGTAATTTCAATATCAGGGTAGCTTTTTTCTTGAATTTTCTGATTAAAAAATTCTCTCAGTCTTCTTGAGTATGTGCAGCGCTAGGGATATTTTATTGTAAGCCAATGCCTATTTCCTATGTGCTTGTTGAATGTACTTACCAGGCCGGCCGGGGTGACCGAGCGGTTCTAGGCGCTGCAGCCTGGCACCGCGCGACCTCTGCGGTCGCAGGTTCGCATCCTGCCTCGGGTATGGATGTGTGTGATGTCCTTAGGTTAGTTAGGTTTAAGTAGTTCTAAGTTCTAGGGGACTGATGACCTCAGAAGTTAAGTCCCATAGTGCTCAGAGCCATTTGAACCATTTGAATGTACTTACCAGGGCTTCAGCGCATTACCTAAATTTATATTTACACAATCAAAAGCCAAAGTAATTGATATACAATAACTGGCTGTCAATTGTTTCGCTTGTTTTCGTGGAAATCTTGCAACTTCTTTCTTCCAGTTTGAGTATACTCAAAGTTAGGAGTAAAGACTGTTCTGCTTGATGATGATAGAAATCAGAAACTATCTTTGACATCTTTCGATGTGCCCCAGCCCCTTATACAGTCAGTATTCCAAACACTTCTTAGGCTTAGGGCCTACTTGTAATTCGACTACAGCCAAATAGTTTAAGGATCTTAGAGTAAACAATCTAAAGATGTGAAATAGCTACTAAATTTTTTGGAAAAAAAATGAGGTTTTAGGTTAGAGTCTCCCCTTAAAATGGAGAGTGGCTGTTTTTAAAGGGATGAAAAGTAGTATAATGGCCGGTTTTGGAACTTCTTAGGTGTCAGAAACATCAGCACCAGTGTATCAGTGCAGGATCCATAGCTTATATGTTTACTGTATGCGATGGTGTTCAAAAATGGTTCAAATGGCTCTGAGCACTATGGGACTTAACTTCATAGGTCATTAGTCCCCTAGAACTTAGAACTACTTAAACCTAACTAACCTAAGGACAGCACGCACGTCCATGCCCGAGGCAGGATTCGAACCTGCGACCGTAGTGGTCGCGCGGTTCCAGACTGTAGCGCCCAGAACCGCTCGGCCACTCCGGTCGGCTGCGATGGTGTCTTGATACACTTAGTGTTTCATTAAAGTGGTTCAAAACTTTGAACACAACGAAAAAATTCAGTTTACAACAACATTACAATAGATTCCTTGCGAAAGATTATGGACACTTGGAAGGTGAAGAGCAAGAAGCAGATGATGTTGTTGTTGTTGTTGTGGTCTTCAGTCCTGAGACTGGTTTGAAGCAGCTCTCCATGCTACTCTATCCTGTGCAAGCTTCTTCATCTCCCAGTACCTACTGCAATCTACATCCTTCTGAATCTGCTTGGTGTATTCACCTCTTGGTCTCCCTCTACGATTTTTAGCCTCCACGCTGCCCTCCAGTACTAAATTGGTGATCCCTTGATCCCTCAGAACATGTCCTACCTTCTTCTAGTCAAGTTGTGCCACAAACTTCTCTTCTCCCCAATCCTATTGAACACCTCCTATTTAGTTATGTGATCTATCCATCTAATCTTCAGCATTCTTCTGTAGCACCACATTTCGAAAGCTTCTATTCTCTTCTTGTCCAAACTATTTTTCGCCCATGTTTCACTTCCATACATGGCTACACTCCTTACAAATAGTTTCAGAAACGGCTTCCTGACACTTAAATCTATACTCGATGTTAACAAAATTCTCTTCTTCAGGAATGCTTTCCTTCCCATTGCCAGTCTACATTTTATATCCTCTCTACTTCGACCATCAACAGTTATTTTGCTCCCCAAATAGCAAAACTCTTTTACTACTTTAAGTGCCTCATTTCCTAATCTAATACCCTCAGCATCACTCGACTTAATTCGACTGCATCCCATTATCCTCGTTTTGCTTTTGTTGATGTTCATCTTATATCCTCCTTTCAAGACACTATCCATTCCATTCAACTGCTCTTCCAAGTCCTTTGCTGTCTCAGACAGAATTACAATGTCATCGGCGAACCTCAAAGTTTTTATTTCTTCTCCATGGATTTCAATACCTACTCCGAATTTTTCTTTTGTTTCCTTCACTGCTTGCTCAGTATACAGATTGAATAACATCGGGGAGAGGCTACAACCCTGTCTCACTCCCTTCCCAACCACTGCTTCCCTTTCATGCCCCTCGACTCGTATAACTACCATCTGGTTTCTGTACAAATTGTAAATAGCCTTTCGCTCCCTGTATTTTACCCCTGCCACCTTTAGAATTTGAAATAGAGTATTCCAGTCATCATTGCCAAAAGCTTTCTCTAAGTCTACCAATGCTAGAAACGTAGGTTTGCCTTTCCTTAATCTAGCTTCTAAGAGAAGTCGTAGGGTCAGTATTGCCTCACGTGTTCCAATATTTCTACGGAATCCAAACTGATATTCCCCTAGGTCGGCTTCTACTAGTTTTTCCATTCGTCTGTATAAAATTCGCGTTAGTATTTTGCAGCCGTGACTTATTAAACTGATAGTTCGGTAATTTTCATATCTGTCAACACCTGCTTTCTTTGGGATTGGAATTATTATATTCTTCTCGAAGTCTGAGGGTATTTCGCCTGTCTCATAGATATTGCTCACCAGATGGTAGAGTTTTGTCAGGACTGGCTCTCCCAAGGCCGTCAGTAGTTCTAATGGAATGTTGTCTACTCCCGGGGTCCTGTTTCGACTCAGGTCTTTCAGTGCTCTGTCAAACTCTTCACGCTGTATCATATCTCCCATCTCATCTTCATCTACATCCTCTTCCATTTCCATAATATTGTCCTCAAGTACATCGCCCTTGTATAGACCCTCTATATACTCCTTCCATCTTTCTGGTTTCCCTTCTTTGCTTATAACTGGGTTTCCATCTGAGCTCTTAATATTCATACAAGTGGTTCTCTTTTCTCCAAAGGTCTCTTTAATTTTCCTGTAGGCAGTATCTATCTTACCCCTAGTGAGATAAGCCTCTACATCCTTACATTTATCCTTTAGCCATCCCTGCTTAGCCATTTTGCACTTCCTGTCAATCTCATTTTTGAGACGTTTGTATTCCTTTTTGCCTGCTTCATTTACTGCATTTTTATATTTTCTCCTTTCATCAATTAAATTCAATATTTCTTCTGTTACCCAAGGATTTCTAGTAGCCCTCCTCTTTTTACCTACTTGATCCTCTGCTGCCTTCACTACTCCATCCTTCAAAGTTACCCATTCTTCTTCTACTGAATTTCTTTCCCCCATTCCTGCCATTTGTTCCCTTACGCTCTCCCTGAAACTCGGTACAACCTCTGCCTTAGTCAGTTTATTCAGATCCCATCTCCTTAAATTCCCACCTTTTTGCAGTTTCTTCAGTTTTAATCTACAGTTCATAACCAATAGATTGTGGTCAGAGTCCACATCTGCCCCTGGAAAGTCTTACAATTTAAAACCTGGTTCCTAGATCTCTGTCTTACCATTATATAATCTATCTGATACCTTTTAGTATCTCCAGGGTTCTTCCATGTATACAACCTTCTATCATGATTCTTAAACCAAGTGTTAGCTATGATTAAGTTGTGCTCTGTGCAAAATTCTACCAGGCGGCTTCCTCTTTCATTTCTTCCCCCCCAATCCATATTCACCTACTACGTTTCCTTCTCTTTCTTTTCCTACTATCGAATTCCAGTCACCCATGACTATAAAATTTTCGTCTCCCTTCACTATCTGAATAATTTCTTTTATCTCATCATACATTTCTTCAATTTCTTCGTCATCTGCAGAGCTAGTAGGCACATAGACTTGTACTACTGTCGTAGGCGTGGGCTTCGTGTCTATCTTGGACACAACAATGCGTTCGCTGTGCCGTTTGTAGTAGCTTACCCGCATTCCTATTGCTTTATTCATTATTAAACCTACTCCTGCATTACCCCTATTTGATTTTGTATTTATAACCCTGTATTCACCTGACCAAAAGTCTTGTTCCGCCTGCCACCGAACTTCACTAATTCTTACTATATCTAACTGTAACCTATCCATTTCCCTTTTTAAATTTTCTATCCTACCTGCCCGATTAAGGGATCTGATATTCCACCCTCCGATCCGTAGAACGCCAGTTTTCTTTCTCCTGATAACGACGTCCTCTTGAGTAGTCCCCGCCCGGAGATCCGAATGGGGGACTATTTTACCTCCGAAATATTTTACCCAAGAGGACGCCATGATCATTTAACCATACAGTAAAGCTACATGCCCTCGGGAAAAATTACGGCCGTAGTTTCCCCTTGCTTTCAGCCGTTCGCAGTACCAGCACAGCAACGCTGTTGTGGTTAGTGTTACAGGGCCAGATCAGTCAATCATCCAGACTGTTGCCCCTTGCAACTACTGAAAAGGCTGCTGCCCCTCTTCAGTAACCACCTGTTTGTCTGGCCTCTCAACAGATACCCGTCCGTTGAGGTTGCACCTACGGTACGGCTATCTGTATCGCTGAGGCACGCAAGCCTCCCCACCAACGGCAAGGTCCATGGTTCATTGTTGGAGCAAGAAGCAGATACGAGGAAAAAAAAGCAGATATGAGAAAAAAAAGCTTTTAGGCGATACGACTGAAGAAAATATTCATCGTATGGGAGGAGAGAAATAAACGTCTCAATAATTTTCTGAACTTTTTCGCTTTGAAAACGTATTTTTAATTTCTGGAGGAACACTCAACGAATGAATCTGCAGTTAGATCAAGCTACCATACTGATTTTTAGCTTGCAAATGGTTGCAGAGTTTCATTGATTTTCGGGCTATGTTGACAGTGTGCAGATTCGGCTACAGTTAGTGCCGCTTTTTTACGCAATGAAGAGAACGAAATCCACCCACAGAAGCTCACTGGCAGACTTTATCTTAAGGGCTTGTCTTCGAATTAGCATACTCGAAAAGTGTTACCAGGCATGGACTTCTATGAAAAGCAAGTAACGTTTATCGTCATTCTGTGTTCTTATATTTAACGTTTAAATAAAATGGCAACGAAATTAAAATTTGTCAGTTTAAATTTCGTCCTAAAACGACAGTCATCATAAGGCTGCAACAGTCGTAATAAATACCATGTTTTTTACTTAGCTGCCCCTCGCTTTTTTCATCATCAAAATATTAAAAGAGATGCTGATTTTCATTGTCAGTTCTTATTAATACAACAGTTTTAAAATAACATTTGACACGAAAGGAGTGAGTGAGGCACCTTGATGCGATAGGTGGTTGCTCACTGCTGTGATGTGAGCGAGAGCTAGCTTGCACGAGCAGCTGTGTTGAACTGTTGGACTTCTTACAAGGGAACCTCCCCATCGCACCACCCTCAGATTTAGTTATAAGTTAGCACAGTGGATAGGCCTTGAAAAACTGAACACTGATCAACTGAGAAAACAGGAAGAAGTTGTGTGGAACTATGAAAAAATAAGCAAAATATACAAACTGAGTAGTCCATGCACAAGATGGCAACATCAAGGATAATCTGAACTCAGGAGCGCCGTGGTCCCGTGGTTAGCGTGAGCAGTTGAGGAACGAGAGGTCTTTGGTTCAAGTCTTCTCTCGAGTGAAAAGTTTATTTTCGCAAAGTTAGGATCTGTCCGTTCATTCATTGACGTCTCTTTTCTCTGTAATAAGTTTAGTGTCTGTGTTTTGCGACCGTACCGCAAAACCGTGCGATTAGTAGACGAAAGGACGTGCCTCTCCAATGGGAACCGAAAACATTTAATCGTAAGGTCATAGGTCAACCGATTCCTCCACAGGAAAACACGTCTGATATATTCTATTTGACAATGGTGCCGGCATGTGCGTCACATGACAGGAATATGTTGTCGACCCACCTAACTTGACACTTGGCGAATGGGTAAAAAGATTCTTCTACCTTGCACCATTTAGGTTTTCTTGTGGATGTGATAATTACTACCAAAAAAGTGATGAAAAGATAAGAGTTTGTCACATAAACTGCAACAAGTGAATGCAACTGTTTCACGGTCGTGCGGTAGCGTCCTCGCTTCCCGCGCCTGGGTTCCAGGGTTCGATTCCCAGCGGGGTCAGGTATTTTCTCTGCGTCGTGATGACTGGGTGTTGTGTGCTATCCTTAGGTTGGTTAGGTTTAAGTAGATCTAAGTTCTAGGGGACCGATGATCATAGATGTTAAGTCCCATAGTGCTCCGAGCCATTTGAACCAATTTTTGAACTGTTTCACAGTCGCACAGTTTTCCCTGTGGTCTGTCAAAACAGATGTTTTTAACGTTTTCAAATTTTTCCGTGTGTAGACCGTCAAATCCTGCATATGTCCAAGCAAATCTGAACATGTCCTGGAATTTTGGAGAGCGAAGTTGATTATGTGTGAGTGTCTGAACTTTGATAATTGTCTGAAAATAAAAAATTAAACTTTTCACTCGAGGGACGACTTGAACCAAGGACCTCTCGTTCCGCAGCTGCTCACGCTAACTACGACAACAGGGCGCTACTGAACTCAGACTCTCCTGGATGTTACCTATCTTGTACATGGACTACTCAGTTTGTATATTTTGCTAGTTTTTTTTCATAGTTCCACACAACTTCTTCCTGTTTTCTCGATTGATCTGTGTTCAGTTTTTCAAAACCTATCCACTGTGCCACCTTATAACTAAATCTGAGGGGGGTGCGATGGGGAGGTTCCCTTGTTAGTGCGCCTGTATCTGTGAAAAGCCGGTTAGCCCGGCAAGAGCCCCAGGCTCCACGCGAGTGACACTCCATGCAAATGTCATTCCGCACAAGTGTTCCAACGCCTCCAAGACATACTGGCCGTACCATGGACCTTACGGTCTGAGGTACGGTGAGCTACAACTCTAGTTCACCTTTAGTGTTTCCGGATGGGTCGCTAACCAGCGGTCGGTATGCGCCGAACGTTGTTAGGCCCATACTTTGGCCGTTCTTGCAACAGGAAGACGATGTGTTGCTCCAACAGGATAACGCTCACCCACACACTACCCGTGAAACTCGAAGTGCTCTGCAAGACGTGCGATCTCCCTACTCGTCTCCTGTCGAGCACGTGTGGGATATGATGGGACGAGAAGTGATTCGTGTGACTCGTCAACCAACAACTCTTACAGAACTACGTGAACAGATCACACAGGACTGGAATAACATATCCCAGTACAGTATTTGTCGTCTGTACGATCGACTGGATGCCAGAGTCAGCGCCTGCATAGCCGTCTGCGGAGGCTACAGCATGTATCAGTACGGTATTTCAGCATGAATCGGTACCTAGTACTTCAGAACCGCGTGTGCTGTTGATCTGTAATCATTTCATGTACTCTGTCCATATGCTCTGTTGCAACAATAAATCTTGAGCGAACTCGAAACCTGTAAAGGGTGTACTAACCTTTTCTTTCCAGTAGTGTATTTCCACCTAGAGGAATAGTGGAGAAGGGCTCATGAAACAAAGGTCAACACCACTCCGCCGTCTCATTAATCACCGACGTACAGCGATTTCATTTATTATTTGAAAGGAGCTATGGTTTGTTTGCCTCAGAAGAGAAGATACGTATGAAACAAATTTACTGATGGACCTGTTTACTTCTACAGTGAAGATTTCACGTTCAGAGTGGGGACACTGTCATTAAATCACAATCACGGATTACGGAAGGATGGAGAAGGAAATCGCCTGCGTAGTGTCGAAGAAACCATCCAGATATTTCCAAGAATTTATTTAGGGAAATCATGGAAAACCTACATCTGAAAATGGGGACCAGATTTCTTTTGTAGGACTATAAGAATTGTAGAGTAAAAACACAGCGAATACAGAATTTTTATTTATTTGGTGCGACAATTTGAATGATGGGCGGCCCTCAAGCTTACTCAGCTTTTTCACGTGGCATAAATATCACGTACGGCTTTTTCGTGGAGAGAAGTGTAAACTTCCAGACCGCCATCTATTCAAACGGTCGCAACATCAGCATGAAAGCTTCCATATTTACACTTCCTGACAAAAAAAGGTGAAGCAAACGAAGATGGAGGAGGACGGAAAAGAAACTTCACACTCTTACTTTCCTGGAGACATATGAGTATCAAATTTATCTTCAGTAAGGGCAGAGGCTGAAGCAGTGAATTGAAACTTGTGCCACAGCGTGGACTTGAACCCTGGTCTCCTGCTCACTAAGCGAATAAGCTAAGCGCTGTGGCTGCTACACCTGCATGCACTGCCGTAGTCCATTACCCTCCTTAACACAAACTTCTACTCACACCTTCAGTCCATTTCTCCTTCTTAAATCGTCAATATTGCTGAGGCTCTCCGATAGTGGAATAGCTTTGTATGTAATCCTGCCTGCGCCTCAAGTGTGGGTGATCTATTGAACTGATGGAATTACATTTTTCTGGAGACATGGGAGTCTGTCAGCAGGAGAGTTGAACAAATTTTAATGCACTGCTTCAGCTGCTACCCTTATCAAAGATAAAGTTGAGACTCAATTAGTGTCGTCTCGTTGTCATTGTAGGCTTATAGTATGGGAAGCTAAGAGAGCATATTGTTGGTGCCTGGTATCCTCTTTCTATAACACAAGAGCATACATGTATTAACAGCGTTCTTTTTTCATAAGAACACAAATTTATTTAACTCAAGATAGCCCAGGTATTGTGGTACAAGCTCCCATTAATAGTCCACGTTAGCCTCACTGCCGGTGAAGTATAAGTCCTGTTATGTACACTACTCTCGTCGCTAGGTAGTGACTGACTCTGGGCGAGAGGCTGAGCTAACGGCGACTGCGACTCCCACTGGGCTGCACTGCTGACTCGTTGACTCACTGGATGAGTGACTCGAACTGACTGGTGGCTCCGGTCCACAGCGGCGATCTAAATACCGGCGGTCGAGAGGGCGTTGGTGGCGCGTTGCTCACGAGTCTCTATGTGGCCTCTCTTCTGATAGGTGCTTCGCTTGCGCCTCCTATTGATCTTTTCGGAACCTCTTTGTCACCTGGTGTGCTGGTGACAGCTTACACCAGTACAACTCATGTGTTTCCAAAACCAACAAATAAACCGCGTCCGAGCAGGTCTTGAAGGCCCAATGGTACTGACCGGCCACCGTATTATTCTCAGCCTGTAGGTGTTACTGAATGGCGATATGGAGGGACATGTGGTCAGCACACCACTCCCCTGGTCGTTGTCAGTTCGCCAGGGCTGAGTGCACCCCACTTGCCAACAGCACTTGGCAGATCAGGATGGTGACCCATCCAAGTGCTAGCCAAGCCTGACAGCACTTAACTTCAGTGACTTGACGGAAACTGGTGTTACGAGTGCGGCAAGGTCGTTTGCCCCACATATCTCCAGGAAGATGTAATTCCGTCAGATAATGAAGTTTCTTTTCCAACCTCCTCCCCTTTCTATTTTTCCCTTTTTTTTCCTTCACCTTGTTTTGACAGGCAGTGTGAATGTGGAGCTTCGTACTCGCTTCGGTGTACGTGTACTGAAATTGAAATGGTACACAGACAATTAGCGTGGCCCTTGCTCAAGGATGAGACACAAAATCGTTATGTATCCCACATTTCAATGCTGGCCCAGCCGCCGTCATGGGGGCAGCTCTCCACAAGTGGGGCATCTCACCGACTGTGTGTCGCTGTAGCACGTGAATATGACATAGACATTTAGCTATGGAAGCTCAGATTAGGAAGTTGATGATAAAGTTTCCTTTCTCGTTGGGATATGACAGACTGAAAGTGTTTGAATTCGGCGATTGATTTTTTGAAAAGATAAGTTTGCAAGATGATGATCTTTGCAATATGGTGTATGATCTCCTTGGTAATGCAGTATATGTTAAAGCGGGAGCCGTTGAAACATGTACCTGGATTATGACAAAAGCATTCAGTTTCGCGGACTTTGTTCATTCTAATTTTGAATACAGTTAAACTGCGATCAGCTTTGCTGTTTTAGGATTGCTATCTGCCACCCTTTTGACCTGAACTTACGAGAGAGGACATTTTTCGTAAACGGACAATTAGTAAACATTTTATTACAACCTGACACGCCTTGAGCCAGACTGTAGAAAGTTAGTGACTGAGTGAATGTTGATGGAGCCTGGTAGGGTGCTAAAAGCATGAGGTATTTTTATGGTTCTTAGCTCATGGAAACGGCATGTTTGCAGTTGGAAGCAATTGTCAGTGAGCCCACCCCTCAGTAAATCTTTCCAGACGGGCCCACAGCCACACAGGGCCGTCAGAGCAGCCCCTCGTCGAGACAGGTCTCCAGCAGAACAATGCTGCGATACCTCCATAGGTGTCAGCCAAAGACTGGGCTGGGGGTGACAGACTGAAGGGACGTGTCTACACAGTGGATTCGTAAAGCAGGCATTGTGTGCAGAGCCACACGTAATAAAAATTCACAAGCTTTCGTGTTTACTGATACTGCAAATAAGACTGTGACCCACTTCCATTGGCCGCTTCGGCTGTATAATAAACTCCAGCTTCTGAGAACATTTAGAGATAGAATCTTTATTACACGTCATCGCTAGGACTAACAAGCTCCAAGGCACAAACGATTTACTTAAAGATCTTTAACATTGTATCTGTTCACTCGTTGCCATGGGAAGCGACGCTACTTCAGAGAAAAACATCATCCCCCTCCGGAAAAACTTAAAACAGCCAGTAATTAGCGGTTTCTTTTTTTTCAGTGCTGTAGGTTTCTTAACTCTTGCCCTGGTTCGACAAGAGTTTGTGCTATCATGTGGGATGGGAGATTTAGCGTCTCTAGAGCCCTATGAATGGCTCAACACGGTGTGACGGAGGTGTCGTTCGTGCACTTTGTGGGAAAACGGATTTTCTTCTCAAGAAAGGTGCGAGGCACTCGGGTGCTGGACTTTGGTCTGATAGGGAGACTTCTGGTCGATGCTCTGGCATGTATGGTTGGTACTTGGGACCTGTCCTGAGACTGACTTCACTTGCGAGTAGTTTAGACTGGGGAGCCTTTGGTGAAGTTCTTACTGTACTGAGAGTGTGACTTCAAATGCCTTGGACTACTCATTTGCTGAGGGCACTATTATTCGTTTTGGTTTACCAGTCTTGACGTTTGGTATCCTTGTGTGCTCTGTTGTATAAGGGAGCCAAACTGGTCATTGGTACGTCCAGCGAACAGGTGTGTCACACAATGAAATCTACCGGCCGGAGTGGCCGTGCGGCTCTAGGCGCTACAGTCTGGAGCCGAGCGACCGCTACGGTCGCAGGTTCGAATCCTGCCTCGGGCATGGATGTGTGTGATGTCCTTAGGTTAGTTAAGTTTAATTAGTTCTAAGTTCTAGGCGACTGATGACCTCAGAAGTTAAGTCGCATAGTGCTCAGAGACATTTGAACAATGAAATCTCTTGTGATTTCAGGGCTCTGGTATAGAGTAAATTGCGATCCATCTACCTGATCGCTAGACTGTGAGGTTTCTGCACTTCTTTCGTGGCCGCGATCGATTCACAGGTGCCGCCTCACGTCTCACCTCCGCCGCACCCATCTCTCCAGGTGCAAGTTACATCGCCGCATGACGCAAACGGCGTAACGTACTGCTGGTCTGGCATTGTCAGGGCGTACAGGTCTCAACTGCCACTTGCTCTCAGCTGCACCTATGTAGTGAAACAACAGTAGATTTAATCAATCAATCTCTTCTCAGCGTCAGATCAATTCATACTGTGTTATCCACAATTTTAGGGCCAGAGTATTTGACTCACTTGTGCTACCCTGGATCCTTATCCATTGTGGTCTTAATCCACCTGTTAATTGTTTACGGTATTCAATCATAACTTGTTTAGCATAATTTATGTCTGTCTTTGTTTTCGGAAAATATATGTTGTCATTAAACCAAATTTTGCAAACAGTCTCAATCATTTTGTATAACAGCCCCACTGGGTTACCTTTCAGTTAGATCTCACCAAACAGGCGTTAACGCCCTATGGCACGGTTTAGCAGGTTACTGGTGAGAAACACAGTCAACAATCATTTCGATGCTGACAGTGGTGTGCGACATGCTAGAATTGATCTTCATAAGCATATTACGTCATATATTCCGGTTTAAGGCTTCAAAGCCTTAGTTGTCTATGATGGCCAATCCATGATGTGCGTAGTGTGCGGACCCCGAGGCTACCTGGCCCTGCGTAAAATCTTTCCGGAGGGAAGAGCAGGCATTCTTCTCCACAGGTAATGTGCGAAATCAACAAAAACAGTTTTGTAAGCTCCGTTAGATGAAACGGGGGTATGGTAGGGATCTTATATATCACTTCAGAGAATCAGGATTCAATTGCACATAGCGTTCTGACGAACGAAACAGAGTCGAGTGGCTAACCCCAAAGTGTTTGAAGCAGGACTCTCCAACACAGACTAATCCCCAGACCTTAAACGGCAGCAAAGCACCTGGAAAGGAAACAACTATGTTTGTTAAACATCTCGAGCTACCACCAGGCTACAATCCAGATGATGTTCCAGTGTTACCAGTAGGCAACGACAAGCTACTTGACGTGTGCATGAACCATAACAACCCAACATTAAAAGATCAGTCCGATCATCCGGTACAAGTAAGGTCAATTCATAAAAGTCGACTAAACAAACGAAGGGGCTAGCTTCCCCAGGGAAGCGTCCTGGGACCTCTGCTGTTCCTCATCTATATAAATGACCTGGGTGACAATCTGAGCAGTTCTCTTAGGTTGTTCGCAGATGATGCTGTAATTTACCGTCTAGTAAGGTCATCCGAAGACCAGTATCAGTTACAAAGCGATTTAGAAAAGATTGCTGTATGGTGTGGCAGGTGGCAGTTGACGCTGAATAATGAAAAGTGTGAGGTGATCCACATGAGTTCCAAAAGAAATCCGTTGGAATTCGATTACTCGATAAATAGTACAATTCTCAGGGCTGTCAATTCAACTAAGTACCTGGGTGTTAAAATTACGAACAACTTCAGTTGGAAAGACCACATAGATAATATTGTGGGGAAGGCGAGCCAAAGGTTGCGTTTCATTGGCAGGACACTTAGAAGATGCAACAAGTCCACTAAAGAGACAGCTTACACTACACTCGTTCGTCCTCTGTTAGAATAGTCCGCAGCTCGTGGTCGTGCGGTAGCGTTCTCACTTCCCACGCCCGGGTTCCGGGGTTCGATTCCCGGCGGGGTCAGGGATTTTCTCTGCCTCGTGATGACTGGGTGTTATGTGATGTCCTTAGGTTAGTTAGGTTTAAGTAGTTCTAAGTTCTAGGGGACTGATGACCATAGCTGTTAAGTCCCATAGTGCTCAGAGCCATTTGAACCATTTTTTGTTAGAATATTGCTGCGCGGTGTGGGATCCTTACCAGGTGGCATTGACAGAGGACATCGAAAGGGTGCAAAAAAAGGGCAGCTCGTTTTGTATTATCACGTAGTAGGGGAGACAGTGTGGCAGATATGATACGCGCTTGCATATGACATTTAAGCATAAGGCAAGAGGTATTATCACGTAATAGGGAAGAGAGTGTGGCAGATATGATACGCGGATTGGGATGGAAGTCATTACAGCAAAGACGTTTTTCGTCGCGGCGAGATCTATTTACGAAATTTCAGTCACCAACTTTCTCTTCCGAATACGAAATATTTTGTTGAGCCCAGCCTACATAGGTAGGAATGATCATCAAAATAAAATAAGAGAAATCAGAGCTCGAACAGAAAGGCTTAGGTGTTCGTTTTTCCCGCGCGCTGTTCGGGAGTGGAATGGTAGAGAGATAATATGATTGTGGTTCGACGAACCCTCTGCCAAGCACTTAAATGTGAATTGCAGAGTAGTCATGTATATGTAGACGTACACTCCTGGAAATGGAAAAAAGAACACATTGACACCGGTGTGTCAGACCCACCATACTTGCTCCGGACACTGCGAGAGGGCTGTACAAGCAATGATCACACGCACGGCACAGCGGACACACCAGGACCCGCGGTGTTGGCCGTCGAATGGCGCTAGCTGCGCAGCATTTGTGCACCGCCGCCGTCAGTGTCAGCCAGTTTGCCGTGGCATACGGAGCTCCATCGCAGTCTTTAACACTGGTAGCATGCCGCGACAGCGTGGACGTGAACCGTATGTGCAGTTGACGGACTTTGAGCGAGGGCGTATAGTGGGCATGCGGGAGGCCGGGTGGACGTACCGCCGAATTGCTCAACACGTGGGGCGTGAGGTCTCCACAGTACATCGATGTTGTCGCCAGTGGTCGGTGGAAGGTGCACGTGCCCGTCGACCTGGGACCGGACCGCAGCGACGCACGGATGCACGCCAAGACCGTAGGATCCTACGCAGTGCCGTAGGGGACCGCACCGCCACTTCCCAGCAAATTAGGGACACTGTTGCTCCTGGGGTATCGGCGAGGACCATTCGCAACCGTCTCCATGAAGCTGGGCTACGGTCCCGCACACCGTTAGGCCGTCTTCCGCTCACGCCCCAACATCGTGCAGCCCGCCTCCAGTGGTGTCGCGACAGGCGTGAATGGAGGGACGAATGGAGACGTGTCGTCTTCAGCGATGAGAGTCGCTTCTGCCTTGGTGCCAATGATGGTCGTATGCGTGTTTGGCGCCGTGCAGGTGAGCGCCACAATCAGGACTGCATACGACCGAGGCACACAGGGCCAACACCCGGCATCATGGTGTGGGGAGCGATCTCCTACACTGGCCGTACACCACTGGTGATCGTCGAGGGGACACTGAATAGTGCACGGTACATCCAAACCGTCATCGAACCCATCGTTCTACCATTCCTAGACCGGCAAGGGAACTTGCTGTTCCAACAGGACAATGCACGTCCGCATGTATCCCGTGCCACCCAACGTGCTCTAGAAGGTGTAAGTCAACTACCCTGGCCAGCAAGATCTCCGGATCTGTCCCCCATTGAGCATGTTTGGGACTGGATGAAGCGTCGTCTCACGCGGTCTGCACGTCCAGCACGAACGCTGGTCCAACTGAGGCGCCAGCTGGAAATGGCATGGCAAGCCGTTCCACAGGACTACATCCAGCATCTCTACGATCGTCTCCATGGGAGAATAGCAGCCTGCATTGCTGCGAAAGGTGGATATACACTGTACTAGTGCCGACATTGTGCATGCTCTGTTGCCTGTGTCTATGTGCCTGTGGTTCTGTCAGTGTGATCATGTGATGTATCTGACCCCAGGAATGTGTCAATAAAGTTTCCCCTTCCTGGGACAATGAATTCACGGTGTTCTTATTTCAATTTCCAGGATTGTAGATGTAAAATACAAAGTCAGGAAGAGACACAGGAGTTAGGAAGGAAAAGGACACGCACCAGAGAAATCTGTAAGAAATGTCAGACAGGTGAATTGACTGTGGCTAATGTAATGTGGATAATGGGTCCCATTCAGAATGAGGACGTCAGTATGAACCTAGACAATCAAATGAACACAACTCTATTAGCATTCTCCCCGTCTATTTCGGACCCGAGCATGCTTTGGTCGGATGATACTGAGCAGTAGTAAACATTTATATGGAGGCATTCAAGCTGGTTGCAGTAGATGTCCACAGGATAAGTTCGGCGGTAAAATTATAGTGTTTGGAAGATTATCTTTATGCCGCTGATATACATTTTCAAATGTTTCAAATGGCTCTGAGCACTATGGGACTTAACATCGTAGGTCATCAGTCCCCTAGAACTTAGAACTACTTAAACCTAACTAACCTAAGGACAACACACGAATCCATGCCCGAGGCAGGATTCGAACCTGCGACCGTAGCAGCCCCGCGGTTCTGGATTGCAGCGCTAGAACCGCACGGCCACCGCGGCAGGCATATACATTTTACCATGTTACTTCAAGTTGAAACAACTACACTAACGGACATAAGAGTTTGTGATGCCATCATCAATATCGGAAATGAAAAAGGAACATATATCATGTCGCATCCGTCTTAGCGATACGGCACGTCATCGCAAGAAAAGTAGCTCCAGCATATTGGTGCGTGTGGTAGAAAATACAGACTGATGCAAAAAGAACGCATGTATTTCAGACAATTATAATTCACTCTGCTTTGATCATATACAAAATATACTCACATCACTATAACTGGTAATGTATCCAATTTATAAATTGTCACGTTTTTCACGTTTTAAAGATAATGTCAGGCAGATAGCAGCCTTTTTCTTGAATACACATTAAAAGTCTTTCTTCGAAGTTCACCAACACATTCGTCAATATATCATGTAGAACAGGAACAATTTCTTGCCGTATTGCATCTTTCAGGTCATTGAGTGTACGAGGTTTGTTGCAGTACACTTTAATTTTAGGCAGTCCCATAAGAAGAAGTCAAAATTCGACAAATCTTCCGATCGTGTTGGCCAGTGGACATCGCCGAAATGTGAGATCATGTGTTGGGGAACATTCCTCGAACAACTGATACGGAATCATTAGCCGCGTGGGCTGTGGCTCCATCTTGCTCGAACCACATGTGTGCCATGTTCATCCCTATTCTGGCCAGTTGTGGCTGCAAGAAATTGCGTAGTGCTGCAACATGACATGCAGCATTCACTGTTACACGAACACCACCTTCTTCAAAAAAATCTTCTGCACGATCATAGTTTTGGAAAGATGAAAATGTAGCTAATCCTTCAGGATGACGAGACAAGCCCAAAGTCGGAGCACGCCGCCCAGTGGAATGGCGAGGACTCTGAAGAACAGATGATTCCACTCTGTCGACATTTTCCTGTGTTCGCACTTTGCGAGGACGACCAGGCGATGTCTGCTTCATGACTGATCCAGTTGTGCTAAAAGAAGCAACCCAACGCAATATTATGTTGAAATCAGGTATCGAACTATTTCGTGGAATACTGAAGTGTGTACGGAAAAGTCGTTGAACTGTGATCTCACAGTCATCACTTTTGAAGAAATGTTCAACAGCGAAAACACGATGTTGAAATCAGGTATCGAACTATTTCGTGGAATACTGAAGTGTGTACGGAAAAGTCGTTGAACTGTGTGATCTCACAGTCATCAGTTTTGAAGAAATGTTCAACAGCGAAAACACGATGTTGCACGGTCCACTGCACCATTGCTACTAAACTGGACGGGGCCTACAAAATAACAGGTCCCCTACCGCACCATTCCGCTCCCACCACTGATATTACGCAAATCAAATCCAGTGGTTCTTTTTACGGCACCGTGTATTTTCAAGGTATCCTTCCACAAAGCAACATTGCAAAGATATAACTGGGGATTACGAGAAAATATGTTAAATCTAGATGTGACGCACTGTTTCTAGCTCGTGCTTTTAAACTCATCCATGCCACTAAGGCAGGCATTACGAAACTTCTATTCGTCTCATTACATTCTGGGAAAAGCAATGCTCCCATCAGTGTAGCACATACAGATGCCAGCCTAGATTACGTCTCAAAGTACTATGTAAATTGTAGTTATACAAGACGTCCTCCGGCACAAACCAACACCAGATCCGTCTACGATTACGTTACCAGAAATCATATTCACAATCCAATTATGGTAAAATATCTTGCGAAAAAGTGGATGAATGTTTGGAAAAATATCAGTAATAAAACTGTACTGACTAGAAGAGTCGGTGCCGTATGGTATGACATCGTGTAAAGTATGTATGTAGAACTGTAAATGGTTCTTAGGCAAGGCTCGACATACGTTATGAACCAAGAATAATGGGGATGTAACCATTCTGCGCAGTTTCTGGTTAAGCCACTTCACAAAGACAATCATAAATTTAAAAATTACAGGGTCGCCACCAGCCCAAGACCTTCCTAACATTAAGAGGAGACCGAACTGGAAATTATCAGTTTAATTAAATTAAGAATTTAATTATAAGAATTCTATTTTTATAAAGAAACTAACAAGATGAACAGCGTTGTATGTTGTATATCAAAAAGTCAGGGAACAGAAAATTAATTTGAAAACTGGCATCAATGAGAAAGATAAGGACGCAGAGTTTATCTTTTACGTAGCACATTTATTTCATTACTGAACTTGATTCCCATCCTATAAGTACACATGACTGGTGCCTGAATAAAAATGTTTAACTAAATAATTGGAAAAAATTGTGGAATCGCGCAATTAAAAAGGAAAAACACACAAAAGGGAAGTGGAACACAATAATTCACTCATTCCATCTACATACCCACGACTGTCCGAAAGGAACAAAGCGACTTCCTCACTTTTAATTTAAACCACCATCATCGCCGATTTTTAACAAAATAATTATGCCACATACCGAAAATACATAATTACACACTCTTCAGTTAAGCTGAAGTTCTTAAATATGCCACGAATTTAACATAGGGAAGTTCTAATTCGACCTACTTCGTATCAGCAGAAAACTTCTCTAGGAGCTACGAACTGTACTCACCAACTGCTAGCTGCAGAGTGTCCTTTCTCCACCGAGCTTCGCCTAAACACCGGTGCAACGGAAGTTACCAGAGGGGTAGGCTTCCACCACCAACCAGAGAGACAAACCAACCTCAGACTAGAAGGGGTAAACCTCTCTGTCCAGGTACTGGGATCCTAAGTTGGTCATCCTGTGCTACCCTCCAAACGAGAAGCAAACATCACCTGCTCCTAGCAGCCGACAACCAACTCAGCGTTCCCCACAAAAGAAACCCGAAACTACTCGTAAAAACACCCATTCAATCACATTCACGCACACATAGGGTAGAGTGAAGAGAAAAACGTAATAAATACAGGACATGATTTCCTATGGAACACAAAATGTCAAACAAAATATCATTTAATAAGCCTTAGTTTGATTGCTCAGTGTTTCTGGGAGAGTTAATAAATTAAACCGCCACCAGGCGGTGGACAGAATAGGATGAACAGAATCCAGTGAGACGTTTCAATTGTAAACGAAACCATCTCATGTTGAACTCCAGCTATTTTAGACACGTGTAGGTGTGCCACTGGTCAACTTCATAACCTCATTTTAATTAACGTATATGCACCGCCGCGGGTTAACAAAAGACGGTATAGAAGTAACTTTTACCGGAATGGGACTGTCGAACTGCTAACGAACGTTGGGGCTACCGCCATACTTGTCGGAGATTTTAACTGTGTGTTGCGCTATGCAGACCAGATGCTTAACCTTAACTCGTGTCAAGAGCTACAAAACATTGATGAATGAATGAGAACTGCAAGACAACTGGACTTACATGAATCCCGAACTTATCTGCAATACAGATGTCAGCAGCACTTCAGCAAGTAGGTTAGACACAATCGATGTTACAAAAAAGAATTTATGTGCAGTATCGATGATTGTGAGACATGGCGTAAGAAATTCTCCGACCATTGTGCATACCATATTTCATTCAGGAACATCCCACAGAAAGCTTCACTGGATTTACATGAATCCCCAACTTATCTGCTATACAGATGTCAGCAGCACTTCAGCAAGCAGGTTAGACACAATCGATGTTACTAAAGAATTGATGAGCAATATCGATGATTGTGAGGTATGACGAAGAGCTTCTCCGACCATTGTGCATACAACGTTTCATTCAGGTATATCCCACAAAAATCTATTCGTCGCCGTTGAATATGGCAACTTAAAATCTCATTATTGCAGGAAGCTGAAATTAAGCAGCAGATGAGACACACTTGGCGCGAATGGTTACGTTCCTGAACGAAGTATCGTGAGCGAATAGCTTGGTGGAACGAACATAAAAACTTTTCTTCGCAAATGCGTTATGCGGTATGCAAAGGGCCGAACATATTGGCGGAAACAAATGGCGGAATATTACTTCTCATGTTTTCGACACCTTTATAAGCTACTTGAAGGCCTTTCGGCCAACAAAATCAAGATGAAACGCTTTAAGTCGAAAATAATCGCCCTATTCCGGCAGCGTCTGGAGGTGTTGCGTATGCGAGCCCGGGACAAGAACGACCTTACGCAGGAACGTACGTCGTTATACCACGTAATAATAGAGACACGCAGAGGGAAACAGAGAATAACAACCGCAATGGGATACGATGGAGGAGGAGGACACACTACTCAGACCGCCGTAAAATAATATGCCGCAAAGTATTCCAGGGATCTCTACGCCGGAACGGAAATAGTTGGACGCTGAAGAACTTTTAATACAGGTTACGACGGGAATACGTGGGCAGGACAATGGCAGTCTAACTCAGAACGAAATAAAAAAAAGTGGATGAATATTTGGAGAAATATCAACAATAAAATCTGCTAATCAGAGTCAGTGCCGTATGTCATGACGTCGTAAACGAAACCATACCCACAGCGGAACGATTACACAAAATCAAACTGAGACCATCTCGATACTGCGACAAACGTCAGCTTGTAGTAACTATGGCGCACATGCCCTTATGTGAAAATAAAGTCAGGAATTGGAACTGGACTGGGAAGAAATTAGCACTTATCAACAGAGCCACAGAAAGTCAACCCAAAGTTTACAAACCGAATGGAAATTTTATCCGTCGGCAAAGAATAACAGTTATTCGTGGATTATGGGACAGTTTGTGTTTTACGTGCTAACAAACTAAACGTCGAACTTAGAAGAGTGCATGGTTTATATTGCAGAAGGAACATTTTAATTGCCGAAGAATAATAAATACACTCCTGGAAATTGAAATAAGAACACCGTGAATTCATTGTCCCAGGAAGGGGAAACTTTATTGACACATTCCTGGGGTCAGATACATCACATGATCACACTGACAGAACCACAGGCACATAGGCACAGGCAACAGAGCATGCACAATGTCGGCACTAGTACAGTGTATATCCACCTTTCGCAGCAATGCAGGCTGCTATTCTCCCATGGAGACGATCGTAGAGATGCTGGATGTAGTCCTGTGGAACGGCTTGCCATGCCATTTCCACCTGGCGCCTCAGTTGGACCAGCGTTCGTGCTGGACGTGCAGACCGCGTGAGACGACGCTTCATCCAGTCCCAAACATGCTCAATGGGGGACAGATCCGGAGATCTTGCTGGCCAGGGTAGTTGATTTACACCTTCTAGAGCACGTTGGGTGGCACGGGATACATGCGGACGTGCATTGTCCTGTTGGAACAGCAAGTTCCCTTGCCGGTCTAGGAATGGTAGAACGATGGGTTCGATGACGGTTTGGATGTACCGTGCACTATTCAGTGTCCCCTCGACGATCACCAGTGGTGTACGGCCAGTGTAGGAGATCGCTCCCCACACCATGATGCCGGGTGTTGGCCCTGTGTGCCTCGGTCGTATGCAGTCCTGATTGTGGCGCTCACCTGCACGGCGCCAAACACGCATACGACCATCATTGGCACCAAGGCAGAAGCGACTCTCATCGCTGAAGACGACACGTCTCCATTCGTCCCTCCATTCACGCCTGTCGTGACACCACTGGAGGCGGGCTGCACGATGTTGGGGCGTGAGCGGAAGACGGCCTAACGGTGTGCGGGACCGTAGCCCAGCTTCATGGAGACGGTTGCGAATGGTCCTCGCCGATACCCCAGGAGCAACAGTGTCCCTAATTTGCTAGGAAGTGGCGGTGCGGTCCCCTACGGCACTGCGTAGGATCCTACAGTCTTGGCGTGCATCCATGCGTCGCTGCGGTCCGGTCCCAGGTCGACGGGCACGTGCACCTTCCGCCGACCACTGGCGACAACATCGATGTACTGTGGAGACCTCACGCCCCACGTGTTGAGCAATTCGGCGGTACGTCCACCCGGCCTCCCGCATGCCCACTATACGCCCTCGCTCAATGTCCGTCAACTGCACATACGGTTCACGTCCACGCTGTCGCGGCATGCTACCAGTGTTAAAGACTGCGATGGAGCTCCGTATGCCACGGCAAACTGGCTGACACTGACGGCGGCGGTGCACAAATGCTGCGCAGCTAGCGCCGTTCGACGGCCAACACCGCGGGTCCTGGTGTGTCCGCTGTGCCGTGCGTGTGATCATTGCTTGTACAGCCCTCTCGCAGTGTCCGGAGCAAGTATGGTGGGTCTGACACACCGGTGTCAATGTGTTCTTTTTTCTATTTCCAGGAGTGTATAAGGGTTGCTTTCATAACATTTTATCTGTTGCTACAATTAGGACCTCAGTTTTGCTAATTGGAAGAGGAACACTTACTCTCTTCACTTACTACTCAGGAAATTCTCTTATATTGATATTAAATGGAAGCTGTTGTAATATGGCAAAACTTCTCCGGCAACGAATTTTGTTTCCTCTATCGAAATATAAATAGCTTCCTTATAGACATGACGTTGCTTCCAGTGCATAATAACTTAAAGTGCGGAAATGTTTTCGAACAAATATATGTTACGAATTTTTCCGTCACTATTCTGTTTTGAGCTATGTCATAGGAAGAACTTTCGGCGTTGGAAATGGCAGTCTGTTATTATCTCACGTCACTTTACTGCTTCACTGTGGTTACAAAATTAAAAGCGTATATGGAAAAAAAAACATGTGTCCGTGTTTCGCGCCGAATTTCAGTTCCAAAAGAGTGATAATTCGGGAAAATATGGCCTAAGTGCCAAAGCCGACGAAGGTGAAACTTGGCGAGCGTAAGGCGCAGCCGTGAGGGGAGGATGTAGGCCGCCGCCGCCACCCCGAAAAAAGTCGTCAGCACATCTATCTTGTAAGTACGACATCCAGGTTCAAGTCCCAACTGTGACAAAAATTTTAACTCATTGCTTCAGCTCCTATTCTTACTGAAACTTTGTGGGTTGATAGCGTATATGACGTTACTGCATTGATTACAAAATCATGTCAAAAATACCAAGAACTTCGCAATATTAGACCACTGATTAATATGAGATTACACACACTCTGGCCTGGATGCAAGTAGTGATTCGGTTGGCGAGGCTGTCATAAAGTCATTGTATCCTCTCCCGAGGCAAGCCGGCCCACAACTGTTGTAAATGGTTCTTGATATCCGGGATGCTGTCATAGGGACAGAGCTGACGTTCGAACAGCTCTCACACACGTTCTGTCGGGAAGAGGTATGGGAATGTCGCTGGCCACGGGAGTATCTCAGTTCATAGGCAGACGTGCGACGTCTGGACGAGCATTGTCGTCTAGAAGATTGGCACCACGATACTGTAGCGTGGGAGGTAACAAATGAAGCATTAGTATGACCATGACGTGCCATTGTGCCGTCAGAGTTCCCTCAACCACTAATAGCCGTGATGGCTCCACACACCACGATGCCACGAGTAACACCCCAGTGCCTTTACAAAAAATTGGAAGACTGGAACCTCTCCCGACGTCGTCGCCGCTCTCGCCGAGAATGGACACCTAAGGTAGCGCTGAACCGCGTTTCATCCCCGAACACAAAACGACAACATTCTTCAGCAGTCCATCCTTCTCGACCATGGAAGCACTCCAAAGGCAGCAATTTTTGGTGTGGTGTTACCAGCAACCAAGGAGTGGGGCGGTAATTCCCTAGCTGCTGCTGGTCGCCAGCAGTGGTGCGGAATGACAAAGAACGTTGCAGGGAGCCCAGTACTTGGCGTTTACCTGGTAATAAATATGCAACCAGCCGCTTCTTTACGATTTATTCAACCATGAACATATCTTCGAGCCACTGAAGGCTCATCTTCAGATGGATGATCATGATGATGATTGGTTTGTCGGGCGCTCAACTGTGACGTTATCAGCTCCCCTACAAATTCCCAACCTTTTCTCGGCCCAAACTCGCCACTTTCATGAATGATGATGAAATGATGAGGAGAACACACACACCCAGTCATCTTGCTGCAGGTGAAAATCCCATATCCCGCCGGGAATCGAAACCGGGACGCCGCGCGGAGTGGCCGTGCGGTTTCAGGCGCCATGTACCGGACTCCGCGGCCCCACCTGCCGGGGATTCTAGTCCTCTCTTGGGCATGGATGCGTCTGTTGTTCTTACTTTAAGTAGTGTTTAAGACTAGAGACCGATGACCTCAACAGTTTGGACCCTTAGGAATTTACACACATTTGAAATTTTTTTTTTAACCCGGTACCACTTGCTCGGGAAGCGAGAACGCGACCACGAGACGACTAGCTGCGGACATCTTCAGATGGAGGCGTTACAGAAACTTTACCTTGTGGGCCAAGTGTAGCTAGATGCAGTGCTGGTGTTGAGTGCACTGCCTTGTGGTATTCACATCAGACGGCTTCTTATAACGTGCATTATTACTCTACGTACACAAATAAACACAGTATGTAACTACACTTGGTTTTACACTGGCCCACAGGATTGTTTACATCATGTGAGCCAGTGTACATAGCGTAATAATGCACCTTATGAGAAGCAATCTGATGTGAATACCACAAGGCAGTGCACTGTACGTACCTAAAACATAAAAAACTTTCAGATTCGTAAACGTTTCGTCACCGATTACTACATTTCCGTCGGCAACACCAACACTGCATCTAGCTACACTTGGTCAAGATAATGGTTCTGTAACACCTCCATCTGAAGATGAGCCTGTAGTGCCTCGAAAACATGTTCATGATTGAATAAATCGTAAAAAAAGCGATTGGTTGCAACGCCAGTTTAAATCACAGTCGCAGTTCGTCATCCACAATGGAGACACTGAAAAAAAGCCCATTACATATTTTCTACTTGCAGGCGCGGATGTGAAGCCTTTCCTACACGTTAGGTGCTCAGTACAGCAATCCTCCCCTGTATTGGTCACACGTGGTCTACTAGAACTATGATTACGTGTATGTCTGCCTTCACATTCACGTGCACTTTAATATCCGGCCACTGTCACGTCCATATGTCCCACAGAACTGAATACTGCACGATTCCATCAATGAGGCAAATGGAGACCTCGCGGTGTGACTTGTTTCAAATACTGTCAAATTTTGACAGTGTTGTCTCACATGAATACACGTTGTGTCAATGTTCTTCACAGTCATCAGTGAACATCTGCCGCTGTTCACGTTCCTTATACTGGCTACCAGGCGTTATAAAAGCACTAAACACGAACAGCACTAACGCACTCTGTTGGCCATTCTACCTGTCACAGAAATTGCACCGCTATTCATTTACGTACCCATCAATGTTGTCTACGTGTACAAAGTTATATTGACATCTACTATGTTTTCTGGGTGTTTCACTTTTTTTGTCAGACAATGTAACGTTACTCTGTAACTTCTTGTTAAGACTAAAACAAAGGTGTATTACTCATTCTGTATTACTCAGATCTGCTGTTCTTGAAAAAGAAAAGGACTAAAAATCAGGATAAAAAATGAAACGTAAACATTTCAAGTTAATTAAAGGTAAAGCCTTTATGTTAATGATTAACGAAATTGTGGACCCATATTGCCGCGCTTGGTAGCCGCGCGGTCTAGGGCGCCTTGTCACAATCCGCGCGGCTCCTCCCGTCGGAGGTTCGAGTCCACCCTCGGGCATGGATGTGTGTGATGTCCTTAGCGTACAAGGTGCATTCAAGTTCTAAGGCCTCCGATTTTTTTTCTCCGGACTGGAAAGAGATAGAAACATGCGCATTGTTTTAAAATGAGGCCGCGTTCATTGTCAATACGTCCCAGAGATGCCAGCACCGTTGGGCAGATGGAATTTTACCGCCAGCGGCGAGAATGAGAACTGCTTTAAATACTTAAAATGGCGACGTTTTCCTTACTTGAACAGCGTGGAATCATTCGTTTTCTGAATTTGCGTGGTGTGAAACCAATTGAAATTCATCGACAGTTGAAGGAGACATGTGGTGATGGAGTTATGGATGTGTCGAAAGTGCGTTCGCGGCTGCGACAGTTTAATGAAGGCAGAACATCGTGTGACAATAAACCGAAACAACCTCGGGCTCGCACAAGCCGGTCTGACGACATGATCGAGAAAGTGTAGAGAACTGTTTTGGGGGATCGCCGAGTGACTGTTGAACAGATCGCCTCCAGAGTTGGCATTTCTGTGGGTTCTGTGCACACAATCCTGCATGACGACCTGAAAATGCGAAAAGTGTCATCCAGGTGGGTGCCACGAATGCTGACGGACGACCACATGGCTGCCCGTGTGGCATGTTGCCAAGCAATGTTGACGCGTAACGACAGCACGAATGGGACTTTGCTGGCCGGAGTGGCCGTGCGGTTCTAGGCACTACAGTCTGGAACCGCGAGACCGCTACGGTCGCAGGTTCGAATCCTGCCTTGGGCATGGATGTGTGTGATGTCCTTAGGTTAGTTAGGTTTAAGTAGTTCTAAGTTCTAGGGGACTGATGACCTCAGAAGTTGAGTCCCCTAGTGCTCGGAGCCATTTGAACCATTTGAATGGGACTTTCTTTTCGTCAGGTGTGACAATGGATGAGACATGGATGTCATTTTTCAATCCAGAAACATAGCGCCAGTCAGCTCAATAGAAGCACAGAGATTCACCGCCACCAAAAAAATTTCGGGTAACCGCCAGTGCTGAAAAAATGATGGTGTCCATGTTCTGGGACAGCGAGGGCGCAATCCTTACCCATTGCGTTCCAAAGGGCACTACGGTAACAGGTGCATCCTACTAAAATGTTTTGAAGAACAAATTCCTTCCTGCACTGCAACGAAAACGTCCGGAAAGGGCTGCGCGTATGCTGTTTCACCAAGACAACGCACCCGCACATCGAGCTAACGTTACGCAACAGTTTCTTCGTGATAACAACTTTGAAGTGATTCCTCATGCTCCCTACTCACCTGACCTGGCTCCTAGTGACTTTTGGCTTTTTCCAACAATGAAAGACACTCTCCGTGGCCGCACATTCACCAGCCGTGCTGCTATTGCCTCAGCGATTTTCCAGTGGTCAAAACAGACTCCTAAAGAAGCCTTCGCCGCTGCCATGGAATCATGGCGTCAGCGTTGTGAAAAATGTGTACGTCTGCAGGGCGATTACGTCGAGAAGTAACGCCAAGTTTCATCGATTTCGGGTGAGTAGTTAATTAAAAAAAAAATCGGAGGCCTTAGAACTTGAATGCACCTCGTAAGTTAGTTAAGTTAGATTAAGCAGTGCATAAGCTTCTTAGCAGTGAGGGCCCATAAGACCTTACCACAAATTTCCAAATTGCAGTGATATTGGTCTGTTGCGAATTTATAATATTTTCTGAGAATTTAGTGTTCATATAAATTTCGGGCTCACTACCACTTGTCATCAGCTATATTCCACGAATTTTCCACTAGGATCCTGCCAGTCATCCTTAGGTGATCCATCAAAGACTCAGTACTTAGTCAATTGATGATGACTGCCACTGTAGGGAAGCAGCTTACTCACGCCATATAGAATTCATATGCTTTCCATTGTGTGCCAGCCAAGTCTACTGTAACTAGCTATGACATCACGAATGTTGTGCAATATCTTAAAAGTAAAGTAATAATCTGAAAAGTTAATAGCAAGTCAGGAATGATGCAAAAATGATAATGTGTTAAGTTTCAGTTTTGTAATTTTAACAGTTTTCGAAATTCGGATGTTTTACATAAAAATCATCGGCACCACAGGAAGGAGCTAGAAACTTCAAAATTTATATTCGGATTCCTTTTTCATTGTAATTTAATGGAAACAGCATGCTGGATCTCACAAAGTAATATTTTGGTTGAAATTCATGATTTTCTGTTTTTGTGTCTTAAGAGTATGGAAGCAAGATAGATAACAAGGTCATTAGATAAAGCTAGGATGTTTAGATTTAGGTAGAATGGAGATACGCAATAATAACAAAGATGTGAGAATGTTCCAAAAGGTAGCTATAAAACTACAGCTGTAGCGTCTCTCCAAAGGTCAAGTTCAGAGCTCATCTATTGCGTTCAGTGGAACTAAAATAATTCTCTCGCCAAAAGTATTTAGCGTAGCCACATCAGAATTTTATTACAGATACTTACCTGTGTGCTGATAGCACAATTAAATTCAGAGCTTCATTGGCATTCGGCGGTCCGCACCGAGGCTGTATAAATAAGAGCGTGCGAGTTAGAGTGGGCCCCAGTTCTCTTCTAGATTCGTATCAGTGCGCACTCCGCGTCGGAAGCCGAGTCGCGTTTGTGCAGTTGCAAGGAACAGCCTTGGATGTCGTATTATGTAACTCGGTATGAACGTAACAATGAGTTCGCGTTGGGGTAAAGTGTTAATCGCGGGCATGGATGTGTGTGATGTCCTTAGGTTAGTTAGGTTTAAGTAGTTCTAAGTTCTAGGGGACTGATGACCTCAGAAGTTAAGTCCCATAGTGCTCAGAGCAATTTTTTTGTTAATCGCGGTACGACTCCAGTGATTTAATTCTCAGTTTGCGTATGTCGTATTTTCACGTTTCGTCGCAGGATAGACCTTCTATCATTACTAGCGTGGCGTTTGATGAGTATTAACATCAAATTTTGGCGAGCATTCACTTTGAACATTTACATCGATAATGGTTATTGAACAGTTTCGTTATCTAGGGATAATATGATCCACGCAGCTCTGATAGTGCAATAGCTGATAGTAGCATTGCTTGGTTAAATATTTATTTGAAACTTTACACTTTATCGTTTTCAGAATATAGTGAAAATTGTTATAGTAAACCGCATTTTCTATGAATCCCAGACATAATCCTAAATCCTCAGCGTAATGAACTGTAATGATCAATCACTTTATTTCTCCATCAGAGTGGGCACAGTGAACTTTAATTACAGGCATCTCGTTTTTGCTAATCACTTTCTGGTTGCCAACATTGTAGTTAGAAAGCCGGTGTTGAGAACGGCAACAATACAAGAATAGAGAAATAAATTTTCCACCGACGGCCGGCTGCGAGCCTGCAGTTTCTTCGAACATATTGGTCTGTGTTTCGTGAGCTAGTAACGATTATCTGTCCAGGTGATAAGAAGTTTCGCAAGAACCAATATTATTGCAGAACAGTGCTATACCTCTGTTGCACAATCGTCTATCTCGTGGCGGGAGCTTGGAAGTAAGACAGGTTAGAACGTTCAGAGTCATATAGTTAGCCATTTCTCCCTCGCTAAATAAGCAAATGGAACAGGACAGAAAATCTATAATTTTTCCACGATGTACCCTTTACCAAGCTGTTCCTTTTGGAATATGTTTGTGGATCTAGATGTTTCATTCTGGATAGTTGTGTATTTTTTTCATTTCTGGGTGTAGAAAATTCTGAAACTGAGCCGGTGCTGTACGTCTGTTGCCCTCGCTGTTGAGCAGAAACAAAGCTGTAAGCATCACTATGACCCTCCTTGGCATTAGGTATGGGAAAAACCGACCAGTTAAAACCAATAGCGGTATTTTAGTTCTGAATAACCGGTATTTTTGATATTTATTTGGCCTAGGATATAACAGGTGCTTTTTTTCTTTTTACTGAAAATAATCGGGTAAAAAAATCGAAATATTAATTAGCCATAGCAGTAGTGCTAAACTTTTCCTTTTTTAAATAAACCTTTTTTTAAAGAACAGGTAATTAAGATTAGTAAAATTTGTGTTGCTGTGAAATATTGCGTTATTGTAGAAAACGGGAAAAGCGATAATTGATATTTTAATAACAATGCCGACAGAAACGAGCAACAAATACATGAAATAAGAAATGGTGCAGCATTTCTGGAACGATACCTTACCTGTTATCACGTGGTGTCGCCTATTAGATGGTACGTGTGTACATACAGTGTGTAAGACTTGCCCATCTGGTCTACATGGTAGGTGCCCCACTGTCGTTGTTGTACGTCAGTTGTATTACAGATGACATCATCCCTAGTCTGGAAGTATTTTACGAAGTGCGGTTTCATTGAAGTACAACACTACATTTGCTTTAAAAGATTAATACAGGGAGGAGCTACAACCAACCTATCTCATCATATAAGGAGAATAAGTACAACTTAACGGTTCATTCATAGTTAACAGTAAAAATAGAAGCAGCTAATCTGCTGTTTGTCACAACGTTTCACGCCTTTATCTGTTTGTTGTCCTTACACAAATTAACACGTAGAACAGAGTTTTTCAACCTAAGTTTTCGCTCTTTAGCACTGACTATACGTAATTTTCAAAGAGTAATATGATTAGCGATTACATCACGAATTCTGAGATGAGTTTCAAAAAATTAAGTTCAATAGGAAAATACCGGTGATTTGTTTTAGTAGTCAACCACTTATTACGTTTTGAGTGAAACAGCGAATAGTGGAGGGACTAGGTCTTCATTAAACAAAAAAAAAAAAAAAAAAAAAAAATCTTACGAAGCATTCTTCTCCGGGGTACAGCGATCAGTACAAACTGTTAAAAATCAATTAAAACAGTCTTTCAGATTATTTTTTATTTTTGCTACAGATTTCGTTCCTTCCCTCGGACCATATTCAGACACCGTCATTATGGTGGCTGTTGGTGGCAAACGGAGCGAGATCCGTAGAAGTACGTTTGTCACTGTTTGCCGCTCCCAGCAGCCATAACGGTGGTGTAAGCCTGAAGATGATCCGAGGAAAGGGCAGAAACCGGTAGTAAAAATAAAAAAAATAAAAATCTGAAAGACAGATCGAGACTCTTTTTATTGATTATTAAAATTTCTTTTATTTGCCTATTTAATTTAATATTTTCATCCTTTTTGTCTTGGAACTGAGTGAGTCAAAATTTTTCAATCTTCGTTCAATTTCTACTTTTATTATAGGAAATTATCGGAATAAAAACCGAAAATCGGTTACATCAGAAACCGTTTATTCTGAGAGGTTGTGATAGTCCCATTAAATTGGCGTTGAAAGGTACCGATATACCTACGATCCCTACTTGGAATGTGACGCAGTGCTCGGACAGTAGGGAGTAGACGGGGTCTCCCTTGGAGCGGCCCGCAGCGGCGGGCTGGAGACCTCGCCGGTTAATCCACCAGCCAGCGGGCGGCGGGCGGCGGGCGGCCCGCTCTTGCCAAGGCGGCCAACCGGAATGCTGTTATTCTGTCTGGTCTGGGAATCTGGAGCCGCGTAATGGCCACTTGCCAAAGCCAGCCCTGACGCCGAGATGCGGCCCGCAGCGGATAACATCTGCGTTCTCCTCGGCTGGGCCCGAGATTAAAGAGCCGCGACAAGCCAACCGGCCGCTGATATTGCGGGGAAGCCCGCAGAGATGCCGATAGTCGTGGCGCTGTTTCCAATGCACGCCGACAACAGCGGAACAGTATCAACAAACGAATGACCGGCTGCCGCGAATTCACGTTTTCAGTATATCGTTGTTTGTAAGAAATGTAGTACGTGTGCGGTTTCCTTCCCGATCGAAAAAGTGAGAAACACCAATAGAGAATCGAGTGGCTGAATTCATCTGTGGCTCGGAAGAGATATCTGAGCATTAAATTTACCATTATGTACACTAGGACTATTTAACCTTCACTTTCATTTACTACTGCACGTCCTCGTCTTGGTTATTTCCCAGCTCACTCTCTCTCTTTTTTCATTAAATATGGAGTGCTCATTCAAGTAGACAGGGACACTGAAGATTATGCTGAAGATAATTTCATTTTAGAGCGAACCACATCATCATTAACACTTCCAATACGGTGATAGCTAGGACGAATAAACTTAAGAATTAAATGAAAAAAACACATATTATACATGTGTTAAATGAAACATCTAGTAAGTCCTTCCCTTCTGAACGCAAACGTACTAGATTTCTTACAAACAACGATATACTGCCTGCCGCGGTGGCCGAACGGTTCTAGGCGCTGCAGGCCGGAACCGCGCTGCTGCTATGGTCGCAGGTTCGAATCTTTCCTCGGGCATGGATGTGTGTGATGACCTTAGGTTAGTTAGGTTTAAGTAGTTCTACGTCTAGGGGACTAATGACCTCAGATGTTAAGTCCTATAGTGCTTAGAGCCATTTGAACCATTTGAACGATATACTGAAAACGTGAAGTGAATTCGCGGCACACCCGTCATTCGTGTAATATCAGAACCTATTCTGCAGAACGTGCCGCAGAACAGCGTAAGTCCGCGAATGTTACTACACACGCCGGTTCATTTTCGATTGCTGGAAGTACCCTGATACGGCGAGAGATCCTTCTTGGACATTACCGAACGTAACCATTCTGGTGGTTCAGATGTTAAGGTGTGGGAATACATAACTGATTGACTTCTCATGGTCGGGGTTTACAGTCATGCAGAATTTTTTATCAAATTCGTCATTGACTGTATAAATTATTTAGGTATATTTTTATTTTTTAAATGACATCATAACTGCCGTTCACTGTAGACATTAATTATTTCACAGTCGCAGTTTCGGCCTTTGGGCCATTTTGAAGTGGTACTGCAAAAGATTTTGCTTCAGTACACGTCAGCCGGCCGCGATGGTCTAGCGGTTCTAGGCGCTCAGTCCGGAGCCGCGCGACCGCTACGGTCGCAGGTTCGAATCCTGCCTCGGGCATGGATGTGTGTGATGTCCTTAGGTTAGTTAGGTTTAAGTAGTTCTAAGTTCTAGGGGACTAATGCCCACAGAAGTCCCATAGTGCTCAGAGCCATTTTTAGCCAGTACACGTCAGACTTTAAAATCTTCTGAGCCGTGTACACGACATCGCCAAAAATACGCCCTTTCGCTGTAGAACTACCGTAACGTCTGACGAGTGTGAAGCTCCGTACGTCGTTAAATGAAGTAGATTACTTGAAATGTTGCTAATGTTAACATCATTCACGTAAATAGTTACAAATCGGTGTTTCACCACAGCGTTTAAATGTAAACTGAGGCCTGTATAAAATGTATATTAGACGATCACCTGCTTTTTTTTTTAATTTAAAACCCAAATATCGACCTGTTTCAGTCACAATCCATCTTCACGCATTAGAGTTAAAACAGTTTAAGCCGCAACATCACATACGTCATTACTTAATTAATCACCACGTCTCATACGTAGGGCATGTCATGACTTCCAGTATATTACACAGAACTTTTAAAGGCAAACCTACTAATGACATGCGAAACACTGCGGTACTGAAGAGAAAATCTGATGTGTCAGTCACACCTCTGATCTTCTCTGCAGTACTGCAGTGTTTCACATGTCACTGGTACGTCTGCCTTTAAAAGTGCTGTGTGCTGAAGTGGAATACAAGACATCTCTACATATAAGATATGGCCATTATTTACGAGTAAGTATAGACAGATGTCAGGTTGCGACTTAAACTGTTTTAACCCTAATGCATGAAGATGATCTGTGACTGAAACGGGTCGATATTTGGGTTTTAAATAAATACAAAAAGCAGCTGATAGTATAACATGCATTTTATACGTTACTTGACGGCTGTTTATAGCCACCTTCCAAAAATGTTTAAACTAAGGCCACTGATGCACTTATCAGAGTAGTCTGCCGTTTTGCGCCCATACGTCCATACCTCAGTACCTGACCTGCTGCCCAGGAAAAAATAATCCTTAATAAATTCCTTGTGTCACGCGCACTCGGAGGTGCTAACCAACCTGAAGCATACTACTCATAATAGCTGTAATTATTAGTTTTCAAATGAAGTAAATACTGACGTTATGTCATTCAGAGCATTTTCATCATTCATCAATGCAAATAGTTGCTCTTCTACTCCTGACGCCATGTACGAGGGCTTGAACTTAAATAGTGGCAACTATTTATTCACAACCGATACAAATGTGTTACATGTTAGCACCTGTTACTGCCCTTCAAAGTAGTCACCAGCGTTGTGTAGAACTCGTTACCAGCGATGTGGATGGCGTAGTATACCGTTAGCAGACCCTGTTCTGTTGACGGTGGGAATGGAGCGGTCTAAAGTTATGGTGGTTCTCATGTACGACTGTGATGGTTTTATCCTAACGCATTACGTTCTTCCACGGCAGACCGTCAATGCACAATATTACTGTTCGTCTTTGGAGCGTCACCTGCGACTAACCTTGCGAAAGAAGCGGTGACACTTTCTGCGCAACCCACCCATCATTTTGCACGACAATGCGCGGGAGCAGGCAGCGCAAGCTGTGGCTGCTCTGTTCGGTCGACGGGACTGGGAAGTACTGTACCATCCACCATACACCCGGGACTTAAGTCCTTGTGACTTTGATTTGATTCCGAAGATGAAGGAACCACTTCGTGGCATTCGCTTCAGAACTGTTCCAGAGATTCGACAGACAGTATACCGCTCGATTTGAACCATCAACAGAACAGGCTCTGCTAACGCTATACTACGACTTCCACGTCGCTGGCAACGGGTTCTACACAACGCTGATGACTACTTTGAAGGACAGTAACAGGTAAAAACATGTAACACTTTGTATCGCTTGTGAATACACAGTTGCCACTATTTCAGTTCCAATCCTCGTATATGATACCTCCACATTGTAATTACTGATGAATGTATGCACACTTTATCTGCTGAGATATTGATACTTCTACCGGTACATAAAGCATTAACGAGAGGCAAATAGGCTATTACTCAGTGACAAAAATATCAATACTCCAACACTAAATGCACCCAAATAGACACGATTTTAGTTCAATATCGTGAAAATATTTTACCAACATGGAGCTTCCTAAACACTTAAACTTTAGAGTCGCTTAGATTTAGTAGATGATCGACGATATCCTACGGTAACGACTCTGTTATGTGTTTCTAACACTTACTGACGACTGGAATATTTAAATGGCCACTCTAAAACTTACGAAACACTAGCTGTTACAAAAGCTTGCTTTTCGGGGAACTGCCTCTTTCTTTAGGTCGGGACTTAATTTTGGGTGCGGCATTGACGGAGATTCCATAACATCTGCATGGTCAAAAGCAAAAGGTATTGACGATAAAAACGTGCGTTGTATTTAGACAGCTGTCACTCCCTTTTGCCACTAAGCCGGGTTTGTAACCGTCTCTATAGAAAAGTCTCTGTCCCTGGCAACAGAGTCTCAACTCACTACGGCCTCCATCACTGCCCCTCACATCTGATCATAGCGCATGAAACCGACTCCTAGCAAGGCAAAACTTGCAATATTCGTGCCACTACTCCAGATTAACCTGAACTCTGAGCACAGTTCTTTAGCCGGGAACGCTAAAAAGCGACTCTAAACTTCATAAAAGTACCCAAACCGCAATATGTACGTGAACAATATGAGAATATAAGTTCCTTACTATTTTACCACTGAGCTAAAAATCAAAAATAGTAATCACGCACTCATTCCAAAAACAAAAACACGGTTACAGAGTTAATGAAGCAACAGGTATCTGAAGCAGTTAAGTTTCTTGTTTCAAAACATACTAGTGACGTTAAGAAAAATATATTTTTAATTGTAATCTAAAGCACGTAATTGCGGACAGGGCTTAAGGAAACGATCTCCTCTCTTACATGCTGTTTTCTTTCACTAGTTTATAAAATGAGTAACGACGTGATTGCTCATTGAGGCGGAGATACGAATAAAGTGGAGGGGAGCGCTAGTTTTGGCGTTGGCGCTTTCGCTCTAGAGAGTCGCCCTGAGTCCTTCATAATGGACAGACCTGTATCTGACCGCTACTATGAAATGTTACCCTTATTCGGTCAGAAAGTACTTTTGCAGTACAAATTGCTTTCCAGACACTGCTCCCAGGGTCTGGAACATCAGTTGAGTCGCGACAGGCTATTCCGCAATTTATTATGCTAGTTAAAATGTACACGAGGCAGTTCTTTTCGTTGCGTGATACGAAGTCTCATTGGAACTGTACTGAACTTTAAAACAATGGTAGAACCATGTATTGGAATCAAGATGCAGTCTCATCGTCATGGGTAAGTGATTTCTTGCATGGCCCGGCGCTGGTGTGTACTTCCGATAGTCTTCAAGATGGCTATAGAGTAGAGTGCAGTTAAAAGAATCTAAATTTATTGTGAAAGATGGTAATGTTCAGGCGAGCGAGTGTTTGTTGTAGTTACATCATTAGAAGTCCCGCGTGGCAGTCCAAAATTAATTGTTTAACGGTGAGTGAAACCGGTATCTAAATTCTATATAAGTAAAGAGAAGACACATTGTTCTAGAAGGAACTAATGTATACTGCATTGTTCTGAAGCATATAGGCTGATTCACTGTGAAGATAATTTATGAACATAAATGAGAGACATTAGCCTGATACTCTGTCATTGTTGTGCTCTCGGATTAACTACAGGTGGCAAACATTGCTGTGATAGCAATCCCTGGCAATTGTAGCATAGCGCCTCTGAATTATATTTTATTTATCACAGTAGGTCCGTATTCTTATAGGCTACAACACCCTTTTTCATTAGAATATTACTTGGTTGATTTGTTGTTTCCCAAGATTGCTTACAGTGAGACGCATTGAGAGTGGTAGAGTAGGAGTATCTTTGAGAGCCAAACATCTTCGAGAAATGTGGTCTGTAGTGGTCTATGGGACTTACGACACGTAACATACGTTAGGTAGACATTGACCCTCTCCATGCCCGATTTAATACAATCTATTTGGCACCAAGGTTCTCAAGTGACTACCCACTGCCATCGATACATTAATAATAGTATGCAACTCATGTTATGTAACATTCCAGCTTTCGGTTTCGTCATAATGGTAGTCAGGTGCAAAAAATCTCAGAGTAGTAAGCTGCTCCACCGTTCCTGCTAACTTCCAGTCTCCATTCATCATACATGAAACACAGTGAAGAAATTACTATTCTAGTATCATGCCATTCAAGAACTCACCTTTCCTTTTTTATAGAAAAAAAACACTTCGTCGAACACATTCACTTGTTTAAAAACTTGTATATCTCATTGTCAGGCTACGTAAGCGACTGTAGACATAAATCTATCGATGTGCACTGACCAGCGATTACTACCACACTCTTTCCTGTAACCTCTTTGATCTGACTATCACTAGCTACCATGAAGATGAAAAACGAGTGAATTTGTCATTAAGTCGCTGCCTTGAAGCTGATGTCCACCATCTTGCCTAGTCCAAAACGCTAGGTTCACAGAATTTATATTTTCGTGTTTCACCGCGGTGATATTTCCCCGAGATGCCACTCTGACGTCTCCGCGCCCAGTTTCGACCGTTGGGCGTGTCCATCGGCTTTTGTGGTCGTATCCTAAATAGCATCTGGTGCTTTTATTGTGTGGATACGTAGCTGTTTCATCAAAAATCCAGCTTGCGTCATTTGCGGCTGTACTAATCGATCCGATCCTAATATGAAGTTTAAAAGAATCACACTTCATTCATAAGTGGAGCCATTCAAGCAATATTTATTTGGTATGCGTGAATTATGGCTGCGCTCTTTACTCTTATTCTTTCCTGTATTTTTCATTGCCTTCCAAAGCGCAAATGCTCCGGCATCCGATTCACACTCAATCACTGGTCTCATCGACGCACAACACACGACTATCTGATTTCGATGATTGTTGTTGCAGTATCTCATGCCCAACTCTTCTCGCAGATAAGATTCATTGTTCACATTTCCTCCCTCTTTAAAAAAAAGATTCTGGCTATAAAAGCCTGAGACAGGAGACATATGTATGTGTGTGAAGATTGTGTGTGTGTGTCTATGAATGTGAGAGTATGCTTTGCTTCCTTCCTGGAGAAGAGTGCGGTTGAAAACTTAAGTGAACACACTTTTCGTCGTGCCTGCCTGCTGCTCGGCGTGTAAGTAGCAGTCTATCCGCTTCATGGCATCGTTATTCCGTTATGAAGTTTGTTGCAAGTAATGCACTGCACTTCAACAGGAACAGTGATGTACATAATTAGAATACCAGACAAAAATAAAACATTCATTACTCCACATTAAGGTTGTCTGTAGCACGAAAATGGGTTCACAATGCTGCAACCAAAAGTTTACAGCGCTTACCGATTGATATAAAATGCCGGACTGCCAGCAAAGTAAAATTTGAGACTAAACTGAAAACAGGTTTCAATGAGAGTGCCTCGTATTCCGCAGAGGACTGTTATTGTAATGTGTAAATGGTGATGGGTAGGAAGTACTAACATGTCTGTCTTTAATTAAAAAATAAAAATAATAAATGACCAGCATGAAGGCATATTTGTGAGAAAAAAGATGTTAATTTAAAATGATTCGTTTCACATCAATCACTATTTATCATTCAAATGATACATGGAACTTGAAATTAACTGACTACTGCTATATGACAAAGCATGGTATAAACCTGTGTACTTTGAGCACATAATGAAATTCAAATATAAAATGAAACAGATAATGAAACTAGACGTACATGCCAACTGTGGTATGTTTCGTTATATCTGAAAAACTGACAGTTATTGGTGAGAAATATTCCAAGAAAAGAAGCAAACGAGCTACTGTTGGAACGGTGGGCCTAAATGTTACACAGGTCAGGCTATCATTATTACACAAATAACTTACACATACATGCAAGAAAAACAGCCATTTAGTGGGTCTAAGCGTTTTAGACTATTCCCTTAATCACATTTAAGATATTGCTCTCAGTGATGAGACATTTTTAAAAAATCATAGCTTCTTTTTACCTAGTAAAACGCTATTATTAGTCACACGCTGTATGATTCATCGTAAGTAATATTTCAAAATGAGGAGATGTACAAACTACAGTGAAACGAATACACTAACTATCTAATAAAACAAAAACTCTATTCTGCATGGAGGTGTACCCGAATGCAATTCTGTTTCTTTGACGTTACAATAATCGTTCACTTCGTTGACATGCACAAGACACAATGGCATGCGCTGCTTATTTCCGCAAAGCACACGTTGGGCTGGCAAAGAACACTAGCTAAGCAGACGTGAACACTAAAAATGTTGTGCATACGAGTTGAAGCTGAAAATGTAACGAACAAGATGCAGTAAACAAACAAGCTTAAATTTCGGAGTTATAGCTTCATTTTCTCTCGATACAAATACAGTAAAAGTGGAATTAAATGGATTACGAAAGCATGCCTTTCACATAACTTCCTTCTCTTCTTCGTCTTTCTAAATATTTCAACAAATAAACAAGTTAAATTAACGAGGCCAAATTTGTCGTATTACTAGAGCAAATACGCATCCAAGAACAGAAAAATGTTCGAAATTGCTTTCATGACACTATGTTTTTCACGTAAACACTGTGATTTTTGGTATTTAAAATAAGTTTTGTATGCACACGACTGAGATGATGAACGAAGGGCAATAGTAAACGTCAGTCTACTAATGTTTTGGGCTCTTCAAGATGGCGGCAGGCCCCGCCCACTCTGGCTCCAAAGCAACGTACAGCGTAAGTCAGTAACCCCATCTTCCTTTTGTTTTTACCTCCATGGTAGGTGCAGTGTCTCTCTCTAAAGCACAAAGTAAATCTAGCAATAAGGACATTTCAATTTAAATAAAAGGAACATTTGATATTAGAGCCACTAGCATACTGAAACTCCATCCTCGATTTTCTATTGTTTGAAAAATAATTAAACGTTTTAGCGATACAGCAAAGTAGCTCAGGACTGAATTACGCTACGACAACTATAAACGTACAAAAAGAAGTTAATTAGCTTTCTGACGTGCGCTTACAGATACATGAAAAAATAAAAATTAAAGGCTGTCGCCGTTAACGTCACATTGTCTCCCATAAATTTTCTCCGAGATAGAAGACCCGTCGAAGATGAGGTAATTAGAGGCGTAACATGAGTTTTGGCTGGGGAAGTACAGGGAAGGAAATTGACCAAGTTCTATCAAAAGAATCATCCAGACATTACCCTTAAGCGATTTTTTGGGAAATCCACGGAAAACCTAAACCAATCTTCTTCCAAAACTGGCATAAGGGTCCATGTTAACTCAAAGATCAAGTTAAATACTTGAACAACGGAGTGAATGCTGTGGATAAGAATAAGAAATAATATTAGCCAACATGAACAGTATAAGCAACTGAACATAAACCGGGTACTGAACGTCCGGCCTTATAACCAAGGTCTCGCGAAACTGAATAAAAGAATAAGTGAAAGCATCTTTAGAAATACCATGGGCAGAAAACTTCAAAGCATAAGCGAGGAATATCGAAACATATACGAAATTTGGGGCACAGAGAGTTTACTTGCTAAATACATTTCTTCAGCAGTTTACATGAAGTAATGTAAATGGGATGCATGCACAGGGTAAGGGTCTTATTGTGTTCAGAGGTGCGTAGAATAAAAGATGTTTATATTAAGATCTATAACTATATTACACATTCGAGAAGTGTAACTCCATGCTGGTAAAAGGTAAAGAATTTCATAATCACGCTCAGAAATTTTTGTGCTCTAACACCAGCTGTGTTTGCAGAACAAATTATGGGAATATGTTCCATCTATTTACACAAAGAATAAAAATTCTTCGTTGTTTGTTTTATGGACCATAAGAACAGCTTTTGGCAGATTTGTAGTGTCATCAGTGTATGGCTTCGACTCAAGCATATATTGAGACCATGCATAGAGGACGAATGTAAACCTGTAAAACACATGCCAGTCACATGTTTGTTAAACCTTGACCATGTTTTCGACAGTTTTAAAACTGTCTTCTTCAGAAGCTATCGTACCTCTTAAAAAATATTACATTATTTGTGGAACAGAGGTGGTATCATTACAATGTTATTGGCCGAGCCATCCAGGGTCACAGGTTATGTGTGTGTGAATTATGTTTGCGTGAATGTGTGTGTGTGTGTGTGTGTGTGTGTGTGTGTGTGTGTGTGTGTGTGATGTCTGCTTTAGAAGAAGTCCTTTTGGCCGAAAGGTTTAGCTATATATTTGTTGTGACGGTCTGCGACTCAAAATCGCCACTATGTGGTGAGTAGCAACATATCCTTTTCTTAATGTTGTCGAGTGTAGAAACATTGATACTCTTATATTTTGCAGTGATTACCATTTTGGAGATTGTAATTTAGAAGTGAAAATTCACAGGAAGTTCATAGTAATAGTCGCCATATACTGGATACAGCTGCTGGTTTTGAGTTGTTCGTGAAACAACTCGAAGATTAAGTGAACTTCTTGAGTTGTAAAAAGAATATGAGGATATTGTCTGAATATTTAATAGATGTTTTTATGGTTCTCCTGTTCGAGACCTATTTAGTACATATAATCTTCCTCGTGCCCTTACAATTTCCAAGAGTTAAGGGAAGCACCAGTACTTTTACTGGTAACATTTTCATAGACAGATGAAGATTGCAGAGTCATTGCATAAGTACTTGTAGTTAAACCACAAGACGAATAAATGAAAAAGAATTTTAAGACTATAAGATGTACCTTCTACATATAGACTAGAATGCTGTATACAGCACAACTGGCCTTAATGAAAAATACAACATAATTTGTATCATAAGCAGAGGCTACCTAGTTTGAAAAATGTTGTCTTATAGAATTAATTGTACTTTTGTCTCACATTTTTTCTAGCGCAGGATGACCACCAATATCTGTACTAGTTTCTTTGAATGACAGCTCCAGTTGGTGCAAAGCAAATGAAAATTCCGTAAAGAATTAATATATTAACCTGTGTGAGTAGATTTAATCCTAATTATCCATGTGCTACGAACAGAATCAGAATAGCATAAGCATCAGAAGACATCGTCATACGCTATGTTAAATCACTTTGCAAACTGGATCCTAAAATACTTAGCAAAATCATCAGAGAATCAAAATGTGCGAATTATCAAAGATGCACTGAATGTAAAAGTTAAACGCTCCGTCCGCGAAAATATCATTGGAGACGGCGTTGCAATTGCGAAAGAATGTGGAATGAAATCGGTCACGCCCTTTTCAAAGAAACCATCTCTGCACTGACATTAAAAACTTAAATTCGGATGAGCAGACGAGTATTTGAATCGCCGCTTTCGAGAATACGTGTCCAGACTGTTGCCACTGTCTTCATTTTCAAGAAAAAATAAATCTCTCCACGACAGGCAGGTAGCAGGTATTTTTCGCTGAATACTTCCTTCGCGAATAACTTACAGTTCTCAAGAAAATCATTTCAAAACATGTTTAACAATTTTCAACTTTTTAAGGAATATTAGTCGACATACGCAAATAAATTACCGTTGGTGCTCAACATGGTTATGTTCCAAAACAGAACTTCCCGACACACTGGTTTACAATGCTTGGTAAAAGCACATATGTACCTCGGTCGATGAGAGCTACCGATTATAAGCGACGTTACTGTCGAGATTGCCAGCTAGTGTTTGGGGCGCTTAATGAACTCGCCGCCGACGGTACTGCCTGATAAGTCAGACCAGAGAGAACTCACGGTCTTGTAAAAGTGATAGTTACTGCTATTAATTATTTATCACCGAAATGCAACACACACTTACGCAATCACGACTGTATCATGTCTATTGGGCAAAGTAAAGTTTACTCGCCTAAGCTGGCAGCGGGAGGAGTCGAACTATTAGCTGCCAGAATTCCAGCTCTCTCTGCCGATTTAGTACCATGGACAGGAGAAGTCATATTGTTACGGGAGCATCCTACGGCAACTGAGGATACGAAAAGCACTGGCACAAAGATGATACAACTGATCCATCGTATTTAATTACACATCAGATAGAACAACAACTTCAAATCGTATATCATGCCGCTAATATCCGCACATTTTATATCCCTTTTCATGTAAATGACCCATTAGTTTTCCGAAATAAAAACAGCATGTTGCATTAAATCCTCTAAAACGCGTTATTGATTCGTATGAAAACGTATTATTTGTTACAGTATCTGTATGGCCAACTTGTTTTTCAGGACACTATGATAAGGTATGACAAACAGTCTGGATGAATAGTTTCCAAAATCAAATTACCTTAAATACAACTGCGGTGTCGAAGATGTCGTTATTCGTTACACATATACGCCTACGAAAATTTAGGTTGTTCGTGCGCAAAAAGGAGCACTCTGTTAGGCGCCCGTCCCAGACGGGTGCAACGGATTGGCAGAACTCAGATATTTGTTGATGACTTACCTTCTGCTTGCTGTCATTCCTTGCGGTCTTCGCGCGTTTCCCGGGTTTTAAACATTATTCTGGCTGGGGACGGACACACTCATGTTGCTCGCCAATCACGTCGTCTTGAACCGTCGCTCAGCAACGGCGTGGGCTGCTGCAGAGACTCCTGTATTGTTGAGAGCTGAGAACTGCGTCTCGTCTCGATTTGAAATGTTCAAATGTGTGAGAATTCCGAAGGGACCACACTGTTGAGGTCAACGATCCCTAAGCTTACACACTACTTAAACTACCGTAAACTAACTTACGCTAAGAACAACACACACACTCATGCCCGAGGGAGGACTCGAACCTACGGTGAGAGGGGCCGCGCAGTCCGTGACATAACGCCTCAAACCGCGCGGCGACTCCGCGCGGCTCGTAGCGATTTGTTGTTTACTCTTAGAGCACATGCAGAAATAATCGCCACATAAACAAGGAAAGCAATCAGCGAAAATGGCACTTCGTAAATAGGCGTGGAGCGCCGGGACCCCCGCGGGCAAGCGAGACGAAGATAAAAAGGAAAAAAAGGAAAAATTGTAATGAGAAGGAGAAAATAGAAAAATTAAAATAACCCGGCACTCAAGTGGCTTCTTCCGCTGAGTTAAAATAATAAAATACGCTACTCGTATTCCTCCAGAGGTAAAGACATGCTAATCCTTTGCCTCCTTTTCGCAGTTCAGAAATCAGTCTGCATTAAGATTCGAACAGTAGTTAACTGAATCTACAAATTGAAAGTGCGTAAGTATGAGAAAATTTTGTGGCCAAAGCTACGGCAAAGCATCTGTCATATGTGGTACATACAGCGGTGTGAACAATATAAAATCAACTTACAGTTTAAATTTAGTTCTTAAAGGAACTGTAGAGACTGATGACGAATCAGCTCTGTATCACGAAACAGTTCACAACATCTGCATTTTAGTCATATATACTGCGACGGTGGGATATAAAAAATTGTTTAGTGAATTATTTCCAACGCAACGCTCAGACTCTAAACTCAAGTTGTTGGGCTGACGGATCAGTCAAGAGATGTAATGATCTAAACGAAACAACAGGTCTTAGAAACATAATCTAATGTAATTCAGTTTAAAGAGACCGCAGTGTCTACGGTCTTGAATATTGCAGCGGCAAATGACGTCTGAAGAACTGATATGTGAGAAAGGATTAATCGACAGCTTGCGTGTTGGAACTTCCATCATCTGAGAAAGATGAAGCATCACGTGTAAATTCAAATACAAACAGTAAGGAAGTCTTAAGTAGACTTAGAATGGCACCTCATGACTGACAACATTTATTTGCAGCTACACTCATGGTGCTTAGGAATGAAGTAAGTTATAGACGCGTACGGAGCAATACAACCGCCGCATTTCATACCTACACTCTGAGACGAAAGTTTTAAGACTGAACCACTAAAGTACTTCAGTGCATCTCGTCATAATATTTCTCTTCTGTTTGCTGCACAGCTGATATTGATAAGAACTTCGTTGAAACTGTCCAGTGTAAAACAATTAGCAGAGATGGTACTGAGTTTCCTTGACTAATGCACAACCGAGCCAATTTATGTAACAGAACCTGTATCTGTTGCTAGAGCTGAGGGTTCTTTTTCTACATCTTCATCTACATTTATACTCCGCAAGCCACCCAACGGTGTTTGGCGGAGGGCACTTTACGTGCCACTGTCATTACCTCCCATTCCTGTTCCAGTCGCGTATGGTTCGCGGGAAGAACGACTGTCTGAAAGCCTCCGTGCGCGCTCGAATCTCTCTAATTTTACATTCGTGATCTCCTCGGGAGGTATAAGTAGGGGGAAGCAATATATTCGATACCTCATCCAGAAACGCACCCTCTCGAAACCTGGCGAGCAAGCTACACCGCGATGCAGAGCGCCTCTCTTGCAGAGTCTGCCACTTGAGTTTATTAAACATCTCCGTAACGCTATCACGGTTACCAAATAACCCTGTGACGCAACGCGCCGCTCTTCTTTGGATCTTCTCTATCTCCTCCGTCAACCCGATCAGGTACGGATCCCACACTGATGAGCAATGCTCAAGTATAGGTCGAACGAGTGTTCTGTAAGCCACCTCCTTTGTTGATGGACTACATTTTCTAAGCACTCTCCCAAAGAATCTCAACCTGGTACCCACCTTACCAACAATTAATTTTATATGATCATTCCACTTCAAATCGTTCCGCACGCATACTCCCAGATATTTTACAGAAGTAGCTGCTACCAGTGATTGTTCCGCTATCATATAATCATACAATAAAGGATCCTTCTTTCTATGTATTCGCAATACATTACATTTGTCTATGTTAAGGGACAGTTGCCACTCCCTGCACCAAGTGCCTATCCGCTGCAGATCTTCCTGCATTTCGCTACAATTTTCTAATGCTGCAACTTCTCTGTATACTACAGCATCATCCGCGAAAAGCCGCATGCAACTTCCGACACTATCTACTAGGTCATTTATATATATTGTGAAAAGCAATGGTCCCATAACACTCCCCTGTGGCACGCCAGAGGTTACCTTAACGTCTGTAGACGTCTCTCCGTTGATAACAACATGCTGTGTTCCGTTTGCTAAAAACTCTTCAATCCAGCCACACAGCTGGTCTGATATTCCGTAGGCTCTTACTTTGTTTATCAGGCGACAGTGCGGAACTGTATCGAACGCCTTCCGGAAGTCAAGAAAAATAGCATCTACCTGGGAGCCTGTATCTAATATTTTCTGGGTCTCATGAACAAATAAAGCGAGTTGGGTCTCACACGATCGCTGTTTCCGGAATCCATGTTGATTCCTACATAGTAGATTCTGGGTTTCCAAAAACGACATGATACTCGAGCAAAAAACATGTTCTAAAATTCTACAACAGATCGACGTCAGAGATATAGGTCTATAGTTTTGCGCATCTGCTCGACGACCCTTCTTGAAGACTGGGACTACCTGTGCTCTTTTCCAATCATTTGGAACCCTCCGTTCCTCTGGAGACTTGCGGTACACGGCTGTTAGAAGGGGGGCAAGTTCTTTCGCGTACTCTGTGTAGAATCGAATTGGTATCCCGTCAGCTCCAGTGGACTTTCCTCTGTTCAGTGATTCCAGTTGCTTTTCTATTCCTTGGACACTTATTTCGATGTCAGCCATTTTTTCGTTTGTGCGAGGATTTAGAGAAGGAACTGCAGTGCGGTCTTCCTCTGTGGAACAGCTTTGGAAAAAGGTGTTTAGTATTTCAGCTTTACGCGTGTAATCCTTTGTTTCAATCCCATCATCATCCCGGAGTGTCTGGATATGCTGTTTCGAGCCACTTACTGATTTAACGTAAGACCAGAACTTCCTAGGATTTTCTGTCAAGTCGGTACATAGAATTTTACTTTCGAATTCACTGAACGCTTCACGCATAGCCCTCCTTACGCTAACTTTGACATCGTTTAGGTTCTGTCTGTCTGGGAGGTTTTGGCTGCGTTTAAACTTGGAGTGAAGCTCTCTTTGCTTTCGCAGTAGTTTCCTAACTTTGTTGCTGTACCACGGTGGGTTTTTCCCGTCCCTCACAGTTTTACTCGGCACGTACCTGTCTAAAACGCATTTTACGATTGCCTTGAGCTTTTTCCATAAACACTCAACATTGTCAGTGTCGGAACAGAAATTTTCGTTTTGATCTGTTTGGTAGTCTGAAATCTGCCTTCTATTACTCTTGCTAAACAGATAAACCTTCCTCCCTTTTTTTATATTCCTATTAACTTCCATATTCAGGGACGCTACAACGGCCTTATGATCACAGAGTATATTTTTCAAGTGTATAAGTATTTTTAATATTACGTTGTACATTGAATCAGAAACGGTTGTCTGGTCTGCAAGTACTTTGAATAGCGAAGGGCCGTGCATAAGGCCACAAAATTGTTTGACCAGTGAGCGAGCATGACACACATCAGAACTGGAACCAAGATGTCGTATCTCATGGAAGAATGTGCTTAGAAAAGTCGAAGACCAATCTTTGAGACCAGAAATTACAAAAACTGTTCAGACACCTGTGTATGTATCAAACTCGTTAAGGTCAAGCATATAATATTAGGCAAGTAACAGCTCGCACAGAGGCGCAAAAGCAACCGTTTCCTCCGCACACCCTCTGGGTATGGACGAGAAACAAACAATGTGTGGTTGGAAAAAAGGTGTCCTGTGGCACACAACGTACTGTGATTCACAGAGTATAGACGTAGATGTATTATTAGGAAATGGGAAAGCATTGTTGCGCCGTGCGTTCATACAGCGCGGTCGCCGCACGTCAGCCGCGGCCACCGTCTTCTCGAGCACCGTGCGCCAACCCTCCACGGTGGCAGAAGCGCGGCACACTTCAAAGTGCGCGCATTGGGGGCGCCACGAGAGACGCAGCAGTCATACCGCTGGAGTCGACGGAGCCAGTCAGGATGCAGCCCCAGGTGATTAAGTCGCGTCGTCGCGGCCCGGAGGGAAAGCAATTAGAATTATGTTAATACTGTCAGCTGTTCACGGGCGTTGGTATATATCAACGGGGACAGGCGAAAACGTGTGCACCGACCGGGACTCGAACCCGGGATCTCCTGCTTACATGGCAGACGCTCTATCCATCTGAGCCACCGAGGGCACAGAGGGTAGTGCGACTGCAGGGACTATCTCGCGCACGCCTCCCGCGAGACCCACATTCTCACCTTGTATGTCCACACACTACATTCGTTGTGTCCCACCCCAACACACTCATTATTCTTGGAAGACACCCTTACCAAGTCCCGTAAGAGTTCGGGGAATACGTGTGCATCCGGACTGAAGAAGAAGGTCATGGCCGGTATTGCCAGAACTATATACTGATACGGATATGTTGTCTGTTCTTTCGGACATGTCCAAAAGAACAGACACCATATCCATATCAGTATACGAAAGGAAAGTCGTCTGGTGAGCCTCCTGGAGTACGGAGCCGGTCTCCTCTCAGTCGAGACGCTGTTACTGTGATAGTGCTTGCGGGAGGTGAACTTTAGCTACGGATATGGTCACGAGTGATTACACTGAGTTACGTTTCATCTTGTTTTTAGAATAAATCTACTAAGTTGTAATTAATTATGACTTTACATTTGGTAGTTCGCACCTAGGACACAACATGCATGAAATAGTAGTGTTTTCTCTTACATAATTCACCGTACTGCACATACAAGAACGAGGAAAGACTCATTTCCGGAGGACCAAAATTTAAGTCACTAATCACAACCATTTCCTAGCAGTTGACATTTTTGCATTTATGCTTGTACATGTTTAATCCTTAGAAATTCTCATTTCGTTCTCGTTTTGACTTGGAGCGCTGTAATATTTAAAATTTCAATTTCATAATTTTATTCTGTGTTGTCATTAATTAAGTTTTAATGTTCTTATTCTGAATGTCAGAAGAATGTCCCACTATTTAAATATAAACACATCAAAAAAAATTTTTGCATCACCCCGATTCCCAGAACTCCTGAAGATAGACGTTGACTGTGGATAGTGTATCACAGACACAGTCCCTTTGACTGTTCAGCGGTGTCACTAAGCCCGCCCAAAGATGTAAACAACCATGCATGAGGAGCGCCTATAAGACGGCGGTAATCCGACAGCCGATCAGTTCCAGTCATTCCACCAGGAAGGAGGTATACGGCTCGTGTTGTCTGTAGTTCTGCCATGCCTAGGCGGTCAATACCGCGGTTCGATCGCGACCGCATTGTTACTTTGTGCCAGGAAGGGCTCTCAACAAGGGAAGTGTCCAGTTGTCTCGGAGTGAACCAGAGCGATGTTGTTCGGACATGAAGGAGATACAGAGAGACAGGAAGTGTTGATGGCATGCCTCGCTCAGGCCGCCCAAGGGCTATTACTGCAGTGGATGACAGCTACCTACGGATGATGGCTCGGAGGAACCCTGACAGCAACGCCACCATGTTGAATAATGCCTTTCGTGCAGCCACAGGACGTCGTGTTACGACTCAAACTGTGCGCAGTAGGCTGCATGATGCATAACTTCACTCCCGACTTCCATGGTGAGATACATCTTTGCAACCACACCATGCAGCGCGGTACAGATGGGCCCAACAACATGCCGAATGGACCACTCACGATTGGCATCACGTTCTCTTCACCGATGAGTGTCGCATATGCCTTCAACCAGACAATCGTTGGAGTCGTGTTTGGAGGCAACCCAGTCAGGCTGAACTCCTTAGACACACTGTGCAGCGAGTGCAGCAAGGTGGAGGTTCCCTGTTGGGGTGGCGTTATGTGAGGCCGACATACGCCGCTGGTGGTCATGGAAGGCGCTGTAACGGTTGTACGATAAATGAGTACCATCCTCCGATCAATAGTGCAACCATATCGGCAGCATATCGGCAGCATCATTCGTCTTCATGGACGACAATTCGCTCCCCCATAGTGAACATCTTGTGAATCCTTCTGGATAACGACATTACTCGACTAGAGCGGCCAGCATATTCTCCAGACATGAACGCTATCTAGCACGCCTAGGATACATTGAAAAGTGCTGTTTATGGACGACGTGACCCACCAACCACTCTGAAGGATCTACGCCGAATTGTCGTTGAGGAGTGGGACAATGCCGGCCGCGGTGGTCTAGCGGTTCTGGCGCTGCTGTCCGGAACCGCGGGACTGCTACGGTCGCAGGTTCGAATCCTGCCTCGGGCATGGGTGTGTGTGATGTCCTTAGGTTAGTTAGGTTTAAGTAGTTCTAAGTTCTAGGGGACTTATGACCTAAGATGTTGAGTCCCATAGTGCTCAGAGCCATTTGAACCTTTTTTTTTTTTTTTTTTTTGAGTGGGACAATCTGGACCAACAGTGCCTTGATGAACTTGGGGATAGTATGCCACGACGAGTACAGGCATGCATCAATATAAGAGGGCGTGCTACTGGTTATTAGAGGTACCGGTATGTACAGCAATCTGGACCACCATCTCTGTAGGTCTCGCTGTATGGTGGTACAACATGAGCAATTAAAAGTGCGGAAATGATGTTTATGTTGGTCTCTATTCCAATTTTCAGCACAGATTCCGTGACTCTCGTAACCGAGGTGATGCAAAACTTTTTTTGATGTGTGTATATTCTCGTAAGAGACAGTTTGGTTTTACATTCAGTGAAAGAAAAGCCAAAACGGTGTTACTTTGTTGGTACTAGGAACGGCGGAAAGCAGGGGAAATGAAGCTACTTTATTTCCCGATGACATTCAAGTGCACTGTATGGTTTAATAGTAATCATCTTGGCTAAAATATTCCGGAGGTGGTACAGCACCCCATTAAGATACTCGGGCGGGGCTACTGAAAAGAATGTTGTCATCAGGAAAAATAAATCCAGCGTCCTATACTCCAGACCGATGATTGTTGTTGAGGGTGGTAAATCAGAGACTTTAAAAAGGGAAATGAATAAGCTGAAGTGAGATATAGTGGAAATGAGAGAAGTGCAAGGGCAAGAAGAACTAGATTACCAACACATAACCAATTAGTGGTAATACAGAAGTAAGTTAAATAATGAAAAGACAATAGGAATGTGGCTGACGTACTAGGTACAGCACAGTGAACATTTTATCATAGTCAGGCTAGACATAAAGCCAACACCTACCACAGTGGTATAAGTTAACACCGTTCGTTTAGGAAGTTCCGAGACTTACTTCAGTCCTGGCATATAAGTGACATCAGCGCAGTAACTACGGTAGCAGCCTGAACTAACAGCTGTAAACAAAAGATGTTCATTCGACCACTCCGTTTTCAAGAAGAGAAAAGTGCGTGCAAAGTTTGTCCCGAGCAATAGCGACAACACGCGGACGCCTGCCGAGACTTGATTGAAAGGCAAAACCTGGACAATTTTTATTCGGAAATGAACATCATGAGTGACGAGACTTTGTGCTATCAATATGAACCCACCACAAAACGGTTAAGTGCTGATACTTGCGCGAAGGGTCAATGCTTTGACGATTTAACCGACATTCAAGCCAATCCGACGTGTGAACAGAACAACGTTCCAAAGGAAGACTTCTTTGACAGTCCACATGGTTGGAACATTCTGTGCTTTGTACTCAAGTGGGTGGAACACCTGGAGCCTGTATGCCACCATCTTCAGTTTTCTCTGCTTTCTATTAATCCGGTCTCGAAACTTTTTGGACTGATGGGGTAATACACAAAACATGGTCGTAAATGGACACAGTCTCGTAATAATAGTTCAGATTCTGCGACTAACTGCCGCACTTGTTTAAACGTACACCCAGGAAACCTTAAAATGGATGTTGAAGTCTGAAAGACTATATGATGAGACAAAAGAAATTATCCAGGAAGTTGAGGGTCTGTTAGGTGGCTGCGAGACTTCCATGAAAAACGGGCTTATCCCACACCACACGTTTACACTCCGCGGACACTAACGTTTCACCTGCGGAAGCCAACAGAGGTTGCCAACAGACCAATTGTGAGGGTGGACAGCAATTTTTTAGTAAGAAAAGGAAGAGAATAAATTATAAAACAGGAATAATTTTGTTGTTTGTATAAGGAGGAGGAACTACACCCCACCGTTTAACATAATTTTATGACGGAATAGTGTACCAGTTCATACAGGGTGAATCGCCTAAGACTTCCACTGCAGATATTGCAGGAATAGAAAGTGCTATTGATGTGTGGTTTTCAAAGAGCTGATTGTTAGTGAGGGGCTCGTGTTGTTAGCCAATCGACAAACTGTAATAGTACTTAGAAAGTTTATTTTTTGTTCAAACATACACTTTTTAAAAGGAAAGAATGACTCTTGACATTAACAAACTAAAAATATGGTAAATTATAACGTCAGTGGTGTTTGTTGCATGATTCTAGTGCAAGTCGTTTACGAGATATCGTATTTTGAAAAGTTCCCACAGCGACACAGGTGCGTACACTAGTTATGTGGATTCTGACCAGTAATGAGACAACTGACCATCACAGGCTGTGTTCAAAATGAGCACCAGCTTCCAGTCTGGTATGAAACGACTGCTGCACACGTGATAGCATTACAGCGGAGATGTCCGAGCAGGCTGCGGTAATACGTCACTGCATATCATCGGGTGTAGTTGGTGTGTCCTTGTGGACGGCGTCTTTCAGCTTTCGCCCCTCAGAAAAAAGTCCAAGGCGTCAAATCCGAGGAACGGGGCGGCCAAGGTACAGGTGGTCTGCGTCCATTAGAACGAGTTTGAAACGATTTGGATGCTGCAGTACTTTGTGGACTATGGGCTGGACAGTCATCATGTTAGTACCACAGATTCCCCCTAGTCTGCAGAGGAACGTCTCCTATCATCCGTGGAAGATGGTCTGTTAGGAAGGTGCGAGACTTGTACGCGTTCACTGTACCGTCTATGAAAAACGGGCTTACTCCACACCACACCACACGTTCACACTACTACATAGACAGTGAAGTTCCACCTGACGAAGCCAATGTGGATTGTCAACAGACCAATAGCGCATGTTTCGGCAGTTTATCTGCCCATGATTGGTAAATGTAGGTTCATCACTAAACAAGATACACACCAAGAGCCTGTCGGCTTTTCCTGCTTTAGCGGATCCTATCTTCCAATCACGGACTATTGCTTGGTGTGCCACACACTGACTAGCAAGTCGCAGTGCCCTCAAGTAACACACAAGTACACTGTCAGCGAACGTAACAACATCCTACCTAGCAACTGCGCAGGCTGATTGGCACAAATCACCCAGGTTCAATGGCACAAACAAGTGTCGGTGTGGAAACTTTGTACAGTACGATACCTCGTAAACGAATCGCTCTAGAATCCTGCAACAAACGCCACTGACATTCTAAAGCCTTGTTTCCACGACGACATTGGGTTGCGCCACTAGTTGCGTGGAATGAGGTGCACGCAAGTGGTTTCATATTTGACTGTAGACACGGCGACACCAGTATAGACTTCAGTTTCGTCGTTTTGTGGGTCCCTGAGTCGTGTCTGAAATGAAAGTTTTGGCAGCTGCACGTCGCACAAGTTGTGATGGAGTTAAAGCTTGTTGCGTGGAATCGTTGCATAAGAAAAAAATAAGAAACGTGTCTCGATTGGTGACTGGGTGAAGAAAAGACGCTAGCTCGGTTGCGGCAGCAATATGTTGCTTGTTTTTGTAATCGGCAACACTGAAATCCCACAAACACCTATGCAAAACATAGATATCCAAAAAGGGAACATTATTCTCCCTTCCCCCCTTCATATTTCAATTTGTCTACACTCTACGAACACACATAACCTCAAAACTCATGCAACTAGTGTCGCCAAAGTTGGAACACGCCGAAAGTGTTTACTTTCACCAACGAGTTGCGCAAACGCGAGGCGCGCACGCGCCGCGACCGGTAGCGCAGTTGCCTGCAACCTAGTGTCGTCGTGTAAACTAGGCTTAATTTAACCTACTTTTAGTTTTCAATAGGCATTCTTCCATTTAAAAAAGTGTAGGTTTCCACAAAAAAACTTTATGAGTATTATTACAATCTGTTTGTAGGCTACAATACGATCCTCTGACTACCAACCCTTACTGTGAAAACCTCACACCAGTATCACTTTTCATTTCCGCAATATCTGCGGTGGATGTTTTAGGCGATTCACCCTGTATCGTTTGAACAAAACTGTCAGGGCTATTGGATCACAACTATTCCGTAGATGTCTTTGACACTTGGACTGCTTTATTGAAAAACATGTTTGTACATGGTATCAGCGCCATATCTGGACGACTGCGAGCTTGTGCTCGCGGTAAGCGGACGGGACTCCAGGAAGTAACGGCCGTGCCCTCAGCCACAGCGACCGCACCGACCTGACAGCAACAGCGTCGCCGCCTCCCAACGAAGCACTCTCTGCGGCTGGCGAGCTGACGAACAGCCGAGCTGTCAACACAGCTGAGTGACGCAAGTGTCCCACGGGCACGTGTAGCCAAGTATCTCCACGAGCAGGAGGAGGAGTAAGTCTAACCGCAAGTACTGCAGACGAGAGGAGACGAATTTCATCACACTCAACGACACAGGAGACGAACGTGAAAATGAACATACCTCATCAGCTCGTCTTTCTACAAATTATCTGAATTCCTAGATTCAGGAACTGAAAAAGCTTTGTCAGCTTCATGGTTAGTACCAGTGTTTGTTGTCAATCTACATGGCAAGTGGTTACGTCAAGACACAAAGGAATAAATATTATGGCATCGCTGGTAGTGCTGCAAAGTGGTTTCAGTCATGTCCTACTAATAGAAAAAAATGGGTATCATTAAGTAACACTTCAGCAGTAGGCAATCAGACATCACTTGACTGGGAAGAAATTACATGTGGTGTTCCCCAAGGTTCCATTCTAGGCCCACTACTTTTTCTTGTGTATATTAGTGACCTGTCATCCGTTACATTACCAGATGCTAAGTTTGTCTTATTTTCAAATGATACAAACATTGCAATAAATAGTAAATCAAATATAAATTTAGATAGGACAGCTAATCAAATTTTTACTGACATTAATAAGTGGTTCATAGGCAATTCATTGTCATTAAACTTTGAAAAGACCCACTATATGCAGTCCAGAACTTCAAAGAGTTTTCCTTCTAGTGTGTGTATAAAATATGATATGGAAATAGGAGAAGTTGACAGTGCCAAATTCTTGGGATTACAACTCGATAATAAATTCAGTTGGGAGCGACATACTAAGGAACTGCTAAAGCCCCTAAACAAGTCTGTGTTTGCAATGCGAATGATGTCAGACATAGGAGATATAAATATGGAAAAACCGGCATATTTTGCTTATTTTCACTCCATTATGTCATATGGCATCATATTTTGGGGTAACTCTACAAACCGAGAAAAACGTTTTAGAGTACAGAAGCGTATAATAAGAGTAATGTGTAGCGTAAATCCGAGAACATCATGTCGAAAAATATTCAAAGAATTGGGCATACTAACCACAGCTTCTCAGTATATTTATTCCTAAATGAAGTTTGTTGTAAATAATACATCTCTTTTTCCAACTAAGTGCTTAGTAGACAGTATCGGTACTAGGAATAAGAACAACATACATAAAGATTTAAAATCACTGACTCTTGCCCAAAAAGGAGTCTAGTATTCAGCAACGCATATTTTCAATAAGTTACCAGCAACCATTAAGAGTTTAATTTCAGACAAGGCACAATTTAAACATAATTTAAAAGAATTTTTGGTGGCGAACTCCTCCTATTCCATCTATGAATTTCTCAACAAGTGCAGTAGACCATTTTAATGCAAATTTATTACACATTAATTTTTGACAATACTTGGTTGTAACAGCCAAGTAACTATCTACTGTGTGAATGACGGATGTGTGGAAAGTATGGAAAGCGGATGTAAGTCTTAAGTCTGTAAATAGTGGAAGTTTAATTTTAAATCTTGTATATAATTTGACTGTTCTTAACTGAGGATCATTGAAATGAACAATTTACTTTAATTTTTGACAATACTTGGTTGTAATAGCCAAGTAACTAACTACTGTGTGAATGATGGATTTAATGAAAGCAGATGTAAGTATTAAACCAGTAAATATTAGAAGTTTAATTTTAATTCATATACATAACTTTACTGTTTATTGACTGAAGATCATTAAAATTAATGAAACTCAAGTTTTTCTAATTACATTTATCTGACATGTTCCACAGCCAGGAGGATCCCTTCTTTTGTGGCTCTATGGAATGAATAATTAGTCTAATCTAATAAATGACATTAGCTGCCAGTGGGCTTTGTTTTAAATCAATGGGTAAAGTTGAAAATTTGTGCCAGGAATTAGCGAAATGCCACGAGAAATGGGTATAATGGACAAGGGGCGCTACATCAGTAGTTTTTGGATTAATGAGAGTTTCAGTCTGACAGGAGGTGAGAGGGTAGTGTGTGCAGCGGCGCTGACCCCTGTGTCCTGATGCCTCAGTGGTCAACGCATTTGTCTATTAACCAGGAGACCCGTGTTCGATTCCCGATCCCAAAATTTTTCAACTGTTCTCATTAATTTAAATCAATGCCCAGTGGCAGCTAAAGTAATTAATTCCTTTGTGTCAAGATTCATAGTGGCTGCAGGAAATGGTGTCTGTTCTTTCGGACATGTCAGAAAGGACAGACACCACATTGAGATTATGCAAATATTTACTGTAGAGAGGAATCACTGTTTACAAATGTTATTAAATATTAAAAAAAGAAAAACATTGTAATCCAGCAAATACTAAGCTAGCAAGAGCATATAAACAGCAATTATCTAGTATAGGCTAATTGAAGAGGCAGCAGCTTTTTCAAAGTAGTGGTCTTTTTTTATGTTTTACTGGGTTAAATAAAACTGCAATTTGAAAGACAGTGTCAAGAATATTCAGAACATATTTGCGTCCCAGCTAAATTCCGGCGACGCGGGAAACAGAAGCCAAAAAAGGGACTGTCCCATTTTCTTTAAGAGACGAATTCCAGCCGGCTGGTGTGCTTCTACTGTTCGCTGACAGCAGAGAAACAGGGGACAATGAAATTAAATTACTCTGCATTGTCGTTCTTTCATAGCCCAGTTACGCCGAGTAATCCGAGCTGGTCAGTTCATAGCACCGTGTTTGAAGGAAAAAATCTTTGTGCTCATGCGCCATGTTTAAAGTAAAAATCGTTGTGCTCATATCCAGTGTAGTACGATTGAAACGATTAACATGAATAACAGTGAAGAAAGCAAACGTGCAAAATCAAGTGGGGCGGCATTTCGGAAATTATCGAAGGAAAGGCGAGAACGAGAAGCCAATGTTCTAAAAGCGCTTGGCAGAGTAGATAAATTTTTCGCATAAAATGTTGCTGGTTCGACTTCGAGTTCAAGTAGTACGGAGGGTATTCCTGGCACTGTAAAAGAAGTAAGTACTGACGAAACAAAACTTTAAAATGAAGAAAAGCAAATTGTTCTTGATTTCGAGGTTCACGAAAAACTAAGTGTCGAGTCAGACATTACAAAAAGAAATAACCTCGTTGGTGATACTCCTGCGGAATGGTGTGTCAATGAATCAACAATCGACATTCTCTTACAACAAGGTATTAGTCAAAATTGTAACGGTGATTTTTCTAATTCAACAAAATCAATAGGCGATAAAACCAGATATTTGAACAAAAATGTATTTTACCATAAACTTTTAAATAGTAAATGAAGTCTGCGTGATTTTCTAGTATACTCCTATAGCGCCGGTGCTGTTTTTTGCGCACCGTGTAAATTGTTCGGATGTTAGGCCGCGATTGCTACAAATGGTATTGAAGATTGCAAAAATGTTTCTAATATTTTATGTCATCATGAGTATTCTCTTGAAAAAAAATTCTGGGTTATCACTCCTAACAAGAAATAAGTAACTTGGAAGAATAGATAACCATTTCGAGTAATATTTTGAGACAGAAGAAATGTACTGGCGCAGTGTTCTGAAAAGGATGTTTTCAATAGTGAAGAAGCTAACAAGTCGTGGACTTCCCCCATGTGGACACGTTGAAACATTCCATTCATTACGTAATGGTCAATTTACGATGTCTCTTGAACTTATTTCCGAGTTTGATACAGATTGAACGATATGGAAATCCACAGTAGTGACATACAAGTTATCTTTCTTCAACAATCTGTGATGAAATTATAGAGCTTCATTTGGAACGAATAAAAATAATTATCATAAGTGAAATAAAACAGGCCAAATATTTCTCTGTAATAGTAGATTCTACTGTGGACATTTCGCATATTGATCAAGTATCTTTCATATTAAGATGCCTGAACGAGAATAGTGAACCTGTTGAACGATTCCTTCTGTTTTTACCAAACACAGTGCACAAGTCCGAAAAATTAGATGAGGCCGTACTAAAAGTCCTGTCAACAAAATCCATTTATATTACTGACTGTAGAGGCCAGTCGTATGATAACGCAAGCAATATGTCGGGAACCTACTCTGGTTTGAGGCCACGCATTAAAGAACGAAATCCGATAGCCCATTATGTGCCTTGTGCAGCACATTCTTTGAATTTAGTCGGCGCTAGTGATGCAAGGTGTTGTCGGGAAGCATATTCATTTTTCAATGTAGTGCTAAACCTTTATAAGTTTTTAACTGCTTCTACACAGCACTGGGATGAACTTCTTTCTTTCACCAATGCAAAACGGTAAAAAGTTTATCAAAAACACGTTGGTCAGTAAGAGAGGAAGCGTGTGTAAGTCTATATGAAAACTGGGAGGGCGTTATCAACGCCCTCACACATATTCCTAATAATACGTTAGAAAAACCACTTGTGCGAAATGAGACTTCAGCTTTACTGAATCAACTCAGCAAACTTGAAACAGTATTCATGATGACACTTTGCAAGTACGTACCCGAGAGATTTGATAGTGTAAATACGAAATTGCAAAGCGTAAATATTGATACTAAAATAGTGCATGAATTATATGAATCACTTGTAGGATTTATAGCATCTATTCGTAGATGTTCGACTATTATAAAATAAATCTATGGAGATTGTGAGTGATATAGACTATGAACGCACCTATAAAAGATCACGAAAACGCAGGCTCCATGATGACGAAGAAGCGAAATGTGAAGAAGTTTTTTTGACTGGAAGGGAAAAATTTAGAGTCGAAACATTTCTCCCAGTACTTGACAACTTGTACGCCGAATTAGTGAGGAGGAAGGAAAGCTATAAATCACAGTTGGACTCCTTCAGAATTTTCAGTAACCTTAAGAACATTCGCCTGACGATATTGCCGAACTTGCAGCGAAACTCCAAGCGTCATATGACACAGATTTAGAGCCTTCCTTCCCTAGTGAATGTGTACATTTTACGAAAGTTTTGAAACCTTCTGAGATTAGTAATATACCAGTGGCAATGCGTAAATTTTTACGATGAGGGAGGTTACAGTCCGTATTTCCAAATGTTGACATTGCTCATAGAAGGTTTCTCTGTATGTCACTTACAAATTGTTCAGCACAACCGTCGTTTTCGGCTCTTAAAAGACTGAAATCGTACTTACGTTCTACATTGTCTAAGGAGATTAAATTAGATTAGATTGTTTGGGGGAAGAGACCAAACAGCGAGGTCATCGGTCTCATCAGATTAGGGATGGACAGGGAGGGAAGTCGGCCGTGTCCTTTCAAAGGAACCATCCCGGCATTTGCCTGGAGCGATTTAGGGAAATCACGGAAAACCTAAATCAGGATGGCCGGACGCGGGATTGAATCGTCGTCTGAGGAGAGATTGAGCGCCTTGACCATTCTTCACATCGAAGCCGACCTCCTAACTGATATCTGAACTATGAAGATATGATCAACGAGTTTTCAGCCGTCAAAGCCAGACGCAATACTTTGCTGACTATTGAGTTTGTTTATTTATTCATATTAGTTTAAAACTTTATGATTATAATGTGATTTTTATTATAACTTACAGCACATTCATTGGATTTACAAACTAAGTATTACCTGTTTATTTTACAATTGCCGATGGCAGAACGCGAAACTAAACCTCGTTTACGTGCAGACGTGAACGAAGGCGCCCGACAATGCTGAACAATACCCGAATGACCCAGGCCTCTAAGCACTGTACAGTCAAATCATACTGATACTGTAGTATATTACAACTGATGCGTATTTTTGGCGTCTGCTGAAATGTATAGTTATCGCGGAAATATACGTTAGCGGAGAGTACGCTCAGATGAAAAAGTGATAATAAACAACGTAGTTCAGTTCTGTCGAAAATTACGTAAATGCTTTGCTAATACAGTTAGAAAGAGCTATGGTGAGAGCAGTAGCTGCAGTACAAAACTGTTCAGCCCTTACGTGGATTAAAAGTATTGTGTGCACTTATTATGCATCATCTAGATACACGTTAACTATTAGATTATAAAAGGAAATTTGATTTTTCTACGCTAGTCTGTAAAATTATGTAATAGCTAACCCAGTTCTGTGTTTGTTCGTCTGTATTTAGTTATTAGTTCGTGCACCGAAATCTCTATTTCATTTTTATTTCTTACGCTTTCCTATAGATTCGCGTATTAATACCGAACGTATTTTTTTCATCTGCTACACATGCAAATTATTAGAACGTAAAACGACAGTTTAGTTTAAATTTTGAACTCATCTCTGTAAAAGTTCGTATAATTTCTAATATATGAAACGTTCGCTTCAATTTTTAGATAAGACACAACTTTTTATTTTCATTTTCAACGGTTTCGTGAAAAAGAACATATTAAAAGTGAATGTATAACAAAAATCCGTTGTCTCCTACGCGCTCTGCTGAATTTTTAGGCCATAAAAGAAGAGTTATTTTCCTTGTGATTGTTTCTGTTGTCTTTCGACAGAAGAATTTATTAAGACAATGCAGTTTCAAGTTTGTTTTATCGGCTGCTGTACACCAAGTACAGTTCAGGAACCATATTACATTTTGATCGAGCGCGACTAGACCGCTGATGCGTCTCTCAGAACAATGAATAGCAGAGTAGGGAAACAGGTTACAGCGCTCCCACCCAAAACGACAATTGTGAAGTGATTGGGTAATAGTTATTATTGTAAACATGTTTTTTGGGGGGCGTATAATAAGGTGTGCCTAGGGGCGCAAAATTTTTAAATCCGCCACTGAGACTGGCCTACACGTGCTGAGTTCCTACCGTAGCCGCGCCCCGTGTATCCTGTACAGTAAAATATACTCTCTTTATTTTTCGTAATGTCCTGTTCTGTCGTTTAACGTCAGCCCTGGACGCCCTCTTAGTGAGTCCTGACCGCTCGCCCACCCATACATTGTTGTCATAGGGAATACAACAATCTCCCCATCCTCGTACCTGTACATTGTACGGCGTGATGCTCCAACACTCACTGAACTGACTTGAGCTAACTTCCACACTAAATAGCTTGGGCTCAGGTTCTCTGTTATTTGTAACAGTTAAAAATGAAAATTTTCATATGGCACTATTAACATCATTGGTAAATAAAGTTAGAATTATCTTCTGCATATCTTAAGAGACAAATATACAATTCAGCTCTTAAAAATGTATTGATGTATTTCGTGTAAACCACATTTTGACAGACACACGCTTTTCAATATCAAATTTAATACAACGTTCATTTAAAACAATCACTTAAGAAAAGTTCTAACTTCTGTTGTAATCATAATGCGATTATTGCCCGTCTGTTTCATAATATCTTGTTTTGGTAACTGACATTATACAACTGTTGTTTAATGTGTAGTCCATCTATAATTTATAATGCAAGATCTGTGTTGCACGTGTTGCAAATTCGTGATATTGGTTTTAATGTTGTCATAGCCGTTTCCTCGTGCAGCTCAAATCGTGTTGTTTCTCTACTGATAATAATGTTGACTAGGATGTAAATACTACTATTTTCCAGTGGTTTATAGGACTACAAACAATCGGAATATGAAAACAAGCTACACGAAGCCTACCGAGGGATTTTCATGCTAAACGTTAATGACATTGTTTTGCGGAAACGACTTGCTTACTTAGGAACTTTTCAGGAAAGTCCTTGAAGTGGCTGTTGAAATGCGGATAGGATTTTCCTTGTATCTTGTTTTCCTTGTTGTGAACTACCTAAGCTTAGTGTCTATTCGTTAAGCGTTGTCATTTCAGTCAATGTGTCTCTTTTGGTGTCAGAAACGTTAGTATGTCTTCAATACAATCCTCTCACTTACTTATCCTTTCACTCTTAGTCAGGATATGTTTTGTCGTGTGTGCTTCTTTAATGTTTCCGGAATGATCACTCTGCAGTGGAGCGTGCTCTCGTTTGAAACTTCCTACCAAATTAAAACACTGTGTCGGGCCAGGATTCGAACTGGAACCTTTGTCTTTCGTGGGCAAGTGCTCTACCGACTTAACTGTCCTTTTCGCAGATGCAAAATGAATCATTTGCTTCTCTTATACTTAAGAATAACAACAATAAAATTAAAAATTACACCAATCAATATCCTTTTTCTGTTACTCTCTCATATGTCGTCTGAAAAATGTCTGCATTGCTAAGTTTATTTCTCGTGTAACTTTAAATGATTTTCCTGTCTTGTTCCATTAGGTGGTTTTGTTACTGAGTAAAATGCGTGCACTTCAATGTCATTTTTCTTTCTAAATCTGCCTCGAGAATTACACTCAGGTAATTCTACAGTAACAGCGTATATCTGGCACCCATATCCAGTTTAAGACACGAGTGTATCCAACAAACCGATGTCTATCATATTTATGACGTTTCTCGTGATGATAGAGACTTTTTTCCTCGTCTGGTTCCAACTGATATGACTCACAACTCCACATTCGTCATTACCTCTCCTCCTGCCTTCCAAAGTCAAAGGTCCCAGGTTCGATTCCTTGTCCGGCACACAGTTTTAATGCACCAGAAAGTTTCTTTAACGTTCCTCTACAAAGCATTAGTAATCTATATTGATACATCTTTTTCCCTTTCCGTACACAGCTCCCTCACGCGTCCACCTTTTTCTTGCTTTGCGTTTTCCTTTGTCTTGTTTTTCTAGTTAAGTACGTTTCTGTCTTCGTTTTATCACATTTGGATTCTTGTGCTTTCTTCTTCCATCAATAAACAAAAGACACTTCTTATCATTGCTCTTTTGCCCTCTCTTTGCTGTGCATTTGGCAGCATATCAAACCATAAAATTTCGTTGCTGGTAAGCTCTACTCCTCTTTAATTTAACTAACCCCAGTGTTTTGAAATTACCATGTGGTCACAATCATGTGGAAGTATGACTAAGGAAATCTACCTGTTAAAGGAAACATCCCGCCAGTTGTCTCACTTAAATGTAGGGAAACGCGGAGTATTTGATTCCTTGCTCTTCCTGGGGAAAAATTTCGCTCTATTTCCAAGCGGACGTAATGGTGCTCCTGCAGACTTCTCTGTATTTGGGGACTCGAGTATTCTTGCATACGAGGCTTTGTTAAATAGCCGATTGAGGCTTGATTCCTGGCGTAATTAATTCTTAAGGGATTCATTTGAATCAGTTACCTTGAGGCATCTTCGCTCCTTCATGACGCCGATAGAATAGACCTGTACGATAGCGATCTGCCCTTGTTCCACTTTTCCAAATGGCTTACTGACAATTGCTCAACTGTTGTATGTTACAGACAGTGTGGTTGGGTACTGAAAAAGGGCTAGGGCTACTTCGTGCACAGCTTTGTTTATCTGCCAAACTATCGAGAGATATGATGCCTCCGGAAATTTCTGTGTTCAGCTGCCACGCCCTTCTGCCCTTAGCATAGTGCTTTCTAATATTTCTTGGTGCCATTTGGCAACGTCATTCGTGCTATTACAGTACTTTCCGTACGAGTCTCGTACAATCTGCAAAGAATTCGGACAAAGTGTGCAGCAGAAACTACGATGGAGTGTGTTTTCCGGGTTGTTTGGGGGAGGAGACCAGACAGCGAGGTCATCGGTCTCATCGGATTAGGGAAAGACGGGGGAGGAAGTCGGCCGTGCCCTATGAAAGGAACCATCCCGGAATTTGCCTGGAGCGATTTAGGGAAATCACGGAAAACTTAAATCAGGATGGCCGGACGCAGGATTGAACCGTCGTCCTCCCGAATACGAGTCCAGTGTGCTAAACACTGCGCCACCTCGCCCGGCGGGTTTCCCAGAAGCTGAAATCTGAATCCCGGCCCGTCATTCTTCTCGCGATCCTGATTAAGAGAAGCAAATAGAGCCAGGCGATATTAACAAGCCGATGCTCCCCAACCAGCCCTTATGCATATATTCAGAGAGCAAGCCCCACTGCGTTTCAAGGTGTTCCACAATCATCATCCGATGCCGCGACCTGCCACACGGCTCATTCATGGCTGAGCTGTACGCAGTGGTTCCTCTGCAGCCTGCGCTAAAGGCAAAGCTTTCCGGCGATTTATTCCCAACCTACACTACCGTTTCGTTTTACCGTCGGATTTAGTTGCACAGGTATTCTTGCACACAGACGCTAAAACAAACCTGAAAAGTTCAGCTGAAAGAATGGCTTTGACTGAAGTAAACACTTCGACCTTCGTGGGCTTGTTTTGAAAACCATAAAAAACGCAAAAGGAGCAATACGAGAACTGTTTAACGAGTAGAGTCCGTAAAGGAGCCAATACAACCACACACCTCTTCAGTCATTTCAGGATTGAGCCACATGGCTCTGGTCGCTTAGCCACATAAGTGAGGCGATTCTCAACCTGGTGGCAGTTTGTTCGAATCGTGCTGGTGAAGCAAATACTAACCAGCAGTATTTGGAATGAAATGGTGGCGTGAAATTATTGATCTCCATGCCTTGCATCGGCGTTCTCGATTACGTTCTTCATTTATGAGTCCATATTGTCCATACTTTCGTTGCAACTACGAGAAAATGCGTGTTTTTCTCAGCAGATTCGTTTCGCTTTATTGAAGTAAAGCACCATCAGTGGTTTGTAATCAAAGATATTTACAATTTATTGGTTTTTATTTATTGTAACTTTTGGTTGGTTTTTCGCGTACAACAGGAAATACCGTTTGCTAGCACATGTTTGATTTCTTTCTTCATTAGACATAGATACTTGTGGTCCAACGTTTCACTGCTTTGCAGAACTATGCATTTTTTACGTTTTACACAGCATATTTTTCGTACATCGCTGTCTCCTGTTTATTTATATAGACATACTAATGTGTGTGACACAAAGGGCGACACGGAAACCAGGCTTAGATAGTTCGCTATAGTAGGGAAACAACGTACAAGGAATACACACATAGAAGTATACAAATAAACAGTGAACAGTGGTGTACGAGAAAGTGTGCTGTGTAAAGTGAAAAAAAAATAATAAAAACGATTAGTATTAGTTCTGCAAAGCAGTGAAAAATTAGACCACATGAATAGAGAAAGAAACTAAACACGTGCTAGCAGACGGTATTTCGTGATATAAGCGAAAAACCAAGCAAAAATTACCATAAGTAAAACAAAAACATTATTTACGAACAGTTTTGATCTAAAAAATCAAATTGTAAATGTCTTTAATTACACTGATGATGTTTTATATCAATAGAGCGAAACGCATGTGGTGAGAAAAGTACTCAGTTTCTTATAGTCATTACAGCTACAAAAATAACCTCAGTGCTTGATTACATTTTAAACGTTTTGGGGGTGTCTGTGAACTGACGGCACATGAAGATTGGTTATGATATAGGCACATCGTGTAAGAAACATATTATGTGTATCGCGTATGCTTGCAGCGCACTTTGCCCATTGCTTCCTTCTGTACAACCTCATTCATAACAGCACCAACGCAAGTATACCCTCACAGGACACAGACGCACACTCGACGATTCATACCAAACATGAGGAAGTTGTAAGCAAATCACCTACCATAAGATTTTGCATGAGCAGCAATATGTTATTCTCACAATATAGTCAATTTTAGATGGGCAGCAGGAAGATGACACTAAAGAAATATAGGTAGCACACACACGACTAAGTTGAATACTGAGTACTTGATAAATAGAAACAGAAACTGAAGTTCGCATGATTGTGACCATATGGTTCTTTCAAAACTCTGAGATTAGTAAAATTAAAGGGGAGTAGATCTTACCACAAACGAAATTGTGTGGTTTGATAGGCTGCCGAAAGGACAGCAAAGAGAGAGACAAAAGAGCAGTGACAAGAAATTTCTTTTGGTTATTGGTGGAAGGAGAAAGCACGATAATCCAAAAGTGATAAAACGAAGACAGAAATGTACTTAACTAGAAAAACAAGATAAAGGAAAACGCAAAGCAAGAAAAAGGTGGACGCGTGAGGAAGCTGTGTACGGAAAGGGAAAAAGATGTATCAATATAGACTACTAATGCTTTGTAGAGGAACGTTAAAGAAACTTTCTGGTGCATTAAAACTGTGTGTCGGACCAGGAATCGAACCTGCGACCTTTGACTTTGGAAACGCAGGAGGAGAGGTAATGGCGACTGTGGAGTTGTGAGTCATATCAGTTGGAACCAGACGAGGAAAAGAGTCTCTATCGTCACGAGAATCGTCATAGATGTCATAAACATCGATTTGTTGGATACACTCGGGTCTTAAACTGGATATGGGTGCCAGATATACGCTGTCACTGTAGAATTACCTGAGTGTAACTCTAGAGGCAGATTTAGAAAGAAAAATGAAATTGAAGTGAACGTATTTAACTCACTAACAAAATCACCTGATGGAACAAGATAGTAAAATCATTTAAAGATACACGAGAAATAAACTTAGCAATGCAGACATTTTTCAGACAACATATGAGAGAGTAACAGAAAAAGGATATTGATTGGTGTAATTTTTAATTTTATTGTTGTTATTCTTAAGTATAAGAGAAGAAAATTATTCTTTTGCATCTGCGAAAAGGACAGTTCAGTCGGTAGTGCACTTGCCCACGAAAGACAAAGGTTCCAGTTCGAATCCTGGCCCGACACAGTGTTTTAATTTGGTAGAAAGTTTCAAACGAGAGCACGCTCCACTACAGAGTGATCATTCGGGAAACATTAAGGAAATTTACTAGAAAGTATGAGTTTTTATTTTGAAGTACTGACGGCAGAACTTATCCTGACTAAGCGTGAAAGGATAAGTAAGTGACAGGATTATACTGGATACACACTAACATTTGTGACACCAAAAAAGTCTTATTGACTGAAATGACGATGCCTGGCCAACGGACACTAAGCTTAGGTAGTTCACAATACAAGGGAAACAAGATACAAGGAAAATACTATCCGCATTTCAACAGCCCCTTCAAGGACTTCCCTGGAAAGTTACTAAGTAAACAAGTCGGTACCGCGAAACAATATAATTAACGTTCAACTTAAAAATCCCTCAGTAGGCTTCGTTTAGCTTGTTTTTATATTTCGAAGAATTGTAGTTCAGTAAACCATTGGAAAATAGTAGGATTTAGATCCTGGTCAACACTGTTATCAGTAGAGAAACAATACGATTTGATCTGCACGACGAAACGGCATTGACAACATTAAAACCAATATCTCGAAGTTGCAACACGTGCAACACAGATCTCGCGTTAGAAATTATAGATAAATTACACATTTAACAATAGTTGTATAATGTCAGTTACCATAACAAGATATTATAAAATGGTAGTGAAATTATCGCAATATCATTACAACAGAAATTAGAACTCTTCTTAGTTGTTGTTGTTGTGGTCTTCAGTCCTGAGACTGGTTTGCTGCAGCTCTCCATGCTACTCTATCCTGTGCAAGCTTCTTCATCTCCCAGTAACTACTGCAACCTACATCCTTCTGAATCTGCTTCGTGTATTCATCTCTTGGTCTCCCTCCACGATTTTTACCCTCCACACTGCCCTCCAATACTAAATTGGTGATTCCTTGATGCCTCAACACATGTCCTACCAACCGATCCCTTCTTCTAGTCAAGTTGTCCCACAAACTTCTCTTCTCCCCAATCCTATTCAATACTTCCTCATTAGTTATGTGATCTACCCATCTAATCTTCAGCATTCTTCTGTAGAACTACATTTCAAAAGCTTCTATTCTCTTTTTGTCCAAACTATTTATCGTCCATGTTTCACTTCCATACATGGCTACACTCCATACAAATACTTTCAGAAACGGCTTCCTGACACTTAAATCTATACTCGATGTTAACAAAATTCTCTTCTTCAGAAACGCTTTTCTTGCCATTGCCAGTCTACATTTTATATCCTCTCTACTTCGACCACCATCAGTTAGTTTGCTCTCCAAATAGCAAAACTCATTTACTACTTTAAGTGTCTCATTTCCTAATCTAACTCCCCCAGCATCACCCGACTTAATTCGACTACATTTCATTATACTCGTTTTGCTTTTGTTGATGTTCATCTTATACCCTCCTTTCAAGACACTATCCATTCCATTCAACTGCTGTTCCAAGTCCTTTGCTGTCTCTGACAGAATTACAATGTCATCGGTGAACCTCAAAGTTTTAATTTCTTCTCCATGGATTTTAATACCTACTCCGAACTTTTCTTTTGTTTCCTTTACTGCTTGCTCAATATACAGATTGAATAACATCGGGGAGAGACTACAAAAATGTCTCACTCCCTTCTCAACCACTGCTTCCCTTTCAAGCCCCTCGACTCTTATAACTGCCATCTGGTTTCTGTACAAATTGTAAATAGCCTTTCGCTCCCTGTATTTTACCCCTGCCACCATCAGAATTTGAAAGAGCGTATTCCAGTCAACATTGTCAAAAGCTTTCTCCAAGTCTACAAATGCTAGAAACGTAGGTTTGCCTTTTCTTAATCTAGCCTCTAAGATAAGTCGTAGGGTCAGTATTGCCTCACGTGCTCCAACATTTCTACGGAATCCAAACTGATCTTCCCCGAGGTCGGCTTCTACTAGTTTTTCCATTCGTTTGTAAAGAATCCGCGTTAGTATTTTGCAACTGTGACTTATTAAACTGATAGTTCGGTAATTTTCACATCTGTCAACACCTGCTTACTTTGGGATTGGAATTATTATATTCTTCTTGAAGTCTGAGGGTATTTCGCCTGTTTCATACATCTTGCTCACCAGATGGTACAGTTTTGTCAGGACTGGCTCTCCCAAGGTTGTCAGTAGTTCTAATGGAATGTTGTCTACTCCGGGGGCTTTGTTTCGACTCAGGTCTTTCAATGCTCTGTCAAGCTATTCACGCAGTATTATATCTCCCATTTCATATTCATCTACATCCTCTTCCATTTCCATAACATTGTCCTCAAGTACATCGCCCTTGTATAGACCCTCTATATACTCCTTCCACCTTTATGCTTTCCCTTCTTTGCTTAGAACTGGATTTCCATCTGAGCTCTTAATATTCATACAAGTGGTTCTCTTTTCTCCAAAGGTCTCTTTAATTTTCCTGTAGGCAGTATCTATCTTACCCCTACTGAGATAAGCCTCTAAATCCTTACATTTATGCTCTAGACATCCCTGCTTAGCCATTTTGCACTTCCTGTCGATGTCATTTTTGAGACTTTTGTATTCCATTTTGCCTGCTTCATTTACTGCACTTTTATATTTTCTCCTTTCATCAATTAAATTCGGTATTTCTTCTGTCACCCAAGGATTTCTACTAGCCCTCGTCCTTTTACCTACTTGATAGTCTGCTGCCTTCACTACTTCATCCCTCAAAGCTACCCATTCTTCTTCTACTGAATTTCTTTCCCCCATTCCTGTCAATTGTTCCCTTATGCTCTCCCTGAAACTCTGTACAACCTCTGGTTTAGTCAGTTTATCCAGGTCCCATCTCCTTAAATTCCCACCTTTTTGCAGTTTCTTCAATTTTAATATACAGGTCATAACCAATAGATTGTGGTCAGAGTCCACATCTGCCCCTGGAAATGTCTTACAATTTAAAACCTGGTTCTTAAATCTCTGTCTTACCATTATATAATCTATCTGAAACCTGTCAGTATCTCCAGGCTTCTTCCATGTATACAACCTTCTTTCATGATTGTAGAACCAAGCATTAGCTATGATTAAGTTGTGCTCTGTGCAAAGTTCTACCAGGCGGCTTCCTCTTTCATTTCTTACCCCCAATCCATATTCACCTACTACGTTTCCTTCTCTCCTTTTCCTACACTCGAATTCCAGTCACCCATGACTATTAAATTGTCGACTCCCTTCACAATCTGAATAATTTCTTTTATCTCTTCTTAGTAGATTGTTTTACATGAACGTTTTATTAAATTTCATATTGAAAAGCGTATGTCTGTCAAAATGTGGTTTACACGAAATGTATCAATACATTTTTAAGAACAGAATTGTATATTTGTCTCTTACAGATCTGCAGAGATAGTTTTAACTTTATTTACCAATCATGTTATTAGTACCGTATGAAAACTGCCATTATTAACTGTTACATATAACAGAGTGCCTGAGCCCAAGCGATTTAGTGTGGGAGTTAGCTCAACTCAGTTCAGTGAGTGTTGGAGCATCACGCCGTACAATGTACAGGTACGAGGATAGGGAGATTGTTGTATTCCCTAGTGACAACAATGTACGGGTGGGCGAGCGGTCAGGACTCACTAAGAGGGCGTCCAGGGCTGACGTTAAACGACAGAACAGGACATTACGAAAAATAAAGAGAGTACATTCTACTGTACAGGATACACGGGGCGCGGAAGTCACCACGTGTAGGCCAGTCTCAGTGGCGGATTTAAAAAATTTGCTCCACAAGGCACACTATACGAGGTGCATTCAAGTTCTAAGGCCTCCGATTTTTTTTCTAATTAACTACTCACCCGAAATCGATGAAACTGGCGTTACTTCTCGACGTAATCGCCCTGCAGACGTACACATTTTTCACAACGCTGACGCCATGATTCCATGGCAGCGGCGAAGCCTTCTTTAGGAGTCTGTTTTGACCACTGGAAAATCGCTGAGGCAATAGCAGCACGGCTGGTGAATGTGTGGCCACGGAGAGTGTCTTTCATTGTTGGAAAAAGCCAAAAGTCATTAGGAGCCAGGTCAGGTGAGTAGGGAGCATGAGGAATCACTTCAAAGTTGTTATCACGAAGAAACTGTTGCGTAACGTTAGCTCTTTGTGCGGGTGCGTTGTCTTGGTGAAACAGCACATGTGCAGCCCTTCCCGGACGTTTTTGTTGCAATGCAGGAAGGAATTTGTTCTTCAAAACATTTTAGTAGGATGCTCCTGTTACCTTAGTGCCCTTTGGAACGCAGTGGGTAAGGATTACGCCCTCGCTGTCCCAGAACATGGACACCATCATTTTTACAGCACTGGCGGTTACGCGAAATTTTTTTGGTGGCGGTGAATCTGTGTGCTTCCATTGAGCTGACTGGCGCTTTGTTTCTGGATTGAAAAATGGCATCCACGTCTCGTCCATTGTCACAACCGACGAAAAGAAAGTCCTATTCATGCTGTCGTTGCGCGTCAACATTGCTCGGCAACATGCCACACAGGCAGCCGTGTGGTCGTCCGTCAGCATTCGTGGCACCCACCTGGATGACACTTTTCGCATTTTCAGGTCGTCATGTAGGATTGTGTGCACAGAACCCACAGAAATGCCAACTCTGGAGGCGATCTGTTCAACAGTCATTCGGCGATCCCCCAAAACAGTTCTCTACACTTTCTCGATCATGTCGTCAGACTGGCTTGCGCGAGCCCGAGGTTGTTTCGGTTTATTGTCACACGATGTTCTGCCTTCATTAAACTGTCGCACCCGCGAACGCACTTTCGACACATCCATAACTCCATCACCACATGTCTCCTTCAACTGTCGATGAATTTCAATTGGTTTCACACCACGCAAATTCAGAAAACGAATGATTGCACGCTGTTCAAGTAAGGAAAACGTCGTCAGTTTAAGTATTTAAAACAGTTCTCATTCTCGCCGCTGGCGGTAAAATTCCATCTGCCGTACGGTGCTGCCATCTCTGGGACGTTTTGACAATGAACGCGGCCTCATTTTAAAACAATGCACATGTTTGTATCTCTTTCCAGTCCGGAGAAAAAAAATCGGAGGTCTTATTTAGAACTTGAATGCACCTCGTATTATATGTGCCCCCCCCCCTCAATAAAAAACGTGTTTTAAATAATAACTATTACCCTATAACTTCACAATTGTCATTTTGTGGCGAGCGCTGTGAACTGTTCCCGTACTCTGCCATTCGTTGATCCGAAGGACGCGTCAGTGGTCTAGTCGCGCTCAATCAAAATGTAATATGGTTCCTGATCTGTACTTGTCGTACGGCCGCGGATAAAACAAACTTAAAACTGCATTATGTTAACACAATCTTCTGTCGAAAGACAACAGAAACGAAGACAAGGAACAAAACTTTTCTTTTATGGCCTAAGAATTCAGCAGAGCGTGTAGGAGACGGATTTTTGTTATAGTTTCACTTTTAATATGTTCTTTTACACGAAACCGTTGAAAATGAAATTAAAAAGTGTTACGATCTAAAAATTGAAGCGTACGTGTCATTTATTAGAAATTAATACGTACATTGACAGATACGTTCAAAATTAAAATTAAATTGTCGTTTTACGATCTAATAACTTGAATGTGTATCAGATAAAAAAATACGTTCGGTATTAATACGTGAATCTATAGGAAGGGTAAGAAATGAAAATAAAATAGAGCTTTCGGTGCACAAACTAAGAACTAAATATAGACGAACAAACACAGAAATGGATTTCCTATTACATAATTTTACAGACTAGTGTGGAAAAACCAAATTAGTTTTATAATCTAATAGTTAACGTGTAAAGCATTAGGGTCTGAGTAGCTAGATGCTGCATAAGAAGTGTACACAATACTTTTAATCCACGTAAGGGCTGAGCAGTTTTGTACTGTAGCTTCTGCTCTCACCCTAGCTGTTTCTAACGGTATTAGTAAAGCTTTTACGTATTTATGGACAGAACTGAGCTACGCTATTTATTAACACTTTTTCATCTGAGCATACTCTCCTATAACGTATATTTCCGCGATAACTATAAATGTCAGCAGACGCCAAAAATACGCATCAGTTGTAATATACTACAGTATCAGTATGATTTGACTGTACAGTGCTTAGAGGCCTGGGTCATTCGGGTATTGTTCAGCATTGTCGGGCGACTTCGGTCACGTCTGCACGTAAACGAGGTTTAGTTTCGCGTTCTGCCATCGGAAATTGTAAAATAAACAGGTAATACGTAGTTTGTAAATCCAATGAATGTGCTGTAAGTTATAATAAAAATCACATTATAATCTTAAATTTTTAAACTAATATGAATAAATAAACAAACTCAATAGTCAGCAAAGTATTGCGTCTGGCTTTGACGGCTGAAAACTCGTTGATCATATCTTCATAGTTCAGACAGATATCAGTTAGGAGGTCGGCTTCGATGTGAAGAATGGTCAAGGCTCTCAATCTCTCCTCAGACGACGATTCAATCCCGCGTCCGGCCATCCTGATTTAGGTTTTCCGTGATTTCCCTAAATCGCTCCAGGCAAATGCCGGGATGGTTCCTTTGAAAGGACACGGCCGACTTCCCTCCCCGTCCTTCCCTAATCCGATGAGACCGATGACCTCGCTGTTTGGTCTCTTCCCCCAAACAATCTAATCTAATTTAATCTCCTTAGACAATGTAGAACGTAAGTGCGATTTCAGTCTTTTAAGAGCCGAAAACGAGCGTTCCGCTGAATAATATGTAAGTGCCATACATAGAAATATGCTTCAAATGGCTCTGACCACTATGGGACTCAACTTCTGAGGTCATCAGTCCCCTAGATCTTAAAACTACTTAAACCTAACTAACCTAAGGACATCACACACATCCATGCCCGAGGCAAGATTCGAACGTGTGACCGTAGCGGTCGCGCGGTTCCAGACTGCAGCGCCTAGAACCGCTCGACCACACCGGCCGGCCCATAGAAATATTCTAAGAACAATGTCAACAAGCGGAAACACGGACTGTAACCTCTCCTTTCGATAAAATTTACTCATTTCGACTGGTATATTACCATTCTCTGAAGATTCACTAGGGAAGGAAGCCTCTAAATCTGTCATATGACGCTTGGAGTTTCGCTGCACGTTCAGCAATATCGTCAGGTGAACTGTTCTTAAGGTTACTGAAAACTGTGAAGGAGTCCAACAGTAATCTCCTCCTTACTAATTCAGCTTACAAGTTGTCGAGTACTGGGAGAAATGTTTCGACTCTAAAAACGACTCAGAAAAACTTCTTCAGAGTCCGCTGCTACGTCATCATGAAGTTTTCGTTTACATGATCATTTATAGGTGCATTCATAGTCTATATCAGTGACAACCTCTATAGATTTATTTTCATAATAGTCGAACATCCACGAACAGATGCAGTAAATCTTACAAGTGATTCATATAATTCATACACTATTTTAGTATCAATATTTACACTTAGCAATGTCAAATTTACACTATTAAATCTCTGCGGTATGTCCTTCCAAACTGTCATCATAAATACTGTTTCTAGTCTGCTGAGTTGATTCAATAAGGCTGAAGCCTCATTTCGCGCAAGTGGTTTTTCAAACTTATTATTGGCAATATGTGTGAGGACATTAATAACGTCCTCCCAGTCTTCATATAGACTTGCACACTCTTCCTCTCTTACTGACCAACGTGTTTTTTGTTAAGGGGATACGGAATCACCTATCCCCGCAATGTTAATATATGCCTACTATAGGGAACATTTTCTCACAAACTACTGGAGACAGAGAGGTAAAAATTTTACTGTATGTGCATTCATATGTTACAACAATACTGAAACAACAGTTTATTGTCAAAGCATTTTCTTACAGAGATATTGTACATTTATTTTTAAGTAAATTTTTTCCATCGCTTTTTACTAGACTATCACCCCTAAGTCTTTTGTAAATCAAGTAATTAAAAAATCGTTGTTTCAGTATGTAATAGGGACCTATGTCACTACGTCATAAAAATTTCAGACTTCTAGGTTGACCAGTACCTGAGATAATGTTCCTAGATGAAGTAAAAAGTAAACTTACGGGAAACGGAGAAAGAAGATTAAAACATTCCTGATCCGTAGCTAATACCCCCTTCACAGTCTTCATAATCATCTTCAAGTCTTCTTTTGGCACCCCTCTGCACCTGTCTTGCTTTTTTCACTAATGTCTTGATTATATTATCAGCATGCCTTAGTCTGTGCTGATCTAAAAAGAACATAGCACGTACCGTACGGGAACCAACACACATACCCAACTTTTGAAGGACCTGGCATTTAGTTATATTTCCAAGATTGAAGGTTGCCACAGCATCATACACACCAAAATGTAGTGTATTAATTCCGACAAACACTGTTTTTGGGAGACGATGCCATATCACACTATTCAAGCACTCGTTGGGGTTCTGCGTTTTTCCGTGAAGACATTTCATCAGAAGACTTCTGTCAGCCAGATCTCTGAAAATGGGCTTTATTTCTGCCATGATGGCTGATGGTAGACTGTGGTGGTGAATGTATTTCTCTCCTGTTGTTAGTCCCCTATTGTATTTACACCAGCTGTTTTCACCTTTGGGGCACAAACCATGTTGTGGATGCTCATCCGTGGATGCGGTGTGGAAATATAAAGCCCATATAGCTCTCCTCATTTCTTCAAGATTGCCTGTATTTTGCCTGATTGCAAGGCCATAGCAGTTCTGAATGTGGTCTATTATGGAATCAGTCAATCTTCCTCTGCCATCCAAGGTTTTCCCATCATCTAGTTTTTTCCCTTTCATAACTGATTTTAACCTTCTCAGCCTGGCACCCATTCTCTTCTGCACATGTCCTATACATTCAAGTTTGCTTATATTTACACTGTTCCCATATGGTTTGCTTTCCAAAACTTCTTTGAATGCTTTAGAGTCACCATCTCCCAGATATTTGACATAGCGAACATTATACCACTGTGAAGAGCGCAATACCCGATCTCACAAATATATAAAAATAAAATAGTTATAATTGTAGTAGAGCTATGTATGATACGTCATTTTAAAGAGGAAACATGGCAGAATATAATACGCCAATAAAAAAAAATTCGATTTTTTAACCCAAAATCCGATTCCGTATCCCCTTAAACTTTTTACCGTTTTGTTTTCTGGTTTCATGAAAGAAAGAGGTTTATCCCAGCGCTGTGTAGAAGCAGAGAAAATTATAAAGGTTTTGCACTACACTGAAAAATGAACGTGCTTTCCGACAACACCTTGCAGCACTAGTGCCGACTAAATTCAAAGCATGTGCTGCACAGGGCACATAAGGCGCTTTCGGATTTCATTCTATAATGTGTGCCTGCAAACCAGTGTAGGTTCCTGTCATATAGCTTGCGTTGTCCTATCACTAGCCTCTACAGTCAGTAATATCAATGGAATCTGTAGACAGCACTTTCAGTACGACCTCAACTAATTATTCCGACTTGTGTCCCGGGTTTGGTAAAAACAGAAGGAAACGTTCAACAGGTTCACCATTCTCGTTCACGTATCTTAATATGAAAGATAAATAATCAATATGCGAAATGTCCACAGTAGAATCTACAATGATAGAGAAATATTTGGCCTGTTTTATTTTACTTATGACAATTCTTTTTATTCGTTCAAAAATAAGCTTTACTATTCCATCACAGATTGTTGACGAAAGATAATTTGTATGCCCCTGCCCTGGATTTCCGTATCATTCACTGTGCTCTGCGGGAAAAGGATCAAACTCGGCTATAAGTTGAAGAGACATCATAAATTGACCATTATGTAATGAATGGAATATTTCAACGTGTCCACGTGGGGGAAGTCCATGACTTGTTAGCTTCTTCACTACTGCAAACACCCTTTTCAACACACTGCGCCAGTACATTTTTTCTATCTCATCATATGACTCGAAATGGTTATCTGTTGTTCCAAGTGACTTTTTTCTTGTTAAGAGTGATAACTCATATTTTTGGTTTCAAGAGAATTCTCACGATGAGATAAAATACTAGGAATATTTTTCCAATCTGCAATACCATTAGCAGCAATCGCGGCCTTACCTCCGAACAGTTTACATGGTGCACAAAAAACTGCACTGGTGCTACAGGAGTACACCTGAAAATCATGCAAAGTTGATCACCATTTAAAAGTTTACGGTAAAATACATTTTTGTTCAAATATCTGGTTTTGTTGCCTATTGATCTTCTTGAATTAGAGAAATCACCATTACAATTTTAGCTAAGGCCATGTTGTAAGAGAATGTCGATTGTTGATTCATTGACACACCATTCTACAGGATCATCACTAGAGAGGTTATTTCTGTAATGTCTGTCTCGACACTTCGTTTTTCGTGAAACTCGAAATCATGAACAATTTGCTTTTTCTTCATTTTTAACTTTTGTTGTCTGTATTTACTTCTTTTACAACAACTGCAGTGCCAGAAAGATCATCCGTACTACTTGAACTCGAAGTCGAACCAGTAACATTTCTTGCGGAAAATTTATCTACTATGCCAAGCGTTTTTAGAACGTCGTTCCCGCCTTTCCTTCGATAATTTCCAACATGCCACCCCACTTAATTTTGCACGTTTGCTCTTTTCACTGTTATTATGTTAAGGCTCTTACAAAATTGTCAACCACCAGTCAAAACAAAAGAAAAAAATTGTAAATGGAAAGAAAGAAACACCGTATCCAGTTTCTATCGTGCTACACCGTACATGAGCACAAAGCTTTTTACTTTAAACACTGCACATGAGCACAAAGATTTTTCCTTTAAACACGGTGCGATGAACTGACCAACTCGGATTACTCGGCGTAACTGCGCTATGAAAGAACGACAATGCAGAATAATTTCACTGTCCGCAGTTTCTCTGTTGTCAGCGAACAGTGGAAGCACACCTGCCGACTGGAATTCGTCTCGTAAAGAAAACGGGACAGTCCCTTCTTTGGCTTCTGTTTCCCGCGTCGCCGGAATTTTAGCTGGGACGCAAATATGTTCTGCATATTCTTGATATTGTTTTTCTAATTTAAAAAGCAAATAATTTTTGCAATTTCTTCCAATGATGTGTGCAGGATTGTCTCTTATCCCACTTACTCTTATAACATTTTAGCGGTTTCTGAGGGCAGAGAAGACAGACTACAAAGCGTAAGTAGTCTTGTTGGCAGTTGATGTGGTGTGTTGTCATTTGTGTGAACAATCATTTATGTGAACACTGCTGTTATGTCTACAAACAAATGCACCTTTTGTTTCAACATAAAATAAAAATAACCTTTCCTCGAAGAAAAAAAGCTTAGTTGAGAAGTTTAATATAAAATTTGCAGTGCCACGCACTATTGGATTACACAGAGTGGGAACTCTGATATCGTGCAGGGTGCAGCACAATAAATGAGACAAACCAAAGTTGATTTCTTCTTCTTCTTTCGTCAAAAAAAGTAGCGAAGCAAATAAATAAATAAAATTTTTAAACTGTTGAGAAATTTGTTTCACACATTATTAGATATTCTGCTTATGTTCTTTTCGTATAAACATGTGTTTCAAAATGTAAAACATTCCCAGTATAAACATGTTTTGTTAAACGGGTGTCCTTAAATCAAAGCTCAGAGATTGAAGCCCACAGAGTTTTCACATTAATTACAGTAGTGGAGGGTTGACTTGATACTTCCCCGTAGTTTCTACAAGAAATTTAAGTAGAGTCGGGTTTTACATACTGAGGCCCACACATGTTACAGTATTTAAGAAACTGCTGATTAGTTTATCGCACCTTTTCAGGGTCCCGGTATTTTCACGGGGAAAGTATGGTAGATTTCAGTAGAAGTGGACCTGATGGGATACCAGTTCGATTTTACACAGAGTACGCGAAGGAACTCGCCCCCCCCCCCCCCCCCCCCCCTGCTTGCAGCAGTGAACCGTAGGTCTCTAGAAGAGCGTAGCGTTCCAAAGGATTGGAAAAGGGCACAGGTCATCCCCGTTTTCAAGAAGGGACGTCGAACAGATGTGCAAAACTATAGACCTATATCTCTAACGTCGATCAGTTGTAGAATTTTGGAACACTATTATGTTCGAGTATAATTACTTTTCTGGAGACTAGAAATCTACTCTGTAGGAACCAGCTGGGTTTCGAAAAATACGATCGTGTGAAACTCAGCGCGTGCTATTCGTCCACGAGACTCAGAGGGCCATAGACACAGGTTCCCAGGTAGATGCCGTGTTTCTTGACTTCCGCAAGGCGTTCGATACAGTTCCCCACAGTCGTTTAATGAACAAAGTAAGAGCATATGGTCTATCAGACCACTTGTGTGATTGGATTGAAGAGTTCCTAGATAACAGAACGCAGCATGTCATTCTCAATGGAGAGAAGTCTTCCGAAGTAAGAGTTATTTCAGGTGTGCCGCAGGGGAGTGTCGTAGGACCGTTGCTATTCACAATATACATAAATGACCTTGTGGATAACATCGGAAGTTCACTGAGGCTTTTTACGGATGATGCTGTGGTATATCGAGAGGTTGTAACAATGGAAAATTGTACTGAAATGGAGGAGGATCTGCAACGAATTGACGCATGGTGCAGGGAATGGCAGTTGAATTTCAATGTAGACAAGTGTAATGTGCTGCGGATACATAGAAAGAAAGATCCTTTATCATTTAGCTACAATATAGCAGATCAGCAACTGGAAGCGGTTAATTCCATAAATTATCTGGGAGTAGGCATTAGGAGTGATTTAAAATGGAATGATCATATAAAGTTGATAGTCGGTAAAGCAGATGCCAGACTGAGATTCATTGGAAGAATCGTAAGGAAATGCAATCCGAAAACAAAGGAAGTAGGTTACAGTACACTTGTTCGCCCACTGCTTGAATATTGCTCACCAGTGTGGTATCCGTATCAGATAGGGTAGATTGAAGAGAAAGAGAAGATCCAACGGAGAGCAGCGCGCTTCGTTACAGGATCATTTAGTAATCGCGAAAGCGTTACGGAAATGATAGATAAACTCCAGTGGAAGACTTTGCAAGAGAGAAGCTCAGTATCTCGGTACGGGCTTTTGTTGAAGTTTCGAGAACATACCTTCACCGAGGAGTCAAGCAGTATACTGCTCCCTCCTACGAACACCTCGCGAAGGGACCATGAGGATAAAATCAGAGAGATTAGAGCCCACACAGAGGCATACCGACAATCTTTCTTTCCACGAACAATACGAGACTGGAATAGAAGGGAGAACCGATAGAGGTACTCAAAGTACGGTCTGCCACACACCGTCAGGTGGCTTGCGGAGTATGGATGTAGATGTAGATGTAGAAGCCGACAACATTCTCGGAATAATAACGTTTCAAACATTGTATTGTAGATTTCTATCCTGACAGCTTACTTCAAAATATTTTGAACAATCATGAATATGGTACCAATCAGAAACCCAATGTTAAATTTTCATTCAGTCATCAGTAAACTATGTATATTTCCTAGCTTGTATTGTCGTATTTCGTTCTTAAGACTTATTGAAACTAGCAAGTTGTTTAACAATACTAAAAATTTTTGTCATTTGTAAGCGCAGTTATTTTAAAACGTAAAAGGTTAAAATGAGTACAGAGCAAAAAATGTCGCCCCCGTAAGGTGCCACCCCTAGGCCCATACCTAATGGGTGTACACGTAAATCCGCCACCGGTCAGAGGCTCTACCCCCCAGGAAAGACGATAGTCCTATTCGAGATCTGGATCACAAGAGGGAGAGGTGACTGTGTTCTACCCTGTGGAATCCCCCAGAGTCCACACTCGTGACCTGCCTTCAACACATGCTGCTGACTAAACCGACTGCGTTAATTCACTAGCAACTTCAGCAGAAGGCTGAAGGCTTCTCTCGTCAGCAGCTTTAACAGGACAGGAGTGCCTCGGTTCTGAAAGGCAGGCAACTTGTGTCACTTGGGCACAGCCGAAATTTCTCTGGTTCAAAACTTGTAAAAACTTAACTGAGGCCTATGAAATAAACATTTTTAAGCCAGTTCCCTAAAATATTCCCTGACTTGTTGCCACCTTGTACTACAGGTTTATTTGTAGGAATTAATGTACTCGTGAAAACTAACAGCATTGAGTGGAAGTAGATCAAAAATCAGTGTCCATTCTTTAATTAGAGAGCGTATCTGCACGAAGAACCAATGATATTTGAACTGTAGTCGAGAAAGTTTTAACAGGAGGTCAAGACCTAAGCAACCATCTGCTACTAATTATGTAAGTATTTGCAAAATACTTCTTAAGTATTTCAAACTAAAATCCATCTCTTAACTGTAGAAAGTGAAGAAAATGGTGGGATTATATTCCTGGATTTCAGGAAATGGGGCAGTACGTCAACTCAGATGATTCAGATTCCATTTCCGGTAGTATTATGTACATTTTTTATTTACTTCTTATTTATTTATTTTTAAAATGTAACTCTTGTTATAGGAAACAATTACTCTTTTCCCATATTAGTACATGCATCATAGATTTAGCCTGCTAGATTGCCACACGGCTGAATTTAACACTTGTTACGAGACATTACAATTGGCATACATTAATGATATTATATGTGTATATATCAACATAACAAATATTTAAGTTTATTTTTATGTTTTCATGAGACAGTTTAGCCCATTTACGCTACCATTCAATTGTGTTCCAGTTGAAATGAGCTATGATTTTCAGTTACAGTATTTGCAGCCTTCACAACGAATGTATCCAGAAACACCCTTCATGTAATTAGATGTTGTGTGATTTGTCAGCAGCGTATGTATATGTGTATTACAATGTAGTGTTACTATTCACATCCTCTATAATATCCATATCTGTTGTTATACGCCAATGTTACATGATTATATTCTCGCCTTTTTTTCAGTTTTGTTTCAGAGATACTACAAGTTTTTGTGCTAATGACATCTGTTTTTGTGGGATATGCACATCACGGAATAAATGTGGTGGGTTGCTCTTTTGAAATGTAAATTATTTCTGTATGTATAGAAAATTTTACTGCAACCATAAAATAAAAATCTTCTCTATTGATTGTAAATGTAAATGATAAATCTCTTCATTAATTTACAAACAATTGTTCATTAACTTTTAATTGTATAACTTGTTATTAAACTGTCTCTATTGACATGTATTTTCAAAATGGTTCAAATGGCTCTGAGCACTATGGGACTCAACTGCTGAGGTCATTAGTCCCCTAGAACTTAGAACTACTTAAACCTAACTAACCTAAGGACATCACAAACATCCATGCCCGAGGCAGGATTCGAACCTGCGACCGTAGCGGTCTTGCGGTTCCAGACTGCAGCGCCTTTAACCGCACGGCCACTTCGGCCGGCGACATGTATTTTCTTTGCACTCTATCGTTTCATAACATACATGTCCAGTCTGATATTCTTTGACTTTTTAGCACTCCACTATGGATGAGATGTAGAATGTATAAGAAAACAACCAGTATCCGAGTAAACACACTTTTTATTTTTGCTAAGGTGGTACAAGAACGATCCATATACACACTTAGAAGCCATTCAGTAAACTGGTAGTCAAAGACCGCTCATGCACAGTCTCAGTCGACTGCTAGCCATGTTCTTTATAGTCACGGAGTTACCGCACACCCCCTCCCCTATGCCCCATAGTGCAAAGTACTGTGAGTGGAGATGCATGGAGGACTAGAGGGGACGAGACAACGTGGAGATGGGAGAGGTCGTCTGGCTGGTATGTCGAGGCAGCGAGCCTGTTGTCTGCTGTGTAGTTACTGTTGAGAGGTGATGTATGTCCACACAGCATACTGGTGGTAGTCACGTAGGTGCAATGGTGTGCGATAGGGGCAGCTGAAACTTGACTGTTTGGTGGCGTCAGAAGTTGGAGGGGTGGCGAAGAGGTCACTAGGGTCAGATGGTGCCAGTGAGGATGTGTGATCTGGAGGCTGCATGTGTGGAATTGTGGTGGTGGTGGTGGTGGTGGTGGTGTGTGTGTGTGTGTGAATTTCTAAAGGACCAAACTGCTTAGGTCATCAGTCCCCAGACTTACATACTACTTAAACTATCTTATGCTAAGAACAACACACACACACACCCATGTCCGAGGGAGGACTCGAACCTCCGGCGGGAGGGGGCGCGCAATTCGTGACATGGTGCCTCAAACGGCATGGCCATTCTGTGTGGCAACCATAGTGGTGACGGTAGTACCAGCAGAGAAATTTGAAGTGGGAGTGCTGGTATCGTCGTCATGGAGTATCTTAACAGTTTTCCTGAAGTGATGGGTGACAGAGCTGTCTGCAGTCTGGTGGTCTGGGTGCTGCCCCTTGATGCGGAGGTCATTGTCAGTTAACATGAGTTTTTGGGAGAAAATCGTGGACATTGAGGCGCAGCGCGATGTGAAGAGATACATTACCGTTGGTGGGAGTGTCATCCAACGTAGCAGAGACAGCTTCTAGCGGAACATCGTCTGTTGAGGCTTGTTACAGGGTTCACACCAGCTTAAGGTGATTAAGGTTTCTCATGTAATAATATCTCAAAGGTACAGTAGTTCCTTTGAAATACCTTGTGGGGACTCAAGTACGGCAGTTGAAAGGCTAGTCGTATTGTGTCATCATGCAACATTACAAACTCACTCTCTGTTTGAGCCTCGTGAAAGAAAATTTAGGTGCCAAGTGCCGAAAGAGGGATAAGTGTGTGAAGGTGAGCGATGTGTTGTTTTACTCATGACATCAGGTTGGGCAGATCTGGAGGCATAGCTATAGGTGCTGGAACACCAAGTCCACAGGCATAGAGAGCATTTCACGATACAAAATTTCAGGGAGCAAAGCTCATATGTAGTGTATGTGGGCGATACCTGCTCCCAGCTACCTTTGGTAATGCCTCTGTTCAAAGTCAGACGTGGTACATGAGAGCCGCCTTTGAGATTTGGTACCACAGCTTGATGAGCCCATTGCACTGTGCATGATAAGCTGTCGTTCTAAATAGATGGGTGCCGACCATGTTGCACAGTTCAAGGAGGAGGGCGGATCCGAACTGCCGACCTTGGTTAGCTGTTGTGTCAGGAGAACAGAAGTATGAAATTCACATGTCAATAACGGTTTTGGTGGTGGACTCGGTCGTTATATCCCTAAGCAGTTCACCTTCAACCCATCAGTGATAGTCAGACAGGGTGTTTAGATAGCCATTAGTGATGGGTAGTGGTCCTACAATATCAATATACACTTACTGAAAATGTCCTTTTGAGACATCGAAGCAACCCATGGGTGGTTGATCATGGTGTGAAATAGTATTCTTTTGGCATAGGACACATGACCTGTCCAAACATTATAATCCTTCTTCACATTAGGCCATACGAGATGGTCCCTTACCAGGCATATAGTTGGACATACGACAGATTATGCCGACTGATGTAACTGGTCGAAGATAACGCAACAGAATGGTTGGGGAACGAGATGGTGTGAGTGTTTTTGCAAAACGTCACATAGGATCAGATAAGTCGCACTCGCGATAGGCCAGAGTTTGATCCACAGGTTCTTGTAGGGACTGTGGAGAAGGGCCTGTAACTACTGATCTTGCTGTTGCGCTTGTTGTTAATGGTCGAAGTGGGACGACATGGCATGGCTTGAGGACTAATATGCCACGCATTTTGCACACCTTTCAGTTGATAGACATCGTTGGCGAATTACGCCATGTAATAAAAGTGTCGAAACCAACCTGGGTAAGGACCCTTTGGTAGGTTTTCGATAGAGTCAGTGAGTGGACAATGATCTTTGTCAATAATTAGGGGCTGTTGCTTGATGTGTTGGTGGAATTATCATGCTGCTTCATAAACTGATAGTAGCTCTCAACTGTACACTTGCGACATGCATTGCGAAGGCGAACACTGGTACATCTTTTTGCATGACATCACCAACTGCGCAGTTGCTAACAACCACAGTTATAATGAGCTGGCAATCAGGGAGGGGGTGAGTCACAGTAATGTGTCATATCAGGCAATTTTTAATGTATTCGAAAGCAGATTATATATCTGACATCCACGGGAGTTTGCGTTCGCTTTTACTGCACTTGAAAGTGACGACTAGAGTGACTGGCCCCTGGAGGGAAGCTGACTGTGAGAGGTGCTTTCGACAAAAATTTGCCATGCCTAGAAACCTATGTAATTCCTGGTAGTCCTGTGGTAGTGGCAGTTTCTGTATGGCCTTCGTACACTGGAGTGTAGGATGAATGCTCGATGCTTTTACTACATGACAACAAAAACGATTTCCTTTTCGTGGAGCTGCTTTATCTTCTTTGATCACAACTCTGCTATCAGAGAGCACATCGAAAACTTGTTTGAGATGCGAGTTATGGGAGTCATTACCTGACGATAAAATTAGGAAAAGTGTAACACAAGAGAAACTTGAATGTTGTACCACCAATAAACTGCTACCATGTTTGAGGGACGTTCTTAAGACCATACAGCATAAACATAATCAAAACAGCCAAATGGTGCGGTATTAGACATTCTGCGAATATCGTAAAGGCACATAGGAATTTGCAGATGTGCAGTCTTGTAGTCAATGCATTTACCAAATAATGAGTGAAATCCTGGATGTTCGGAACTGGGTAATTATCTGCTATAGTACGAGCATTGAGAACTCTGTAATCATGACACACCCTGATAGATCCTCCTTTTTTGGGAACCTATTTGATGGGTTAAACCCAGGAACTGTCAGAGGGCTGTATAATGCCTGCTTTATGAAGAGTCACCTACTGCAGCCTTAGTGACCTGGAGTAAATCCGGTGGTGGTCTACATGTTCTGTGACACACGGAGAGACTGGGCATAATGGTAATCTTATGAACTGCTCCATTTTTAATGGAGCACTGCACAAACTGATCCTGCAGGGAAGAGCATGGAGACATGTTATAGGAGGGATGAGCGAAAAGCCCAGTACTCACCTTTGTGTCAATAGATGAAGGCGGCACTGTAGTTATATCCGCAGATGGCAGGAGAGCTTCTGAGAGGACTCAATGCAGAGAAGCGGAGGGGACATCGGAATCGGGTGGAGGAGGTTGACGTAGCTGGTCGAAACAGCGCAATGCATTGTGGAGTTCTTCCATGATTTCATGAATTCCTCACCAGATAACGTCATTGTCACGCTGTGGGTGGATGATCATAACATACGCTTGAAACAGAATTGTACTTTTTTCCGAATACGTTGATGTTGTGGAGGCAGTCAAAGATAATGATGGTCGTCGGGCGTTACCGTGAGAGGCAGAAGCTGCTACTTAGTGGCCGGAGCTGTTGTGCCGGGCAATTGAAGGAGCGTGGTCGATGTCACCTATGGCAGCACAGGTGCTAGCAGAGTGAGTCAAAACACCGCTGAACAGATCAAAAACTAAATAGAAGTGCGGAGGAAGACTGCACCAAGTACTGGTTCACACACATCCGCTACTATAAATGTCCAGGTGAAAACGTCATCAAAATAGACCTCTAGTGTAGAGATCAGAGATCCATAGACATGCATTAGCTAGGCGAGTGACGTGCAGAGCTGGACGGCTGGGCATATAGGCGTTGAGGTTGGCGGAGAACTTCGGAGCTGGAGTCGATTAGGAAGTGTTGGCTGCTGATGTGGTCAAGAACGAAGAGTCTGTAGTCGTGAAAAGAGCAAGGCGAGAGAGGGTCTGTAGCATCGTTTTGGGTTCTAGTCAGCTTTGATATTCTGCACGGTTTGGTGCGCCTTCTGTGAACCACGTACTGCATTTGAGAAGTCGTATTTGAGAGCGGAGTCACTGAATTGTGCGTCGTGACAGTATAAGTGTTTCTACTCAGACGCAGGTGTGGTGCAGATGGCAAGTGGACCAGGGTTTGATGCGACAGCGTGCAGGTTGTTGCCCCATCTTGGTGCGGTGATCTAAGTGTCAGCGGAGATCTGGTGATCGGATGGGCTCATGGGCCACGTTTGGCGCCATGCTGGCAGCGTCATTAATACACTGTCGATGTTGAATGATGAAAAATATTGTGTATGCGTTTTGAGTTGTGAATCTAATGGTCCCTGCTCATGGCCGACCGTGACTAGTTTGTGCGGGTGCAGCTTGGCAACCTATGTCCACAGCGTATGACTGGGCATAAGGTGCAAATCATAATGAGTTGATTACTGAGGCCATAATAGAGACGGAATCTTGTCCTTTAAATTTTCATCGTACATGATGTGGTATAATTGTTCTTCGAGGGACTCGGTGAGATGGCGAAGAAATACTATTTTAGCAACCTGAAATTTGTTATCCGACGCCATGGCGAGGATGATACCGCTGATGAGTAAGCAGTGTGACGAATTTTGTGCTGTCACTGATGAAGTCACTCAAAGCAAAAATGTTGTCCACAATGGCGAACCACATGCTTGGTTGACCCAGTCGAAAAAGTGGTAGCTTAAGATTTGACCTGTATAGAGTAAGTTGCTACGTAGAGGGAGAATGGCAGTGCAATGAGGCTCCGTACGCGGCACGACTTGATGCGCAGTAGGCTAGTCGGTAGACGATGCAACCGACCGAAAGAGGCCGGAGTGGACGAATTCGTGAATGCCACAGATGAAACATTGGCGAAATCGAGTGAACATGAATACGACTGGTTGGATGGATATGGATCGTAAATAGCGCGGTTTGTGAGCGAAGCGGAGTCCATTGCGAAATCACAGAATGGGTTAACCGAGGTACTCTACTGTTTAGCACCAATGTTCGCTGACATAACACTGTCGCTAGAAGTGTCACTGTCGCTCTTAGTAACTTGAGGGGTTGGCTAAATAGTGTTATAATGTTGAACCCCAAATGAAACAAAAAAATACGTGAAGTGTGTGAAGGGTGTAGTCCCTAACACCGTCTACTGTAGCATGACAACTGCTGCCCGGATGAAATGCGCAGCACAATAGAGGCATGACGGGAGCATTGTAGTTGCGCAATAACCGTAGATCTCCCGAATTAAGTGTGAACACGATCGTTGTGGGCCACCAATGTGGTGCTGCACTGTGGATGATATGTATGATGTATAAGAACATAGCCAGAATCCGAGTAAACATACTTTTCATTTTTGCTTAGGCGGTACAAGCACTATGCATCTGCGTATATACACTCCTGGAAATGGAAAAAAGAACACATTGACACCGGTGTGTCAGACCCACCATACTTGCTCCGGACACTGCGAGAGGGCTGTACAAGCAATGATCACACGCACGGCACAGTGGACACACCAGGAACCGCGGTGTTGGCCGTCGAATGGCGCTAACTGCGCAGCATTTGTGCACCGCCGCCGTCAGTGTCAGCCATTTGCCGTGGCATACGGAGCTCCATCGCAGTCTTTAACACTGGTAGCATGCCGCGACAGCGTGGACGTGAACCGTATGTGCAGTTGACGGACTTTGAGCGAGGGCGTATAGTGGGCATGCGGGAGGCCGGGTGGACGTACCGCCGAATTGCTCAACACGTGGGGCGTGAGGTCTCCACAGTACATCGATGTTGTCGCCAGTGGTCGGCGGAAGGTGCACGTGCCCGTCGACCTGGGACCGGACCGCAGCGACGCATGGATGCACGCCAAGACCGTAGGATCCTACGCAGTGCCGTAGGGGACCGCACCGCCACTTCCCAGCAAATTAGGGACACTGTTGCTCCTGGGGTATCGGCGAGGACCATTCGCAACCGTCTCCATGAAGCTGGGCTACGGTCCCGCCCACCGTTAGGCCGTCTTCCGCTCACGCCCCAACATCGTGCAGCCCGCCTCCAGTGGTGTCGCGACAGACGTGAATGGAGGGACGAATGGAGACGTGTCGTCTTCAGCGATGAGAGTCGCTTCTGCCTTGGTGCCAATGATGGTCGTATGCGTGTTTGGCGCCGTGCAGGTGAGCGCCACAATCAGGACTGCATACGACCGAGGCACACAGGGCCAACACCCGGCATCATGGTGTGGGGAGCGATCTCCTACACTGGCCGTACACCACTGGTGATCGTCGAGCGGACACTGAATAGTGCACGGTACATCCAAACCGTCATCGAACCCATCGTTCTACCATTCCTAGACCGGCAAGGGAACTTGCTGTTCCAACAGGACAATGCACGTCCGCATGTATCCCGTGCCACCCAGCGTGCTCTAGAAGGTGTAAGTCAACTACCCTGGCCAGCAAGATCTCCGGATCTGTCCCCCATTGAGCATGTTTGGGACTGGATGAAGCGTCGTCTCACGCGGTCTGCACGTCCAGCACGAACGCTGGTCCAACTGAGGCGCCAGGTGGAAATGGCATGGCAAGCCGTTCCACAGGACTACATCCAGCATCTCTACGATCGTCTCCATGGGAGAATAGCAGCCTGCATTGCTGCGAAAGGTGGATATACACTGTACTAGTGCCGACATTGTGCATGCTCTGTTGCCTGTGTCTATGTGCCTGTGGTTCTGTCAGTGTGATCATGTGATGTATCTGACCCCAGGAATGTGTCAATAAAGTTTCCCCTTCCTGGGACAATGAATTCACGGTGTTCTTATTTCAATTTCCAGGAGTGTACTTTTCATTTTTGCTTAGGCGGTACAAGCACTATGCATATGCGTATATAGAAGCCATTCAGCGAAAGTGAATTGACAGTCAAAGATCACTGGCGCGTCGTCTCAGTCGACTGCCAGCAATGTTCTTCGTTGTCGCGGGGTTCCGATATCTTGTTTACAATTCACCTGACCATCTGTTGAAGCTGTGCCTTCACATCTTCATTACGGATTTCTCTGGGTTATCCCCCGTTTTGTAAATGCACCAAACGGTCTGTAATAATGTATAAACATCTTATAATCCCTTTGTAAGTCAAAAATGAAGTATTGAAGTTTGTCACGTTCATATTCAGCATTCCCCCGTCGGAGGTTCAAGTCCTCCTTCGGGTATGGGTGTGTGTGTAGTCCTTAGCGTAAGTTAGTTTAAGTAGTGTGTAAGCCTAGGGACCGATGGCCTCAGCAGTTTGGTCCCATAGGAACTTACCATAAATTTCAGATTTCCATATTCAGCAGTTTGATGAGGTGCAAGTCTGGATTAATAACCTTGTCATGTCGAAGATTAACTTGACACGCAACTAAGGTAAAATGTTTTGTAAGTATTAGTTTATACAACTTCACATTTCAATTGAACGAACTCTGTGTACAATGCTGTTTGTTGTGTGGCGGTCGTAAGTTCCTACAGGACCAAACTGCTGAGGTCATCGGTGCCTTGGCTTACGCACTACTTAATCTAACTTAAACTAACTTACGCTAAGGACAACACACACACACACACACACACACACACACACACACACACACACACACACACATGTCCGAGGGAGGACTCGAACCTCCAACGGGAGGAGCCACGCGAACAATTCCAAGGCGTCGACGACCACACGGCTCTTTGTTGTGTGCTCGTATTCGCTGTATACGAATAGAGTGAATGTAGTAACTGAAACTAGTTGCAGGAATGTAATAAACATGCAGGGTGGTCCATTGATAGTGACCGGGCCAAATATCTCACGAAAAAAGCATCAAATGAAAAAACTACAAAGAACGAAACTCGTCTAGCTTGAAGGGGGAACCCAGATGGCGCTATGGTTGACCCGCTAGATGGTGCTGCCATAGGTCAAACGGATATCAGCTGCATTTTTAAAAATAGGAACTTACCGGCCGGGGTGGCCGAGCGGTTCTGGGCGCTACAATCTGGAACCGCGGGACCGCTACGGTCGCAGGTTCGAATCCTGCCTCGGGCATGGATGTGTGTAATGTCCTTAGGTTAGTTAGGTTTAATTAGTTCTAAGTTCTAGGGGACTGATGACTTTAGAAGTTAAGTCCCATAGCCATTTGAACCAAATAGGAACCCCAATTTTTTATTATATATTCGTGCAGTACGTAAAGAAATATGAATGTTTTAGTTGGACCACTTTTTTCGCTTTGTGATACGTGGTATAAGTACGTGGTATCACGTAACATTTCGCCAGTGAGGACGGTATTTGCTTCATGATACATTTACACGACAAGTCTTGACTCGCAAGCAACGCCTATTATCCACTTGCTGTCGGAAGGTGCTGGAGAGCTAAGTTTCGGAGCTCTTCATACGGCGAGTAGTAAACTGTCGCGTGAAACCCTCCTGTAAGTACGTCAGCGTTAAAATATTAAAACAGCAAAACAGTAGCCAAAGTAGTACTATGAACGGCTACTTCAATATGTTAAGTATTTTATCACTGAGACCTTTGCAAGTGATACTTTTATTCGTAACTGTGGGGAAAACTTTGCGAGAGGGGGATCTCGGGATTCTCCAACCGCTTCCAGTAGAAAATACAGCCAATTCTTATAACATGTTGACGACGAGCCGCATCATCAACAAACTTTGCCAACAAAATTGTACCAACGGTGAATTCCCAGGCACTGGTTTCAAATGTTATTCGTTTGGAATGCTCATCCGACTGCTACCTTGTACTGTTAAGCGCTCATAAGCTGTTCTAGAGCCAGTGACCAATATCACGACGACGTCACAAAAGATGACAAAACATTTGGCACAGGGTGACCTGACGCTTTATTTAAGACATCAGAATAGTATTTGCGAGCAGTGGAACTGAAATAGCGATGTACGCGTCCACATTTACGTTTCCCACGGCTTGTCTAAACCGTTCAATGCAAACGGCGGGATGGTTTCTTTGGAGAACGACACGGCCAATTTCCAAGCCTATTCTTTTACAGGTTCGTATTTCGTTCAGTCTCGAATGACTGTGTCGTTGGCGGGACGCTAAACGCTAATTTCCATTTCTTTCCAAAATCAGTCCAGGAGAAAGAAAGATTGAGGATGGATTTTAAAGCAGGAGAGTCTTAGGACTGTGAGAGAAAACTGAAGTGCCACAATATGTTACGTTGGCCCACTTTCAGTCGTATTCGCAATTATGATTCACCTCTCACTGCACTGACAGGACAGCTTCACATAATCTACGTTGGATATTTACAGAATTGAAATTTGTGCACACTCGATACTGTTTCGTCAAAGCAGCCTCTTTACTATTTCGAAACGAAGTATTTTGTGAACTCCGTTTCAAAAATACTTCCATCTGTACAGTCCGAAGCATTTTTTTTAAATGTAGTACAGAAGATAGACACTTCTGGTAATGTGAGAAGCGTGTTGTTTACTCCTCTTAGGAATTCACTACATTCGACGAGCTTCGTGCTTAAACGATGCAAACGTAAAATAAAGTACATGATCATAAGAACTCGAAGCTGCTGCTTACATAAAATGTTGCGAGACAACTTATGTACTTCACAGACGCCATCTGAAAAGTTGCACGAAGCGGAAACCCATGCAGAGTAAATTAATGGACAGGAAACCGCCGTTGGCCGTAATTCCTCCGGTAACGAATGATCACAGTTAGCAATATAATCTAGCGAGCGACAAGTTAAATGTCACCTTCACCTAAATCAAAGCTACTACTTTACGGCAATACTTCCGTTACAGCTACGTGTGCGGCCGATCACTCCAGGGTAAAATACTGTATTAAAGCTAAGTGTTACCATTACTTTCCGGACGTCGTTAATGTTAAGTAATAACGCAATTATTACTTCGTCGAGTATGGATTAACAATTTTGCTGCCTGCCATGTTGGTGTAAAAGAAACTTCTTGCAATCAAAATCAGCGCTTAATAACTTTCACCTGCAGGCAATCATTAAAAGAAATGTCGACAGGTTCGTAAATAATGTTTCCATGTTTTTATCCTACACTAGCTGGCGCGCCCGGCTTCGCTCATGTAGTTAGTAATCGAATTTTTCCATTCACGCAGTAGAATCCCGGTCTTTGACTACTGAATTTTTTTCATTGGAAAATTGGCAGATGTTATCCATTTTTCTGATTGCTGGCGTGTATGTGTTTGTTATATTATTTCGTCGGGTCGTAGTGGAATGCCTCATTTGTTAGGTAGTTCTGTACACTTGTCTTCGTCCGCGCTTCTCGTGGAGTGATATTTTCATTGCTAGCTTCATTTCGCAGTCTTTCATTGTAAGACTGTTTCGCAATTCATGAGTCTTCAATATGTTCATTTCCTTGTTCTTCTGTTGCTCTGCTTCTCAAATTGCTCATTCTCGTTCGTTCAGAATTTGAACGTGCTTCGCGCTCTTCGCCTGTTTCGGTTTTTTGCTGTTGTTTTTGTTTTCGCCATTTGGCTTCAGAACTGATAAGATCTCCACCTCTTTTACTTTTGAGACTACGTACACTTGGCACACTTTTCACACTCTGTTTTCGATTATTTCAGTCACTCTATCATTTTGACTATTCACACTTCACTGTTTGTTTTTACTGTCTCACTGCACTACTTTTTCCGTTCCTCACTTCGTAACTGATAAGAAACTGACGTTCAAACCCACGACGGGTCTTGCTTGATATACCCCTACGAATGGGTAGCTCCACGAATAGTGAATTCCTGAACATACCAAAAAGGCTTCGAATGGTCCACAATATTCCAAAACATTACACAACAAACGAGAGTGTTCTGGAATGCTGCACAATGATCTCGGATGTTATCGGATGTTCTCGAACATTCTGGAATCTTCCTGAATGTACCAGATTATTCCCGAACATTCCAAATCAGCCCGGATCATTATTGAACATTCCGGAACATTCTGCATTGTTGTGGAATGCTCTCGAACACTCTTGAATGTTCTGGAATGTTCTAGAATACTCTAGACTGTTCTGAAATGTCCTAGAAATTTCTAGAGGGCGTGACTTCCCAACCCTTGTATCTCTTCAGATAAAAACGGGGACATTCTTCGTGGATGGGGGATAGACGGCTACCACACCATATAACTAACTTGATCGTACCGGGGCTCGATTCTGAGTTTTAGCGGCACGAACGTTGTACACCTAATTTTATAATGTGTATTGAGTAGCTACTTACAAATACTAGCATTCGGGAGGACGACGGTTCAATCCCGTCTCCAGCCATCCTGATTTAGGTTTTCCGTGATTTCCCTAAATCGTTTCAGGCAAATGCCGGGATGGTTCCTTTGCAAGGGCACGGCCGATTTCCTTCCCAATCCTTCCCTAACCCGAGCTTGCGCTCCGTCTCTAATGACCTCGTTGTCGACGGGACGTTAAACACTAACCACCACCACCACCACAAATACTAGCCATTTCAAGCCCTGTGTTAAAGGCAGTGGAGAATTCAACGGGACTCGCAAAAAATTTACCCATATCTAGAAGCGTGATTCGCTACTCTTAAACTATGTTTACCAAAGAAGATTTTTTCTGCACGGATATGTATTTGTCGTTCGAAGCTGAGAATTACTTGGTAATATAAGTGAAACTAAACTGAATAATTGATTAAATAACTTTATTTCGTGTGCTTTCAGCCTTCGTAACTCGTGTAACTGCATATGGAAAGGAAGCATCATTTTTCAGCTTTCAGCCCAGAACTGAAAATGAAAAGCTGATCGAAGCAGTTACTATACTCAAAGTACGCACACTGTATTAAAAAAAGTAAAACATAAAGATGGTGAACGAGAGCTGATGGTAGTGCTATCACGAAGGTGGCGCATAAAACTGTCACATGCAAACCTGCAGCGGAAGAATGTGCTTCTGTAATCTGTACGCCACACGTGTGGGAGTAGGATAGTGGTTGGTGCTATTATGGAAAACAAGGGTGGGGGGGGGGGCTATTCAGCATGATAGAATGGGTCGATGCAACATTTAACTTACGAAATACGATTGAGGGCTTTTGTTCCCTGGCTACGTCAACATCAAGCCAGTTTTCCTGAGCAAGTCTACAATTGCGACTGTGAGGTAAAGAACGGAGTGCAAAAATGCATAAAGAATCTACCCAGCAGTTAGACTTGTAAGCACTACATAGTTAGTTAACGTAAAGATATTGAAAATGTTGCCTCCGGAAGCTAATACGTACACTCATGTTCAGAAAAACAGAATACTTTCAACGACTAGAGATAAAGCGTTCATATTCACAGTACGAGTACAATAATATGTTCAGCAGAGATGATTAGCATTTGAACCACTTCGGCCCGTGGATTCAAGGTCAATATCGATTATGTCATTGAGATACACTAAGCATTGCCATGGTTTCAAACCTCTGAGTACTCGTCCAACAATCTCTGAAATATTAGAGGTACAGTTTTTAATCCCAATGCATTCTTATGAATTGGTAGTGCCTACTGGGTGCTGAAAACATTTTTATTTTGCAACAAAAATCAATAATTTCTGTTGCAGATATTCTAACATATTGTGTCACATTTAGTTTTCCCTTGAAGAAGAGTAGCCCTGTATATTATCTGCATCTATCGTAAACAACTCCGTATTTGAGTCTGCAAACAGCTATAATTAACCTAAGTACATTTTGGGAGACTAGCAAGTTTTATCACATGTTTTTGTGTTGCCTTGATAGAAATCTTTTTGTGTATTTGCTTCAGTTCTTACAGGGAATTCAATTCTTAGCTCAACATATTAAGAGATAATCAGTGGGCTTAATTTAAAGTTATTTTTTCACTGCTTTGTAATACATTAACCCAACAAAAATGCAGCCCCACTGTGAATGCTGTTCTTCAACACGGGATGAATTGGTTGACGTTCGTAAGCAGCTGGAAATCACTCTGACTACTGTCAAGCAATTGGCAGCTGCTGCAATACGGTGTCATGTAAGAGTTCACCAGAGTCGTGTACCTGTAATACCGGTACCAGGGGTACCTTGAATGCTGTCCTCTCCTGTGGATCCTATCTCCTCTGCAGAAAGTACAGAATCTGTCATCACTCGTCCACTTGACTACGAGTGGTGTGCCAGTGGTAGACCTAAGCGTTCTGTATGGGGTGGACAGGGACCAGGGACGGCTCAGGGTGTTGAACTGATCCCTCTAACGAACAAGTTTGAGGCGCTCTCTCTCACTGAAACTGAAACTGAGACAGTGGGATTCATTTCAACTATTTTGGGGAAACGTGTTTTGTCCGGTGTCAGGAAGAGGCAAACGCAAAAGGGTAGGGGGATACCAGGTGCAGACACAGGTGCACTCAGTGTGTATGCCTGGGGGCCTCATTCAGAATGTTGAAAGGCCCATTGAGGGAACATCCATATCGCGGCGGAACACCAACTACGGGTAAAATGTGCCTGCGGCTCCCGTTGACGCTGTAAACTGAAGGTAACAAGTCAGTGTGACTTTAGCAGACGTGGAGGATGACTCGCAGGCGTATGCCCCAACCGTACCCCCAAATCAGTGAGTTTGTAAGAGGGCGCATTATTGGCATGACAGAATGTGATGCATCCATCCGAGAAATTGCAGATCGTGTGGGACAAATGATTCGGCATTACAATGGGTGTGTGCAGAATGGTTCACCAAAGGCCGTAGAACACGACGAGATGGGTCATGTCGCACCACCCAGACCGCTACCCAAGAAGATCGACACCTCATCTGAATGGCATTGCAGGACAGGTCCGTGTCCTCCTCGGCTCTGGTGCACCAGTGGATCGGTGTAATACATTGCACCATGTCAGGGGTGACAGTCTGTCGCCGTTTAACACAGCATGGGTTACGTGCGCGTCGTCCACTTCTCTGCCTACCTTTGTACAAAAATATGCTAGATGGCAACAGTGTGTGGAACGACGTCACTGGGAAAGGGAATGGCATTTGATAGTATATCAGGATGAATTCAGGATCTATTTGAAAATGACGGCCGTATTTTGGTTCGCCACAGACATGGGGAGCAGCATCACAGTGACTGCATATATCGCCAACTCAAGGCCTTATGGTGTGGGGTGCTATTTCATACAACAATAAATCACACTTGGTGTGTATCCAGGGCACTGTCAGCAGTGTGACCTACGAGAATGACATCGTGCAACCCGTAGCCATACCCTTTCTGCACAACACTACAGATGTCATTTTTCAGCAAGACAGTGACCGGCGGCATGTTGCTGCACGAACACGTGGGTTCTTGATGTCGCAGGACGTCAGCCACTTATCGCCAATCGAAAATGTGTGGACTATGGCGAAACAACGAGTGCGGCACTGTGACCCGAAGTTCCTTCTCTAAATCCTCGCACGAACGAAAAATAGCTGACATCGAAATAAGTGTCCAAGGAATAGAAAAGCTACTGAAATCACTCAACAGAGGAAAGTCCACTGGACCTGACGGGATACCAATTCGATTATACAGAGAGTACGCGAAAGAACTTGCCCCCTTTTAACAGCCGTGTACCGCAAGCCTCTAGAGGAACGGAAGGTTCCAAATGATTGGAAAAGAGCACAGGTGATCCCAGTTTTCGAGAAGGGACGTCGAGCAGATGCGCAAAACTATAGGCCTATATCTCTGACATCGATCTGTTGTAGAATTTTAGAACATGTTTTTTGCTCGCTTATTACGTCATTTCTGGAAACCCAGGATCTACTCTGTAGGAATCAACATGGATTCCGGAAACAGCTATCGTGTGAGACTCAACTCGCTTTATTTGTTCATGAGACCCAGAAAATATTAGATACAGGCTCCCAGGTAGATGCTATTTTCCTTGACTTCCGGAGGCGTTCGATACAGTTCCGCACTGTCGCCTGATAAACAAAGTAAGAGCCTACGGAATATCAGACCAGCTGTGTGGCTGGATTGAAGAGTTTTTAGCAAACAGAACACAGCATGTTGTTCTCAATGGAGAGACGTCTACAGACGTTAAAGTAACCTCTGGCGTGCCACAGGGGAGTGTTATGGGACCATTGCTTTTCACAATATATATAAATTACCTAGTAGATAGTGTTGGAAGTTCCATGCGGCTTTTCGCGGATGATGCTCTAGTATACAGAGAAGTTGCAGCATTGGAAAATTGCAGCGAAATGCAGGAAGATCTGCAGGGAGTGGTTCAAAAATGGTTCAAATGGCTCTGAGCACTATGCGACTTAACTTCTGAGGTCATCAGTCGCCTAGAACTTAGAACTAATTAAACCTAACTAACCTAAGGACATCACACACATCCATGCCCGAGGCAGGATTCGAACCTGCGACCGTAGCGGTCGCTCGGTTCCAGACTGTAGCGCCTAGAACCGCACGGCCACTCCGGCCGGCGCACAGAGTGGCAACTGACCCTTAACATAGACAAATGTAATGTATTGCGAATACATACAAAGAAGGATCCTTTATTGTAAGATTATATGATAGGGGAACAAACACTGGTAGCAGTTACTTCTGTAAGATATCTGGGAGTATGTGTACGGAACGATTTGAAGTGGAATGATCATATAAAATTAATTGTTGGTAAGGCGGGTACCAGGTTGAGATTCATTGTGAGAGTCCTTACAAAATGTAGTCCATAAACAAAGGAGGTGGTTTACAAAACACTCGTTCGGCCTATACTTGAGTATTGCTTATCAGTGTGGGATCCGTACAGACAGAGGAGATAGAGAAGATCCAAAGAAGAGGGGCGCGTTTCGTCACAGGGTTATTTGGTAAGTGTGATAGCGTTACGTAGATGTTTAGCAAACTCAAGTGGCAGACACTTCAAGAGAGGCGCTCTGCATCGCGGTGTACCTTGCTGTCCAGATTTCAAGAGGGTGCGTTTCTGGATGAGGTATCGGATATATTGCTTCCCCCTACTTATACCTCGAGAGTAAAAGGCCAATCAGTTCTCTGCCAACTTGGACAAAGTATTTGACGAACTTCATATGACGTTTTCTTTTGACTCATCAGTCTTCTGACTGGTTTGATGTGGTCCAGCACGAATTCCTCTCCTGTACCAACCTTTTAATGTCAGAGTAGCACTTACAACCTCGTCCTAAATTATTTGCTGGAATATTCCTATCTCTGTCTTCCTCTACAGTTTTTGCCCTCTACAGCTTCCTCTAACAATGGAAGTCATTCCCTGATGACTTAACAAATGAACTATCATACTGTCCCTTCTTCGTATCAGTATTTATTTCCTCGCCGATTCTGCAGAGAACCCCCTCATTCCTTACCTTATCTGTCCACCCAATTTTCAATAGTCTTCTGTAGCACCACATCTCAAAAGCTTCGATTTTCTTTGTTCTGGTTTTCCCACAGTCCATGTCTCACTACAATACAAGGATGTTCTCCAGACGTACATTCTGAGAAATCTCTTCCTCAAGCTAAGACGTGTGTTTCATACTAGCAGACTTCTCTTGGCCAGTAATGTCTTTTCCGCCTGTGCTAGTCTGCTCCAGCCATCATAGGTTGTTATGGTGCCTAGTAGTTTTGCTACTTCTCATTACTTTCGTCTTTCTTCGATTTAATCTCAGTCTATATTCTGTACTCCGTAGGCTGTTAATTCCATTCAACACATCCAGTAATTCTTCTTCACTTTCACTGACGATAGCAATGTCATCAGCGAATCTTACCATTGATATCCTTTCACTCTAAATTTTAATCGTACTGTTGAAACTTTCTTTAATTTCCCTCACTGCTTCTGTTATATAAACGTTGAACAGCAGGGCCGATAACTACACGCTTGTCTTACATCCTTTTTAAACCAAGCACTTCGTCTTGCAGTCTTATTGTTCCCTCTTGGTTCTTGTGCATATCGTATATAATCTGACTTTCCCTAGAGCTTACCCTTATTTTTCTCAGAATTTCGAACATCTTTCACCATTTTACATTGACGAACGCTTTTTCCAGGTCGACTAATACAACGAATGTGTCTCGATTTTGCCTCAAACACTATGAAAGTGTCTGGATCGTTCTTCAATCTTGCTTCCATTATCAACCGCAATGTCAGAACTAGCTTTCTAGTGGCTTTACCTTCCATAAAGCCAAACTGATCGTCATCTAACACATCTGCAGTTTTCTTTTCCGTTCTTCTGTATATTATTCTTGTCAGCATCTTGGATCCATGACCTATTGAGCTGATTGTGCGGTAGTTCTCGCACTTGTCAGCTCTTGCTATCTTCGGAATTGTGTGGACGATGTTCCTCCGACAGTCTGATGGTATAAACGCCAGTCTTATACATTCTACACACCAAAGTCAATAATCGACTCCTGTTTCTTCTTCTACCACGTGGTCAGATAAGTCTTCCACCTCGTAGAGGCCTTCATTGTTTTCTTTACATCTATCCGCTCTCTCCTATGTTTTTAACTGTGGAATTCTCACTGATCTCTTAATGTTATGGTACTTGCTCTTAATTTCAGCGAAGGTTGTTTTGACTTTCCTATATGCTGAACTTGTCATTCCGACAATCATTTGTTTATCGATTTCTTCACATTTGTCATGCAGCCCTTTTGACGTAGCTTCTCTGCACTTCCTATGTATTTCGTTCCTAATTGACTTGTATTTTTGTGTTCCTGAATTCCCCTTCTTTCTTCGATCAGCTGAAGTATTTCATCTGTTATTCGTGATTTCTTCACTGTTGCCTTCTATGTACTTATGGCTTTCTTTCCAACTTCTGTGATTGCCTCTTTAAGGATGTCCTTTCCTCTTCAACTGTTCTGCATACTGAACTATTCGTTATCGCAGTATCTGTAGCCTCAGAGACACTCAACCAAAAACTCGCTCAGGACGCCATCCTACCAGATGAACAATTTGAGTTCCACGTGGGACAGTCAGCATCACAGTACCTACTGAGTCATGCTGCGGGAAACACCTCGACCTTCAGCAACAGGGACACTGTTGCATGTTCGTATTAGATTTAGTTTCTATAGTACCTCATGTCTTGTCAAGGACATCTTCTCCACGACATCTCTGATTACTAGCAGCTCTAATTCAGTGCCATCTGCAGGACGCTTGACGAGATATGGAGAAGTGTGCAACAAACTGTAGTGTGGGATTCAATAGAGGCAAAAGCCAGGCACTTCTCCTCACAAACAAACAGCCTCCTGAGACGTTTGATTATTTAACATCAACTGAATGGATAATGGCAAACACGTATTTCAGAGTAATACTTCATCAGGAGATGGTGTGGAAACGGTGTGTAGATGATCTTGGGAAAAAATCCTCTCCTGGGTCCATTGTATCCAGTGTTTAAAAAGACTTTATCATTTTTCATTGATAGCAATTAGTGGCCTGCTACTTTATGGGACCTTTTTACAATAACGAAGACTTATGGTGAAATTTGACCAGTAGCTGTTTGTATCAAAATATATGTATTACATATGTGTGTGTTGATTGTAAGTTGGTCTATGCTTCCGCTGTTAAGTCTGGTAATGTTTAAAGTGCATATATCTGAAGAATACTCAGATATATGTGACTGACACTAATCATTTAAGCGCACCTGACGAACATTTTGTAATATATCTGGAATTGAATTTTGCGTTGGAGAAGAGTTAAAATATTGGCGCACAACAAAATGAAGTTTCATCCACGAAAAAAATTAATCATTAAGGCCCACTGAAAATAGATAAAAGACAAAATCATTATTCGCAATGGAATCATTACACCGTTCTTCAGTCAAAAGTACGCAATGGATTACGATTCTGACTGCTTCAGATCTACTCATACTATCTTTTCTACTAACCTGCATGAGCCGTTGTAAAAATTGCTATTTTGAAGAGCGCGCCGCAGCGCGTAGTGAAGCAGTCGGCCTCTGTTTCTGGCGGTGGCGCCGCTGTGGCAATCGCAGCTTTGGTGTCTCCCTCTGGTGGGACAGGGGAAAAGTTGCCTGTTCACGTGCATTTAAGGGGCGCCATGAGCTCGCCAGTGAGTCAGTCTGGGCCAGTCTCTCGTACCCATCTTCCTAGTCTGTCTCTCGTTAGGCAGCTGGTGTCTGTCGTTCGGAGTGCTAGTATGTCTGTCGTTCGGATCAACATTTAAAGCCGGCAGAATGAGAGTCTTTCCACTCCGCCAGTAAACGAACTCAGCGAGTGATCGCCCGGTCGGGGCTTAGTTCCTGCATCTGAGTCTGCGCGTTCGGCCGCCAGTCTGCTCGAGTTTGCTCAGGCAATGGTCATTGGCGGTTGGATCGATCGGTTGGTCGGTCGCGCACTGAGACACAAGATGACTTGTCCGTCTTGAGCGTCGGCGCATGTGAGGTCGCCACGTGAGTCCAGTGGGCCGTGGCTTAGAGCGAGGGGTAGTGGCTTCGCGGTCGACACGAAAGCAACAGGAGTCAACCCACGACATCAGTCTGGCCGGTGAGAGCTGCGCTGGCAGCGGACGGTTCGGGAGAGCGATTTGGGGGTGCTGCGCCATGTCTTCTCGAGAAATCACAGTTTATTAGAAGTTGATTGGTGATATCTTGTTTGATTTACTCTTATTAAATTCTACTTGTTTTCTTGGTGAGGTCACCAGCCGTTTTGCTTTGGGGTCGTCCCACCATTCTTCTCCGTTTGCCCACCCGCGGGAATGTGGTTGTTTATAAATTGGGTGGTCCGTTTTCCCCTTGTGCAGTAGCGGCGGGTTAGAGCAACCTGCGGTTCGGGTTGTTCGGTAATCTCCATATCAATCTACCGTACGTTAGTAGCTGCCTCTGTCATGTTTGTCGGATTTGGTGTGGTAACGAATTTATTGCTTGGAGTGTAACGACCTAATACCTGAAATATATTTTTATCTTTGGAAACTTTGATATTATTGCCTATGATCTTGAAAGGCGCTATCTGTGTACTGTAGAGCATCTTAACTATTGTTTGGCCAACAATGTAGAATTTTTGCATTTCATTGGCTTTTATTTAAATGATCACTCTGGTATATAAAGTTGCCACCGTTTCACCGTAAGACTTTTCTTAGAAGTTAAAATCAAGTGGCACTTGCTGTGGCAAGGTTAATATTTTAATTGTCAGTGTTTTGTACCATTTCCATCCCTCCTACGGGAGGTGCATAGTTTGTGTGCTTGTGTAAATTGTTCAAACTCTTAGTTTAAAGTTATCTGGTGTGTTGCAGATTTGCAAAAGGTGTAGTCTTTCAGAGGCTGTTGTGAGCGGTCGTAAGTACGGCGGTGTCAAAATGGAGCGGCAATGTGCTCTGCCCGAAAGCTCATACAGTCAAAACTTGTTTCTTTCTGCCTCTGAATAAACTGTAACTTTGATATTTAGAGGGTGCTTTCTGATTATAATTTTAAATCTGTTTCTTTTATAAAAATGCTTTTAGGCACTATGAAAGTGAATAAAATTCCCATTTGTTAAAAGGAATTTGGTTATGATTTCATCAGTTACTCCCTGGCAACTACTTCCATGCTTACAAATGGTTCAAATGGTTCTGAGCACTATGCGACTTAACTTCCGAGGTCATCAGTCGCCTAGAACTTAGAACTAATTAAACCTAACCAACCTAAGGACATCACACACATCCATGCCCGAGGCAGGATTCGAACCTGCGACCATAGCGATCGCTCGGTTCCAGACTGTAGCGCCTAGAACCGCACGGCCACTCCGGCCGGCCCATGCTTACATAGTGTGATTAAATGTGCTAATGTTCTTGATGAATCGCTAGTAAATAAAATAAATTCTTAAGAATATTCTTTGAAAATAAATCACGGTTCGCTGCACCTAATTACATGTGAAATACCCTAACAGAGTTGTTTAATTAGACAACCAATATATATAAAATCTTGTCTGCAGACTGATTTACACCGGAACAGAAAGCTGGAAGAAAAATGATGTTTTAATAACGAGGTCATCGCTCAGGCTGCAAAAGCCCAAGGGATGTCTACCACTCGCCGTGTCATCCTGTGTCTTGCAGCGTTGTGTGGATGCTATATGGTGGAGCATGTGGTCAGGACACCACTGTCTCTGCCGTTTAGCAGACTTTCCAGACCGTGGGACCGTACTACTCAGTCACCGAGCTCCTCAGCTGGTATGACAAGGTTGCACGCATCCCACACCAGTCCTCCCACTCAGGAAAGTTCTGTGGCAGTACTGGGCCGACCACCCAGCTCCTCGACATGGCAGTCCTCTACACTGACCACTCAGCTACAGAGGTGGACAAAGGTGGTGTGCTCTACCCTTCAGCAAGCGATCTTGCAACGGACTAGCTTGGTCCTGACCACGTGTTTCCTAAGATTTCGCACCTTGCAAAATACATAACCTCTGTATATGAAATTTAATATAAAACCCCAGATTTTCCTCGAGAATAACCTAGTTTTGGAACATGGAGGATCAAACTACAGAAGAAGATGACATGCGATGAATCAGCATTTATTTAAATACAGATTAACTACACCAAAGGAAGGAAAAATACGAGTTTGCTGTTTGAATGTTCCTAATATAAACTCAAATTCCGTTTATACAAGTTTCCACATGTTTATCACACATAGCATGTAGTGCATGCCAAGACAAAAGGATTGAAGAAAAAAGTGAATTCTCAAACTTGAAACAAAACTGACGAAACCAACATTCATTTAAAGAACAATATATTTTCAGAAACACCGCACGGAAAATTCTGGTTGAGAGAAACGAATTATTTAAGAATAAAGAGGACTCACCGAAAGGTAGAAGCGCTGTGCTGTCCACAGATACACAAACAAAAGGTACAGAGCTTCGCTTTGTTAGCTTTCTCCTGCTGTAGAAGACACATGCACATGCAACCACATGCACTCACTCACATGCACACACCTATCTCCCTACATTGTGCTCATTCAACTTCCAGCTCTTTCCTGGTCCACAGTGAGTGTTCTGGGGTGAGATGGCGGTGCAGGGTGGGATGGGGTGAGGGATGAAGAGAGCCGAAAGGCAGGGAGGGGCCTGGGAGGAAGCGTCTAGTGGCTCATGGGAGAATAGGGAGCTGTCGGTGGTCTGTTCAGGGGTGGAGGTGGTAGAAGGGGCAGGTGGCAGACGGCTGAGCACGCGATTTCAGACTAGCTGACACGTATAGTGTGGGGGTAATAGGAAAGTGGTGGTGTACACACACACTATTTGGTGGGAGGGGGAGGGATTGGCTCCCCACTCTCCCACGAGCCACCAGATGCTTCCTTCCATCCCTCTCCCCCCCTCCCTCCCACATCACCCCCGCACCCTCCCCCCCCCTCACCCCAGTACACTCACCATGGTCCAGGAATGAGCTGGCAGTCGAATGAGGACAATGTAGGGAGACAGGCTTGTGCATGTAAGTGAGTAAGGGTATGTGCATGTGCATGTGTGTGTGTGTGTATGTGTGTGTGTGTATTTGTATGTATGTTTCTCCTACAGCTTTGTAAAGTAATTTCATTCCAAAACCTGGCAAAGCAAAACTCTGTACCTTTTGTTTGTGTATCTGTCGGTGACGCATTGCTTCTCCCTTTCGCCGGCCGCGGTGGTCTCGCGGTTCTAGGCGCGCAGTCCGGAACCGTGCGACTGCTACGGTCGCAGGTTCGAATCCTGCCTCGGGCATGGATGTGTGTGATGTCCTTAGGTTAGTTAGGTTTAAGTAGTTCTAAGTTCTAGGGGACTGATGACCACAGCAGTTGAGTCCCATAGTGCTCAGAGCCATTTGAACCATTTTTCTCCCTTTCAGTGAGTTGTCTCTTCATTCCTAAATAATTCGATATTTTCAGAAATGTTGCGAATAACAGGAGAAAGATATGAACGATGTAACATACAGGTAAGGGCTGAATTAAATGAGCCAACAAAAGCTCAGGAATATCACAGGCACATGATTGATAAAAAGGCTCCACTTTCCTAAAGTGACATCAAATGAAATATTGAGTGTGTCTCGAACTACTAGAAATTTCTACACATCAAAAGAGAGCATCCCTTTTCCATAAAAACCACAGGTATGTGGGCCTCCTTAACTACAATATGTTAAGAAGTGTGGCTTAATGCTCACTAACAGCCTCGTGGTACAAAAGATCTAGAGTTTTCAAAGTCAAATTACTCTCCAAAATATTACGAGCACACCACGCACAGGGTGATTCCATGATGTAACAAACTTTCGGGGATGATACGGAAAGGTAAATGGATCCCGGTCTGGAAACAACTGAGTCAAAAGTTTTAAGCGAAAATCGTTCTGATAACTCTGACAGTGGAATGCATTTACCGGTACTGTTTTTGCTGAGATTGTAGAGTAGGCAATACCAACGAGCACTTAGGTAGAGTTTGGGTTAATAATTCGAATAATCCAATACAAATGGTGTACAATGTGTGTAAAGTAGTAGACTGTAGTCTGTGTTTACAATTTGAAGTACCTATTCTAACGTCGTTCATCCCTAACCAGATTGAGTTGTATGCACTGACGGAAATTGCAGACATGATTTTCTTATATGGATAAGGAAATGGAAGCACCAAAGAAGCGGAAAGGCTGTACATGACCAAATATCTGCCTAGAAGACATGTGACTCATACTATATTTTCAATACTGTTCCAACGATTAAGTGAAACAGGGCAAATAGTACGACAGCAGAAAGACCGAGCAGGACGACGAACTACACTCCTGGAAATGGAAAAAAGAACACATTGACACCGGTGTGTCAGACCCACCATACTTGCTCCGGACACTGCGAGAGGGCTGTACAAGCAATGATCACACGCACGGCACAGCGGACACACCAGGAACCGCGGTGTTGGCCGTCGAATGGCGCTAGCTGCGCAGCATTTGTGCACCGCCGCCGTCAGTGTCAGCCAGTTTGCCGTGGCATACGGAGCTCCATCGCAGTCTTTAACACTGGTAGCATGCCGCGACAGCGTGGACGTGAACCGTATGTGCAGTTGACGGACTTTGAGCGAGGGCGTATAGTGGGCATGCGGGAGGCCGGGTGGACGTACCGCCGAATTGCTCAACACGTGGGGCGTGAGGTCTCCACAGTACATCGATGTTGTCGCCAGTGGTCGGCGGAAGGTGCACGTGCCCGTCGACCTGGGACCGGACCGCAGCGACGCACGGATGCACGCCAAGACCGTAGGATCCTACACAGTGCCGTAGGGGACCGCACCGCCACTTCCCAGCAAATTAGGGACACTGTTGCTCCTGGGGTATCGGCGAGGACCATTCGCAACCGTCTCCATGAAGCTGGGCTACGGTCCCGCACACCGTTAGGCCGTCTTCCGCTCACGCCCCAACATCGTGCAGCCCGCCTCCAGTGGTGTCGCGACAGGCGTGAATGGAGGGACGAATGGAGACGTGTCGTCTTCAGCGATGAGAGTCGCTTCTGCCTTGGTGCCAATGATGGTCGTATGCGTGTTTGGCGCCGTGCAGGTGAGCGCCACAATCAGGACTGCATACGACCGGGGCACACGGGGCCAACACCCGGCATCATGGTGTGGGTAGCGATCTCCTACACTGGCCGTACACCACTGGTGATCGTCGAGGGGACACTGAATAGTGCACGGTACATCCAAACCGTCATCGAACCCATCGTTCTACCATTCCTAGACCGGCAAGAGAACTTGCTGTTCCAACAGGACAATGCACGTCCGCATGTATCCCGTGCCACCCAACGTGCTCTAGAAGGTGTAAGTCAACTACCCTGGCCAGCAAGATCTCCGGATCTGTCCCCCATTGAGCATGTTTGGGACTGGATGAAGCGTCGTCTCACGCGGTCTGCACGTCCAGCACGAACGCTGGTCCAACTGAGGCGCCAGGTGGAAATGGCATGGCAAGCCGTTCCACAGGACTACATCCAGCATCTCTACGATCGTCTCCATGGGAGAATAGCAGCCTGCATTGCTGCGAAAGGTGGATATACACTGTACTAGTGCCGACATTGTGCATGCTCTGTTGCCTGTGTCTATGTGCCTGTGGTTCTGTCAGTGTGATCATGTGATGTGTCTGACCCCAGGAATGTGTCAATAAAGTTTCCCCTTCCTGGGACAATGAATTCACGGTGTTCTTATTTCAATTTCCAGGAGTGTATTTAGAAAATGCAGTGTTTGCTGGAGTGGATGGGGCGCCTACAAACGGTACTCAATCAGCTGCTCTTGAAATCAATGTTTTGCAGACTACTGTGCGGCGAGGAAATGCAGTTATATTCCCGCCACATATAGAAAGTACATGCGCTGATTCCTGCTGACTTCGGATCTAATGTCGCATTAAGCCAGTGGTTCCTCCAGCGCCTTACAGTCGATCCTCGTTTTTCTGCATATGTACTTTTCATGAATGAAGTCTGATTCTCCACTGATGGAATACAAAATAGTCGCAATGTTTAGGCCGATGCTAATTCCCACAATACAAATATGAAGAGCGATAAACACAGATTATCAGTAAAATTGTGGGCAGGCAGAGTCAATGATTACGTGCTACGCCCGTTTCTTCTTCCTCCACCCTTAAATGCACCAGTGTCTACAGAGATTATCAGAGGCATTCTACTTAGGCTCCTGGAACTTATCCCACCTGTTATTCGTCAACGCATATGGTTCTAACATAATGGAGCCCAATCCCACTTTGGACTGAGGGTTCGTGAACACATGGATCAGACATTCCCTAAAAAATAGGCAGGTGCTGGAGGTCCTATTTCCTGTTTCTTCTTATGGTGTCAAGTGGAAAGTCTTGTGTTCGAGACACCTGTCGAGAATGAAGAGGATCTCGTGGCAATAAATCTACTTGCCTAAGACTCTGTTCAAACGACACTGGGGATATTAGAACGGGCACGATAGAAATTTGTGCGACGATGAAATGACTGCATCGACGCCGAGGAGGGCCATAAATGTAGCAGTTCGTGAAACTTGTGCAGCTTAATGGAATTCGTTATTGCTGTACCGTACGTGGCGTGGCGTAGCGAATATCGCACGATTACTCCAGAACGATGGCAGTGTGGCTGAGCGCAGCGGCATCTCCATCGCAAGTGTCTGCTCTCACGTCTCCCACCTCAATGACGGTGCTGCAGTCCGGAACCGCGGGACTGCTACGGTCGCAGGTTCGAATCCTGCCTCGGGCATGGGTGTGTGTGGTGTCCTTAGGTTAGTTAGGTTTAAGTAGTTCTAAGTTCTAGGGGACTTATGACCTAAGATGTTGAGTCCCATAGTGCTCAGAGCCATTTGAACCATCAATGACGGTAAAAAGTTACGCACCCGCAGTGTATGACATATATCGCTTCTCCATAGTCATAGATTTTGCGTAGCTCGACTGCATCTTACCTTACCGGCACACAGTTCACGTAACATCTTCGACCAACACGACAACCAGAATGCGCGTGTGAAATGAGAAACTCCTTATGAGGAATGAAATGCTCTCTCGCCGCTCGCGATGACAAACACGAATGCGGCATGGTATGCAGTTACGAAAATACTCATGAATATTAACATGAGTCATAAAAATCTTCACTATAGTCAGTAATGAAGTCCGTCTTCCACTGTAGGAACCTCTCAGCGACAATGTGGCTAGCTTTCAAAAGTTGTTGAAACTGACCTCAATTGAGCGACGGATGTAAATGAATACTCGTTTCATGTTCTTGATCACATCCTATTGGGACATTGGTTGTTAAGGAAAAAGTCAGATGCGGTAAATCAAGTGATCAAGAGTCAATGATTACCTGCTACGCCCGTTTCTTCTTCCTCCACAGTAGGGACACTCTGTAATCACTTTAGTTCAAACGGAGAGGAACCTGAGAGGTGTTATGATGAGGAGAAAAATCAGGGTAGGTACATAAATTCAGATATAAATTACCTTATATTTGAGCACAATAACACATCCATTAAGCTGATCCTTCACTGTCTGCTCGCTACTGTACCATAACCTTAAAACTGGAAACAGGTTGTGAAATAAAACTATTTTGTTAAAGCAGTTATGGTATATAGCAACAGAGCAGTGTTACCCTCTGAGAGGAATTTTGTTATGTTGACCGTGTTGTACCTAACGGAGGTGGCTTATCGGAAATGAAAGTCAGAATTACGTAAATGTTTGAACAGTAACAAACAAAATTTTGCCTATCTGCACAGTTTAACTGATAATGGAAAACGGTCGCCAGCCTAATTAGGCAAGAGAAAGATTAACGTTCTCGTTTAAGAAAGTAGTTATTAGTAACATTAATGGATAAATACACCCTATACTTTGTCACACGCGAGTGCAGTGAACTCTGACACATACATATGTTTACGGTAAGATTGAAACTAACAGTTAGAGCAGCACAAACTATTTGCAAAATTATAACAGGTACAGAAAAACACTATCACTTTCAGGGCTTATACAAACTGAATGGTCTTTATAACGTTATTATTACTATTCACTGCAGAATCATTAATTGGATATAGGTTAAGTCTCTCTCGGTTAAATACTTTACTATTTAAAATGAAAGTTAATTGGAATCCACTAACAGGTTGCTTCTCACTATCATTTGAATAAAGAAATTATAGTTTTCATAATTAGTCGTCTTCCATTACTTGTTACCCAGCATTAACACAATAGACAAACTGTGGATCCTGTTATATTATTAATATGCACTTCCAATACGCAAGAGAGACAAACACTTAGCAAACATGAGTATATAACTTTTCACAACTGCAGTTTTCCACTTTTACTACATTGAGAGACAAAATTAACATATGTGTAAGATACTGACTCACCTTCTGCGATTTACAACAGGCAGTAATGTGATCATTCACCAACCAAAACTTTATAAGCCTCAATCTTAAGAACTTTTAATTTTGAAGTTGGCATCAGCACATTAATAAGCAGTTTTACTGGGAAAATTATTTCCAGCAAGCTACATTAACTTTAACTTTCTTTTTACTATGTTCAAGAGGCATCGATTAGCAAAACACTGGGATTTATTGTTATTTCAGTAGGGACACTCGGTAATCACTTTAGTTCAAACGGAGAGGAACCTGAGAGGTGTTATGATGAGGAGAAAAATCAAGGTAGGTACATAAATTCAGATATAAATTACCTTATATTTGAGGACAATAACACATCCATTAAGCTGATCCTTCACTGTACATCATTATAGCATTCCGATGCAATGATTGCGCAATGTGGTGGCAACTGCATGTTGGTAGGTGGAATTGCAGGCAGAATTGCTGGACTCTGTCATTTCTTGGTGGCGATGATAGATACAAATTCCAGAATAGTTCCAGCTATTTATCCATCCATCCGAGGCATTGGAAAGTAGCAGAAAACACCTCTCTCGGAACCAGCACTATGCAACTTTTGCATGGCAGTTCACAGTTTCTTAGCTCGTCTCCGACTCTTAGCTCGCCTCCGACTCTTAGCTCGTCCCCGACTCTTAGCTCGTCCCCGACTCGTAGCTCGTCCCCGACTGACTATCAGTTCCACCTTTCCTACCTAGGCCAACCACAATTTGCGCGCGCTACACAGTTCCGTTCCCGAGGGGGACCACTACACCTTTTACATACAAACTAAGAACCCTAAGTGAGGATCAGCAGTTTACATAACAGCAAACAATCATTTTAAACAAAACACAACATTTGCACATATAGACATTTCTACAAAAAAATTATTCACACAAAATTACAACTATATATAGTAAGTTTTGTTCCCTCCAAATGGCACAAAGAGTTTACATGACAGATACACTACATTGCATAGAACCAAACCATGACATCAAAGTTTGTATAAAGAAAGCGGTATACAATTTTGTGTTATCTATTCAAACAAACATATTTACAGAAGCTCAACGATGTAACATTAAATAAAACAAAAGGCAAAATAAACCAGTAGAGTATTAGAGCCATGGTGTTACACATGCCCCATGTTTCGTTGAAGTTTCCCGCCAGGGATACTTCAAGGAAACATCCATAACACCTAAGTGGTGTTGGCTACAGAAAAAATTTTCCATCCAACTTCAGTTGGGAGAAAAAAAATACATATTACAAACATACATTAAACACTAAGAATTTTCATACATTTCTTCCATACATTTTCAAAAATAAGAGACTTACAGTAATTTTCATGCCCACACTGGTTTAAGGAGACTAATTTTCATCATTACACAGGATATATTTAAGCATGTTCATTTCATACACATACAGTTCAAATAATAGACAAACAGTACACAAAATAATCTGCATATTAGTAAAATATGTATGGTCTTCAAACAAACAAAAAATACACATATACAACAGCACAGAACATTCTAACTCAACAAAACAGAAATTTGCGTTTCAATGTTTTTAAAGAATGTAACTTTCAGAGACACACAAGTATACTCATGATGACAGTACGTTTTGCAAGGTTCAGCAATTAATGAAATATTGAAAAATTCAGTTTGCATCCACATATGTACAAATATTTACACAAAACAGCTATGAGAACTTTTACCAACTGACTCTTTAAATACAAAAGTAACTTTTCAAGGTTTTTTTTTTCAAAATAATTAGCTTTAAAACTGCTCTTCATTAATAGCAGTCCAAAATGTTTGTTGCACATAAACACATTAACCTATTCAGACCCTATCTTTAATCATCACTGCTGTATTTTTAAAACAAGGCAGTCCAAAACAAACATCTACATCCATTTGAATAAGAATGCATGTATATTTTACAATAACTTTTCACTGACTTCAGTAAGAATAGTCAGTCTATAACACATTGGTCAAAAAAGCTAACTAATTTCACTGCTTGCCTCAGCATAAGCAGTCCATGTTACACATTCTGCCCAATATTGGTTTGGCAGTCTTTGTATGTAAACATTTAGGCATAAAAACACAATTTAGGTTAAGAACATTAAAGGACACATTTTTAAATTAACACACTGCCCCATCCTCTATGTTTGGCAATTCGTGACCACTTATCAACTCCTTTCCCCAACATTGGCAAGTCCTTTGGCTACTGTTCACACAGCATAATTGGTAGCTGTCAACTTCAGGACCACAGCATTATTATTCTTTTGTCTTGTTTTGCTGCCCAACAACATATTTTTGAGCAGTTTATAGTCATCATCCCCAGGTTTTTTCATCTTTATATCACATCTTTGGTAAAATTTGCTTTAATGGTATAAAACATAAAACCTGCAACTTTGAAACAGCAATTAGACACTGGTAATATTAAATTTTTCTTTACACCATGACAAAATCAGGCAATATACACATTAATCAAATAAATTTTTAATGACATTTTTGGTATAATGACAATGTTCAGGAGCTATTTGAGAGTCCCAGATTTATGGTTTTTCTCCCCACTTTCTTACTCAGTAACATTTCTTTCAGAGTCAACATTTAGTTTAATTATTTTTCCACACATTTAGGTCATCAGATATGTCAAGATCAGAACAATAATTTTACATCCTACTGCAAGTGATTTCTGCCAACCCTTTGTGGCACTAGACACACACATCCCTCTCACATTTATTTCACATACATTAGTCAGGTTTATCTCCTCAGATTTAAACACACATATTTTTTCAACATCATAATTATCTCTATTTTCAGAAACACATTTACATTCAGTCATATTACAGTATTCATTTACCTTGTTTTCAGTATTCTTACCTTTTCACATCCATATTTCTCTTTCCAATTACTTTCCAATTACATTTTTCCTTTACAGTACCCACTATACTTTCATTATTCTTGGCCATTTTCTAGTGTACCCATATTATTTATCCATTTACTTGTCCATAAACAATACACAGTATGTTACATTATTTCTACATTATTCAGTTTACTTTGATAGAGAAGAAGGAAAGAAGATAGTAAAAGTTCTGAATGATGAAGAGGGAGGTTGGCAGCACGAAAAGAAACGGAAGTAGTGCTGGCAACGACTGAGGTACCTAGTGCTCGTCAGACACTTGACAATGCAAAGAGTGCATGTCCCCTGAGGTTAGAACATTTCATTCATCATTGGTTTCTGTGGACATACAATTTCAGGTCAACTATATTTCTAACTCCTAAAGGCTTCCTTGACCTAGGGTACACAAGAAAATAAGCATTTGCATGTGGAGTTCCTTGCACTTCAAAAGGCCCATTGCAAATGTATTTGAATTTAGAAATTTCATTATTAATTTCGCTAGATTTTTCATGGGTCTTCACTAAAACATAATCTCCAAGCTTAAATTTATTCGTTTTGAGGTTATTATCATGCCTTTTAGATCTAGCGGCCACTTTCTCTTTCATTCTTTTCTTAACTAACTCTTTTTTATGCAAGTTAATTCCTACAATAGGTGGGAATTGCAAGATCTCTTCAATAATACTTTTACTTTTACGGTCCAATAGAATTTCTTCAGGGGTAAAACCGGTGGTTTCATGGTATAATGTGTTCATGGTCTTTTCAAAGTCACTTACAAATCTGCCCCAAGCCTTATGGTTATGTTGACAGTAGGTTCTACCTAACCTTCCTAATTCACGCATATATCTTTCGACAGGGTTACTAGCCAGTTGGTAAGCTGAAATATATCTAACTGGAACATCATGTTGCTTCATGCCTTCCTTCCAGGTTTTTGAGATAAACTGTGGTCCATTATCAGACAAAACTGCTTCAGGTTTACCAATGGTGTTAAAATACTCAGTCATCTTGCTAAAGACTGCATTAGCAGTGGCTTTCCTAATTGGATATAATTTAATAAATTTAGAGAACACTTCCAATACAACAACAATGTAAGACCAATTACCTGAGGTTTTAGGTAAAGGACCATACAAATCCACTGACAGTAATTCTAATGTGTCCTCTGGTACTGTATTCTGCATAAAACCTTGATTTACTCAATTTGTTACTTTTGCCCTCTGACATACATCACAAGATCTTATTCTCTCAGTAATTTTCTTAGTAGCACCTACATTAATCGCAACCACATCAGTTAACTTTTCAATACACTTCTTGGGACCACAATGCCCTAAGGCAAGATGAAAATAATCAATAACTTCAGTCTCAAATTGCCTAGGCCAACACACCTTCCATTCTTCAGTGCTGGTAATCTTTCTCCTATATAAAATTCCATTAAATATTTTGTAAAATCTACTGATTTGTGGGTAATTAGGGTTACTAAAATTAACTTTCACTGACTTCCATATTTCATCCTCATTCTGGTGGAACCTCATGCTTTTACAAATTTGCTCTATTCTTTTCCTACCTGGAACTTCCTTAATATATCTTATATGAAATTTGCCATCTTCATTACATTCCCTTGGTAAGTTGTTCATACACTCAGGCAACTGTGATAAAGCGTCAGCTACATAATTGTCACTACCTTTAATACGTATATAATATCTCATAATCAAACTGTTGTAAGTACAGGGCCCATCGACTCAACCTGCTGGTAAACAGTCAACAGTTTTTCAAAAAGGTTAATGCCTTGTGGTCTGTATGAATTATAGTTTTATGTCCCCATAAATAATTCCTAAATTTCTTTAATCCCCAAATGATTGCTAAGGCCTGTTTCTCTGAAATAGTATAGTTTTTCTCATATTTAGTTAAAGTTCTACTAGCAAAAGCAATGGTCTTATGTGCTGTTTCTCCAGATTCTGTGTTTTCCTGAAATATTTCAACACCAATACCATAAGCACTACTGTCTGTAATCATGTGGAATAGCTCACTTAAAACTGGATGATGTAAAATGTTTTCCCTTACTAACTCAGTTTTTAAATTTTCAAAATCTTTCTGACATTCAGGTGTCCAAACATATTCACTATTTTTCTTCAACAAGCTATTCAAATGTGGGCTGTTCAAAGCTTGCCCCTACGCAAATTTGGGGTAAAACCCACAAAGACCTAAAAATGCTTTCAACTGTTTCCTGTTCTTTGGAGGAGGGCACTTTTCAATAGCATTAAGCTTTTCTGGGTCTTTGCCAATCCCAGATGTGGTTATTATGTGTCCTAAAAATTTAATTTCTTGTCTCACAAATTCACACTTTTTTAACTTTAAAGTCATGCCCCCTGCTTGAAGAGCAATAAGGGTTTTGTTTAACAGGTCACAATGTTCTTCCCAGTTATCAGTAGCAATCAATAGGTCATCCACATATACAGTCAATCTGGCACAAAGTTCTTTTCCTAACACAGCATCCAAAGCCCTATTGAAAACAGAAACAGAGGTATTTAAACCAAATGGTACAACTTTGTATTGGTAACACTTTCCTGCAAACAAAAAAGCTGTATATTTCCTAGAATCTTTGTGCAATGGGATTTGTCAATATCCAGCAGTGAGGTCTAAACTAGTTAGATATTTTACATTATGGAACTTTTGTAATAAATCGTCTAAATTTTCAGGTATGTCTACTTCTCTCCTGACAATTTTATTCAGTGTCTGTGCATCAATGACTACTCTTACTCCTCCATCCTTCTTATTGACTATAATAAGTGGGCTATTGTATTCACTATTGCTTCTCTCTATTACCCCCCATTCCAACATTTTATCAATTTCAGCTTGTACTGCTTCCTTCTTAGCTACAGGTATTGGATATGGCCTGACAAAGAATGGTTCATGTTCCAGGACATCCATACGGTATTCAAAGTTATTTACGATACCTGGTTTATCAGAGAACGCTTCCTTGTTATTATCTAAGATATTAAATAAACCCTCTTTCTGTTCATATGAGATTTGTTGGATAACACCAAAAATTTCCCTAAAGCTGTCAGTTTTTTGATCATACTGCAATAAATTTTTTAAATGGTATATTTCATATAGTTGGGACAAACCATCATTTTCAGATTCAATTTTTAACAATATAGGTTCTACATTAACATCTTGGACCTGGTTGTCACCTTCAAACTTAATTTCTATTGTTTTGGTTTCTCTATTAATCTTAACAGTTCCACTACCACAATCTAAAATTACTTTTTCCTTGTCTAGCCAATCGATACCTAGAATCATTTCCGTACTTAGTTCAGGGACCACTAAAAAATCATGCTCAAATTTTTGACTTCCTATTTCAAAATCCATCAATACTTGTTTTTGAATGGGCTTGCTGGACCTATAAGTAGCTCCTATAATTTTTACTCCACTCACAGACATTATTACTAGTCCTGGCTTACATGAAATAAGACCAAAGGAAGATTCTGATATGGCACTGATTTGGGATCCTGTGTCTAAAAGCTCTTGCAGCTCAGTGTTATAAACATTTACAGGTATTGTAGTTTGTTTAATAATTCTGTGTTCCTTTTCCTCGTGTTCTTCCCATAACAGATCCTGCTCAACCATAATGTCTTTCCAGGAAATATTACCTACTGATTTCTGTTGTGTATCAGGTGGCTTTTTGGGTTTGTTGACTTCTACATCTTTACAGATTTTCAACAATTCACGTTCTACTATATTTATATCTGGAGGTTCTTTAGGTTTCTGTAACTCTATTTCTTTAATTACATTAAGTAAATCCTGCCCTAATATAGTGTCATCTGTGGGCTCTTTCGGTTTTGTTTCAGTTACGCATTCCGGATTTTGTTTCGAAAAGATGTCATTAACTTTTTCGTAACCTCTTTCTATAAAGGTATAATTATGTTTGTCGACCTCCGAAAACTCATCTGTATCTGAATCTGTAGTCTCTCCTTCGTCTGAGCTATCGCTAGGTTCTATTTCGTTATCAGATTCGAGCAGGAAAGCAACTTTTAAACAGTGAGGCAGATTATCACTAGATGTTTCAGCCACTTCGTTTTTGGACTCATTTTCTACACAATGCATATCGTTTGGACACTCAGGCACTTCAGCTGTATCATTTTGAACAATTTCAGCCTTAACTTCATACTTAGTATAATCGTCATATACTTCGATAACCTTCATTACATTTTCTTCCTTACTATCAGTTTCAGACAATCGTGCGAAATTCCTACTAGACTCTTTTGCATCACAATCACAAAACACCTTTCCATCAACAATAACTTCACCTGCACTGCTTTTAATGTCATGATTACTAACGTCCTCCTCTACATCATTTTCACCTATTATTAATTGTGCACACGTCTTTTGCGTGGCATATTCTACCTCCCTTTCCTCTTTATCCATCATAACCTCCCCCACATCTACGTCTTTTATCTCATACACATCATTAACAGCACAAATATTCTCCTTTTCACTCGCCTTTTCTGGCTCTCTTTCATTCTTTAATAATGTCTTTTCGCACGATTCCAATATTGAGTTATCTTTATCACATGACATACTAACTTTATTTCCATTTTTACATTCATCTATTACTGAAACTGGCCAACGGAAGTGTCCGATCCCATCACTTCTGTTTCTCTCTACGGCAGCCATCTTGTTCTGACGTCTGCCATTTGTGTGTGCTGACAAGTGCAATGTACGGTGCTCCAGCAAGCGCTGGCCCGAGCACGAACGGTCACGTGACTTCGCACTGGGAACGCCACTATGTATCACTCGCGCGCCCGTCTTCCATCGGCGCGTCCTTAACCTTCCTACCCCGTAGTTTACATCTTTCCTTCTCGAATCTATTATTTGACATCTTTTCTTTGGGCCCAAAACCGATCTCCGCGTGAATCCGGCCCGTAACACACGCGGTTTTCAGTTTTCCATTTCGTCTCTAGTTTGGAAATTCCGTGCCATGTATCCTATGCCGCGCGTCGTATAATTTCCTCTACCTCTCGAGCTACCTCTCTGAATCGTGTTTACACGAAATCTATCATTTTCATGTCGTTCAGCTTGGTCATTACTTTCTCGCGAATGATTGTTGTTATTATGGGGACGGGACTCCCGATTTCTTCGCCAGTGATCTTCATCCTCTACCCTTTCCAAGAACGCAGAAAAACTCCTGTGGGTACTCCCAACATACCGTTTAGAATCCTCAGGCAGTTTCTGCCAAAGAACCCAAACGATCTCGGCATCAGTCCTTCTTGCTTTTAAGTGTATCAGTTTTCTGTACCACGATTCGCAAAACTCTTTCATGGTTTGTCTACCCCTGGTATCATACAGCCTGGCCATTAGGAACTCACGCCACAACTGGTCTTGTTTTTGATCTGACCAGTACTCGTCAATAAATTTTTGTTTAAAGTTTTCAAAAGACATCTGGTTAGTATCCAGATTCAATCCCCACCTTTTTGCTTCTCCCGTTAAGGCACTGATTACCACATTAATTTTTTCTTGGTCAGACAAATATTCAGGAAAATTTCTTTCGCAATTCTTTACAAAATCAAGGGGGTGCAATCCGTAATGTCTCTTTGCAGGGTCGAATTTTTCCTCGCCTTCTAAGATTTTACTGAAAGGAATTCTTTCAGTAAAATATGTAGGTCCTGTTTGTATTTTTCTTTCCAAGTCATGCATTTTGCCTTGGATTTGTGAAGTGTTATGTTCACATTTCTTTTCGCAAGTAACAATCTGTTTGGTTAGTACTCTGCTTGTTTCTGTTACAGATTGTTTAATCTGTGCAAATTCCGCATTACATTCTGTTTGTATTTCGGATTTAATACCGAATACCTTTTCGTCTACTTTAGTGATGACTAAGGGTTCTATTTTATCTTGAATTTTAAATACTTCAGTGTCAAATCTTTCGTTAATGTCATCGATTTGTTCTTGTACATTGGCAATATTGCCATTGATGACAGTAATTTCGCTTTTAATACTTATGATTTCATTACTCAATGTTCCTACCCTTGAGTTGACTTCTTCAATTTGTTTACTAAGTCTGGTACCTTGCATTTCGATTTGTTTACTTTGTGCTGCGATTTGTGCATTAATATTGTCACTGTGTGCTGTAATTTGTGCCTTAATATTGTCATTTTCTGCTGCATTTTGTTGTCCCTGTGCTGCGATTTGTATATTAATATTGTCATTAAGTGCTGCAATTTGCGTTGCAAATTGCGTAGACAACATCCTGAACAAATCAGTCACATCTGGTGTCTTTTCACTTTTGGTTTCTACTGCATTTTCGTGTTCAAATCCTACAGCCCTTTCTGTTTTTGGTTATTCAAACATATCCCGCGATTCATTAACATAGCCACTGTCTTCCACAACATCACTCATACTGTCTTGCTTACAAGGGAACCTCCCCATCGCACCCTCCTCGGATTTAGTTATAAGTTGGCACAGTGGATAGGCCTAGAAAAACGGAACACAGATCAATCGAGAAAACAGGAAGAAGTTGTGTGGAACTATGAAAAAAATAAGCAAAATATGCAAACTGAGTAGTCCATGTGCAAGATAGGCAACATCAAGGAAAGTGTGAGCTAAGGAGCGCCGTGGTCCCGTAGTTAGCGTGAGCGGCTGCGGAACGAAAGGTCCTTGGTTGAAGTCTTCCCTCAAGTGAGAAGTTTAATTTTTTATTTTCAGACAATTATTATCTGTCCGTCCGTTATGTTTTTTTCCCTTTTTTTGGAGTGATTATCACATCCACAAGAAAACCTAAATCGGGCAAGGTAGAAGAACCTTTTTACCCATTCGCCAAGTGTACAAGTTAGGTGGGTCAACAACATATTCCTGTCATGTTACGCACATGCCGTCACCAGTGTCGTATAGAATATATCAGATGTGTTTTCCTGTGGAGGAATCGGTTGACCTATGAGCTTGCGATCAAATGTTTTCAGTTCCCATTGGAGAGGCACGTACTTTCGTCTACTAATCGCACGGTTTTGCGGTGCGGTCGCAAAACACAGACACTAAACTTATTACAGTGAATAGAGACGTCAATGAACGAACGGACAGATCATAACTTTGCGAAGATAAAAAAAGTAAATTTCTCACTCGAGGGAGGACTTGAATCAAGGATCTCTCGTTCCACAGCCACTTACGCTAAACACGGGACCACGGCACTCCTCAGCTCACATTCTCCTTGATGTTGCCTATCTTTCGCATGGACTACTCAGGTTGTATATTTTGCTTATTTTTTTCATAGTTCCACACAACTTCTTCCTGTTTTTTCGATTGATCTGTGTTCAGTTTTTCAAGGCCTATCCACTGTGCCAACTTATAACTAAATCTGAGGGGGGTGCGATGGGGAGGTTCCCTTGTTAGTACGAGCGACACATATAGCTTCAATCTGTTTATTGACGTCTGCTTGATAACGTACGTAATTTAACTCGCGCGTAATGCCATCTGTTGGTGTGCTGCCTGAACTGCTCTCGGGTGCATTCTGTTCTCGCGTGTCTAGATTTATTTCTAGTTTCCTGTCCATTTTAGCTATTATTAAGTACTGATACCTTTAATTTTCAATTTAAGTTGAACTTTCACTATCCGTTCTGTCAACTAATGTACAGGTTAGTGCCGCTGGACGTTTTATGTTCACTCACTTTTGGGCAATATGGACACGAAGAGCAGGCGAGTTACAGACGTGTCCAAATTTAAGCAACGAACTGCTATTTCCCCATCCTGTGTCTAATTCATGATGTAATCAAACAAACTGTCAGCAGATACCGTTACGATCGCGTTCTCCACGGAAGATGGCATTCCGGTCAACGGACAACCACGCGACTAATGACGTCAGGGCACCTATCAAGCGGGTTAGTGTTTGAAAGGCAGTCCCACATCCACAGTCTCTGTGTACACAGTCACGGACGGTGCGGTATGGCACAGAGAAGACGCCTAGCAGACTCCCTGTGGTGGAATGCCATGGGAAAAATCTTGGGATCTAAACGCGTTTACTGCGAGGTGCTGTGGACCCAGATGGACGGACGCTACTGCTTCACGACCTCTGAGAGTACGGATAGTTGATGTTTTTTTTCGGAAACAGAAGATATTGCATGTATGGTGTCGCCTGCTCGCTCTCCCGATTTAAATTCCAAAAAAATAGTTCAAATGGCTCTAAGCACTATGGGACTTAACATATGAGGTCATCAGTCCCCTAGAACTTAGAACTACTTAAACTTAACTAACCTAAGGACATCACACACGTTCATGCCCAAGGCCGGATTCGAACCTGCGGCCGTACCGGTCGCACGGTTCCAGACTGAAGCGCCTAGAACCGCTCGGCCCGCATTTGAATCCCAAAGAGCATGTCTGGCATGCACTAGGGACACGGACCGATTCACGTCAGCATCCACCAGCCATTCTCCAAGACATGTGAGCAGCTGTGCAGGAAGAATGGGCGTTACAGCCTCAACATGAGGTTGATGACATCATTCACAGTGCGTCCCGTCGTTGTCAGGCCTGTATTGGTACCAGAGGTGGTCACACGCCATTCTGAGCGCGTTAACCAGTTGTCAGAATGTCTGCAAATCCGTTAAGTTGAAAAAAAAAAAAAAACGAAGAACAGTTATGTCTTCCGTTATGGATGTTCCAGTTGATTAAGTTCCGTTCTTTTTACATTGTTTCTATTTTACTATCAACTGTTTTTACTGTTTCGTGGCAAAATAAACGCAACCTCGTAAAATTTTCGTTTGTTGCTTTAATTTTGGACACCAGTGTAGATAGGTGTGATTCCTCCTTTTTGGGGCTCAAAGAATACGTAACAGCTTCCCTTGTGTTATCCATTTTGACCGACCACTGTCGCTTGTACGTGCCACATTTCTTTCCTTCTGGAAGATGTCGTACAGTCGCTTGATGGTGCATCCTTAACGCTCTCACTCGTGGAGTCATTATGAGCCTCGACATAGCTAGTATATCTAATGCAGTAGGTGACAATAAATACTCTCTGCACCAGTACTAACTATTTCTTCTCATTTAAGTTAGAATCAAGTCTGCAACAAAAAAGAAACATTCTGTCATAGTTTGAGTCACCTTTTAGTACATAAAATTGTGTCACAATTTGAGAAACTTGTATCATGTCTCTTTGAACGACAACCGAAGCTATCTCAGTTTCTGTTAAAGGCTTTCCGTCCAGTATAACGTGTCGGATTCAATTAGTGAACGACTGCATACTGCAATAAGTAACGTTACTCTCCACTACACTGAGAACTCTACCTCGACGCAATTTGTATCCTAAGGCGCTGCAGTCGTGGACTGTGCGGCTGGTCCTGGCGGAGGTTCGAGTCCTCCCTCGGGCATGGGTGTGAGTGTTTATCCTTAGGATAATTTAGGTTAAGTAGTGTGTAAGCTTAGGGACTGATGACCTTAGCAGTTAAGTCCCATACGATTTCACACACATTTCTTCACTTGTACGAGGGCAGTTCAGAAAGTAACCTCCGATTGGACACAGTGCGGGTTGTGGGGGGAGTAGCGACGCCATCTGTGCGTTCACGCACTCAACAGGTCAGTCGGCATCAAGCCGTGGTCGAGTGAACGTCGTACCTGCGCTAGTTTAGTTTTTGTGGCAGTTTGAAATGTGTGCTGCAATAGAAAACCCCGCCAAATATGAAGTGCGTGCTGTCATAAGGTTTTTTACAGCCAAAGGATATTCTGCAGCAGCTATTCATCGTGAGCTTTGTGCCGTGTACGGACCAAGAGTTATAAGTGAAGGAGTTGTCCGTGAATGGGTACGTTTATTTAAAAAGTGGACGAGAAAACGTTCATGATGAAGAGAGGAGTGGTAGACCATCATTGGTGACTGACGAACTCGTTCAGACAGTTGATGCAAAAGTTCGTGAAAATCGACGTTTCTCAATGTCGGAGTTGTCTACTGGTTTTCCACAGATTTCTAAGACTCTCTTGTACGAGATAGTGACAGCAAGATTGGGTTACCGTAAGTTCTGTGCACGATGGGTGCCCAAAATTCTTACCGACCACCACAAAACTCAAAGAATGGCCTCTGCATTAGACTTTCTGTCACGTTATGAGGACGAAGGAGAACCATTGTTAAACAGAATCGTGACCGGTGACGAAACCTGGATTAAGTACGTGAACCCTGAGACAAAAGAACAATCAAAGATGTGGGCACATTCAAATTCGCCTACCAAACCAAGAAAAGCCTCGCAAGATTTTTCTGCCAGAAAACTGATGGCAACGGTGTTTTGGGATGCCAAAGGGGTGTTGTTGGTTGAATTCATGGAACGTGGTACGACCATTAATCAAGACGTGTACTGTGAAACAATAAAAAAGTTACGACGGGCTATACAGAACAAACGCCGTGGTATGCTGACTTCCGGTATCGTTTTTTTGCACGATAACGCCCGTCCTCACTCTGCTCGCAGAACAACGGCCCTTTTTGAGTCCTTCAAGTGGGACGTTATCAACCATCCACCCTACAGCCCAGACCTGGCGCCAAGTGATTATCACCTCTTCATGCATTTGAAGAAATGGCTCGGGTCACAGCGGTTTGATGACGACGAAGAGCTCAAAGATGCGGTCACAGGCTGGCTCCAGGCACAAGCGGGTGATTTTTATGCAGAAGGAATTTCAAAGCTTGTGAAGAGATACGATAAGTGCCTCAATCGCTATGGAGACTATGTAGAAAAATAGTGCAAATATGTAGTTGTAAGATGTATATATTAAAATATTTTTATTTAACTTGGTGTATTTTTTTAAATCAACCGGAGGTTACTTTCTGAACGGCCCTCGTAATTTGTATAGGATTTCACTGAACACTAACTGTGCGTATTGGAGGAGCACGCAATAAGTTTGTCGACCAATCGCAATCCACGCCTGCTCTCCGTCGTATAGTACGGAAGTAGTTACACCCGTTTGCTCTAGCCTCGCATCAGCACTGTCGATAAGTGAAACTGTTCCGTCATGCAGACAAGATGGTGGTCAGCGCCTATGGTCGCCAAACTGCGTATGGCTCCCTGCAATCATTGGCTCCGCCCATTAAATAGCGTGCCACGTTCCAGCCAACACTTAAACAGGGCGTGACTTCTTTGTTTCACGGATACCGGTTGTTATGTGAGGTTCGAGCTGTCTCAGACGCCGATATCACGCCCTTTCGAGGGCACTGAAGAGCCCGGCACTTGTTTTTGCGATTCCACTCTCTCTGACATTTCTCCACTGAGTTCGGGGTATAGCTGACTTTTAGGTTCTCACAATCTATCTGCAGTCTCAATCACTTATTGATAGTGAAAGGTCTCTGTTGGATTCCTTTCATGTTAATTTCTTAAATACACTCCTGGAAATGGAAAAAAGAACACATTGACACCGGTGTGTCAGACCCACCATACTTGCTCCGGACACTGCGAGAGGGCTGTACAAGCAATGATCACACGCACAGCACAGCGGACACACCAGGAACCGCGGTGTTGGCCGTCGAATGGCGCTAGCTGCGCAGCATTTGTGCACCGCCGCCGTCAGTGTCAGCCAGTTTGCCGTGGCATACGGAGCTCCATCGCAGTCTTTAACACTGGTAGCATGCCGCGACAGCGTGGACGTGAACCGTATGTGCAGTTGACGGACTTTGAGCGAGGGCGTATAGTGGGCATGCGGGAGGCCGGGTGGACGTACCGCCGAATTGCTCAACACGTGGGGCGTGAGGTCTCCACAGTACATCGATGTTGTCGCCAGTGGTCGGCGGAAGGTGCACGTGCCCGTCGACCTGGGACCGGACCGCAGCGACGCACGGATGCACGCCAAGACCGTAGGATCCTACGCAGTGCCGTAGGGGACCGCACCGCCACTTCCCAGCAAATTAGGGACACTGTTGCTCCTGGGGTATCGGCGAGGACCATTCGCAACCGTCTCCATGAAGCTGGGCTACGGTCCCGCACACCGTTAGGCCGTCTTCCGCTCACGCCCCAACATCGTGCAGCCCGCCTCCAGTGGTGTCGCGACAGGCGTGAATGGAGGGACGACTGGAGACGTGTCGTCTTCAGCGATGAGAGTCGCTTCTGCCTTGGTGCCAATGATGGTCGTATGCGTGTTTGGCGCCGTGCAGGTGAGCGCCACAATCAGGACTGCATATGACCGAGGCACACAGGGCCAACACCCGGCATCATGGTGTGGGGAGCGATCTCCTACACTGGCCGTACACCACTGGTGATCGTCGAGGGGACACTGAATAGTGCACGGTACATCCAAACCGTCATCGAACCCATCGTTCTACCATTCCTAGACCGGCAAGGGAACTTGCTGTTCCAACAGGACAATGCACGTCCGCATGTATCCCGTGCCACCCAACGTGCTCTAGAAGGTGTAAGTCAACTACCCTGGCCAGCAAGATCTCCGGATCTGTCCCCCATTGAGCATGTTTGGGACTGGATGAAGCGTCGTCTCACGCGGTCTGCACGTCCAGCACGAACGCTGGTCCAACTGAGGCGCCAGGTGGAAATGGCATGGCAAGCCGTTCCACAGGACTACTTCCAGCATCTCTAGGATCGTCTCCATGGGAGAATAGCAGCCTGCATTGCTGCGAAAGGTACAGTGTACTAGTGCCGACATTGTGCATGCTCTGTTGCCTGTGTCTATGTGCCTGTGGTTCTGTCAGTGTGATCATGTGATGTATCTGACCCCAGAAATGTGTCAATAAAGTTTCCCCTTCCTGGGACAATGAATTCACGGTGTTCTTATTTCAATTTCCAGGAGTGTATGTTGTCATTTACGGCATAAATTGCTCTTCTAAATTTACTGTGGCGTTTCTGACTATCTGGGAGGAGACTGAGTAGTGGAACATGTTACTTTTACACATAAACAAGAACGATCTGTCACACTACTACACTTTAAAACACAGTTTATATGTAATTCATGTTACACAGTCTCATACGGAACCTACATCCGCTTTCTTTTATATACTGTATATGATAAGATACTGTCATCCCCCTTCCCTTCTGTGTGAGAGGATGAATGCGCAAATGTATTTCTAGTTGCATGCTTGAGGGTAGCAGACAAGCCTGTCTGCTACAGGACAGTAGGACCAACGTCGGAACAGGTAGCTACGCTTTCTAAAAGCAGAGAGGTTTCTGTTCTTACTGTGGTCCTGTCCGTCCCTTGTCCTGTTGGTATAGGAAGCTGCCCCTCTGGCCACTTCCGTTTGTATTTGTGAGCCACCCTCAGGAAGGGACCACGGCAGTCTGTCCGCGGAGATCGTCTGAAGTGGTAAGATCTCCTGCTAAGCGCGTGTCTGCTAAGTCCGTAGGACAATGGATTTCTTAAGATCAGCCTAACTGAAAATTTAATCACCTTTATTTCAGGTTTAGCTCTAAAATATCTAATGTTATCTTAAATTGCAACGCAGTGTAAGTCGAGTGTGAAGTTCAGAATATATTCCGGTAGTTGCTTTGTCACTACTTTGTGAGTAAAGTGGAGCCACGTGTTGATCAGTAACTCTAACTAAGATCATCCATCTTAAATGCGAATGTGTGTGAGATTATAACGTCTCGTCTTGACAATATTTTTCAATATAGCAACTTTTCTTTATGTTCAACCCACGTGGGGTGTACTTTGTGAGACCAGTACCACGTGCTTATACAATTTTTGACCCATCAGGTTAATAGTAAGACGATAGTAACCAGTTCGAGGTTTTTCTTTTGTAAATTGCTTTTCGGTCTAATTTATTTTAATTATCAAAATTATTGTGGAGTTACACTCTTTGTGTAAACCAAGTTGACCACGTGAAGCATGTGGTGTAATCATCAAAGTAGCCCTCAGCTATTCTTTTCGGGAAGATTTCACAGAGAGTTAGTATGAATTTAGTATACCAGTGTGTGGTAATTACATGACGGACAGGATTGCGCTACGAACGTAACTTCTTTGGGTGAAAATTGAATCAGTTGGTTGTGGTTAATTTGCTCTTGCATATGGTTCAACGTTCTTCGTGTGTTATTTTATGAATGCAGTGTTGTATGCAGTCTCCCAATCTTGACTCCATATTTAATGTGTTCCGTAAGATTACAAACTCACATTTTCACAGTCCTAAATAAGGCACCAGCTTAGTTATGATTCAAGTTTAATATGCTGAAATTTCAATGATCAATCTTAAAATAAATTTCCAAATGTAAACTGATTTATTTCTTTTTATTTAAATTCTCTTATATATATATATATATATATATATATATATATATATATATATATATATATATATATACGAGGGCAGTTCAATAAGTAATGCAACACATTATTTTTTCTCGGCCAATTTTGGTTGAAAAAACCGGAAATTTCTTGTGGAATATTTTCAAACATTCCCGCTTCGTCTCTTATAGTATCATTGACTTCCGACAGGTGGCAGCGCTGTACGGAGCTGTTAAAATGGCGTCTGTAACGGATGTGCGTTGCAAACAATGGGCAGTGATCGAGTTTCTTTTGGCGGAAAACCAGGGCATCTCAGATATTCATAGGCGCTTGCAGAATGTCTACGGTGATCTGGCAGTGGACAAAAGCACGGTGAGTCGTTGGGCAAAGCGTGTGTCATCATCGCCGCACGGTCAAGCAAGACTGTCTGATCTCCCGCGTGCGGGCCGGCCGTGCACAGCTGTGACTCCTGCAATGGCGGAGCGTGCGAACACACTCGTTCGAGATGATCGACGGATCACCATCAAACAACTCAGTGCTCAACTTGACATCTCTGTTGGTAGTGCTGTCACAATTGTTCACCAGTTGGGATATTCAAAGGTTTGTTCCCGCTGGGTCCCTCGTTGTCTAACCGAACACCATAAAGAGCAAGGGAGAACCATCTGTGCGGAATTGCTTGCTCGTCATGTGGCTGAGGGTGACAATTTCTTGTCAAAGATTGTTACAGGCGATGAAACATGGGTTCATCAATTCGAACCTGAAACAAAACGGCAATCAATGGAGTGGCGCCACACCACTCCCCTACCAAGAAAAAGTTTAAAGCCATACCCTCAGCCGGTAAAGTCATGGTTACAGTCTTCTGGGACGCTGAAGGGGTTATTCTGTTCGATGTCCTTCCCCATGGTCAAACGATCAACTCTGAAGTGTATTGTGCTACTCTTCAGAAATTGAAGAAACGACTTCAGCGTGTTCGTAGGCACAAAAATCTGCACGAACTTCTCCTTCTTCATGACAACGCAAGACCTCACACAAGTCTTCGCACCCGAGAGGAGCTCACAAAACTTCAGTGGACTGTTCTTCCTCATGCACCCTACAGCCCCGATCTCGCACCGTCGGATTTCCATATGTTTGGCCCAATGAAGGACGCAATCCGTAGGAGGCACTACGCGGATGATGAAGAAGTTATTGATGCAGTACGACGTTGGCTCCGACATCGACCAGTGGAATGGTACCGTGCAGGCATACAGGCCCTCATTTCAAGGTGGCGTAAGGCCGTAGCATTGAATGGAGATTACGTTGAAAAATAGTGTTGTGTAGCTAAAAGATTGGGGAATAACCTGGTGTATTTCAATGCTGAATAAAACAACCCCTGTTTCAGAAAAAAAATGTGTTGCATTACTTATTGAACTGCCCTCGTATATATCACCGGTTGTCGTATGACTATTAAAAGATTATAATTAATGTTAGTCTGGTTGGGAATTTGGTAAACTAGACTGGATACTTGATGAAACAGTTGCTCAGTAATGCAAGGTTAACTTCCCCAGACAGCTCACAGCTTTTAACCCGCTTTTATTGTCTATCAGCACCGCTTTCAGAACAAATTAAGCAACAACGTTACAATAGTGAACCTAGAGATACATTATTTTCAAAACGTTCGGTTTAGTCAATCTCATTGTTCGTGTTAGCGCTACAATGTTTTCCCTATTTCATACCAGTGTTCAGAGTCGCAGTTTCTAAGTGGAATAAGTCATATTATCATAGCTGTGTACAAGACCGTGAATTACCGAAGTTAACTTTTCAAGTAGAGGATTAACTTTTAAATTAATTTTGAAAAACGGTAACGGAATTTTAACTTCCGTTAACTTTCTTTAAGTCCGTTAATCGTTAATTAGATACCTTGACAAACATAACACCACCCTGCCCTCGGAAATCATGTTCTGACAAGTTCGGGTCATTTAGGAGTGTGGCTACGACGAGTTTCGCGCGATTGAAGTAAGCATTCGAGTGCGATCGAGAATAACTACAGGTGTTGGTTGTTTGTTTACTGAGTTCGCGTTAAGTAGTACTATTTGTTAGTGGATTGACTGTTTAAAGTAAATCATGAAATCGGAATCTAGGTCTACAACAGATGAAATTCCCTGCGCACACTAAAATGATTACGTTAATTTTGTCTCCAGATCGAGAGCAAATACTTTTCGATTGTAAACTGTGCTTTCCTAAAAAGAATCAACAGTTATGGCTCACACTTCGAGCCTTAACAGATAGAAACAACACATTACGAGAGCACATGAATCGCGGTATGTATAGTTTGAAGAAATAGTGAAGGTAGGATCCGATCGAGGAAACCCCAAGAGAAAAATTGAACTTGAGTATTTAGATATCCACAGCGGAGTCAGTACGAGTAATTTGGTTAAAAGAAAGCGACAGAGAAGCATTGCAGAAATTTTTTGGCATTGCAGCAATTCGTAGCGGCGTGTCTCAAGCTACACTGAAGCGCCAAAGAATTTAGAAACAGAGATATGTAAACGGGCAGAATACGACGCTGCTTTCGACGGCACCTATATAAGACAGCAAATGTCTGGCGCAGTAATTATATCGGCTACTGTTGGCCGAGCAGCAGTTTCTCAAGATTTAAGTGAACGTGGTGTTATAGTTGGCGCACTGGCGAGGAAGTAGCAATGAGGTGGGGATTTTCCGGTATGACCATTTCACGAGTGTAACGTGAATATCAGAAATCCTGTCATACATGAAATATCCGACATCGCTGCGGCCGGAATAAGACCGTGCAAGAACGGGACCAGCGACGACTGAAGAGAATCCTTCAACGTGACGGAAGTGCAACGGTTCCGCAAATTACTACAGATTTCAATGCTGGGTCATCAACAAGTGTCAGCATGCGAACCATGAACGAAACATCGTCGATAGACGCTTTCGGAGCCGAATGCTCATTCCTGTACCCTTGATGACTGCATAAAACAAAGCTTTACGCCTCGCCTCGGCCCATCAACGTCGACACTGGACTGTTGATGAATGGAAACATGTTGCCTGATCGGACGAGTCTCGTTTCAAATTGTATCGAGCGGATGGACGTGTACGGCTACGGAAAAAGCCTCATGAATTCAAGGACTGGATTCAGCAGGGGCTGTTCAAGCTGGTGTAGGCTCTGTAATGGTGTAGGGCGTGTGCAGTTGGAGTGATACGGGATCCCTGACACGTCTAGATATGATTCTGACAGGTGACAGGTAAGTACGCATCCTGTCTGACCACCTGCATCCATTCATGTGCATTGTGCATTCCGACGGACTTGGGCAATTCCAGCAAGAAATTGCGACACCCCACACGTCCAGAATTGCTACAACGTGGCTCCAGGAACACTGATGTGAGTTTAAACACTTCCGCTGGCCTCCAAAATCCCCAGACATGAACATTATTGAGCATATGTGGGATGCCTTGCAACATACTGTTCAGAAGAGATCTCCAGCCCCTCGAACTCTTACGGATTTATGGACACCCTGCAGGATTCACGGTGTCAGTTCCTTCCAGCACTACTTCAGACATTAGTTGACTCCGTGCCACGTCGTGTTGCAGCACTTCTGCGTGCTCGCGGGGTTCCTACACGATAGTAGGCAGGTGCGCCGGTTTCTTTGGCTCTTCGGTATGGATCCCATCAAAAGTTCATTTTCTAGGAGAATATTAGGTAGACGCATCATTAATGAGCAATATCTTATTAAGTTAAATATGCACCGAGAATAAATTTTTGTGTAAGCAACAGTCACGCGTTTGATTCATTTGCTCATTTCGCTACACCCGCTAAATAAAGTTCAGTATTGCGATTTAGAGATCAGCATTTAACTTTAACTTTCGATGAAGCTCCTGTAAATTAACGCTTTAACGTTTAACAAAGTTTATATTTATAGCAACGGATGAACGGTTAGCGCTGTTAACTTCGTGACTAACGTTGCCTAACTACGCACATTATCTACGCGCGACTGCGAGCTCCAAATCCCCTGAACACGTTTCAGTATGGCTACCCCGTGTACCTGCACTTCTGACCTGTATAAGTGAACCGGAGTGTGTATGGCAACAGAGCTGCGTAGGCCAGCGTCACTGTACAGTCGGCAATAGAGGCGCAAGAGTCCAACTGGAACGTGTGGGTGAGTCGCTTTCCAAGACTTTAGATCCAACTCTCACTTCAGCCTTTACTTAACCTCAGCACGCGAGAAGTTAGAAACCAAATTTTGGTTTGGTTTGGTTTGGTTGTCTGGGGAAAGAGCCCAAACAGCGAGGTCATCGGCCTCATCGGATTAGGGAAGGACGAGGGAGGAAGTCAGCCGTGCCCTTTCAGAGGAACCATCTCGGCATTTACCTGGAGCGATTTAGGGAAATCACGGAAAACCTACATCAGAATGGCCGGACGCGGGATTGAACCGTCGTCCTCCCGAATGTGAGTCCAGTGTGCTAAAGCAAATTTTGTTGTTGTGTAAGTTAGTCACCTTTGTTTTGCTGTTAGTACTGCCCTTTGTTTTGAGATAGCATGTTTACTTGTCAACGTGGTAAATCGAAAGAGAAAGAACGCCACTGAGGAATTCATTCAAATGGTTCAAATGGCTCTGAGCACTATCGGACTTAACATCTGAGGTCATCAGTCCCCTAGAACTTAGAACTAGTTAAACCTCACTAACCTAAGGACGTCACACACATCCACGCCCGAGGCAGGATTCGAACCTGCGACAGTAGCAGTCGCGCGGTTCCGGACTGAAGCGCCTAGAACCGCTCGGCCACCGAGGCCGGCACAAATTCATCCAGTTTTACAAAGCTCATCCTAGTTTTTGGTATCTTAAACGCAAGTAGTTGCACGGTCTACGAAGCAGAATCTGCATATTCGAAGTTGTTGGGAAAACGAAGTGTGTCGAAGGTAGTAGCCGATAAGGACACCGTCGTCTAACAAATAAACAGCTGACGACGTAACCGTCGTAAAGGGCGCTCGTCTTAAATCTGGAACATCTCCAGGCGACGTCGTTGTGGTTCTGCCACCTGATTTTCTGAAGGATCAAAGTAGTCGCTGAGGATCACGGTACAACGTAAAGGTACCCGAATGAAGAGACAGGAGCGAGGATATCACGGGCGAAGTGTCCCTTTTCGAACGGCTGAAACCGAGTAAAAATTATTTTAAGTTATTTAAGGTAATTTCTCTGTAAAACTTTGCATGTGTGTGCATTCGATGTTTAAAGATCAATGACTGTGAAGAATTCTCAAGCACTAGTCGCCGAAGAAAGAATATAATGTGACAGAGAACTATGACTAGCGGATTCTCAAGACTGAGGTGTTATTTAGCAAAAATATAAACATCTGTTTGATACAATACGGAATGTTACACGCAATACTTGCAGAGTCAGATTTACCAAATCAGAAGTTTCTGTTATGTCATATGCTCTTCCCTTATTCGTCATCGAGTTTGAAGTATGGCGTTACTCAGTCAAGTAATTAAGCCACAAGCAACAATATGCACACTTGGCAAGGCCAACACCTGGATATACCACGTCATTTTTGGAGTATCCGCAGTGCAATAGTCATTGCAGTGATCACATTACCCACATATTTGCCTCGATCAGTCTTTTAATCACATGATCGATTATCAATAAGAGAAGAACGAAAGACACACAGCAACATCTATTTTGGTAAATACAATTCTCTGAATGCTGCATATTTATTCAGGCACTGTTTAGCTTTTTGCCAATTAATGCTTCATTTATGACTCCTGTGAATCTGCCAGTTGTATTTATTTGTTAGCCTACCAGGTATTGTTTTACCAGGGACTTGTGTTTCTGTAGGCTTTCGCTCTGTTAACCTTCATAGATTTTACACAAATGTAGACTTTCACGGGCAAATGACGTTGGTGGGTGGCGGAACAGACAACTCTTCGTATTTTAGATCACTGCAGGGTTTCAGCTGTTCAGCTGGTATATCCCTTGTTTCTGTTACTCCTTCGTGTGAGCATGGGAATTTTCTTATCGCAGTATCTTCCCTTCTCTTTCGGTCTTTTACAGTCGAGAGTAACTTCAGGTACAGAGTCTTATCCATGCAAACGAAATTATTAAAATCATTTGGCTCCTTCATGAGCTCATTTCACAATGTAACGTTGCTGTTCCGCCTGTTTTTCAGAACCCACTCCTTACACCATTTCTTTCGTGCCTTCTTTGAAGTATTCTTCTGGTTTTTAAAGCGAGGTAATATTTACTTTATCCTATGGGTTTCCTGCAATCGAAGACATACTCTACACTGAAATTCATAACCTCTTGGGCTACCGTCACGTGTACACTACCGTATCAAAAATATTTGAACACTCCTCCCTTCGGCTTTATCACGGGTTAAACTCTGCCGGAGCACTTTCAATGACGTGTCTGAATGTCTGTAGAGGAATGGCAGGCCCATTCTTCCTCAAGAGCCGAAGCCAGAGAAGGTAGTGATGTTGGACGCTGGAGTCTAGAGCAAAATCGATTTTCTAAGTCGTCCCAAAGGCGTTCCATTGGGTTCAGCTGTGGGCTTGGGACACTCCAGGCCATTTCGGGAATGTTAGTGTCCACAAAAGCTTGCCACACAGCTGCTGTTTTTTGACAGGGAAATCGTCATGCTGTTAGAAGCAATCGTCGTCTCCGGACTATTCCCCTAATGTTCTCACCATACCAAGCTGCAAAAAGTGCTCATACACTACTGGCCAATAAAATTGCTACACCAAAAAGAAATGCAGATGATAAACGGGTATTCATTGGACAGATATATTATACTAGAACTGACATGTGATTACAATTTCATGCAATTTGGGTGCATAGATCCTGAGAAATCAGTACCCAGAACGACCACCTCTGGCCGTGATAACGGTCTTGATACGCCTGGGCACTGAGTCAGAGCTTGGATGGCGTGTACAGGTACAGCTGCCTATGCAGCTTCAACACGATACCACAGTTCATCGAAAGAAGTGACTGGCGTATTGTGACGAGCCAGCTGCTCGGCCACCATTGACCAGACGTTTTCAATTGCTGAGAGATCTGGAGAATGTGCTGGCCAGGGCAGCAGTCGAACATTTTCTGTATCTAGAAAGACCCGTACAGGACCTGCAACATGCGGTCGTGCATTATCCTGCTGAAATGTAGGGTTTCGCAGGGATCGAATGAAGGGTAGAGCCACGGGTCGTAACACATCTGAAATGTAACGTCCACTGTTCAAAGTGCCGTCAATGCGAACAACAGGTGACCGAGACGGGTAACCAATGGCACCCCATACCATCACGCCGGGTGATACGCCAGTATGGCGATGACGAATACACGCTTCCAATGTGCGTTCACCGCGATGTCGTCAAACGGATGCGACCACCATGATGCTGTAAACAGAACCTAGATTCATCCGAAAAAATGACGTTTTGCCATTCGTGCACCCAGGTTCGCAGGCGCTCCTGTCTGTGATGAAGCGTCAAAGGTAACCGCAGCCATGGTCTCCGAGCTGATAGTCCATGTTGCTGCAAACTCGTCGAACTGTTCGTGCAGATTATTGTTGTCTTGCAAACGTCCCCATCTGTTGACTCAGGGATCGAGACTTGGCTGCACGATCCGTTACAGCCATGCGGATAAGATGCCTGTCATCTCGACTGATAGTGATACGAGGCCGTAGGGATCCAGCACGGCGTTCCTTATTACCCTCCTGAACCCACCGATTCCATATTCTGCTAACAGTCATTGGATCTCGACCAACGGGAGCAGCAATGTCGCGATACGATAAATCGCAATCGCGATAGGCTACAATCCGACCTTTATCAAAGTCGGAAACGTGATGGTACGCATTTCGCCTCCTTACACGTGGCAGCACAACAACGTTTCATCAGGCAACGCCTGTCAACTGCTGTTTGTGCCTGAGAAATCAGTTTGAAACTTTCGTCATGCCAGCACGTTGTAGGTGTCGTCACCGGCGCCAACCTTGTGTGAATGCTCTGAGAAGCTAATGATTTGCATATCACAGCATCTTCTTCCTGTCGGTTAAATTTCGCGTCTGTAGCACGTCACCTTCGTGGTGTAGCAATTTTAATGGCCAGTAGTGTATCTTTCTAAATATTCCGTTTTTTCAATCATAATAAGGGGACAACACACTAACCACGAAAAAGCACCACAATGCCTTAATGCCACCTGTTCTGTCCTTTGTTGTTGGCACTACCCATGAGGGCAGGTAACGTTCTCCAAGCATTCGACAAACCCAAACGCTTCCATCGGAGTGTCACAGGGCGTAACGTGATTCATCACCCCAAATCATCTGTTTCACTCATCCACTGTCCAGTGGCGTCGCTGACCTTTAACTACAGGAAGTGAGGCTTATGAGGAGCTGGTCTACCATTACACCCTATCCGGTTAGCTCCATACGCACAGTCGTTTTGCTAGCTGTACTGCCAGAAGCATTTTGTAATTGGCCTGTGATCCTTATGCTGATCACACGCGATTTTTTACAACCACTCCCTACAATGCTCGTGGTCCCTGTCTCTAAGTACAAGACGTATGAATGGTCAAGGTTTAGCTGTAGTTTTCTCTTTGCATTTCCAGTTCACAGTCACATCCCCAGCAGTCGCTTTAGACAGCTTCAGAATGCTGAAATAACCCTGACGGGATTGTTACTCAGGTGACTGGTACACGTTCTACTGAGCTCTCCTGATCCATCAGTTCTGCTGCTTCTCCTTCACCACTGACAACACAATACTCACCGCCACCTTTTATATTGATGGGTCCGCCTCTCGTGAAACCTAGTGCTGAATTCCGCATTACATAGTGGTGTCAGGACACCTTTGATAGACAGTGTATGTGCGACATCTCTGCAGAAGTAAAATTGTATTGGTATGCCCATACAGGTACACTTGATCTTACAGTTGAACTGGAGCACGTGTTGCACCCCACCCACCCATCTAAAGCGTGTGGAAACATCGCGCACAGTGCAAGCGAGTGGAATGCGCACAGCGGCTGGAAACGCACCATGCGGCAGGTCGCGGGGTCGAGCTGTGATTGTGGAACGGCTTGAAATACGGCACTTGGCGAGAAGTGGTGCTTACTGGCGTCTCTGAATAAATGCGTGAGCACTGTCTGGGCAGCGCCGGCTCGTTAATATCGTCTCGCGCTATTTGTGTCGCTTACTAAGGCTTGCGAGGAGAATGAGGGGGGCGGAATCCTGATTCCAGCTTCTGGAAAACCCACTCCGCCACAATCGCTGCACTGTGCCTTGCCTTTCTTGCACACGTCGTACGGGTTCTGCATGGAAAGCGGACGTAGATCGTCCAACACGAGGTTCAGGTGACTTTTTTTACAGGTTTTCCGGGACACTCTTTTTTTCGTTTTTCTGCTTGTAAGTAAATGGACTCTAAGCAAAAGCATGCTGAACTCCTTTAAATATCTTTGAGCTTTCAGTGTAAATCGTAAGCACTGCCATCACTGTGGAGTTTTTGTTTTAGGAGCCACAAGAATCAGCAAATACTCTGAGGCTAGGACTTTCTGCGCCTTCTTTCATTAGATCTTGCTCTAAAGAATTTCAGTGGTCTCTCACAGCAGATGAAATTTCATTTGGGTCCCATCCTGAGTCAGTCTAAAGCCAGGTATGTTGAGTGTAAAATACGTCTCCAGTAGATTTATTTTATTTTCGTTTACAATACTGAAAAAAATTTTGCTGTTGTTTTGTGCCACTTATATTCTGTTCTTATATTTTTTTTAATTCCAAATCTTGAACTGACTGACGCTACAGGCAAAGCCTGCACACGCTGGGAAACTATAAGTATGAGAGTTAAAACATTTGTAGAATGATTTCTTATACTTTGAAAGAGAGCTGCCCAACAACCCTTCTTTACCTGGAAAAACATAATCACTATCATGTATTTGTTTAAGATTTAACTCTGGCGAAAGATATGACCGCTATGAGAAGATCTAAATTTACAGTTCAGTATGATGCTGTTGTGGTCTTCAGTCCAGAGACTGGTTTGATGCAGCTCTCCATGTTACTCTATCCTGTGCAAGCTTCTTCATCTCCCAGTACTTACTGCAACCTACATCATTCTGAATCTGTTTAATGTATTCATCTCTTGGTCTCTCTCTACGATTTTTACCCTCCACGCTGCCATCCAATACTAAATTGGTGATCCCGTGATGCCTCGGAATATGCCCTACCAACCGATCCCTTCTTCTAGTCAAGATGCGCCACAAATTTCTCTTCTCTCCGATTCTATTCAATAACTCCTCATTAGTTATGCGATCTATCCATCTAATCTTCAGCATTCTTCTGTAGCACCACATTTCGAAAGCTTCTATTCTCTTCTTGTCAAACTATTTATTGTCCACGTTTCACTTCCATGCATGGCTACACTCCATACAAATACTTTCAGAAACGACTTCCTGACACTTAAATGTATACTCGATGTTAACAAATTTCTCTTCTTCAGAAACGCTTTCCTTGTCACTGCCAGTCTACATTCTATATCCTCTCTACTTCGACCATTATCATTTATTTTGCTCCCCAAATAGCAAAACTCATTTACTACTTTAAGTGTCTCATTTCCTAATCTAATTCCCGCAGCATCACCCGGTTTAATTTGACTACAGTCCATTATCCTCGTTTTGCTTTTGTCGATGTTCATCTTATATCCTCCATTTAGTATCCTTCTCAATGAACTGCCTCTGGTCTTCGCCGATTTGCGAGTCGATCCATCTCGATTCTCATTAGATAGTATGCCCTCTAGCTTACATCTTGTGGCAATACGCCTGAGTCTCTCTTCGAACACTCCTGGAAAAATAATAAATGTAACCCGTTCAGACAACTATTTTCATTCTTATGTGAGCATACAGGAATCTCTCGGCCTCCGTCTTTTGTCATATAGTATGAGAGTGACACAGATCTTTGTTTAGTTTTATCATCTTTCCTCCCTCTGCGTACCTGAGGCAAGTTCACTCTCACATATCATAGTAACAAATTGTCCTGTTCAAGTTTACTCTTATTCATAAACGGGGTGGAGCGCGGTAAATTGCTTTTTTAGAATTCATGTCGTGGCGGCACTGTTGGTCGAATAGAGGGGAGAGTGGGCGTGGTTTATAGTTACCGATGAGAGGTTTGTATTCAGTTGTTGTTCAGTTATGATAATGCAGTGGACACGTGAGGAGCGCTCATTTTATGTTGAAGTGTAGGCCAGTTTCTCTAATTACCACTCGATCCCTGCAGTGCAGCATGCTTTTCGTTTGCCATTTGCAGTACCCCCCGTGGAAGTGTTCCTGCACTGCAAATCAATTTTAAAGTGCATAAATGCATTCAGAACAACAGAGGATGTGTCATCTGTACGCAGAGGACCTGAGAGAACAGTTAGAACACCACAAAATGTCGAACGAGTTACAGCAGCAGTACTGCAATCTCCGAAACGCTCAGCTCGGAAATACACGCTTGCTCTTGGCATTTTAAGACGTTCTCTCCACAGAATTCTTCATAATGAACTGAATTTTCACCCGTATAAAATGTGCGTGGTCCAGTAATTGTCAGTACGGGATTATGTAACACGAAGAACATCTTGTGAAGACATGCCTGCAACCATACACTCTGAAGCAAATGTGTTCTTTTCTGATGAGGCACATTTTCACCTCAGTGGGTGAGAAACAAACAGAATATGTGTTACTGGAGCGACACGAACCCCAGGCAAATTCACCAGAGACCCCTGCACTCAGACTGCGTCACCGTGTAGTGCGCCATAACACGAGTAGGCATAATTGGTTCTTACTTTCTCCTTTACTTTCCACACATTTGTGTGCTGTATCTGTGAATTCAGATCGTTGCTTAACTATGCTGCAGGAGTTTTTCCAGCCGGCTTTCGAGGCAATGCAATTACAGGATACCTGGTTTCATCAAGATGGTGCCAATGCACACACAGCGTGCATTACCATGAATTTTTGAGGCAAACGTTTCCTGGAAGGCTTATCTGTCGGATGGGGGATGTCAAATGGCCCCCACGATCACCGGACGTAGCTCCATGCGATTTTTTTTCTTTGGGGTGCAACCTTCCCAACGCCCAGGAAGACCTACAGAACAATATTGAGGCTGAAACTGCAAGAATACCAGAAGACATGCTTGTAAGAGTGCATGAGAATTTCAGAAAAAGACTGCGGCAGTGTGTGAATTGTGAAGGCAGTCATTTGCCTGGTTAAACCATGTAATTAGAAACTTTCAATATTGTCCAATATGAGAAAAAACATGCTGAATCTTCTAACATCTTAATGTTTCAACAAGGGCGTTCTACAAAAGCTACTAATCTTATAGCAAAACAGTGGTTAAGGATGAAAGAGAATAACGTGGAACAGTAATAATGCATTGTTATATAACATGCTTATCTTGAACGATGTTGTGCTATTGCGCAACAATATACACATGCGATTGTAAATGCCATGAATTTTAACTTTTACGTTTTATGTTCTAAGTGTCAGCCTTGCAGTGAAAAGTATCAGCTGAATTTTGTGGTCTCTTGAAAAATAGAGATGTCGAGTTTTGTGAAAATTTGCTGTATTCAGGTGCCTCTTCCAACGACAAAAATTCTGTTTTGTCGTATTTTCTGTTAGCCATTGTGTGCGGTCATATTAATGTACCAGAAGGAGCTGAGAAAAACACAATTTTAAAAAAATGGCATTCGTTGTCATTTTTTAAAACGGCCCTCAGTTATTGCCCTACTGTCTTTATCTGCTCGTCTTGGAGAGTTAATAACTGAAATCAAATTGTAGATCCAAATAAAAATTCCGGATCAATTTTCCTGTCAGAATCCTTTAGAAAATATACATTGAAATAATTACAGACTGCTTGCTGCTCTCTGACAGCGTGGTAAGCAATACAAATTTCCCACAAGCAGTCCAAAATTACCCTTTTCTATCTACAGTTACAATTAAAAGCGACCTATTTTTCAGTATTAAATCACAAGCACACACTTCACTTCTGTATGCTCCCTTATTATCAAAGCTGCTTGTCTCAACGTTTCTGAAGTTACGTCAGGAGCAAGACGCGGAAGTATTAATGATTCTGAACAAAAAACTTCATATGGACATAGGCCGTATTGCGAATTGTTTCCGAAATAGAACACGTTTAATATCACATTTGTTCGTTTTTCTTTAATAACTCGAAAACCGCACACTCCAACGAAAACGTGTCTCAGTACACAATTAAACTAAATTAAATTTGCAACAAAACAGGTCCTATTTATTTATTGTCTAGGACTAACAGTTTACGCGAATAGATCGCGAGAATATTGGAAACCTCGCGCCTTGCGCGTGCGCTATAGCTTAAGTACTTCATGTAGGCCAGTTTGAAGTAGTTTCCGACTCGATAGACCACAAGCGTCCTATACCAAAATGTTCTTCTCAACTTGCTCTATACTACTGTGGTACGTTGTAAACAATGACAATGAATAATGCAGAAAATAATTAGAAATGTACATTAAAAGTGTTCTATCTCGGAAACCGTTCGGAGTAGGGCGAATGTCCACATCAAGTATTTTGTTCAGAATCACTCGTGCTGTCACCTGTCAAAACACGTACCTTTTCTCCTGACTCACCCTGTATATGAAATAAACGTCCTTTTCGCTTATTATTTGTACGTAAGTAAGATGCTACAGTGCAATCTTTTACATTTAACTTCTCTAATCCTGTGGTTATGTTGGTGCTCAGATAGGGAGAGTACGTCTATTTTTTTATTTTTTTCAGAGCTCTCAAAATTTACCGAACAGACAAAAAGCTCGTCTACCTTATTACTCAATTCTCTAATATTCCGACGAAATGGATTGGCCTGCTCGGAGTCCGACATGAACTGTATGGAACACCTTTAAAGTGAGTTAGAAAGTTGACTTCGCTGCAGATCCCAGCGTCCAACATTACCAACATTATTACGTCCTCTGGTTTCAGCTCTGGAAAAAGAATGGCCTACCAATTTTCCACAGATATTCAGACAGCTCACTGAAAGTGTCATGAAAAGAGTTCAAGCCGTCATAAAGGCGAATGGTGGACACATCCCATATTAATGAACACTAATAGGTGTACGGATACTTTTGATCAGCTATTATACCTTCGTAACTAACTACTGTGATTAATTCCAGTAACTGATTGTCCGACAGGTTATTAAACAATATAGAACGTTTCCGTCTATTATACCATTTGATTTAGTTTCTTTCCACTAGGTGCTGATCATCTGCAAGTATCTCTGCATTTCGTAACAGCTTCTCAACGATGTCAGTTATACCTACACACGTATGTGTTATCTCTGAACACGTCTCTTTGCTGTCACACTGTCATAAGGTATGCTCGACACTATTTGCGCTTGTGGCGACGCCTCCTCACCATGTGCCACATCCTTGTGTTCACCAGCTGCAGACGCCCAACGGAAAGACAGCAGAAAGCTAAGCTACTTCCCCAGATATTCGTAGGTAAATACAAGCGGCCTGCTTTCATGCTAGCTTCAACCTCTTCATAGGGCCGCATCTGTAAAACAAAATCGGTAGGGAACATATGAAAAATAATAAGAATCATTCCTTGAATTAAGGTACATTGAATTATACTGACTTTTGGCTTCTGGAAAAGGTTTGTTTCTGATGTAACGTTTTGCACCTAAGCTAACACAGAATATGATTACTAACTAATCGGCCGGCCACTGTGGCCGAGCGGTTCTAGGCGCTTCAGTCCGGAACCGCGCTGCTGCTACGGCCGCAGGTACGAATACTGCATCGGGCATGGATATGTGTGATGTCCTTAGGTTAGGTAGGTTTAAGTAGTTCTAAGTCTAAGGGACGGATGACATCAGATGTTAAGTCCCATAGTGCTTAGAGCCATTTGAACCATTTTAACCAACTAATCTAAATGAAGAGTTTAAGTTCAGCCTCTCAGTTGCTAAACACTGGGACTATCACTTTTCTAAATGTTCGGCAGTCGGCGTACACTTCCGGACGACTAGAACTGGTCGGCACTGTAAAAAACCTGTAGGCAACAGTAGAACTATTATAACTTGGGTTTAACTGCAGGAACTGGGCGATAACTGAGTGACAACTGGTTGAGTTTCGGTGTGCAGTCACTTAAATGATGCGTCGGTGTATGAATGTCATCCGATGAATTATTTGGCGGATGCATGAAACAGTTCCACGTTTCAGTGCTCCGTGTGGTGGCAGACGTAACTGTTGGCGGATGAATAGGTTATTTGAATGTCTTGCGTGGAAGTACAAAATAGTTCCTGGTATGAGCGCTGTCTAGGGGCGACTGGCCATACTATTCCTCTCACCACGCTGAGATTGCCTGCTTTGTTCCACCTCTGTATGCGGCGGCTGGCGGAGACGCAGCAAAATGTCTATTCCGGTACTCCGTAAGCGCGTATTTTGTTTCTAGGCGACAACCAAAGCTTTCCGCAAGACAAGAAGCACAGCATTAACTTGAAATTCCATATCTGAAGCCTTCTGGTTTTCCCTGAACGAAAACAACACGCTGAGTCTATAGAATCGGTGGCTGTGGAAAATGTATCGACTGCAATAGAGGAGCTGTTAGTATCCAGAAATGTCGTAATTCGGGGCACAAAATAAGTCACATAATCCCGTAACGTATGTGTAGGTCAGTGGGTGAGTAAGCGTCGGACTACATTTACATCTAGGTGTACACTCCGCGACCCACCTTGCGGTGAGTGGCGGAGGGTACTTTGAGTACCAATGGCAATTCCCCCTTTTCCTGTTACAGTCGTGCACGATTCAAATCGCTCTAAGCACTATGGGACTTAACATCTGAGGTCATCAGTACCCTAGACTTAGAACTACTTAAACCTAACTAACCTGAGGACATCACACACATCCATGCCCAATGCAGCATTCGAACCTGCGACGTGCACGATTCCCGGGAAAAAGAATTGCTCGAATCAATCTAATTTTATCTTCATGGTATTTTCACGAGATATGTGTCGGAGGAAACAGTATTGGCTAACCCTACTAAGGAATTTTAACAGTAAATCACACTATGATGAGAAACGCTTCTCCTACGACTTCTGCCACTGGAGTTGACTGAACATCTCCGTGCAGCTGTTGCGTTCACTAAATAAGCCTATAACGAACAGTGCTGCTCTTCTTTGGATCTTTTCTACGTGCTCTATCAATCCTGTTTGGTGCGGATCCCAGACACAAACAATATTGAAGATCGGTTGAACGATGTTTTGTAAGCTGCTTCCTTTGTGGATAGACTACATTTCATGATGATTCTTGGTGCACCAGGCGTTAAATCTAGGGCGGTGAACAGTTATGACATGAGCAGGTACCAGGTATTTCATGTTAGATACTCGAAGGAAGAGAACTGCGGATCCGCCTTCTCTTGCTGCAGCCACCGGAAAGATGATGTCACCGGCCACTTTGCGTAGAACCATTCATGAAGGCGGTCTGCATCCGAGGCAAGTGGCCAAGTGTGCAGGACTCAGGTGTAGCCGTGTCACCGGCCACACCTACGTAAGCTACTGACTGCATACCAATGGAGGACCGTACTCCTAAAGGAAGGCGTCCAGTTCAGATGGTAAACAGGCAGTAGACGTGTTTCGATTTCTGTAAGGGATCGGCCTGTTTATGTAACAGGAATTAAGTCGGTCGGCCCTGACACTGAAGCGCCAAAGAAACACAGAGATATGTAAACAGGTAAAATACGGCGCTGCGGTTGGCGACGCCTCCATAGGACAACAAGTATCTGGTACTGCTGCTACAATGGCTAGTTATCAAGATTTAAGTGAGTTTGAAAGTGGTGCTACAGTCGGCACATGAGCAATAGGACACAGCATCTCCGAGGTAGCGATGATGTGGGGATTTTCGCGTACCACCTTTCCACGGGTGTACCGTGAATACCAGTAATCCGGTAAAACAACAAATCTCCGACATCGCTGAGGCCGGAAAAAGATCCTCCAAGAACGGGACCAACGACGACTGAAGAGAATCGTTTACCGTGACAGAAGTGCAGCCCTCCCGCAGATTTATGCAGATTTCAGTGCTAAGCCATCAAAAAGTGTAGGCCTGCGAACCATTCAACGAAGTATGGTAGGTATGGGCTTTCGGAGCCAAAGGCCCACTCATGTACCCTTGATGACTGCATGATACAAAGCCTTACGCCTCGCTTGGCCCCGTCAACACCAACATTCGACATTTGATGACTGGAAATATATTGCCTAGTCAACGAGTCTCGTTTCAAATTGTATCGAGAGGATGGACATGTACGGGTATGGAGACAACCACATGAATCCATGGAACCTGCATGTCAGCATGGGCTATTATACGAGGGCTATCCACAAAGTACATTACGTTTTGGAATTAAAAATAAATAAAGTATTGGAAATTTTTTTTATTATATACAGATGAAAGCCACACTTCAATACTACTTTTCTACATAGTTGCCATTTAAATTAAGGCACTTATCGTAGCGATGGACGAGCTTGGAAATTCCTTCGTCGTGAAATTCGGCCGCCTGCGCCTTCAACGACGTGGTTACCTCTTCCTGGAGCTTGTAACCTCCCCGCAAGAAATTTTAAATGAAAAGAATTGAATGAAAATGCAAATAGTGCCAAATGTTTGCTTCTCACAGTAATAAAACTCAATGATAATAAATTTGTTAAGTCCCCACAAAATTAACGTTAACATGAACCTGATAAATTTTATAAGGGCAGCTATGCTGACCTTCGGCCCTGTGCAATAATTAAACCTGAACAGAAAAAGCAAAATTCTTACCTCAGTAAACTGCATCTATATCTGCTCTTATTTTTCGGCACAGCTCCGTGCAATGCTGGCCCATGTTTAATTTTGATTCTTGGAGGGAATGCATAGGAAATATTATTTAACTTGAAATGAATCTTTTTGTTTAAAACAGTTACTTTAAAAGAAAATTATTATTGGGGCAATTCTTGAACAAATTAATTACAATTAACATATGTTATTAGCTGAGCGCAATGCTGCTTCATTACCTTCGATAAAAATATACCTCGTCCAGAACCGTGACCAGAGACCCATGTCGACGCCCGCCGACTCCTCACACACACTACTTCCGACTCAGTCCAACTCACCACTGCAACTGAACTGCCGGCTCGCTACACGCAACTGCCTGAGTCCAACTCGCAACTGCAACTGAACTCTCGCGCAGTCAAGCGCAGACTAGCAACGATAAATAACTCTCTGGTCAGAGATTCTGTCATGCCTCGCCATTGCTGTCAATGAATACACTGAATACATACGTGTTTCAAGCTGTGCTTCGTCATCAAAACGCTGCATAGCCAACCACTTCTTCATTGCTGGGAATAAGTGGAAGTCGCTCGGTGCCAGGTCGGGAATGTACGGCGGATGAGGAAACAACTCCCACTTTAAAGAATCGAGAACTTCACGAGTGGCATTTGCCGTGTGGGCCCGGGCGTTGTCGTGAATCAGCAAGATCTTTGAGCCCAACTTTCCCCTGCGCTTGTTTTGTATTGCTCTTCTGAGGTTGTGCAGAGTTTGGCAATACCTTTGAGAGTTTATTGTAGTGCCTCTTTCCAGGAAATCTACAAAAATCGTATTTCTACCGGGTTACTGATTAACCACGTGGTTGAAGGCGCAGGCGGCCGAATTTTACGACGAAGGAATTTCCAAGCTCGTCCATCGCTACGATAAGTGCCTTAATTTAAATGGCAACTATGTAGAAAAGAAGTATTTAAGTGTGGCTTTCATCTGTACATAATAAAATAAAATTCCAATACTTTATTTATTTTTAATTCCAAAACGTAATGTACTTTGTGGATAGCCCTCGTAGCTGGTGGAGGCTCTATAATGGTGTGGGGCGTCTGCAGGTCTAGATACGACTCTGACAAGTGAGACGCCCTTAAGAATCCTGTCTGATCACCTACATCCATTCATGTCCATTGTGCATTTCGACGGACTTTGGCAACTCCACCAGGACAATGCGACACCCCAGATGTCCAGAATTGTTGCAGTGTGGCTCCAGAAACAGTCTTCTGAGTTAAACACTTCCGCTGGCCACCGAACTCCCCAGACGTGAACATTACTGAGGATATCTGGGGTGCCTCGAAACGTGCTGTTCAGAAGAGATTTCCACCCCCTCGTACTCTTACGGATTTATGGACAGCCCTGCAAGGTTGATGGTGTCAGTTTCCTGCAGCATACTTCAGACATTAATCGAGTCCATGCCACGTCGTGTTGCGCTACTTCTGCGTGCTCGTGGGCCATACATGATATTAGGCAGCTGTACCAGTTTCTTTGGCTCTTCGGTGTAGTTTTGCTCATAACCCACACACGTCTACTCGTCGTACCAGCCTACAATCGGCCATTCCTCGTGTGTGTTCCTAGCGTGCTATCCGGCGACTTTCGTGTTCCAAACCATACACTATTCAGTTACTACAAGCCTTCACAACAGCGCTAAACAATATGTACAGTTCTGTGAATTCATTCTAGGCGTGAAGATGTAAGATAGTTTCTTATATTTATTTATTTATTGGTTATTTAGCCTGACCGCTTTAGGGCCTAAGGCCCTCTCTTACATGTTACAAGGAACAATATTTACCAAAGTTATTACAAAAACATTCACAGGAGTAACAGTAACAACAATAATAAAAATAATAATAACACTGATAATTGTCAAAGATAATAATAATAATGAAGGTAATGGTTGACGTTAATAATGATAATAATATTAATAATAATGGTAATAATGGTTGACATTATTAATACACACATCAAAAAAGTTTTGCACTACCCAGGTTCCCAGAACTCCTGAAGATAGACGTTGATTGTGGATATTGTATCGCAGAGGCAGTCCCTTTGGCTGTTCAGAGATGTCACTAAACCCGCCCAAAGACATAAACAACCATACATGAGCAGCGCCTGTAAGACGGCCGGGGTCCGACAGCCGATCACTTCCAGTCAATCCACCAGGAAGCAGGTACACGGCTCGTGTTGTCTGTAGTTCAACCATGCCTAGACGGTCAATACCACGGTTCGTCGTGTCCGCATTGTTATTTTGTGCCAGGAAGGGCTCTCAACAAGGGAAGTGTCCAGGCGTCTTGGAGTGAACCAAAGCGATGTTGTTCAGACACGGAGGAGACGACTTGCCTCGCTCAGGCCGCCCAAGGGCTACCGCTACCTACGGATGATGGCTCAGAGGAACAATGACAGCAAAGCCACCATGTTGAATAATGCTTTTCGTGCAGCCACAGGACAACGTATTACCATTCGAACTGCGCGCAATAGGCTGCATGATGCACAACTTCACTCCCGAAGTCCATGGAGAGGTCCATCTTTGCAACCACGCAGCGTGGTACAGATGGGCCCAGCAACATTGCGAATGGACCGCTCAGGATTGGCATCACGTTCTCTTCATCGATGAGTGTCGCAGATGCCTTCAAGAGACAATCGTCGGAGCCGTTTTTGGAGGCAAACCGGTCAGGCTGAACTCCTTAGACAAACTGTCCAGCGAGTGCAGCAAGGTTGAGGTTCACTGCTGTTTTGAGGGCAGAGGTACGACGCTGGTGGTCATGGAAGACGCCATAACGGCTGTGCGATACGTGAATGCCATCCTCCGAGCGATAGTGCAACCATATCGGCAGCATATTGGCGAGGACTTCGTCTTCATGGTCGACAATTCGCGCCCCCATCGTGCACAGATTGTGAATGACTTCCTTCAGGATAACGACATTACTCGACTAGAGTGGCCAGCATGTTCTCCAGACGTGAACCCTGTCGATCATGCATGTGATAGAATGAAATGGGTGGTTTATGGACGACGTGACCCACCAACCACTCTGACGGATCTGTGCCGAATTGCCTTTGAGGATTGGGACAGTCTGGACCAACAGTGCTTTGAAGAACTTGTGGATGGTATGCCACGACGAATCAGGCATGCATCAATGCAAGAGGACGTGCCACTGCGTATTAGAGGTACTGGTGTGTACTGCAATCTGGACCACCACCTCTGAAGGTCTCGCTGTATGATGGTACAACATGCAATGTGAGGTTTTCATGAGCAATAAAAAGGGCGAAAATGATGTTTATTTTGATCTCTATTCCAATTTTCTGTGCTGGTTCCGGAGCTCTCGGAACCTAGGTGATGCAAAACTTTTTTGATGTGTGTAGTAATAATGTTAATAATAGTAACGAGCATGAAGCAAGCTGTCGATTAGTGTAAAACATTTGAATAAATGTTTAGTTTCATAGAAGCGGAAGGGATAAAGAAAGAGTAGAAGATAGAAATGATGGTGACACTGGCTCTTAGGAAAGAACAGAAATTAAATAAAGGAATTCTTTCAACATGGGGGAGGGAAATTTTTGGGGAATGGGGGTATGACGAGAGGGGTCTGCAGAGTATTATATGCAAGAAATGACTATTGTGATAGAAGGTGGGCCAGTAACTGTCTTTTGAAGTTTGGACGTAGTTTACTTTCTCTTATTTTTTGGTGAAAATTATTCGTAAGTCGGGCTCCTGAGACGGAAAATGATTTTCAAAACAGGGCAGTGATATCTGATGGTACAGAGAAGAATTTCCTTTGTTGAGAACGACTATTTCTGCCCTGTTGTTCAATTAGTAGCGAAGGAGCTGAAGACAAATATGAGGGAGAGCAGTGATTAAAAAGAGCAAAGAGACTGTGATAGTTTCCATGCTTGTCGGCAAGCAGCAGTGATAATTATTCGTAGGCAGGAATGCTTGGCCGAAACAGCGTAAGTCACAAATGTATTGCACACAAACATTAATCGCCTGTTCTAGCCTGCTTGAGCTTAACTACGAACGTCCTTGAAGAAAAGCATTGCGATAGACAAGTATGGGAAGTGTTAGCGACTCTACGCTTTTTAAGCTCGAAAGGAAATACTTTTTCTATTTCTGTAGTGAATGAAGTGATGCTGACAACTTCCTACAGTAGTGTGTTCAGTCCAGTCTAAGTGATGGCCCATTATTAACCTCAAGTTCTTTCCAGGAGAGGAAGAGGCTTTTTTTGTGCTGTTTAGAACTAGGGATGGAAGAGATTCTCTGAATTGCGTGGTAGTAAGACTTCTGTAAGCGACTTTTGATTGTTTGCGATTCAGATGGGTTAAGATTCAAACCTATGTTCTGCACCGACTCAGATATGGTAAATAAATGAACATTTTCTTGCTGGATGGCTGATTACGTGTTAATTGGACTTGTACTTAGATATAACCGAAAGTTGTTAGCTTACAGGTAGTATTGGCAGTGGGAGAGAATAGTCGACATATCATTAACATATAATGTGAAAAGTAATGGACCTAGTACTGATCCTTGTGGGACCCCTCATACTACTTCCCTCCGTTGCGACCCTTTAGTTCCACTCGTTACACACTGTTGGGGGCAAATCTTGACTTATTAGTTTTGCGCCGGCCGGAGTGGCCGAGCGGTTCTAGGCGCTACAGTCAGGAAACGCGCGACTGCTACGGTCGCAGGTTCGAATCCTGCCTCAGGCATGGAATTGTGTGATGTCCTTAGGTTAGTTAGGTTTAAGTAGTTCTAAGTTCTAGGGGACTGATGACCTCAGGAGTTAAATCCCATAGTGCTCAAAGCCATTTCAACCATTTTTTTGTTAGTTTAGCAAGTAGAATGTCAAAGTCAACAGTGTCGAAAGCCCTGCTGAAATCCAAAAAGCACGTAATAGATGCCTGTTTGTCCATAGCTAGTCTCAATTCGTCAGTCACTTTTATTAAGAGCGGTCGTCATGCTGTGATTTTAGTGAAAACCCGACTGGTACTCATCTAAAACGTTATTTGAATTAAGTAATTGGTAAGATGTCCGTGGACTACGTATGCAAAATCTTGGGTGAGACTAGTAGAATGTAAATGAAAAGACTGTTTAGCAGATTCCTTCTTGGATAATGGTTTTATGGGTCCTTGCTTCCAGGCTGTTGAAAAGTCGCTTGAGGTCAGAGAATGGCTGAAAATGTCCGTTATTTTGGGCAGTAGTGAATCGACGAGAAAACTGATCATTAGCACTATTATATAATCGCGTCTTGCAGCTGCCAAACGAATAAGCGCAACGGACTTCATGACCACGTTAAGGCTTACTGGTTATAGACAAAATTTTTCGTTTGTGCCAACCACTGATACTTTAAGGGAGTTGATGCTTGGTGCCCTTATGAATTCGTTGTGCGTTTATTGTGTTCAGTGAGAGTCTACGTTTCATTTGGATCAGTCGCAAAACGATTTCAGACCTTGCACGGCATCATTAGCTTCCAAGATCGGTTGATCTCTTGTTAAGAGGTTTGATTTTGTGGGGATCTGTAAAAACTTCAGTCTATGTACCTCACCTTCCACAACTTTAGCTAAAATGCAGTGAATTCAGTAACTCCAAAGATGCTCTCAAAGTGTGGGAAGAGTCTGAATGTCGTCTGGATGTTTGTTGTGCATCCCGTGGAGCGCACAACGAACATGATGAGAAATTAAGACTTTGCTCCTAAACTTAACTGTAAAAAGTATCCTAAAGTTGTTCGTCCATGCGTGTAAGAAGTATACGCGTGTAGAATCACATAGTTTCTTTGAAAATAAAAAAAAAAATTGCAGATTTATGTTTTCCTTTATGTAGACTATTTGGTTTGTTCAAACTGGATGAATCTTTCTGGAACATCCTATATTATCTGCCAATATGTGGGAAAGAATTGTGATCCTTCTTTAACGCTGTACAAATGCTGTTATATTTATTTCTCTTTCATTATTGTGTATGCGAAGGTGGTTGTTCATAAACATGTTACTTATAATGACCATCCGGAGAATAATTTCTTCCCTAACAACAAATCAACGTATCCCCAGAGCGGATTCCCATGGTGCGTGTTTGAGTTGCTATCGGGTAGCGTATTGCTTCCCGCGAGAACTTTCCCGTACTGAGAGCAGTAATGCGACGAGAATAGCACACGGTGCTTACATACACACACACATTAACTGCATCTGGCGTCGCAGTGTGTGCTGTGTTGCTACTTGGGGTTATCACAATCAGTAATGACACAAAGGGCGCTGTACAAGTCTGTCACATTCATTTTTTTCTACGTTTGAACATACGTTCCTCGTGTCGTGGTTTGCTTATTCATTTATGAACTGTGGTATTCTGTACAAATTAGTGTATACTTAGTTTGATAACCTAAATACACATGTAATTATTTTGCACTTCATAAGTTTTCAAATAAAAATTGTTCTGCAGAAAGAATGAGATCAGAAGTAATTTCCGTAGTTTGTGTAAACATTAAGGTTTTAAATCTGTGAAGGTTTTTTTGTCGTTAATAGCTGATGTCAGTTTTAACAAAAACCATAAACTCTCAAGAATCTTAAAATCCATTTGTTTGTACTCTAACTCATGTTCGCAGGCTGTGTTGAATTACGTAACTTAATGTTTTTCAGTATATTATAGACCCTCTCTATACCTTTGGCTCTATTTTCCATCGCCACAAATGAAGGCACGCCTGTCATGACATGAAAATTACTTGCGGTAAAGCATTGCGCAAGACCAATCATAAAACGAATCACAGGCTTCTCTTTTAATGTTCAAATTTTCAAATGTGTGTGAAATCTTATGGGACTTAACTGCTAAGGTCATCAGTCTCTAAGCTTACATACTACTTAACCTAAATTATCCTAAGGACAGACACACACAACCATGCCCGAGGGAGGACTCGAACCTCCGCCGAGACCAGCCGCACAGTCCATGACTGCAGCGCCCCAGACCGCTAGGCTAATCCCGCGCGGCTCTCTTTTAATAATACACATCCAAAACCAATCAGTTCAGCAACACTTGTAGTCATGGCAATTCATTGCCTACATATAAGACAAAGTTTAGTTAGGGAATGAAAACCGAATTTCATTGCACATTATGCAGAGAAAATTCTTATGTTCTCTCAGAATACATAAACACAGTGGTGTCCAGAATTAAACCAGCAAACGGAAATGTTGCAAGATTACGTTTATTTTCTCACAAAACAGTGTCAATAAGTGATGGTAAAGTAGAAACAATGTTAAGAATACAGAGCATAAACAACTGCAACACGCATAATGGTAGACAAAAATTTTCCTTTTTTTTTTTTTTTTTTTTTTTTTCAACTTAACTGTTTACACACGCATTCCGACAGATGGTTAATGTGCTCAGTATGCGATGTAATCACTTTTGGCAACAATAAAGGTCTGACAACGATGGGGTGTGCTGTGAATGAGGGCATCAATCTCACGTTGAGGCAATAACGCCCATTATTTCTGCACACCTGCTCGCAAGCCTTGGAGAATGGTTGATGGATGCTCACGTGGTACAACCCGTCTCCCTGTGCATTCCAGACATGCTCTATGGGGTTCAAATCGGGAGAGCGAGCAGACCACCCCATGGGAGCAATATCTTCCGTTTCCAATATCTTCCGTCAACCACCCCTGCTCTATGAGATCGAGCTTTATCGTTCATCAACTTGAGGTCTGGGCCCACAGCACCTCGCAACAACAGCAGATGTGGTCCCAAGATTTCGTTGCTATACCTGAAAGCAGTTAAGCCTTGCCGATTCACCCGTGCAATTTCATGAAGAGGTACTCGAGTGGTCAACGTAATCCCTGCCCCCCACCATTAGGAATCCTTCTCAGTACAGGTCTATTTCCACAATGTTTGGGTCCAGAGATCGTTTCCCCGTTCCATTCAGACTCAAATCTGTCGAGAATCACTCTCCAGACCAAATCGGGACTCCTCTGTAAAAATTAACATTGGTTCACTGTTCGACCGCCCATGTGGCATGTTGACGACTCCACTCAAGGCGTTCCCTTCTGTGAAGACGCGTCAGAGGTACACTACAGCAGGTCTCCTTGCCTCAATTCAGCACGTCCAGTGGATGTTGCGAGGTCAGGTGCCAGTTGCCATGCAGTACTAAGGCGGTACCGTCGTGCCCTTACAGTCAAATAAAGGTACTCTCTTCCTGATTTCACACGTGGTCGGTCCTGCCCTGGTCTTAGGGATACAGTTTCGGTCTCAATAAACTAAGGCAACATCCGAGAAAAAACAAAACTATTCACATTGAGCCATTCGGCCACATCAGTTTGTACTGCTTGCATTTTTCCCATAGTCTACCACAGAGAGCCTGGTAGGCGAATTCTCTGTGCCATACTGCACCATCTGTGACTGCATATATTGCGACTGTGGATGTGGGATTACCCGGTAAACTCCACCCCGTTTTATATGTGTCCTGACGTCATCGGTGGCGTGGTTGTCCGTTGACCGGAATGCCATCTTACTTTCAGAACACGACCGTATGGACATATGTTGACAGTTTGATTATATCATGAATGAGACACAGAAGGGGGAAACAGTGGTTTGTTGCTTTAATTTTGGACACCAGAGGAGCTAGCCAATAATTATCATACTGCATCAGTTACTTTCTCAAACTAATCAGTATATCACTCCGAAGGTTTTCGTTTCGAAATTTTGCTAGCTTCCGATTGGTGGAGACAAGAGGCTGTTTCGTAATAAGAATCGCAGGAATTTCCTCGGTTATTATCAGTTAGTTGCTGGCGTAGGATGTATGAACCACGTATATTTTTGTCACACTTAATCGAAGAGCTGGGAAAACCGGGGTATAACTAGTCCTATCAGTCAATCTGCGTATTTCTTCGCGTCACTTCCAAGGGCGTTCAGAAAGCTTGGGCGGTGAAACCACCTAGCTACAAAGCTGCCTTATCAGTAGCTGCACATAACTGTGTGGACAGATTTAACAGGTTCTACGCACAACAATCGTGGAAACTGTTGTAGCGCTGATTGCATAGTGTACTTACACAAGCTGTGCTTTATCATAGTAACACCGAGGACACAGCAAGGGAAGAAAGAAAGTTTGGCACATACGTAGCTTTAAGTAACCGGTGACTTAATATACCATCAAAGATCATGAAAGTGGATTTACGCGGCACAATAGATCATCGATTAGATGACCTGTGGTGTCAGATTAGTCCATTACTAATAACACAACAGTAACGTTACTGACAAGACATTAACAGACCAGCAGCTGAAGTCAGTAGCGGCTGACTGACTGTTCTCGAAACTAGATTACTATTCACGAAATAATCTCCAGCAAAATCTTTTCTACATCAAAAAAATTATTTGCTTAAATATCAGCAGTAATGACTATTATATAATAATTTTTGTTGATAATGATCAACATAGAAACAAACAACAGATACACGGTGTATCTAAATAGTATGATCAATAGTATAATAATAACGAAACTTAGTGAAGAGCAGGGGTTGTAAGATGAGGGTCAGTCGTACATGGATAGTTCAGTTGGTAGAACACTTGCCCTCGATAGAGGTGTATGGTTTAAATTTCCTAGAATGTTTCAAATCAGTGCACACGCCACTGCAGGGTGCAAATTCATTCTGCAAAGTAAAATAGTAGTTAATCATAAATCGCTAGAACATCGAAACATGCTACAAAACTAGAAAAATGTACTATTCGTTCCAGTCTGCAATACAGCCTGACTGACATATTACAAGGTCTGTAGACCTATCTCGTTAAACATCATATGATGTAGGATTTTATAACGTACACTTGTGTGCAAAACAGGAGGATGAAAGTAACTTGTGACTGACAGGTAAGATAGCTCGGTAAAACGTGGACCATATACAGGGTGGTCCATTGCTCATGACCTTGCCGAACGTCTCACGGAATAAGCGTCAAACGAAAAAACTGCAAAGAATGAAACTTGTCAAGCTTGAAGGGGGAAACCAGATGGCGCTATGGTTGACCCGCTAGATGGCGCTGCCATACGTCAAACGGATATTAACTGCGTTTTTTCAGATAGGAACCCCCATTTTTTATTACATATTCGTGTAATACATGAAGAAATATGAATGTTTTAGCTGTACCACTTTTTTCGCTTTGTGATAGATGGCGCTGTAATACACTCCTGGAAATGGAAATAAGAACACCGTGAATTCATTGTCCCAGGAAGGGGAAACTTTATTGACACATTCCTGGGGTCAGATACATCACATGATCACACTGACAGCACCACAGGCACATAGACACAGGCAACAGAGCATGCACAATGTCGGCACTAGTACAGTGTATATCCACCTTTCGCAGCAATGCAGGCTGCTATTCTCCCATGGAGACGATCGTAGAGATGCTGGATGTAGTCCTGTGGAACGGCTTGCCATGCCATTTCCACCTGGCGCCTCAGTTGGACCAGCGTTCGTGCTGGACGTGCAGACCGCGTGAGACGACGCTTCATCCAGTCCCAAACATACTCAATGGGGGACAGATCCGGAGATCTTGCTGGCCAGGGTAGTTGACTTACACCTTCTAGAGCACGTTGGGTGGCACGGGATACATGCGGACGTGCATTGTCCTGTTGGAACAGCAAGTTCCCTTGCCGGTCTAGGAATGGTAGAACGATGGGTTCGATGACGGTTTGGATGTACCGTGCACTATTCAGTGTCCCCTCGACGATCACCAGTGGTGTACGGCCAGTGTAGGAGATCGCTCCCCACACCATGATGCCGGGTGTTGGCCCTGTGTGCCTCGGTCGTATGCAGTCCTGATTGTGGCGCTCACCTGCACGGCGCCAAACACGGATACGACCATCATTGGCACCAAGGCAGAAGCGACTCTCATCGCTGAAGACGACACGTCTCCATTCGTCCCTCCATTCACGCCTGTTGCGACACCACTGGAGGCGGGCTGCACGATGTTGAGGCGTGAGCGGAAGACGGCCTAACGGTGTGCGGGACCGTAGCCCAGCTTCATGGAGACGGTTGCGAATGGTCCTCGCCGATACCCCAGGAGCAACAGTGTCCCTAATTTGCTGGGAAGTGGCGGTGCGGTCCCCTACGGCACTGCGTAGGATCCTACGGTCTTGGCGTGCATCCGTGCGTCGCTGCGGTCCGGTCCCAGGTCGACGGGCACGTGCACCTTCCGCCGACCACTGGCGACAACATCGATGTACTGTGGAGACCTCACGCCCCACGTGTTGAGCAATTCGGCGGTACGTCCACCCGGCCTCCCGCATGCCCACTATACGCCCTCGCTCAAAGTCCGTCAACTGCACTACGGTTCACGTCCACGCTGTCACGGCATGCTACCAGTGTTAAAGACTGCGATGGAGCTCCGTATGCCACGGCAAACTGGCTGACACTGACGGCGGCGGTGCACAAATGCTGCGCAGCTAGCGCCATTCGACGGCCAACACCGCGGTTCCTGGTGTGTCCGCTGTACCGTGCGTGTGATCATTGCTTGTACAGCCCTCTCGCAGTGTCCGGAGCAAGTATGGTGGGTCTGACACACCGGTGTCAATGTGTTCTTTTTTCCATTTCCAGGAGTGTAGTCACAAACGTATGGCTCCCAATTTTAGACGAACAGTTGGTAACAGGTAGGTTTTTTAAAGTAAAATACAGAACATAGGTACGTTTGAACATTTTATTTCGGTTGTTCCAATGTGATACATGTACCTTAGTGAACTTATCATTTCTGAGAACGCATGCTGTTACAGCGTGATTACCTGTAAATACCATAGTAATGCAATAAATGCTCAAAATGATGTCCGTCAACCTCAATGCATTTGGCAATACGTGTAACGACATTCCTCTCAACAGCGAGTAGTTCGCCTTTCGTAATGTACGCACAAGCGCTGACGCATGTTGTCAGGCGTTGTTGGTGGATAACGATGGCAAGTATCCTTCAACTTTCCCCACAGAATGAAATCCGAGGACGTCAGATCCGGTGAACGTGCGGGCCATGGTATGGTGCTTCGACGACCAATCCACCTGTCATGAAATATGCTGTTCAATACCGCTTCAACCGCACGCGAGCTATGTGCCGGACATCCATCATGTTGGAAGTACATCGCCATTCTGTCATGCAGTGAAACATCTTGTAGTAACATCAGTAGAACATAACGTAGCAAATCAGCATTCATTGCACCATTTAGATTGCCATCGATAAAACGGGGGCCAATTATCCTTTCTCCCATAATGCCGCACCATACATTAACCCGCCAAGGTCGCTGATGTTCCAGTTGTCGCAGCCATCGTTGATTTTTCGTTGCCCAATAGTGCATATTATGCAGGTTTACGTTACCGCTGTTGGTGAATGACGCTTCGTCGCTAAATAGAACGCGTGCAATAAATCTGTCATCGTCCCGTAATTTCTCTTGTGCTTCGTGGCAGAACTGTAAACGACGTTCAAAGTCGTCGCCGTGCAATTCCTGGTGCATAGAAATATGGTACGGGTGCATTCGATGTCGATGTAGCATTCTCAACCCCGACGTTTTTGAGGTTCCCGATTCTCGCGCAATTTGTCCGCTACTAATGTGCGGATTAGCCACGACAGCAGCTAGAACACCTACGTGGGCATCATCATTTGTTGCAGGTTGACGTTTCACATGTGGCTGAACACTTCATGTTTCCTTAAATAACGTAGCCAACCGGCGAACGGTCCGTACACTTGGATGATGTCGTCCAGGATACCGAGCAGGATACGTAGCACACGCCCGTTGGGCATTTTCATCACAATAGCCATATATCAACACGATATCGACCTTTTCCGCAATTGGTAAACGGTCAATTTTAACACGGGTAATGTATCACGAAACAAATACCGTCCGCACTGGAGGAATGTTACGTGATACCACGTACTTATACGTTTCTGACTATTACAGCGGCAACCATCACAAAGCGAAAAAAGTGGTCAACTAAAATATTCATATTTCTTTACGTACTACACGAATATGTAATAAAAAATGTGGGTTAATATTTAAAAAAAAAACGCAGTTGATATCCGTTTGACCTATGGCAGCGCCATCTAGCGGGCCAACCATAGAGCCATTTGATTTCCCCCTTAAGGCTAGACGAGTTTTGTTCTTTGCAGTTTTTCTTTTGATGTTTATCCCGTGAGATATTTGCCCCGGTCACTATCAATGGACCACCCTGTATAGAAAGAAGTGCAGCAATATAGAAGAGATGGAAACTGAAAGGAATACACAACGAGAGGTACGGGAATGACACTTCTATTCAAGGACAGTAATTGTAGTGAAGTCAGCGCGATTTATGATGGTCCTCTGGACATTCCAGAAGGCATGACATAGCTCTTAAAACATTTGGATATCAGTACGCCCTTGCAACATTGTACCTCCCCAGACTATAATACCTGGACCACCAAAACGATCATGTTTGACAATGCTGCACGTGTCCCCATATGGCGAGAGGTGAGAACACCTAATGCACCCAGAAACATTGTCGAACATGATCGTTTTTGTGGTCTAGGCATTACAGTGTATAGAGGCATAACGTTGCTTTGGTGGAGTGACCTCTGCATCTTTGAATGCGACACACTCACCAATCAGCGTTATAATGACAGTGAACTTTTTCCAATGTGCGTCTTTTCAGGGGTGCATTCAGCTCCGACATCATTTTTGTGGGTAATTATATGCGACCGTATCGAATAGCAGAGGTGGAGCAGTTCTTGGAACTAGATAATTTTTGGCGAATGAACTGGTCTGCCCGTTCCCCTGACTTAAATCCTATCGAGGACGTGTGGGATGCTTTGGGGAGACGTATTGAAGCACGTCCACATGCTTCAACGACCATCGAGCAGTTGTCAACTGCACTGATGGAGGAATCGAACTCCCAACCAGAAGAACTCATCACCTGTCTTGTAACCAAGTTGGGAGCACGTTACAGAGCATGCACACCGTCCGTGGCGATCACACATCCTATTAATAACCACGCCCCGCCTTTTGTAACGCCCAGGAGGCCGTCATGAATTATGGTGACTTCTATGTAATTACTGTCTTTGGATAAAAGTGTAATTTCTATTCTTCTCATTGTGTATTTCATTAAGTCGCCTTCTGTACTACACTCATGCTCATAAATTAAGGATAACTGCAGAATGTGGTGCCACACAACGTGGCACTACACAAAACTGTCGCTAATAGCATAGGCACATAGGCACACAGAGAACGCAGGCGACACAAATCCGTAAGTCCACGGTATTGGTGATAAGTTGAGAAAACCGTCCCGAAACACATGTGCTACAAAACGCCACTGTTTCCTGCGCATCTACCCCGACATGAATATGGGATATGATCACCATGCACACGTACACATGCCGCACAACGGGTTGGCATACTCCGGGTCAGGTGGTCGAGCAGCTGCTGGAGTGAACCAAAGCAATGTTGTTCAGACATGGAGGAGATACAGAGAGACAGGAACTGTCGATGACATGCCTCACTCAGGCCGCCCACCATGTAGAATAATACTTTTCGTGCAGCCACAGGACGTCGTATTACGACTCAAACTGTGCGCAGTAGGCAGCATGATGCGCAACTTCACTCCCGACGTCTATGGCGAGGTCCATCTTTGCAACCACGCCATGCAGCTGGTACAGATGGGCCCATCAACATGCTGAACGGATCGCTCAGGATTGGCAGGATTGACAGATGAGTGTCGCTTATGCCTTCAACCAGACAATAGTCGGAGACGTGTTTGGAGGCAAACCGGTCAGGCTGAATGCCATAGATACACTGTCCAGCCAGTGCAGCACGGTGGAGCTTCCCTGCTCTTTTGGGGTGGCATTGTGGTGGCAGGGGTACGACGTTGGTGGTCATGGAAGACGGCTGTACGATACGTGACTGCCATCCTCCGAGCGATAGTGCAACCATATCGGCAGCATATTGGCGAGGCATTCGTCTTCATGGACAACAATTCGTGCCCCAATTGTGCACATCTTGTGAATGGCTTCCTTCAGGATAACGACATCGCTCGACTAGAGCGGCCAGCATGTTCTCCAGACGTGAACCCTATCGAACATTTCCGGAATAGATTGAAAAGGGCTGTTTATGGACGACGTGAGCCATCAACCACTCTGAGGGATCTACACCGAATCGCCGTTGAGGAGTGGGACAATCTAGACCAACAGTGGCTTGCTGAACTTGTGGATAGTATGCCACGATGAATACAGTCATGCATCAAAGCAGGAGGACGTGCTACTGCGTATTAGAGGTAGTGGTGTGTACAGCAATCTGTACCACCACCTCTGAAGGTCTCGCTGTATGGTGGTGCAACATGCAATGTGTGGTTTTCATGAGCAATAAAAAGGGCGAAAATGGTGTTTATGTTGATCTTTATTTCAATCCTTTGTACAGGTTCCGGACCTCTCGGAAACGAGGTGAAGCAAAATCTTTTTTTGTGTATGTGTATATACAGAGTGATTCCATTATGATGTTACAATCTTTCCGGGATGATGGAGAAGGACAAAAGCATCTATTTGAGGTAGGGGTCCCTATACCGGAAACGAACGAGGCCGAAGTTATAAGCGAAAACCACTGTGATACCTTGTTCTCCGTCTTCAGGCCACGAGTAGCCTTCCCGAGACCATCCGAACACCGTGTCATCCTCAGTGGAGGATGTGGATAGGAGGGGCGTAGGGTCAGCACACCGCTCTCCCGGTCGTTATGATGGTATTCTTGACCGAAGCCGCTACTATTCGGTCGAGTAGCTCCTCAATTGGCACCACGAGGCTGAGTGCACCCCGAAAAATGGCAACAGGGCATGGCGGCCCGGATGGTCACCCATCCAAGTGCCGACCACGCCCAACAGCGCTTAACTTCGGTGAGCTCACGGGAACCGGTGTATCCACTGCAGCAAGGCCGTTGCCTACTGTGATACCTTGACAGTGGAATAAATGTACTCGTACTGTTAGTACTGAGACTGCAGGATAGGCAACTTGCTTAGGTTTTAGTGTAGACCAAAACTAGAAAAAATGTCCAGTATTCATGGGCCTTAAATGGCACTGTGCTATGAGCACTTGTTCAGTAAAGGAGATGTGTTTCACAGTAACGGAGGTGAACAAGTGCTCGCAGCCCCTCATGTGCATATTTTAAGGCCTATGTTTATGGGACATTCTTTCCTTGTTTTGGTCCATACTACTACCTCTGAAGGTTCCCTACCCTACAGTGCTGGAACAATAGTACCAGTACATGTACTCCACTGTCAGAGGTATCAGAACGGCTTTCGCTTATAGAATTCGACTGGTTTCTTTAATATGCAGGAACCCTTACATCAAATTGATACACTTATCATTCTTCATCATCACAGAAAATTTGTAACTTCATCATGGAGTCACCCTGCATGTAAACAGCACACTACTACAGGTGCTGGCGCCTGTAACTTTGACGCTCTGTAACATCACTGGATGCCGTTTCCGTAGATTGACTCCTGTGTAAAACGTGATCTACCGGGTCCCCTGTACAACCCCTGGAAGTGTGTAAGATGAAATGTATACACCCTGTATAAGGCACTGAAGTTGCAAGCACCCTACGCTTGGATTTGTAATTGATATCAACGCAGAAATATGTCTTCAGAAAATGCCAAAAATATATATTACTTTATACAAAACTTTATAATTTACAACAAAATCTGACAACTTTTTCATATTCGTATTCATGTTTCGTATTCAAGTGTAGGGGATACTTACACTGAGAAATGGGAAGAGATGGGGACACAAGTGAATATTTGAGTGGATTTAATGTCACATTTACTTTTGGAAATTTAATAACACGATTCAGTGAGCATGTAATTGAGGTTCCTTGTAGGCAGACTAAGTGCCAGTAAGATGCATGCTTCAGTCCCTCAGCAGCACCACTTACCTTCTAGCAAGTTAAACTATGCAAAGAAGTGAAAAAAGTTTCTGCTGGTAGCAATTTTGAAAAAGCATCTACTGATGGCAATTTTGCTTCGCTCTGACTAATATTCTTGCTGAATGCAGAGATAACATCGTGCTCAAATTAAGTACAGGTTTGTAAATGAATATGAAATCAGTCGTATTTTAACGTGGGCTCCAAGAGTGACTGGGGAATGGAAATAAATCATAAATTCTTTAGTTACATTTGCAATTATCAATATGTAACATATATCTTGCCTCTGGTGTTAGGCAGCGATTGTGTAACGACACAGCGTAATCATATGCGCTAAATATGAATCCTTGCCAATACTGGCATGAATCGTTGTTCATTAAGTTTTACGAGGAGTGCAGTCGACTTAAAGATAATGTGTAGTTCAGAGTAATACAAGTGTTTATGTGTTAAATTATAAAACGCCGTGTACGCTTTCCTACTACATTCCCTTCAGTTCTGAGAATATAATTGTTAAAAGACATCCACGGCCATTAAGAACAATTACAGAAATAATATAATCGAATCGGACCTTATTGGGGACGGCTGTTATATGAAACAGGTATTAAATGTTCACATTAGTTACGGCGAACTGACAACATGCTGCGTTATCCATTTTCTTGTCAAAGATTTTACGTCATTGTGATAACATTCAAAACAATTACATTCCTAAGTAGCGGTGTGACACCAGATAGCAGAGGGAAATAATATCAGTTCTTTCGCAAACGAGAATATATAAGATTCGATTGCAAAGACTCAGTTCAAAGGCAGTAAATATTACACTTGTTCTGTGGTGAACCACGTGTATACAACTCCATGATTTACAAATACGGATGAACGAGAGAAAAACCGATTAAGTATCAAGGGCGTGGATGATGAACTACCTGTCTGACCCATGTAAGTTACGTTTGAAGTTATGTGAAGGCACATTTAAAGAGCTGAAACGTTGCAGACAGTATGTTACGCTAAGCTAAAAATATACGCCGCAGACTCACCCTACTCCCCGTGTTTTGTTGACTGCGGACGGCCATCATAACGTGACCTCAGTTCAGATACGAAAGACCATGAACAAGCTGTGACACCGGTCGTCTAGAACAGAACGACATAAAGGAAGTAGAAAGAGCAGAAAAAGAATGGAGAATGCAGCATTCCGAATGCAGGAAGTAGAATGCTTTGTACACGTTCAATGGGGCGCACAAATGAGCGAAGCGACCAGCGGAAGTCTGTAATGTGCTCGTATCTACTACCTCCAAAGTATAGGCCGCCAGACATACTTTCACTCGACTATTCAAAGATTGTAATATATTAAGCAATCGATTTTCCTGGCACAGACTGTCTTATATTCTGAGTCAGAATAATTTAAAAGTTGACATTTTAATGAACACTTCCTAGAGATTTATATACTTTTAAATCAGTAGGCAATCTGGTCATCGTCAATTTGCTTGAGGCACCATAAATTAACCAAAGTAAAACTTGTAACCCACTGTGCTGCTTCAAGGTGTTCGATAACCTTTCAAAGCATTTTTTTAGCGTTCAGCGAGGCAGAAAGACGACCTGGAAGATTTGTGAGTAGAACTGCACTCTAGTAAAACTACGGTTTGGTGCTTCTGGTACGCTTCATAATTGACGCAATAAACGGTAGGACTACCGTTAGTGTTGGTAGTACTGTTAGGAAAAGAAACATAAATGAATGTGTAAGAGAGAGAATCGGAGCCGTCGACATCTCTATTTGTTTTTTTTTTTACTTGTTTGGTTGTTTGTTTTGTACATAATTAGAACCACACATGATTCAGTGTTAACCTGTTCTATATTTTATATCTTTGCGGAACTCAAAATTGCATTTTTTTAAACAATAAAAATTAGTCGATGGAGTAAGTTCTGCTCTTTTATGTAACCAGAGCGATTACTTTTGATGCAAGTACAGTCTACATGCAGAAACGAAAAATCTGTATAATTGTTGTTGTTATTTTGTGCTCAAAAAAATGGTTCAAATGGCTCTGAGCACTATGGGACTTAACTTCTGAGGTCAACAGTCCCCCAGAACTTAGATCTACTTAAACCTAACTAACCTAAGGACATCACACACATCCATGCCCGAGGCAGGATTCGAACCTGCGACCGTAGCGTATTTTGTACTCAATAGAACGTTCTTCATCATGACCGAAGCTAAGAGTTTCTTGTTATTATTGATACACCCGAAAGCTATTTATGAATAACAGTAACATTTTTATGAAAATTCGACAAAATACTGAAGCGATGTTTCATATATTTTTGTTTAGCACTTTTTTTATTTTACCTTTTTGTTGAGAAAATTGGTACATCTATATTGTTTTCTTTGTTTTTACTGCAACATCTCTCTGTTTTACGTTAGACATAAACTATTTTCGAATAAAATCTGAATTAACCATTGAAAATTTCAATTTTGCTGTAAATACTGTTTATTCTTAAATAACGGGCAAGAGGATATCTATGAGGAACAAAAATGTTTCGTAGGTTACCCGACCCTTTATATACCTCAGTTTCTAGACGGTTCACCGCTTCCCGTTTTTAGAGAAACGTAATAAGACATATAAGTAAAGAAAGTAATCATTGTGAGGTAATGCTCAGTAGGTATGCATCACGGCCAACGTACACGTAACACGTGTACGACCTTGACTGACAACAGCTATGACTGAAGCAGCCATACTCTACACTTACTTACAGTAGTCTTCGGTGGTTTTACAACACTACTTATGAGGCATCGAAATAAGCAGGTCAGTAACCTTGTAAATGTTACAGAGATGTTCAACGAACTACAGTGAGAAGAACTACCAAAGGCGCGTTGTGCATCCCAGTAAGTGTGTAACTAGTACTTGCTTTAAATTAAGATCAGTTTCTGTGCCTACATGGGTAAGTCCGAAGCTAATGATTCTGCAATGAAACTCGAACCCCCCCCCCCCCCCAAAAAAAAAAAAAATAATCGGATAACGCTAGTCTGAATTGTAAGTCTGACAGGATACCAAGTTACTCATAAATGTGCAACAGAGGCGGTGAAAAGTTCTTCTGGAAGACGAAATCGTATTCGAATATGTAATCATCTAACTGTATAACTGTCTGATAGAGTCTCTAAAAACTGTTCTGATATGAGTGCAGTGGGTAAGTCAGTTGTTCAGATTCGAACGTAAAGTTCCCCATCGAGCGGGTGACCATCGTATGAAAGATACAAAGTGGATGCAATTTATGCTCGTGGCAGGTATGTTAAGTGAATTTCAAGATGATGGTTACTATAAACATAAGGTTCTGACCTGGATTAGTTTACAAGTGCGTTGCTTGTACAATTGAAATGAAATTTTCGATCTGCACGGGCAAGGCATAAGTCCCGAGTTCGAATCTCGGTCCGGCGCCACGTTTTGGTTAGGCAAGTAACCATCTGTCACTGGAACGTAAGAGAAAGCACCTTTTCAGTCTGCACTCATATGAAGCTTCTACATCGGAAAGTTACTGAAGTGTGGAAAGGAAGAAATGACGTGTTTCAAAACTAGTGCAAAAGATGGGGGCAGTTTTGCTGTACCATTTCAAAACTCTTATGTGATACGAACATTGGCACCCTGAACAGAGTACTGATTGTGCTTTATCACTTATTATTCAACTATTCACTCCATTGTCGTACCGAACAACGGCGTAACATTCGGAAGAAGTCGATAAATTTTGAACTTTATTTGTCAAACTTTAGAGTACATGTATTTCGCATACACCAGTTGACCAAAATAATGCTCTCCAACAAAGGTGACATTGTTTGCTTAGGCAAGCCACTACGGATGATTATGGATTTCGGGAATTGTATAACAATGCTTATCGGTTTCCCATAGGATGTACATAGTAGATAAAACTTCACAACGTTAATTTAAAACATTTGTCATGATTTTATGTCGTCATTTACAGGAACAAAACCACAAGAGAAAAAATTCTTAGCAAATATGAAAGAATAAATTATTCTGGTTATACGGGAGTAATATAAATATGTGTTGTAATTTTGTGATAATCTTATTGTGCCGTGTTTCATATATCGTTGCAATGAGTGACATAAACTCGTAATCTGAAATAATCACGTATTGCACGAACGAAACTTTTCGCGTAACTGAAGTGTAGCAGACGATTCAGACGGGAGGATGTGCTGCCATGCGTAAAATGCTTTCTCAGCTTCCAGAGTTCAGTGCCCCACATTAGTCTCAGAGACAGTTACTGATCTTTTTTCATTTGCTTGGTACTGGCTGTCGTCATACTTGTTGCCAGTTTATCGCAACGAGGCACATCATCAGAAGTTTTCTTTTCCGCCCTATAACGTATGAACCGGTTGTAAATACGTGGTCACCTCTTCTGTTCGGTATCTTGTAATCTGCCTGATCACAAATTTAAGTTTCATTAACATCTCATCATTTTGCATTTCGGGATATCGCTAACATCAGATCTGTGCTATAAACATAGGTACAATGTAAGACAATAAATGAAATTTAAAGATACATAGTTTCAACAGCGCAGTGAAACTGACAAACGTGCCTGTCAAAAACCATATTCTGTGTCGCCTTTGTCACTTCCGACGATATTCCGGCAAAATATCAGTGGCAAACAATACGACATGACATAAAGTAAACCATTTCGCTACTAGGTGACGTATGTGGCTACACTTAAGATGACAAGTTAAACTGGTACGTGGCAGTGCTTGTTCAAACTTGAGTTATTTGACTGACATAAAATTTTTATTGATAAAAAATATAAAAAACTGGCTAAATTGTATACTTTATGCCCTGTTCTACTGCACGTGTCATTTTCGGCATGAATCCCTGCAGGGATGTAGTAGGGGCCGACATATGATTGCATGCAGTTTTTGACAGGTACGTTTGTCAATTTCACTGCGTAGTTGAAATTATTTACTTTTAAATGTCATTGTCTTACAATCTACGTTTGTATTATATGTTCATAGTGTATGTTTGCACCACAGATCTGATGATGGGGATATCCCGAAACGCGTAATGTTGAGATGTTAACAAAAATTTTATGAATTCGCGTCAAAAGTGATAAATCGCTTGTACTCGGTTCGTTTGCTCGCAAAAAAGAACATTTCTGCAGTTCACGGTATTCGATGCATGCGAGTTCGTTTCACATCGATTATTACTTACTTTCAGCCCAATCACTGAACTTGTATCCTTGTACTACGCAGGGTGGGTGACTAACATTTTCAGCTGAAGTAACTTTTGGCTCATTAAAGAAATTTATAATTTCTTTCGCATTGGAAGGATACTGATCATACCTTTGCATATTCTCAACTTCTTATCACAGATATAGAAGTATCAACTTCTGCTTTCCTTTCAGACTATGCTGACATAACAGCTCCATACCTAACAATCACATACAAGCGCTCGCTCGACGTTCCGTACCTGAAGACTGCAAAGTTTCACAGGTCACACCAGTACACAAGAAAGAAAATGGTAGTAATCCGCTGAATTGCAGACCCGTATCACTAATGTTGATTTGCAGCTGGTATTTGGAACATATGCTGTGTTAGAAAATTATGAACTACCACGAAGAAAACGATTACCGGCACATAGCACAGGTCCAAAAAATATCGGTCTTTTGCAACGCAACTAGCTGTTAATCACATGATACTGAGTGCTATCTAGACGGATCTCATACTGATTCATTTCTAGATATCCAAAAGGCATTTGATATGGTTCCTCACAAGTGGTTTCTAATAAAATTGTGTGCCTATCGAGTTTCGTCTCAGATGTGCAACTGGATTCGTGATAATTGTAACATTTCGCATTAATTGACGGAAAGTCATCGCGTGAAACTGAAGTAATATCTGATGTTCACACAGGAAGTTTATAGGCCTTTTGCTGTTCCTAATCTGTACAGGGTGTTCTGAAATTCCTGTTACAAATTTCTAGGACTTCTAGAGGGGACTGAGTGGATAATATTTTGAATTGTAACTCATGTCCGGAAACGTACCCTTTCTGTGCCACTACCATTTGAAAACATGTTGGTAACGCGATCATGTTTACAAATAATTTATTAGGCGCGTCCCAGTACAACATTTTTTCTACAATTCCACTCATTAATAAACAAAGAAACAAAAAGAAAACTTTATTCGGGTGTGCCGCGTCTCCCTGAAACACCATAGTCACACCAGCTGACCGTGAAGTTACCCCTTTCTCGAAGCCGTTGCTTGATTGTGATGAAAAGGGCATGCATTAGAGTTGTGGGTAACTATCTGGAGAAAGGCGTCGAGCAGCTCTTCCGTTACCGTGACCTTCGCTATACAGAAGGGTCTTGTCGGAGTATTCTGCAACCGTGTGCTGAACCACGTTGCTCTAACACACACAGAAACGTCAATGAAGCTCGAACCAGTCAGAGAGGTAGAACAAACGTCAAATGACATCGGCCGATCCGACTTAAGCACCGCCCACCACATATACCGTATTGTATAGCTATTTAGCAAACACGTTTGCAAACGGTTGTAGCGCAGAAACAGTACGTTTCCGGACATGGGTTGTCTACTCAGTCCCCTCTTCAAGCCCAGAAGTTTTTAACGGCCGAACACCTTGTCTAAACGATTTAGGATGTAATCGGAGCAACCCTCAAAGATTATTTACAGATGATGCTGTCATTTGCCCTGTAGTTAAATCATCCGATGATCAAAACCAATTGCCAAAGATCTCTGTATCGTGTGAAATGTGACAATTGATTCGAAAGAATGAAAAGTGTGAAGCCATTCACGTGAGCACTAAAAAGAAATCCGCTGAATTTAGAATACACTATAAACCAGACGAATACAAAGACTGTGAATTCAACTAAATGCTCCTAGCTTAAAATTACGAACAACTTAAACTGGAACGATCACATAGATGACGTTGTGAGTATGGGAATCAAAGTCTACGTTCTATTGGCAGTACAATTAGTAGACGCAACACGTCTACTCACTGGTGTGGTTTCAGTTGCCTGAGATTGCTGTCATGTGTGTGAGTTGCCCTTGCGTGAATATGTATGTTTGCATACGTGTATCTATTGTTGACGAAGGCCAATGGCCGAAAGCTTTAATTGTGAGAGTCTTTTTGTTGTGCCTATCTGCGATTCAGCATCTCCACTATATGGTAAGTAGCAACTTTCCTTCTCATAATATTGTTACATTCCATCATGGATTTTCCATTGTTTGAGAATATATGTTGGTCTTCAGTCCAGAGGCTGATTAGATGCATCTCTCCACGCTACCCTATCCTGCGCAAGTCTCTTCAGCTCAGAATACTACTGCAACCTACATCATTCTGAATCTGCTTTGTGTATTCATCTCTTCGTCTCCCTCTACGATTTTTATCCTTCACCCTTTCTTCTAATATTAAATTGGTGATCCCTTGATGCCTCAGAACGTGTCCTACCAACCGATCCCTTCCTCTAGTCAAGTTGTGCCACAAATTCCTCTTCTCCTAATTCTGTTCAGTACCTCCTCATTAGTTACGTGATCTACGCATCTAATCTTCAGCATTCTTCTGTAGCACCACATTTCGATAGCTTCTATTCTCTTCTTGTCTAAAATAATTATCCTCCATGTTTCACTTCCATACATGGCTACACACAACACAAATACTTCCAGAAAAGACTTCCTGACACTTAAATCTACACTCAATGCTAACAAACTTCTCTTCTTCTGATAAGCTTTCCTTGCAATTGCCAGCCTACATTTCATATCCTACCTACTTCGATCATCATCAGTTATTTTGCTCCCCAAATAGCAAAACTCATTTACTACTTTAAGTGTCGCATTTCCTAATCTGATTCACTTAGCATCACCTGATTTAATTCGACTGCATTCCATTATCCTCGTTTTCCTTTTGTTGATTTCCACCTTATATCCTCCTTTCAAGACACTGTTGATTCCGTTCAACTTCTCTTCCAGCTCCTTGACTGTCTCTGACAGAATTACAATGTTATCGGCAAACCTCAAAGTTTTATTTCTTCTCCGTGGATTTTAATTCCTACTCCAAATATTTCTTTCGTTTCCTTTTCTGCTTGCTAAATATATAGAGTGAATAACATCGTGTATAGACTACAACCCTGTCTCACTCCCTTCTCAGACACTGCTTCCTTTCCGTGCCCCTCGACTCTTATAACTGCAGACTGGTTTTTGTACAAATTGTAAATAGCTTTTCGCTCCCTGTATTTTACCCCTGCCATCTTCAGAATTTGAAAGGGAGTATTCCAGTCAATACTGTCAAATGCTTTCTCTAATACTAGAAACGTAGGTTTAGCCTTCCTTAATCTGTTTTCTAAGATAAGTCGTAGGGTCAGTATTGCCTCACGTGTCCAACATTTCTATGGAATCCAAACTGATCTTCCCCGAAGTCGGCTTCTAACAGGTTTTCCATTCGTCTGTAAAGAATTGGCTCTGAGCACTATGGGACTCAACTGCTGAGGTCATTAGTCCCCTAGAACTTAGAACTAGTTAAACCTAACTAACCTAAGGACATCACAAACATCCATGCCCGAGGCAGGATTCGAACCTGCGACCGTAGCGGTCTTGCGGTTCCAGACTGCAGCGCCTGTGTAAAGAATTCGTGTTAGTATTTTGCAGCCGTGGCTTATTAAACTGATAGTTCGGTAATTTTCGCACCTGCACGACCTGCTTTTTTGGGATTGAAATTATTATATTCTTCTTGAAGTCAGAGGGTATTCGTCTGTCTCATACATCTTGCTCACCAGATGGAAGAGTTTCGTCATGGCTGGCTCTCTCAAGGCTATCAGTAGTTCTAATTGAATGTTGTCTACTTCCGGGACCTTGTTTAGGCTTGGGTCTTTCAGAGCTCTGTCAAATTGTTCATGCACTATCATATCTCCCATTTCATGTTCCTCCACGTCCTTCTCCATTTCCATAATATTGTCCTCAAGTCCATCGTCCTTGTATAGATCCTATATATACTCGTTCCACCTTTCTGCTTTCCCTTATTTTCTTAGCAAACGTGGGGGCAAAATCGCTACTGTATTGCAATCCAAATTTGGACAAACGCGTTATTAACCAGGTTGTCGTATTGTTTTGGCTCATGAGTGCATCTTAAGACAACTACAAAGGCCCTCACAATGACGGAGACAACTTAAACACATCTTAAAGTCATGTACCACAACCCCGGCATGTGATGATGAATTTAAGAAGATAATAATGCAAATTATATGCAAATCATCTATTATACGATGTTCTTTATAAATGTGATAGCAAACACTTTTATTATGTTCATTCATTAACATTTTACTGCAACTGGCGTTGCTCCATCACATTTTTATTTATGTACAGCCGATACATTCAAATCCCCATTTCTAACATCAGTGTGTGTTTGGTATGCGTTTGTTTGTGAATAACTTTTCTGCTATCAGTGACGATTTTCTTTTGTATTTCCCACTATGCGTTTCATGAAATGATTCCAAATTGCAAACGTGTTTTCCTGTTTTCTTCCAGATTTCGCCACTCGCACATGTAAATATCGATAACCAACTATAAACATTGCGTTATTTTTTTGTAGTGCAGTAAAGTCAATAAAACAAAGCAGAACCTCACACATCAAAAATGTTACGTAAAACTGGCATAGTATACAGAGAATAACGCACTTGAATATGGGAATCGTTTTCAGAGTCGCGTCTTGAAAAAAATAGATAAAAATATCGTAACTGGTATCAGAAAAGTTACTTATAAAGAAAACCATTGTCTTCACAGTCGCAGACTTCACAGACAATTTGTAATGTATCGTATCAGATGTGTTTCGTAATTGCCACACGTTGTTGCAGACCCGCCAAACTGGCGCGGAGGCTGCCGAATAAGGGATGGCTAATTTGGTCGCGCAGCGTGTGGTACAAAGCAGAGCCCGTGGGAAAGATCTGCTGGGAGGAGAGAAACAGCGGCGGCGTCCGCTTCTGTGCAGGCCCCCGCCGCGCCGCGCCGCCTCGGTCAACAGAATGTTCAACAGGTAAGCCGTCGGCCACGGCCCGGGCGTAACAGATGGCGCCGCTGTCTATCTCGGACGCTGATCCGCCCTTAATGACAGGCGCTGGCGGGGGCGGCAGAGTTAATTGGATTGATTAGCGGGCCAGACGCGGCCGGCGCGCGCGCGCCTGTCAGCCCCACGGATTCACTGTTCTGGAATTCCGGGTCGCCCACGCCGCCTCCGCCGCCTCCTCCTCCTCTCCGGAGCCGCGAACCAAAATAAAGAGTCGGCAATTAACGACGGCGCGCTTCTCACAGCGCGGCGGACCACCCACTCTCCGACTGGCCGTGTTTTTCACTCGCATTCTTCGCTCGCTTCCGCGAGTTTGCGCCTTTCCGCTTTACAAGGCAGCGAACGCTACATCTGTAACAGATAGCGTAGGCAGAGGCTACTCTAAACGGCTGATTGACGTTATCTCAAGTATTTCTACTACCGCAAGAGCAGATATAGATACAGGAAAGGGGGACCCGTTTCGTAGTCAGGGAACACTTAACCCTCACATCCTAGGCCTTTTTTGTCTTCTTCATCTACATCTACACCCATACTCCGCAAGCCACCTGACGGTGTGTGGCGGAGGGTACCTTGAGTACCTCTATCGGTTCTCCCTTCTATTCCACTCTCGTATTGTTCGTGGACAGAAAGATTGTCGGTATGCCTCTGTGTGGGCTCTAATCTCTCTGATTTTATCCTCATGGTCTCTTCGCGAAATATACGTAGGAGGGAGCAATATCCTGCTTGACTCCTCGGTGAAGGTATGTGCTCGAAACTTCAACAAAAGGCCGTACCGAGCTACTGAGCATCTCTCCTGTAGAGTCTTCCACTGGAGTTTATCTATCATCTCCGTAACGCTTTCGCGATTACCAACTGATCCTGTAACGAAGCGCGCTGCTCTCCGTTGGATCTTCTCTTTCTCTTCTATCAACCCTATCTGGTACGGATCCCACACTGGAGAGCAATATTCAAACAGTGGGCGAACAAATGTACTGTAACCTACTTCCTTTGTTTTCGGATTCCATTTCCTTAGGATTCTTCCAATAAATCTTAGTCTGGCATCTGTTTTACCGACGATCAACTTTATATGATCATTCCATTTTAAATCACTCCTAATGCCTACTACCAGATAATTCATGGAATTAACTGCTTCCAGTTGTTGACCTGCTATATTGTAGCTAAATGATAAGGGATCTTTCTTTATACGTATTCGCAGCACATTACACTTGTCTACATTGAGATTCAATTGCCATTCCCTGCACCATGCGGCAATTCGCTGCAGATCCTTCATTTCAGTACAAGTTTCCATTGTTACAACCTCGCGATATGCCACAGCATCATCCGCAAAAAGCCTCAGTGAACTTCCGATGTTATCAACAAGGTCATTTATGCATATTGTGAATAGCAACGGTTATACGACACTCCCCTGCGGCACACCTGAAATCACTCTTATTTCAGAAGACTTCTCTCAATTTAGTAGAATAACATTAATTTCTGAGTCTATTTTGAAAAATTAATGACGAATCCATGTACTAGATGGAATAACATGCGGAAAATACCAGGGATGGAACTTAAATAGTGGCAACTATTTATTCACAACAGATACAAAAGAGCTACATGTTTGCACCTGTTACTGCCCCTAAAAGTAGTGACCACCGTTGTGTAGAACCCGTTGCCAGTGATGTGGAATGCGTAGTATACCGTTAGCAGAGCCTGTTCTGTTGATTGTGCGAATGTAGCGGTCTAAAGTTATGTTGATTCTAGTGTACGACTGTGATGGTGTTATCCTAACGCATTGCGTTCCTCCACGGCAGACCGTCACTGCACAGTATTACTGTTCGTTTTTGGAGCATCACCTGCGACCAGCTTTGCGAAAGAAGCGGCGACACTTTCTGCGCAACCCACCCATCCTTTTAAACGACAATGCGCGGGCGGATACAGCGCAAGCTGTGGCTGCTCTGTTCGGTCAATGGAATTGGGAAGTACTGTATCATCCACCATACAACCTGGACTTAAGTCCTTGTGACTTTGATTTGATTCCGAAGATCGAGAAACCACTTCGTGGCATTCGCTTCAGAACTGTTCTAGAGATTCGACAGGCAGTAGACAGCTCCTTTCGCAGCAGAACAGGCTCTGATAACGGTATACTACGCCTTCTATATCGCTGGCAACGGGTTCAACACAACGCTGGTGACTACTTTGAAGAACAGTAACAGGTGCAAACATATAACTCTCTTGTATCGGTTGTGAATAAATGAATAAATAGTTGTCACTATTTAAGTTCCAACCCTCGTAGAATGAATTTGTCTAAAAGAAGAACAGGAAAACTTTTAAGAAAACGGACTGACTTTTTTTTGTGACAACATTTGTTCGAGAGCCACTGAAATACAGTAGCATTCGACAGAAGGTCGCCCTATTAGCGTCGTAAGGAAATTAACAAGGTGAATATGATCGTCATCAGAGCTGCAGGTAGAAGCACATCTGTGACGTGTGATCTACTAAGATTTTGAAGGACAAATTATTAAGGAACTGCTTTTCGTTCCACATGAAAATATAATAGTGTGAATTCTGGAAGGATTGTTCGTTAGAGTTAGTTTATCACTGACGTTATAATTTGATTTACTTCTGTTGTACCACACATGTGAGAAAGTTTGGAGGTGAAAGATGTATAAAAACATGTAAGATAATATGTTATACAGACAAAAGAGAGAATACTGCTTGAAATAGTTGATAATACTTAAGATTTTGTAACTCAAATGGATTATTTTTAACATAAATACTAACTTTCTGTATATGTGATTTGTGTAACTCAGGTTATTCTTGTTTTAATAAACATCGTATAACATACCTGTGTCTGTTCCGTAATGTTATCTCAAGGAAAAGAGAAATCAAACCCAAAATTTTATGCTCTCACACACAGACACACTCTCTTCTAAGAGCCGCAGGGGCATTTTTCCGGTGTTTCGGTTAAGACATTTGGAATTTTGTTCCTGCGATGTGTAGCTATAGTCAGCCCGTACAAACACTTCACACCACATCTTTCATATGGGCCCAGTGTCATCGAAAAACGTAGGTTTGTTTCCCATTAAAAAAAAAAAAAAAACTTTTTTAAAGCGGAATTTTACCCGTCTGTTCGAAAGAGAGGTCCCAAAACAGGCTGGTGAGATATTTGTTTTAACGGTTTGTGTTCTCAGGGACAGTAAAATATGAAGAACAACAAATACTCCAGCAGCGACTCAGTTGCCCTGCTGCATGGCTGTGTCAGTCAGCGTGGGTCAGCGCAGAGTTGTCTCCGCTGGGGAACTGGTTATTCTTTGTGTTTTACTGTCCCTGTTAACACATACCGATAAAACGAATATCGCACTAGACTAATCTGGGAGCACTCTGTCGAATGGTTACGTAAGAGCAGTATTTCTTTGGGGCAATAGGTACACATTGGAAAAACTAAAATGTAAATCCAGAAATATATTATTCGGATGTAACATAAGTTTGAAGATTTGAATAGTTTCTAGTCTCCTGTTTCGCGGTACACACAAGAAGTGATATTGGGGCGTCACCGTCAGTAGCTGGGGCTGTTGAAACTTGTTGCAGAACATGAACAAATAAGTTGAAAATAACATTGCTGAATGTCTTTAATTCTTGCACCCTTTAAGCTAAAAGTGTTACCAATAATCTTTGAGAATTAAAGCAAATAATAAGCAACACGAGATTTCTGTGAAAGCAGCAGAGAAACCTGAGTTAAAAATTACTTATTACCTAAATCTCTGTTTAGGTGAAGGCTGCTAATAAATTAGAAAACAGCGTTGTTTTATGATAGATGCAGAGAGAATGTATACTCCGATCAAAACGGAAAACTAAATGCAACACGATATGTTAGCTACAATATGTGTTACAAAAATCGTACATCACAAACGCCGATTTGTGATACATATGTTACGCACAGTATTTGTAACATTCGAAAATTCACAAAATATGTGTTTATTCAGGATGATACACACTCAGATCCGGGGTAAGTGATTATTTGAACTTGGGTACTATCACTGAAACTGTATACAGCAGAATGTAGATTTTAAGTCGTGCTATACCACTAAATATGTTTTTTACTGCGCACAGCATACTAAAGTATACAACATATCATGACAGAAGCACGAATTTTGGTACAGTCAACACAAAAGAACCACTTCATCACTACCGGGCCCGTAGCGTAAAAAAGGTCCAAATATGACATTATCATTCCCTTGGTACACGTTTAGCTGAAAATTGTTTTATTTAACTAGTGATAGTTAAATTATTTCACAAAAACTCGTTTCGGCGGAATTGCGGTTTTCAAGTGTTTCTCTAGGTAGAATGACCTCCAAATGCATCTTGGAGCGAGTTATCTGTCTGGTAATTTGTCGTTATTATGAATCACGTAATTTCCTTTGTCTGTGACTCTTAGTGATTTTATACAGTACATATTGAAACTTTTCACATAGCGAGCGGAAATTATCAACACTGTTTTACTTTCGACCCAAAAGAAATTCCGGAAGACGAATTATACACGTAAATATAAGTAGATATATTGCACGTATTTTGCACTTAGCTTATTTTGTGACACCTCTTACATCACGGTGCCACAGATGAACACTGTGGCTTCGGTATATCTCACGAAAACGATTGAAAATATGCACAAAAAGGTATGTCTGCTACTTGGGATGGCAAACAAAGTAGTAACCGTGGCATTATCAGATGACGTTGCATATATTCATTCCAGTATTATAAATACAGTGAAGCGCCAAAGAAACTGGTATAGGCATGCGTATTCAAATACAGAGACATGTAAAGTGGAAGAATACGGCGCTGCGGTCGGCAACGCCTATATAAGACAAATGTCTGGCGAAGTTGTTAGATCAGTTACTTGTGCTACAATGGCAGGTTCTCAAGTTTTAAGTGGCTTTCAACGTGGTGTTATAGCCGGCGCACGAGCGATGGGGCACAGCATCTCCGAGGTAGTGATGAAATGGGGATTTTCCTGTACGACCATTTCACGAGTGTACTGTGAATATCAGGAACCTGGTAAGACATCAAATCTCCGATATCGCTGAGGCCGGAATAAGATGCTGCAAGAAAAGGACTACCGATAACTGAAGAGAGTAGTCCAACATGACAGTAGTACAACCCTTTCACTAATTGCTGCAGATTTCAATGCAGGGTCAACAGCAAGTGTCAGCGTGCGAACCATTCAACGAAACATCATCGATTGGGCTTTCGGAGCCGAAGGCCCTCTCTTGTACGTTTGGTGACTGCACGACATAAAGCGTTACGCCTCGCCTGGGCCTGTCAACACTGACATTGGACTGTTGATGAATGGGAACATATTGCCTGGTCGGACGAGTCTCTTTCCAAATTGTATCGAGCGGATGGACGTGTACGGGTATGGAGACAACCTCATGAATCCATGGACCCTGCGTGTCAGCAGGGGACTGTTCAAGATGGTGGAGGCTCCGTAATGTCGTGGGGCGTGTGCAGTTCGAGTGATATTGGACCCCTGTTACGTCTAGATACGGCTCTGCCAGTTAACACGTACGTAAGAATCCTGTCTGATCATCTGAATCCATTCATGTCCATTGTGCATTCCGAAGGACTTGGGCAATTCCAGCAGGACAATGAGAAGCCCCACACGTCCAGAATTGCTACATAGTGGCTCTAGGAACACTCTTCTGATTTAAAACACTTCCAAGCTGCCCACGATGCTCCCCAAACATGAAAATTATTGAGCATATCTGGGATGCCTTGCAACGTGCTGTTCAGAAGAGATTCCCACCCCTTCGTTCTCTTTTGTGTACATGGACAGCCCTGCAGGATTCATGGTGCCATTTCCCTCCAGCACTATTTCAGACATCAGTCGAGTCCATGCCAAGTCGTACTATGGTGTTACGGCACTTCTGCGTGCTCACTGTTGCCCTACACGACATTAGGTAGGTTTACCAGTTTCTTTGGCTCTTTAGTGTATAACAATGATATAAAAAATCAGCCCACTATACAGATCTATTTACAACTTCGGCACTAAAATATAATAAAATGAAATCAGTAGCACTTTCTCTATGATACTTTTGGTCTGTAGTTTCCAAGTGTTGTCTCACAATATTATAATTCTATTTTCACCTGGACGGAACAGAAGCAAGTCTCCCTAGCCATATCGATATTAATTAGAGAGATATCGATTACTTTTTTTCACTTATTTTTTACCTGGATCCGTGGGAGTTTCTGCTGTTAAGATCAGAAATCCGATAGAAATTAGTTAACTAGCGTTTCAGCCTCAAAAATCTGGTAAGTACTTTAGAGGGAAGCTACTTATGCTTTCTTCTTCTTATGTCGTATTGGTAGCAGTCTAATGCGAGGATTCATGATGTCGAACGTGAGTCGCTGCAGTTTGATGCAACTTCATGACAGAAAGCAGCTGCTCTCCCTGATAGACTGTGCCATAGGTGTGAAGCAATTCTCAAAACAGTAATGAGACCACTCTCGTTCTTCACCTACATAAATGACGCTCCAATGACTTTTAAGAGTGGTTAATAATGACACTATCATAATAATTGGATATCTAAGCTCATCCTTACGAGACACAGCACGTATGATAGCTGAACAGGCCTGTAGATGACTCTCAGGTAATATTTTTAGTGTTAATATCACATAGACTCGTATAGGCTGACTTCTAACAAGAAATATTGACCTGTTACCACTATGTGTACGAGTTAATGGTCACACACTAATTTAAACACGTTGTGTAAAATTCTTTGAGTTCCAAATGGGCAACAATGTAAAATGGACTCATCACATACATAAACTAATTATAACACTTGAAAAATAGCAAGTCCTTCGGACTCACCTTTTTTCTATTATATTTATTAAACCGAGCAGACACATCCAATTAGGGTACTTTAATTAGATTAGGAAGACTCCAGTGAGACTATAAAGAGAGTTGACAGTAGATGTAATACTGAATTAAATGGCTGTTAGGTGCATGGAGTTAGATGGAGCTGAGCCCCTGTTCTGTTAGACAGCCACAGCTGAACCAAGAGGTGGAATCATGCATTTGAGGAATTCTTGAATATTTTGCGAAGATTTGGCCAGAAGGTAGAAGTTAAGGGACCAATGAACACGTCGGGTAGTGGGCACTGGCAAAGTTGTTATTATCAAACATTTCTGCGAGACAGGCTCGCGACACTGGCTGGATGGCACTATAAACTTGCTACGGCGTAAAGTCAAGCGCCGACACGCCAGTCGGGAATGATAGAGAAGAGATGGCTGTGAGAAGAGGTCAGCCAATCGCACACTGATCGATCCCACTCCAGGATGACAACGCGACAGCAGCCCCTATGTAGAGAGGCATAAGCGCCGCGACCGACAGGCGATGCCCCAGTTGAATAGCAGCTTCAAGATTAGGCACTTGTATAGCAGCGGTTTACGATTGTATATACCAAAGAAGAATTCTTATTTTGTATGTCGCCATTTGCTCGCGACGCTTCTGTGTAGTTGTCAAAGTTAAGTATTGTCATTTACTTTTTTGTAATAAAACTCATTAATACGATTTGCTTGAACTGTAAGATTCCTAGACTCGACGAGAATGGAGACAGAATGAAACCAATGTGGAAGCGGTTGTGGAGTAAACAGTCATTATGAAAAACAAATACGTTGTAGCTACAACAGCGCGTAGCAATCTGTATGTGGGGGCCGAAGTGGGCTGGAAAAAAACTGACATTATAATTATTCAGAAACATTCCACTCGCCACTCCAGAGGGACTGCCTCAGAGAAATAAGAAAATGAGTATCAATAAGGCAGCCCAGAGGTTCAAGCAAGCAGTCGTGTCACTGTCCTGTCCGCATCTGGAACTGGAGAGAATGACGACTGTTTAAATTGCAGGCCAACCACGACGACCATCTGGTCTGATGGCTTTTGGCGGCCAGCCAGCCCGCTTGTGGTGAGGCGGGTCTGAAACTTGGCGCAGGGTGGGGGGAGGGCGCGGCCAGCCGTCGCCCTCTGGGTCACGTCGTCCGACGGACTGCAAGCTGCCCTCTGAAAGGGCAGAGTAAGGGCACGATCTCGCAATCTCCCAGCTCCGAGGCTGTCGTCAACTATCGACTGAGCTTGTGAGGTTCTACTCCAACAACAGGTGCCGGCGCTTTACATAGGGACTACGAGGAGTGCCTGAGTGAACAGCCAGACGCAGTCTGGAGGACAGGCGCGGGGCTTCCAGTTCGGCTGACACACGCTGCCCTCCACACTGCCTAATCTGGGACAGGAGCCGTTACATCATGAGGACGAAGCGATGTTTGCGGTGGCGTTTGCACTGACACACATACACACGCCACGCTGCCGCAGTGTAAATCAACAGAGAAACTGTGTATTCTCCGTGAAACGCAGACACGGATTTAGTGGGGAAATGGAGCGGAATGGTCGTACACTGAAAGCGAGCACTCTTTATTACAAAAGTTACTTACTTTTCAATAGCCCAACAACCTTTTTTATACATCGGCTGAACGGTTAAATTGTGCGCTAGCACTCCATTTATTTTACTAACGGCAAGTGTTAGTCTCTTCCTTTGTTTAAGATACAAAAATCATCAGTTAATCAATTTCATATTACACTGAGATCCTTTTGTTTGGTTTTCTAACAGTCACTCACAAGAGCCACTTGGATCTGTCGTGCCTTTTTACTACTCGCACCACACTTCTCAGGCCTGACCACCAGAACAACAGGTGCTTCTCAACCAGCACACCAGGTTACAGTAGGTACTTTATTTCCTCTGAACCAAATCAACGTATCCGTTACCGGCGCTGTCCGTATTTCTCCCCTCTTAGAAGAACAGCTTCAGTACACAGTTCTATGAGGTTCTAGAACAAGATCACTTAATCAGGTGAAACCGAAAAAGAGTCCCCTCATCTTCAGTCACCAAAAGTTTCAAAAGTTCCAAAAGTGAAATACCAACATTCTACACAAGATGGCTACCATGGTGTACCGTCTTCTTCCTCAGAACCAGCGAAAGTCTGTGCGTGTGTCTTCCTTTACACACGCACGCACCTCTGTTCCCAGCAGCTCCACCAAAGCATGTCCACTCGCTAGCCGTTACGCTCACAAATTCCTCCTGCCCGCATTGGGCAACTTGCCATCCTTGCCCGCCAGAGCTCTCTCTCTGTCGCTGGCCTCACACTCCTCTTCCATACCACGAAAGACATTCTCTGAGGACAAACGAGTCACTCGATCCCAGCGGAAATCTCGAACCATTTAACACTGTTCACTTCGGCGGAGTAAAATTCAATGCCAAGGAACCATCCTGGCATTTGCCTGGAGCGATTTAGGGAAATCACAGAAAGCCTAAATCAGCATGGCCGGACGCGGGATTGAACCGTCGTCCTCCCAAATGCGAGTCCAGTGTGCTAACCACTGCGCCACCTCGCTCGGTGGGGGTCTCTGGCAGGGGCTCTGTTCTGTATCTTTCCGCCATTGTGCCGATCGTTTCGGTACTCAAGAGCACCGAACGGTCTAGTACTCGAATTAGAGTCCCATCTTTATTCAGTATGCATTTCGGTAGCGATACCGTCCGGGTCTAGAGAACCGAAGCTCTGTTGTCAGTTCGCGTCGCGCACGCCAATCAAAAGCAAGCGGCGGCACATCCGCGCATGCACACTGCAGCACACACAGCGCCACGAACACAAAGCGGCTATCAGACGACACAGGCGCGCTATTCTTCGCAGTACCGAACTTGCTTTTTCGCAGTACGAAGTGTTGCTAAAATACGAGCGGAAATGTCAGACTAAAATGAGGTTACTTGGTTCACAGTTCAGTGACAATAAAAGAGTGTTTAGGATTGCTGTTGTGATTGTCGTTTATGAGTATTTTATTTGAAACAAAAACAGCAGCCCTGGCTTTGGGAGGCACTTATTATTGAACAGTTTTGGCCAGTATTTATAGCCTGTGCTAAAAGAATAACAAGATAAACAGAATGTGGTTATAACTCGCTCTTAGAGATCCAAATGATTAAGTAGCCCATTTCCCTACATGATACGTCAACGATTTCCGTCTTAAAAGTGAAATTGAAAAAACGCGCGTTTTCGAGAGCTCCTGCAGTTCGTCGAAGTGTATAACATGCATCTCATGAATGAAAATGTTTCGTATATGTTGCTACAGTCTAAAAATATTACGGCGGAGGTCTTTCGTCTCTATCTACTGTTGTTGAGGATTCCATTTCAGATACAGACTTGTGACAAGCACGATTACGAAGATGACTGCTGCTAGTTACATTCCCAGTAATTTAAGTTGTGCTCTTAGGTCCCTGTCTAACCGCATACTCGGAAATCACTACATATTCGGAAAAAATGGTGAATCATGTCTGACAAGAAAAAATATAAAGGTCACTGTCGGTTGTTTCACTCACAGCAATTTCATCTACAACAATTCCATATTTCATATTTTAAACACAAAGAAACCACGAAATCATTACTGAGAAAGTGCGCTCTTACATGTAAGTAATATTGCAGAAAAATCTTAACTTACACGAATAACAATGTCTCAGAACGTGTTGCATATAGGAAAAAAAAATTTTTTGCACCCATCTGTGCGCGAACCTATGTCTTTACGTGTAGTAATCCCGCGCGCTAACCACTTAGCTACGCTAAACCACAGCTACACGTCGCTGAATTCTTGTACTATTGCGTAGGAACGTAGGCTGACCTCGATGGCAAACTATGCTGCGTAAGTCAAAAAAATGGTTCAAATGGCTCTGAGCACTATGGGACTTAACATCTGTGGTCATCAGTCCCCTAGAACTTAGAACTACTTAAACCTAACTAACCTAAGGACATCACAAACATCCATGCCCGAGGCAGGATTCGAACCTGCGACCGTAGCAGTCACGCGGTTCCGGACTGAGCGCCTAGAACCGCTAGACCACCGCGGCCGGCCAGCGTAAGTCAGAAATGCGTTACAGTTTGGAAGGTTTCTGGTATCAGGCTTCACATAATTGCTTTCCATTGTTAGTTGAAAGTTGTAGAAACGTTTCGATGATTACTAACTAAACCATTCGTGGGAAAAAGTACACAATGTCACTAGTAACGTCAGTTCACACTCATGTAATACACGTAAGCAGAGCCGGTGTCTTGCTATTTAATGATCTTTAAACTCTTATTTGCATTAAAATAACACGTCTTTTGAGAGAATATTGACCGAAAACTTTTTCTGTTTGGATGTAATCATTCACAGTAACAACCTAACCATAGTGCTCAGAGCCATTTGAATAACCTAATCTAACCATATTCTAACAAAGGAAAATAGTCTATTATGAACTCACTTTCCAACTGTATGCGTCCTCTGGTGCTTCTTTAGTAACGCAATCACCAAATCCAAAGCTAAAACCGCTAAATATGTTTAAAATAACAAATTATAGATGTACATAAACCACAGCTCACCAGTCGACAGGGCCAGACCGAAATCCAAAACCTCTCGGTACAATTGTCGTAAAATCGGCGGGACGACCGTTCGTTAACAAGTTCAGATGGTTCAAATGGCTCTAAGCACTATGGGACTTAACATATGAGGTCATCAGTCCCCTATACTTTTTTTTTTTTTTTTTGGTCATCAGTCTACTGACTGGTTTGATGCGGATACGGCCCGCCACGGATTCCTTTCCTGTGCTAACCTCTTCATCTCAGAGTAGCACTTGCAACCTACGTCCTCAATTATTTGCTTGACGTATTCCAATCTCTGTCTTCCTCTACAGTTTTTGCCATCTACAGCTCCCTCTAGTACCACGGAAGTCATTCCCTCATGTCTTAGCAGATGTCCTATCATCCTGTCCCTTCTCCTTATCAGTGTTTTCCACATATTCCCTTCCTCTCCGATTGTGCGTAGAACCTCCTCATTCCTTACCTTATCAGTCCACCTAATTTTCAACATTCGTCTATAGCACCACATCTCAAATGGTTCAATTCTCTTCTGTTCCGGTTTTCCCACAGTCCATGTTTCACTACCATACAATGCTGTACTCCAGACGTACATCCTCAGAAATTTCTTCCTCAAATTAAGGCCGGTATTTGATATTAGTAGACTTCTCTTGGCCAGAAATGCCTTTTTTGCCATAGCGAGTCTGCTTTTGATGTCCTCCTTGCTCCGTCCGTCATTGGTTATTTTACTGCCTAGGTAGCAGAATTCCTTAACTTCATTGACTTCGTGACCATCAATCCTGATGTTAAGTTTCTCGCTGTTCTCATTTCTACTACTTCTCATTACCTTCGTCTTTCTCCGATTTACTGTCAAACCATACTGTGTATTCATTAGACTGTTCATTCCGTTCAGCAGATCATTTAATTCTTCTTCACTTTCACTCAGGATAGCAATGTCATCAGCGAATCGTATCATTGATATCCTTTCACCTTGTATTTTAATTCCACTCCTGAACCTTTCTTTTATTTCCATCATTGCTTCCTCGATGTACAGATTGAAGAGTAGGGGCGAAACGCTACAGCCTTGTCTTACACCCTTCTTAATACGAGCACTTCGTTCTTGATCGTCCACTCTTATTATTCCCTCTTGGTTGTTGTACATATTGTATATGACCCGTCTCTCCCTATAGCTTACCCCTACTTTTTTCAGAATCTCGAACAGCTTGCACCATTTTATATTGTCGAATGCTTTTTTCAGGTCGATAAATCCTATGAAAGTGTCTTGATTTTTCTTTAGCCTTGCTTCCATTATTAGCCGTAACGTCAGAATTGCCTCTCGTCCCTTTGCTTTTCCTAAAGCCAAACTGATCGTCACCTAGCGCATTCTCAATTTTCTTTTCCAGTCTTTTGTATATTATTCTTGTAAGCAGCTTCGATGCATGAGCTGTTAAGCTGATTGTGCGATAACTCTCGCACTTGTCAGCTTTTGCCGTCTTCGGAATTGTGTGGATGATGCTTTTCCGAAAGTCAGATGGTATATCGCCAGACTCATATATTCTACACACCAACGTGAATAATCGTTTTGTTGCCACTTCCCCCAGTGATTTTAGAACTTCTGATGGAATGTTATATATCCCTTCTGCCTTATTTGACCGTAAGTCCTCCAAAGCTATTTTAAATTCCGATTCTAATACTGGATCCCCTATCTCTTCTAAATCGACTCCTGTTTCTTCTTCTATCACATCAGACAAATCTTCACCCTCATAGAGGCTTTCAATGTATTCTTTCCACCTATCTGCTCTCTCCTCTGCATTTAACAGTGGAATTCCCGTTGCACTCTTAATGTTACCACCGTTGCTTTTAATGTCACCAAAGGTTGTTTTGACTTTCCTGTATGCTGAGTCTGTCCATTCCGACAGTCATATCTTTTTTGATATCTTCACATTTTTCCTGCAGCCATTTCGTCTTAGCTTCCCTTCACTTCCTATTTATTTCATTCCTCAGCGACTTGTATTTCTGTATTCCTGATTTTCCCGGAACATGTTTGTACTTCCTCCTTTCATCAATCAACTGAAGTATTTCTTCTGTTACCCATGGTTTCTTCGCAGCTACCTTCTTTGTACTTATGTTTTCCTTCCCAACTTCTGTGATGGCCCTTTTTAGAGATGTCCATTCCTCTTCAACTGTACTGCCTACTGCGCTATTCCTTATTGCTGTATCTATAGCGTTAGAGAACTTCAAACGTATCTCGTCATTCCTAAGTACTTCCGTATCCCACTTCTTTGCGTATTGATTCTTCCTGACTAATGTCTTGAACTTCAGCCTACTCTTCATCACTACTATATTGTGATCTGAGTCTATATCTGTTCCTGGGTACGCCTTACAATCCAGTATCTGATTTCGGAATCTCTGTCTGACCATGATGTAATCTAATTGAAATCTTCCCGTATCTCCCGGCCTTTTCCAAGTATACCTCCTCCTCTTGTGATTCTTGAACAAGGTATTCGCTATTACCAGCTGAAACTTGTTACAGAACTCAATTAGTCTTTCTCCTCTTTCACTCCTCGTCCCAAGCCCATATTCTCCTGTAACCTTTTCTTCTACTCCTTCCCCTACAACCGCATTCCAGTCGACCATGACTATTAGATTTTCGTCCCCCTTTACATACTGCATTACCCTTTCAATATCCTCATACACTTTCTCTATCTGTTCATCTTCAGCTTGCGACGTCGGCATGTATACCTGAACTATCGTTGTCGGTGTTGGTCTGCTGACGATTCTGATTAGAACAACCCGGTCACTGAACTGTTCACAGTAACACACCCTCTGCCCTACCTTCCCATTCATAACGAATCCTACACCTGTTATACCATTTTCTGCTGCTGTTGATATTACCCGATACTCATCTGACCACAAATCCTTTTCTTCCTTCCACTTCACTTCACTGACCCCTACTATATCTAGATTGATCCTTTGCATTTCCCTTTTCAGATTTTCTAGTTTCCCTACCACGTTCAAGCTTCTGACATTCCACGCCCCGACTCGTAGAACGTTATCCTTTCATAGATTATTCAATCTTTTTCTCATGGTAACCTCCCCCTTGGCAGTCCCCTTCCGGAGATCCGAATGGGGGACTATTCCGGAATCTTTTGCCAATGGAGAGATCATCATGACACTTCTTCAATTACAGGCCACATGTCCTGTGGATACACGTTACATGTCTTTAATGCAGTGGTTTCCATTGCCTTCTGCATCCTCATGTCATTGATCATTACTGATTCTTCCGCCTGTAGGGGCAATTTCCCACCCCTGGGACAAGAGAGTGCTCTGAACCTCTATCCGCTCCTCCGCCCTCTTTGACAAGGCCGTTGGCAGAATGAGGCTGACTTCTTATGCCGGAAGTCTTCGGCCGCCAATGCTGATTATTTATCAAAATTTAGGCAGTGGCGGGGATCTAACCCAGGACCGAAGACGTTTTGATTATGAATCAAAGACGCTACCCCTAGACCACGGGTACAGACCCCCCTATACTTAGAACTACTTAAATCTAACTGACCTAAAGACATCACACACATCCATGCCCAAGGCAGGATTCGCACCTGCGACCGAAGCAGCAGCGCGGTTCCGGACTGAAGCGCCTAGAACCTCACGGCCACAGCGGCCGGCCGTTAACAAGTCCCAGAAGCTTACTGAATAGGATATTTCGATAAAGAACCGAAAATGACGCCACTACCGAGCCTAACCTAATACACCGATCGGTATGAACGATACAGAATAGAGCCCCAGGTGCTTTTGCACAGCAGGAGCCGACACAGAGAACTCGGCCTAAGCCACAAGTGGTCCACTGACCATGGGAAGCGGCGAGCTCAGACAGTGCCACAGCGTTTTGTGCCAGAGACCAGAGGCAGAACTTTATCCGACAGCTTTCGCCCAGTTGTGACTGACTGAGGCATTGAAAATTGTTCTTGGCCACGAAGAAGTGAATTCCTTCCTTTCTGCATAGGTTTTCACGATGTTTCCTGGCAGCCTCGCTGTAATATCGGTATCAGTTAGGTCAGTTAAAACATTTTGTTGAAGCGGCCCAAGTGCCCAAAAAAGCAGTTTGTTCATTGGGAAGCCAACTGTGGCGTCAGGAAACATAACGGTGGATGCCTTTTTGATTCCTTGAGATTCGTTAGGATTGAAGAAACAGTTTCTTCACGTCTTATGGAGGGAGGCTGTACAGCGTACACATTATTGACGCAGCGCTACCTTTTTCGTTTGGTGGTTTTTAGCTTTTTGGCGCATATTCCATATGGAGTGTTTTTCGGTCTTACATAAGGTATGACGACGGTCTTGGGTTGTGGAGGAGAGGAACAGAATACGGTCTGGCGCCATGGAGCAGAAAAGTGGATTCGACCTTGTGCCACAGAGGACGGAAGTCGATTGCAAGTTGGGCCATGGAGTCTGGGTCTGAAGGTGGGTCCGAACGAGAGGAGGAGATGGTCCACCATTCAACCCAATGCAGAGGCGCACTGGCCAGCGCATTTGAGGCACTGTGTTAGCACTGACACTAGGAAGTTATAGAATGAATTTCACTCACTGCACTGTGTGCATAAATCAGCAGGATTCACAGCGCAATTTAAGTGCATTGTGGTATTTTGTTGCATATCAGTTACAGTCATAGGATTATCCACTTTTAAAGTCAGAATTACAGTCAATTTGCCACCCTCTGTTCAACTTTGTCAGCTGTATGTCAGTAAACTTCATTTTGTGTCCACGATCATAAATATAACTGACCCGCCAGGACAGCCGAGAGCGCTAATGGGCTGCTTCCTGGACTCGGGTAGGCGCGCCGGTCCTGGATCGAATCTGCCCGGCGGATGAACGACGACGGTCGGTGTGCCGGCCAGCCTGGATGTGGTTTTTAGGCGGTTTTCCACATCCTTCTTGGTGAATACTGGGCTGGTCCCCACGTCTCGCCTCAATTGCACAACTTGCAGAAATTTGAACCACAGGCCGGCCGCGGTGGTCTCGCGGTTCTAGGCGCGCAGTCCGGAACCGCGCGACTGCTACGGTCGCAGGTTCGAATCCTGCCTCGGGCATGGATGTGTGTGATGTCCTTAGGTTAGTTAGGTTTAAGTAGTTCTAAGTTCTAGGGGACTGATGACCACAGCTGTTAAGTCCCATAGTGCTCAGAGCCATTTGAACCATTTTTTTGAACCACATTCACGCTATATCAGGATTTCCACTAGACACAGACAACTGGGGTACACTAATTCTGTCCCAGGGGGTATGGGGTGGCGGCAGGAAGTCAACCGGCCGCCCCTTCAATTAACCGTGCCAATTCCGTGCTTAACCCCGCATACCCTGCGCACACTGCGGGGTACAGGCGGTAGTGACAGAAAGAAAGATCATAAATACAGCTGATGAGTTATGCCGAACTATGTTCCATGTCATTCATGTCTTTTGTAAATAAATGTATAGTGATGGTGAGTGCTATTCTTTTAGTGAGGTCTGTAACAACCCTTGATCACCTTTATTAATTTTATTCATCTGTGTGGGGACTAATAGGAGTAGTCTTGGAATAAAACACGTTATGTCATCTTCTGTTTCAGTACACAAGACCAAATACCTCTTCGTTTGCGTTTAATCTGCATTGATTATAAATTGAACAGTAGTGTGTAACTGAAGGGTGGTACTGTGTCGTAGACTTATTCAGGTGCAGAAATTCATCAGGATTATCTGTATACCTGCCAACCAAACAGGAAAATTTGCGAGGTCAACTCAGCATGTATTGCCCTTAGAAGGACCTCTCGTCATGTTCAACTAATGAGTGTTTGCTTATTTTGCATATTTTCATTTCTTGTTGTCTTATAGAATAAAATATTTGTTTAGTTAAGTGAGCTTGTAACACGCCCGGGAGTACGAATGGGTGGGGTCCCTATAAACTGAATGTGCTTCTGCTTTTCTTGACCGTGCGCCCTGTCCACACCATGTACCTGATAATCCCGCGGCGGTCGTACTGTTCTGCTCCACACTGCTGCTGGCTTGCCTGAAATTATCTATCTAAGTGTGAAGGCGGGTTTAGGGGAGCCACTCAACGTTAAAACACAACACTGTTCCACGTCTGCCATGAACAACTATATTTTGAGACGATAAAAGAAAGTCGCAGGTTGCACTGTTTACATTCTAATTCAGAAGTGTTATCCCAATGAATGGATGGTTAACAGTCCACAATATCATTCGGACGAGCGTACGCGTAACCGACACGACGCGGGTGATTGTTGATGATGCGGAAGCCGAATGATCGCACGAAAGTTCTCACGCTCGTCACGCATTAACAGATATTTGGTACCAGTTCTCCTTGACACTAGTAATGATATTTTAACACTGTTCACAAAGTTAAATTTACAGTTCACAGTTCTCAGATGTACGAGCGTGCGCGTAACCGTCGCGGCGCGGCTGATTGTTGATAATGCGGAAACGCGATGATCGCACGCACGTCCTCACGCTCGCTGCAAGACACTGGCACTTATTTGTACTCTTTTGTGGTAACTAATTTTTGCTGATTCACATTAGTTCATTCTGAGAGACGGAACACGGCGCGGATGATTTATACTGTACGGTACGAACCGCAACAAGAGGATACGCAAATACATTATCAGCAGCACTGCTCATTTTTAAATTACTTCTTGACGCACTTTCCTCTGAATCATTTACTTATTTTATCACTTTACTGTAATAACACTTGTAGCAACACTTCAACTTCCATTCTAACAATGCCTCTCACATGCAGAGCTACACACTACACAACAGTTCCGTGTCCCGCGCTCGACTCGACGGACGCGGCTGCGGGCAAAGATACTCCACAACTAAGACAGCGATATGACAATACGCTTACAAGATGTAAGAGGGCTGTGGTAAATACATAGTTGTGCATGCCGCAGAGGACTTTCTAAAGATCTTGGGATTCTTACACCCACTCTCCAAAGCATTTACTCCTTAATGGTGTTAGTTGGTGACAGTAAAATCAGGGCGGGTCATGAACAGTGCTTGGGTAGCTCAGCCGCTACAGCTCTTGCCCGCGAAAACAAAGGTTCTAGCTCGAGCCTCAGTCGGGCACACAGTTTTAATCTGCCACGAAGTTTCATATCAGCGCACACTCCGCTGCAGAGTGATAAATTCATTCTGGAACAAAATCAGTATCAGCTGAACCGTGATTTACATAATGAAACATGAGACAAAAATTATTTTCATATGGATCTGATTCCTTGTACTGTAAACAAGACTGAAGAATTAAAAGAAAAATACTAACAATATAAAGTAAATATCAAGCTGTGTGGCCACGTGTAGGAGATAAACAACAACTGCTTAGTGCAACTAAGAAAGCAGATGCTTTTTTCCGGATTGCCATTTTCCTTCCGAATTTACATCACTAAATTTAGTGCTAGTGTAGTGTAATGTTAATACAGATAAAGTTTCTATGATTTGATTGTCTTGTTAACGCATATCTGTACTCGTGACACATCCCTAAGAGTTTTCAATCTTGATGGCACATTCGAAAAACGATGAATGAATTGATTAAGACGTGGGTGTCTGAGAGACTGTTCTAGTGCTAAGGAATGTACCAAATGTCCGATTGCTTGCTTCACAGAAATGTTGGAGTGTGTTTTAACGTCGATTACGTTGTCAGCGCGTGAGTCATGAAGACCTCCACCAGCCGACGACCGCGAAATGAGAGCAGCAGCCGTACATAGCAATTTCCCACTTGACTTTTGCTCCTCGGATTTTGCTCGTTGCAGCTGCCTGTTTTCTTTACCGAGATCTCGGCGTCAGCTTGTAAACACAGGTCCGACCAAAATGAAGCCCACCGAAGGTGGCACCAGTAATGAAACGGCGCCTTGTGTTCGTGTTTGCAAACAGTGCTTTGAAAAGGGAACTGCACGGCACCGACATTGTACGATGTCGCTAAACATTCCGTTGAACTACACTTATTGTTTACGTCAGGGCTTAACAACTGGCCGGTTTTGAGCGCGAGTACTCGCGTCTGCTCAGGCACGTGCTCGCGAGCAGCTGCAAGGTCGCGGAGTAGGGAGGGAGGGGATGGAGGGGAAATGCACACGCACGTTTGAATGTGATCTCGCGTTCGTAGCAGATTTAACTAGCCATCTGAATGCTTTGAACATTTTACTACAAGGTAAAGATCTGCTAATTACTCATTTCATAGATCGAATACGAGCTTTTAAATTGAAATCGACACTTTGGGTGAGTCAGCTGGAAACAGGAAAACTAGCTCATTTTCCTAAATTATCATCCATGCAAGATGTTCACAAAGACTGTGAACGTTATTCACATAGTTTAGTTGATCAGCGCTTGCAAGATCTGACAGCACTAGACAGTGATTTTGATCTGTTCTCTCCATATTCAGCGAATATTTAAGAGATTCGTCCTGAGCTGCAGCAAGAAATTATTGACCTGCAGTGTGACAGAGAATACAGAGACAACTTTCAGAACAAGAAAAACATTTTGGAATTCTACAGACACTTCCCTCAGGATAGATTTCCTCTTTTGCACAAACTGGTGGCTACAATAATATCAATGTTCGGTTCCACGTATGTTCTCTGCAATGAAATGTAACAAGACGCGCCTGAGAAACGCATTGTCTGATCGAAATTTAAACTGCACGCTGCGCCTGAAATGCACAAGAACAATTACTCCGAACATAGACGCAATTGTAAAGGGCAAAAAGTACAAGATAACCGAGAATCCCACACTTCAGTGACACCTTTTATTGTGTAACAGTTCACAAATTAATGCGAATGTAGAGGCATACACTAAGCTAATAAAATTATGTGGCACGTGTACATTCTCCTTTATTTGTTTCATTTGTCGTATTAATAATTCGTGAGTGATATCCCTGCAGGTGGCCGCGGATTTACATTGACTGACGGCAGCTGTTATGTACCCCACGTGACTCTTCCCACTCTCCGCTCTGGTCCGGTAGTGGGGGTAGCGCGCTCGCGCTGCTCCGTGCTTGCGCATTGCTGCTCACAGCTTGCTCCGCGAGCACGTATGTTGTGAAGCCCTGGTTTACGTTATGGGCCCGTCGAAATTCCGAAAACATTATGAGGCTCGCTGATAATGTGTGGAATGAGAAGTCCTCTATCAATGTTGTGACAGGTGGCGCACTGATGTGAATATTCGGTACGACTGAAAGTGAGTCGTGGGTAGCCTGCCTACCACCATTGCTCGAGAAGCAAAAAAATGTTGAAATGTGTGTGAAATTTTATGGGACTTAACTGCTAAAGTCATCAGTTCCTAAGCTTACACACTACTTAACCTAAATAATCCTAAGGACAAACACACATAACAATGCCCGAGGGAGGACTCGAACCTTCGCCGGGACCAGCTGCACAGTCCATGACTGCAGCTCGGGAAGCGCCCTTGGAGGTTGCAAGTAGTCGAAATGGTCAGAGGACCAGAAAAAGGTGAGGCACTTGAAACAACCCCGTTAAAATATATGCAGAGACTGCAAATATAATGAGATATGGTTTTTGGTAACAAAGCGAAGGCCTCAAACACGGTTAAACGATTAGTTTCATATATGGCGGGTCGCCTGAATGCAACCCGAAGTTAAAAATTATAAGATGTTTTGGATCAATATCACCTCCTCCGTTTTTGAGAAACCCAACAGTAAATTTCATGACCCACGGTCGATCCAAAATTGGCGGGATCGATACACACTGATGGAAAAAAATCGTTACACCAAAAGATAATTAATATAGAGTAAAGTAATTTAGGGAATACATTTGTCCACGTAAACTTTTAAAGTGATTAGCATTGTCATATCACAGGGTAACATAAGTTCGAGATAAGACATTGCAAATTTGAAATGCTGGTTCATTACGAACAACCGCCAAAATATTGGAAGCAAGCATGCAAATAGGAATCCATTATGTTGTGCAGGTGCCGGATGTCACATTGTGAGCTGGAATTCCAAGCGTATTCCATTTGGTTGGTCAATACAGGACGGTTAATGTTGGTCGTGGATGGATGACGCTGGAGCTGTCATCCAACGATATGGCGTATGTACTCGATTGGTGACAGATCTGCTGATCGAGTAGGCTAATAAATGTTGACCCTGTGTAGAGCATGTAGGAATACAACAGCGGTAGGTGGGCGAGCGTTGCCCAATTGGAAAATAGCTCCTGGAATGCTGTTCATGGATGTCAGCACAGCTGGTGGAATCACCAAATTGACGTACAGATTTGCAGTCAGAGTGTTTGGGATGAGCACGAGAGTGCTCCTGCTGTCATACACAATCGCACCACAGACCGTAACTTCAGGTGTAGATCCAGTGTGCCTAGCACAGGTTGGTTGCAGGTCCTCAACTGGCCTCTTTCTCACCAGAAAAGGCCATCACTGGCACCGAGAAAAATCAGTTTTTATCAGAAAACTCAACAGATGTCCGCCCTGCTCTTCCATGAGCTCACACTTGTCACCACTGAAGTCGCAAATGGTGACGGTTTGGGGTCAGTGGAATGCATGCTACAGGATTTCTGGCCCTGAGCTGTCCTTGAAGTAACCGATTTATAACACTTGGTTGTGTCACTATGGTGCCAACTACTGCTAAAACTGCAAATGCAGATGCAGTACGATGCGCCAGACCCATACGGTGAACAAAATGGTCTCCCGTCTCGGTATTGCCGGCCGCGGTGGCCGAGCAGTTCTAGGCGCTTCAGTCCGGAACCCAGCGACTGCTATGGTCGCAGGTTCGAATCCTGCCTCGGGCATGGATGTGTGTGATGTCCTTAGGTTAGTTAGGTTTAAGTAGTTCTAAGTTCTAGGGGACTGATGACCTCAGATGTTAAGTCCCATAGTGCTCAGAGCCATTTGAACCGTCTCGGTAGTGCCACGTGGCCGTCTGGAGTCTGGTCTTCCAGTGAACGTACATTCTCGTGACCATCGCTGCCAGAAATCATGAACAGTGCCTACATGCCTGCCAAATCTTCCTGCAGTATCGCAGAAGGAACAGGCAGCTTCTCCTAACACTATTACACGACCTCGTTCAAACTCAGTGAGATGTTGATAATGACGTCTTTATCGCCTTAAAGGTATTCTTGGCTAACATCAGCCCATTACGTCCAATTTCAAAGGTAATTAACACCAACGAGCGTAACAGTGTGTATTTAGAGCAAACCTCATTTGCATCCTCATACGAGCGCTACTAGCACGAGTCATGCGACTGGCAGGAAATCTAACTAGACATCATCTTTCAGATGCTGAAAAACGCCTACCAACCATGGTGGATATCGCATAACTCCTTCTTGGACTTGCGATTTTTTTCCAGCAGTGTATAACTGAAAACTGAATTTTTTCATCATAATATGCGTATTTTCCTAGAAATGAAGGAAAGAAACTTTTATGACAGCCACTTACGTACCCATAAAGCAAACGCAGTGCAATGAAAGCGCCTCTGGCGTAGCGACGAACCCATCTGGCTGGGGAGCAGGAAATCTGTGTTTGATTAAGAAATGCATTCTTCATTTTTTTCGTATCGAAATTGATATGAACAGGATGGTTAATAAGGTTAGTAAATCAATAAACAATGATAACAAAGTGAGGAAAAAAATTTCCCAAACGGATTGGCAAACATGTAAAATATTAAGCTTTTTCGTATGACAACAACTCCTACTGAGATTACTTGGAATTCGACACGAGCGACCACTGACTGCCGACAGCGTGGCGCTTGTTTACAGAGAGGCGAGGGGCGGAAGGTATGCACGTGCACCTGTTCCATTCTAGTTGTCTGTGGTTCTGAACTTCGAGGAGTGGTGGTTTCCAGCAGCAATAGTACGCATGGTAGACGGAAGGGGCTGTTCTCCGTCATCAGTCTTACGAACCTCGAGCATACTTACAGTGAATGTTTATTGTATGCCTAGAGGATGAGATAAGTTTTGTGAGATAATATGGTGATCGTCCGTAAGTAACCTATGTGCTCTACTGTATGTAATCTGTACTAAATCGATGTTTTGTTTTTCGTAGTAATATCTAGTTGGCTCTTTTATGTTGTTTCAGCTGCATGATCTTAATAATGGCGGACATGCAGCATGTGACCAGCACTGAAATAAATGTTTGGTACTCGATCACAGACGATGGGAGGCGGAAGGTGTCCGCCGCTGTGTTTTGGTCTCAGCAACGTATTATCAGTGCACTGCAGGGAGCAGGCAGTTATGTATCTCGGCATTCCAGATTGATAGGAGAGACTATCGCCGAACGGTTTCTTGAGCTAAGAAACGGCCGACAGTGCGAAAAATGTGCTGACCTACGCATTGTGGCGTTCGTTGTGTTATTCAGTGGTTTGGTATTTAACTAATTTGTAAATGATAATGATAATGTTATTTCATTACAGTGAGTAATTACAAAACATTTTTTTTCCGGCTACAGATTTGGTCAAGTTGCTAAAGAAATCCAAGTTAACGTTGTGTTAAAGTGTTGTCTGTAAGTTGTGTAAGTGTCACTAAATCACAGTTCATACCACAGATTTTATACAACTATTGATTATGATGGAAACAGTTATCTTCAGCAAAATGATCATTAAAACCACCGAATATCAGCCGCGCACAACACTGACGTATGTTACCTAAAAAACAATATTCTTCGCAGCTCGTGCGTAATTAATTTTGGCTCCATATATCAGCAAGAAAAAGTTTGTTATATGGATCGTACTATGAGCACTGTATTTAAAGAACCAATCTAATTCGAATTATTTTCATTAAAATGAGTTCGGCACCACCGGTGCACATTTATGTTTACAGATTTTTATTACCTTCGGCATTTATGTTTGCAGAGTTGCGTAATTTGAATTTGCCGCTGAGATAATTGTTAAGATGGCGGCAGACAACTGCCAGAGACTTTCTATTGTTAGAGCAAATTTCCTTTTAACAGGATAAGTATTTGAATTAATGCTTATAAAATTTTACTTTTATATTGTGCACGATTTAGACTAATTTTCATCAAGCAAACCTTTGATACTTTCGTAAGAAACACAGATAAAAATGCGATACAAATCGCTACCATCAATGGCTGCGCTCCTTGCAGCGGAAAGAAATAATTAACGCAGATAATGCTTATTGAGAGAGTAATTAAAGCTACAAATAATTAATCATTCATATTTATAATAATAATGAACTTTATTCTCAAGTAATAATTAACAAATAATTACAATTTCTTAACAGACCTCACTTTGATATGCGTCTTGCGTCCGCAACCTACAAAAGCCAACCAAAAAAGGTAAAAACAAAGGAAGATGAACGCAGATCATAAAAGGAATTTACAATTATCATTGTCTTTGTATGATACCCATCGATATGTCCAATTACATCAAAAAATATTATATAACTAGTTAATATTTATCATCCTTTTGTTTTATTTCACTGTTTTTCTATATGTCGGGTGGATAACGTTTATAACTGTTAGAGGCATAATTTCCTCTTGTCGCACTGTAGCTAAAATTTATCTCGTGGATGTTACAGCAAATAATTTTCAACGTTTATAGCTGCCGAATTATGAAACAAACTTTGTTTTATAATTAAGCGTAAACGTTTTTCTGTCCACATGGCATGAGTGTCATAGCATGCGTGGAATATGATCAAATAGAAATAACATACCAGCGTCGCAAATCACCCTACCGAAGCCAGTAAAACGGGTCTCACAGTCGTTTCCCCGAATGCGCCAAGTACAAGTAAACAAGTAACTCAGGCACTATCGTGGGTTTATTATTACGACTGTTAAATCAAGTGTTCCAAGTGTTTACCTTGACCACAGATACGCGCTATAAAGCTGTTCCAGTTAGTGAATACTGTATCTAAATTTATCACAGCTCAGACCCGTGTTGTGCGGCATTTCATGTATTTGTTTAACCGTCCTTGTATGCCTCTTGTATAATTTTCCCTACATGTAAAAGTTCTTACGTGTCAACTGCCGTGTGCTCGTAGACCATATTGCGCTCTCGACGACGTATCCCACGATCATCCGTATCCACGATCATCACGATCATCAAAGCAAGAATGCTTTGTTTAGAAGGTCTGAAATTATGTGTACAGAATGGTTGGGATATCCATCTCTTTGCTATCACAAGGATCGTCTTGTGTCTAGTGGGCCGTCTTGCGGGAAATGTCGCAGCATATTCATTAGCAAATGTATATGCTTGTGGCTATGTAGGGTCCCATGAATAAAATAGGGACCAACATTACGTTTCTTGAAAAGCCCATTGTACACGTTGTCAGAACATGGTTATTCCCTCCTCTCGGTCAACGAGGATTCCTAGAGACCAGCAGAGCATATTGTAAAGTTGGATTTGGCCATGGTTTGTAAACGACGATTAATCGGTAAACAAACTGATGCACTGAAACGCGGCATATGTTAGCGGTTTTTGTGGACACCATTCTGAGAATTATGAGTAATTTTGAACTGATGAGCCAAACATTATGACCACCAGCTTTATAACTACTCTGTCCAACTTCCGAATGAAATGCATCACTTATTCTGCGTACCGGATATCCGACAGTTTGTAGGAAGGTTTGTGGAAGTATGTGACATTAGATGTCTACCCACAAGTCATGTAATGTACATAATTAACGAAAAAAATGGCTCTGAGCACTATGGGACTTGACATCTATGGTCATCAGTCCCCTAGAAATTAGAACTACTTAAACCTAACTAACCTTAGGACAGCACACAACACCCAGTCATCACGAGGAACAGAAAATCCCTGACCCCGCCGGGAATCGAACCCGGGAACCAGGGCGCGGGAAGCGAGAACGCTTCCACACGACCACGAGCTGCGGACCATAATTAACGGGCCGCTAATGTGCGTACGTGGTGATGGCCCCCTGTAGTGACGGAGATGGATTGCATAGGATTTACAACAGTCGCATTTGGCTGCCGAGACATCAACGTGAATTCACTATAAAGCTCCTCAAACCACTGCAGCAAGATTCTGGCTCCGAGACACGGACAACTATACTGATGGAAGATGGCATCGCCGTTTGGGAAGATGAAACGGTACGGTACTTTCCGTTCCATAAGCAACAGGTTTCGCTGCTCGCTCGCACCGGGGAATACAAACAGAGGCGGCTCCGCCGCCAATTTTATTGCACGACGCGGCCGACCGCGGGTGAAACAGAACCCATGTGGACGGGTGGAAACAAATGTCAGGCTTCATAATACATATTTATATTAAACTTCCTGCCAGATTAAAACTGTCTGCTGGACCGAAACTCGAACTCGGGACGTTTGCCTTTCGCGGGCAAGTGCTCTACCAACTGCGATAGCCAAGTACGACTCACGCCCCGTCCTCACAGCTTTACTTCTGCCAGTACCTCGTCTCCTACTTCCCAAACTTAACCGAAGCTCTCCTCCGAGTGCTAGTTCTGCAAGATTGGCAGGAGAGCATCTGTAAAGTTTGGAAGGTAGGAGACGAGGTACTGGCAGAAGTAAAGCTGTGAGGACGGGGCGTGAGTCGTACTTGGGTAGCTCAGTTGGTAGAACACTTGCCCGCGAAATGCAAAGGTTCCGAGTTCGAGTCCCTGTCCGGCACACAGTTTTAATCTGGCAGGAAGTTTCATATCAGCGCACACTCCGCTGCAGACTGAAAAATCTCATTCATATTTATATGTGTCGTGTATTATGCATTTCTTGTACGTGAATGTGAATCTGCACATGAACTTTCCTAATCCTCCTCACACCTTTCCATATAGCGTGGCCAAATCTTAGTAGGGAAGTAGTTCTCTAGTATAGTAGTGCCAACCTTATTCCTGGGTAGGGGTATCATGGAAGCAGCACAGGCAGGTAAAAGTCAAAGACTTTGGAGTGTCACAAGATTTGGGGGGGAGAGGTTGGTCACGGCCAAGTGGTTCAACCATCCCCTCCACCGGGGCCCAGGAAGACCTCACGGGTAAGTGAGCAGACATGCCCTCAGTGTGTCTGTCTCGATGTTCACGCGTGGAAGAGAGGTATTTGAATATTTGCACTACTTCTTTTATTTCCAGCTTCGGATGGTGTAAGGAAATGAATGTTCTAGTTTAATTTCGGAAATTTGACCCCCTGTGTTAATGTATCTGGTCCCCAGTTTTCCCGTTATCCTCCTCACATACTGGATGTCCTATGTAAAACATTGGGAGACTTTGGTGGTATGCATTTGGCCAACGCAATTCCGTATTGCCCGTAGAAATGTTCGTGCAGATTAGTATATAATATACCCGAACTATAAGTTGTAACACTGTAATATCTGTAAACTGGAACAACTCTGCAATCGCTGCAAAGTCGAGTGATAATGTTTAAAATAAATAGGTAATCAATTGTCATCAATCTTTAACATACCCCAAAAACCACATAGGAGTCAAGTTGAAGGAATTCATTTAAAATAAAAGATATAGAATGCAGGGGCCCACACATCAGCGTGTGAGCCCTCCAGCCCCTTGCCTAGTATCCTACAGAAAGGGCACGCTCTCTAGGTAGCGCTCTCAAGCTCCCATCCCCAGTTATCCGTTGCGCAATTTTCATTCAGGGCTTGACGACATCAACTTTCATCTGGCGTCCCTAGGCTAGGAGGTTTGACGGTTATCTATCAAAGATACGAAGCATGAAGGGATGTAAGTGGTTCGCAGCCATCAGCGTGTCTTCGATTACTACCACAGGTACTGTGCAAGCGCTGGAGAGTGTCTCCCTTAACATTAAGCTGGTCCCACCAGCGTACGTCGATCGCGCGCTGCACGTTTCGTGCTGCCGTTCACCTCGATGTCTGCGTTTGTGGAGACGACCATCGTCCTAGTGCAGCAAAAATTTGGTTCACCCGAAGAGATGATACGCCTCATTGATTGTCGGTCGAATCCCGATGGTCCCGCGCCAACTGCATTCCTAATTGGCGATGTCGTTGTGTCAACATGTGAACAGGTAGGAATGACCTGCTGTGGAGCTCCGTGTTCAACAGTGTATGATGAACGGTGTACTCGTTCACAGGCTCTGCGTAATAATGATCTGCCCTTTCTCGAAGTCGCTTATCTCAACGGATTTCCCCATTTGCAGCCCATATCTGCTCTAGGACGATCCTCCGCCTGTTTCAGCTCCGCTTACTTACCTCTGTTACCGCGTCAAGTACCTGCAACCGACACCAGGCACCATCTAACGTTGCGGTTGGCAGCGGTCATAATGTTTTGTAATGTTCGCTGAATATTTATTCGACTGATTCCATTTACACGCATTCTGCCTATTTTGTGACGTGTAGATTATGTTAAGGACTGAATACATAAACTTATCAGCATTTTCTGTTTTGAAGCTATCAGTTATGATGTCCGTTGTGCTTATTGGCTTTGATTTCCTTACCATCACAATTTTGATACTACTTTTAATATAGAAGTTTCTTAGAATAGTCACACACTTTAAAAATTAGGTGTTACTGATTACGGTGATGTTCGAATTGTTGACGCCTGAGAGCGCTACGTTACACATCTTGGCGTATGAAGCAACTTTGTTATGGATGCAAGGCGAGAATCCAGTATAAACTGTGGCGACCCATGAACAGTAAACTACACCACTGTTTTACAGACCACTCAGGGCAGGCAAGCTTCCACATTCGCCGATTCATACGGTCTCTGTGTGTGAGGGGAATGCATCTTGCATCTACATCTGCATCTACAATTGTACTCCACAAGCCACCCTACGGCGGAGTGACCCCTGTGTACCATCGTCACTTCTCGCTCTTCCTGTTCCAGTTGGGAACGGTGTGCGTGAAGAACCGACAGTAGGTAAACCTCTGTTTGAACTTGACTCTCTATAATTTCACCATCACGGTCTTTTCGCCCCAGCTATACGTAGGCGGAAGCAAAATATTGATTCAGTCTTCTGGGAATATACCCTCTTGCAGTTTGAACATCAGAATGTACCGTGATGCATGATCCTCTCTTGTAGAATCTGGAGTCGGAGGAGCTTCTCCGTGAGGCTTCTTCGATTACTAAACGTACCTGTCATGAAACGTGCTACTCATCTTTGAATCTTCTCTATTTCTTCTGTCAATTCTATCTGGCAAGGGCCCCCAAACGGAAGAGCTATATTAAAGTATCGTTCGAAGGAAGTTCTGTAAGTTACCTCATTCATGTGTGGACAATCCATTCTGAGGATTCTTCCACTTAATGTCATACTGGCATTTGCCTTTCCTACAATCCATTTCAGATGGTATGTATAATTAAATTTACTCTGTAAGTGTACTACTAGACATTCTATATATGTAGCTACCTCTAGTAATTATTCGGCAGTCGTATAATCGTAAAGTAAGGTGTATTTTCGCCTATTGATATGAAACGCGTTACATTTGTGTGTTGAAGGTCAGCTGCGAACCCCTGCACCAAACGCTGACAGTGTGCACGTGTCCCTACATTATTAGGGTGGACTTCTACTTACGAGGACAGCCTGAATTGTTCCCAGATTTCCGATAACCTCATCGCTATCCACCCGTTGCTCGTCCCTCTGCCCCTGCCGCATCTTATTAGACCAATTGCCTTATGTACCAAATGCCTCGAGGGTGTCCTATTGGAGAAGGATACTGATACAGCTTGCATGATTGTCGAGTTGAATTAATTTTAAATCAATCAAGTGGAATTAATCGGTAGCATCCTTGCAGGTGCAGCTGCACATGTAGAACTTTGATAGGTGTGCCGGAACACTGGGGAATCCGAGATGGTGGATCCAAGATGGAAAACTCATGTCATTATTTTGTCACAATCCAAGAAGGTGGAATTAATTGCAGCACAACAGGACTCTCATGTAGGTATGAAGCAAGAGTTGCTATGCGTTCAGCTAGCCACTTACAACCACTTTTCAGGATCACCCAACGATCCACTTTCGGCACACACATAAAGGAATGCTTTGTTTTTGTTTGGTCTCCTTTTAATACTATCCAGCGAAATTTTTAACTTAGAATCTGTATCTACATCCAAATCATTTAATTCTTTTTCCGAACAGAAATTCGATAAATCAAGGAAGGTATGTTCTGCAAATTTTAATATTTAACTATGTTCACGTAGGAACAGAAAAGCCACTTATAGAGATTATAACTGACAGAATAACTACATTTCACAGACATTCATTTCCAAAAGTTCTATGTGGGAATTCCACAAAATGTGGCTCAAAGCGGTTGGTAATACACAACCAGCAAGTTGTGGAATGCTTTAACAATTGTGTAGTAAGGATATAAAAGGAAACATTGAAATCCCTGAAGCTATTGGGTAGAAGAATTGTAAGAAGGAAAGGAGCTAATAGTACATCGGAGAAAGGAGTTGACAGCGGAAAAAAATTAGATATGTCTTGTAATTTGAGAACATACATACTTTGTATTTATCAAATTACTGGTTGACCCAGCTACCTACTTTCGCCAACATGGCATCATCATCTGAAAGACATGCGTAAATCATCATAAATAGTAGACATTTTAATATCTTTGACAGGGTAGTGAATCAAAAACAAATGTGGTCACTCAGGTTTTCTTGGCGCGATTGATTAATTATATGCTTCTGGGTGTTCTGCCGAGGTTTTTTTTCCCATTTCATGCACAATATTTCGACGACCGACCCAGTTATCTTCTTCAAGTGCTGTGAGTTTTGATGTTACGCGGATGTGCTGCCTGATGGAGTCCATGCAGTGAGTGCACTATTAACCATTAACACTATCAACAAAACGAATAGTCTTGTACAATTTTTTTTATTAATTTGTGCATATATATTTACTGATGAACACACACGAACACCGGAAACAATAGCCGGCATGTGTCTATGTGGCATAACTTGGCAGTGGGAATAGGCATAACTGAAAGCTATGTCATGATCATATGACCAGAAGTGCCGCCATCTTCGAACTTGGAGTGTATAACAAATCTTGGCAAGAAGGATTTAAATGTGCTTATATCTATTACAGAAGTGTTTTGTGACACATTAATTTGTCTGAAATCTTTGATTAAGTAGACTGCCAAGAAGAATTACATAATGGACCATCCGTAAAGGAGGAAACACGTGGTCAATGAAATTATCTGATGGTAAATTCTCGAAGTTCACCTCTGCAAGAAGGCGAAGCTACCATTTTTCTTCCATGGAAATACCAATATGACAGCAAGAATGTAAGAGGTATGCGCTGCCTGCAATGGGCAAGGCATAGGAGAGTCTCTGACCAGAGAGCAGTATGTTGTTAGTTGTTGCTTTTCGCGAGTCGGCAGTAGTCTGCAGTAGTCTGCGGTAGTCTGCGCGTGTCTGCGCTTGTCTGCAGTCTGCTCTGGTCGGGACTCTGCAGGAAGAGTATTATTGTAGAAGGTAAAGAAGCAGCCTTGCGCATATCTAGTAATGTATGTGAACTGTCATTCAATTTTCTTTAAAAATGCCGTAATAATAATTTTTATAATATAAAGTAATTTTTTTTAAAAAAGCATTCATTTCAATTTAAAGAATTTATCCAATGCATGATCATTCCTTTCACGAATCACAAAGTATAGGCCAGCATTGTACGGAGCTGCGCCGAAAATTTTTTACGTAAGAGCAGATATATTTGCCGTTTTTATTGAGGTAAGAATTTTTGCTTTTTTATTCAGAATACAGGGCCGTGGCGCAGCGCTGCTGTCGTCCTAAAATTTACCAGGTTACTGAATTTTTTTTATTTCGGGGTTTAGGAATTTTTCTGTTTCGAACTTAACATTAAATGAGAAAAGAATATTGTGGGTACATCAAATGTGAATGCATTTCTGCACGGAGATTATAAATGGGAACCAATTTTGTTCAGAGGTTACATTAAATTAGAATCACATTCATAATTAATATTTTTATTATTACGTGTGGGGATATTTTTAAAATTCGTGTGTAGAATCACGTTCATTGTTCATATTTTAAAAAATCATTTTATTATTTTTGTGGGGAGGTTACACTTGGCGACATCCGGCCAGGATCGTATTTCTTTGTGAATCTCTGAGAAGTAGTCATATATCTGCTCTTATTTATTTAAACGTAGTTTGCATCTGGCGCAACGCAATTACTAATTTGTCACTCTTTCTTTCACAGATCATCGGCAATTTATTGCTCTTTGTTGTAATTGTTTGTTCCACTTTTTTTTGCTTTGTCTTTGTTTCATTTTGTGCTTAATTTTGATGTGTAAGAATGCCGCGAAAAACTGTTAACAGTACGTCGCGATGTGTAATGAGTGAAATAGCCGACTCTAATAATTTGACCGATAATACTTGCGACACTCAGTGTCTTAATGATAATCCTCCATTTACGGACAATCAGTGCGTACCGACCACTAGTAATGATTTTAATGTTAATGATGAACAAACGAATTCAATTGTGTCCTCTGTTAACTTAACGACAATTGATGACGCGGCACGTTCCGATACGATGAACGCTGCCCAGTTCGACACACCCGATTTGCAAAATTTGAATTGTGAACAGATAAATGTTTCTGACGAAGATGAACAATATACACAAAACACGACAAATTTATTTGATTGCGATGTAGTGACCAACAGTGCACATCCGATTGGCAAACCTTTTTGTGAATCAGACAATGACCAAATGGTTACCGGTACACAAAACGTGACAAATGCACATACACCATCACACAGCACAGAGAATACAGCAGCTAATTTTGACATGAATCAAGTTGTGGCATTATTGCTACAAATTAATCAATCGAACAAACAACTTAATGAAAATTACAAACAAATTAATGAAAATCTCAAAAAGTCTAAGAAAGAACTTAACGAAAATTTCAAACAACAAATTAATGAATCGAACAAACAAATTAATGAAAGACAAGACAACAATCACAAACAACTTAGTGAAAATCTCAAACAACAAATTAATGAAATTAATGAAAAACTAGACAACAATTCCAGACAGCTTAGTGAACAGATTACAGCCGTTGCCGCGCAAGTCATGATACTAAAGAACCATTACGTGAGGAAATTAATGCTTGTGCTAGGAGCAGTAGTGAAGAAATTAGATCTGTGGCACAATAATTAAATAATACACATGCAGCTACAACTAAATTACTTAGAGACGAAATTAGTGCAGTCGCTAAACAATGCTCTGAAAACGCAACACAGTTACGCGACGAGTTTAAATTAATGTCAGCAGAACTTTCGCGCACATTGGATGCAAAAGTAGACGCGAAATTTGACCAACAGAACAGCCAAATTGACGAACGTTTTAATCACCACCTACAAAACAGTGAAACGCGTTACCGTAAATTTATACAGGAACAGAATAAAGTAAAGCGACAAGTCATGGAAACAATTACCGCACAGAGACAGGAAGATAAACGTAAATTGTTTACGAAAGCAAAAACATACGTAGACAACAATATTGCTACAGTATCAGACGAAATTAGTACTATCAAACAGTTGAACACCGAATTGCGTGATGAAATTTCCGATCTTAAATCAAAAACAGACACACACACAGTAGACTTTCAGACAGTGACCGACAACTTGAACAATTAGAACTAATACAGGATCCCGATACCATCAAAGCAGACGTTAAAAAATTGAACGAAACCACACGTAAAATACAAAAACAAATTAATGCTTGTGACACTAAAAACGATGATCAGGTAAAAATACTGACTGAAAAATATGATGAATTGGCCAGTCGTATTGACGTTATCGAAAGTAATAATGACACCAAATCAGACGATACTTCACCGATTTCGTTTAATCAAACACCTGAATTCAAAAATTTACAGCAGACGATCAGTGAGATAGGTTCGTCCTATAATACATTACGTAGAAAATTGTCAGCTTTACAGCAAGAGGTAACAGAGATGAAAAATGTTTCAGCCTTTAACACATCACAGCAGACGCCACTTTGCGAACATTTGTCAGACTCACACAGCCAGCATAATTTAGTTAATTTACAGAGACCACGCGACGTAGAATCCGAACAGACACAGATAAATACGAGGTGCGGCTAGAAAAAAACCGGACTGATGCTGGAAAAAACATTTATTTACAATTATTTACAATTTCATGTTATCTCCTTCAATGTACTCTCCTCCTCGGTCTCTACACCGCTCCATACGAATTTTCCACTGTTCATAGCAATGCTGCAGATCATTTTCGGTAAGTCCATACATTACTTCCGTCGCTTTTTCTTTTACTGCTTCAACAGTCTCAAATCTAGTTCCTTTCAAAGCTGACTTGACTTTAGGGAAAAGAAAAAAGTCACAGGGGGCCAAATCAGGTGAGTAGGGTGGATGATCTAAGATGGGAATGTTGTGTTTTGCCAAAAACGTCTTCACTGACAACGTACTGTGAGCTGGGGCATTGTCTTGGTGAAGGATCCATGACTGTTTTCTCCACAAATCGTTCCGTTTTCTCTGTACTCGCTCACGTAGGGTAGCCAGGACGCTAATGTAGTAATGCTGATTCACTGTTTGTCCCTCTGGTACCCAATCAATGTGCACAATCCCTTTGATGTCAAAAAATCAGTCATCATTGCCTTGAATTTCGATTTTGACATTCGTGCTTTTTTTTGTCGTGGAGAACCAGGAGTTTTCCAATGCATCGACTGGCGTTTAGTTTCGGGATCGTAAGTAAAAAACCACGACTCATCGCAAGTAATAACATTTTGTAAGAAGGTGGAATCACTTTCAATGTTTTCCAGGATGTCAGAACAAATAATTCTTCGGCGTTCCTTCTGTTCAATTGTGAGACACTTTGGAACCATTTTTGAACACACTTTGTTCATGTTGAAACTTTCATGAAGAATCTGCCTAACACTTTCCTTGTCAACTCCTGATAACTCAGACAGTGCTCTGATTGTTAAACGGCGATCTTGTCGAACAAGTTTACCGATTTTTTCAATGTTTGCATCAGTTTTTGCTGACAATGGTCTGCCAGTGCGAGTGTCATCACTGGTGTCTTCGCGGCCATCTTTAAATCGTTTAAACCACTCAAACACTTGTGTTCGCGATAAACAATCATCGCCGTACACTTGTTGTAACATTACAAACGTTTCACTTGCAGATTTTCCTAGTTTGAAACAAAATTTGATGTTAACACGCTGTTCTTTCTGTACACTCAACATTTTCCGACGCACAGACAAAACGTCAACTACTTAAAACAGACGCCACGGGCAGACTGAGTGCAGGAGGCAGATGAAACTCGAGCAGTAGGCGGAGCGAGACTCACGTGACAGGCCACGCGACTTTCAGCCTTATTGCATTCGTTTTATTGTTTCACCAGTACTAGTCCGGTTTTTTTCTAGCCACACCTCGTAGATTCTCATACAACCCTGAACCTATTCACACACTCAGAGACAATAACGTTGATTATGAGCAATTTTTATCCATAAAAAAATCTAAGGTATTTAAAAATGACAGAGCACAGATAGACGCTTTGAACTGGATACGACAATTTATTTTTGTACTTTCACCGCCATTGCCTGTAATGCAGAAACTAGAATTGGCATGGATACAATAACTTGCTTTTGCATTTTCACCGGCATTGCCTGTAATGCAGAAACTAAAATTTATTTGTAGAGCGTTATTGACCTCAGGAGATTTATTACGCTTCGATGAATATGTGCCGTAGCGGGCACAGGGCCCCGAGCCGTAGTAGTGCTAAATCATCTTTAGTTTTCTGCACTGCTGCCTTCTCTTCTACTATCCTTTATATCTATCAAAACAGCTCTTCAACTATCGATCTATCTAGTATTAGAAACGTGTAAAGAAAACCTGATATGACAAGTTTTACCGAAAGTGACAATTTTTTTTTAGACACTCCAGAAATGGCAAGAACTACCAGCATAATTTTAATAACAAACAAAAATTTGATCATCAGTATGTGTAAAATTATCAGCAACAGGTACCACATTTCGGTAACAATAGAGGCTTTTCTCCGCAACAGCAACAAAACCAACCGGTTGGCATACCTAACCAACAATGTAATGTACTAGGTAAACCAAGCTTTAATGTTTCGCCGCCTGCACGTATAGCATCAGCTCCAACAAAAAGTAACGCACAGCAACAAGGAAATAACTACGTACAGAAAACACATCATTTCAATTCCTATTGCAACGCGCCATATAGCAATGACTATCATGACAGACGTCAAAGTAATGAGCACAATTTTCAGCGTACGTTTAATAACAGTCGGTCTTACCAGCAGCAAAATCAACCGCAACAACAAATTATTATGAATGAACCAGACAGTAGATATCATCCCAAACGTAATACGTCAGGACGAAATAACAGAACAGTACAAATAGTTGAAATGCCACAGCATCCACCCGAAAATACTAGCACGTCAGATAGAATTTGACTAGATACAGTACAGGTTGCATCTTCCAGCAACGTAAGCAATACTTCAGATACACAGAATCTTGTTCACGAAAATGTTATTTGAAACATGCCTTGTTGAATGCACCTCTTTTATCATACTTAGATCTTACTAGAAATTTTTTCATTGCCACCGACAGTTCTAACACCGCTTTAGGCGTACACATTTTTCAGGAAATTGAAGAAGATGGCACTACAGTAATTAGAAATATCGCCTTTGCGAGTCGCATTCTGTCACCTGCTGAACGCAATTATTCTGTTACAGAACTTGAAACATTATGTGTTGTATGGGCATTTACGAGATTTCGGCATTTTCTTTATGGAAGACATACGACCGTTTACACGGATCATAGAGCTATACAGTTTTTACTTTCCGCTAAATTTACACACGATAGATTAAGCAGATAGAAACTTTATTTACAGTAATTTAATTTTACAATTGTTCACATTCCCGGTACAAAAAATATTGTAGCAGACGCACTATCCCGTTCTCTCAGCAACAATCAGCAAGACATCGCAACCAACTTCTGCAAAGCAAATTTCAGCATCATGTACATTCAACAAGTTGCATTTGAAAATTTCATTTCGTCGTCATTACAAGACATAGCACAAGAGCAGAGTAAAGACAACGTGTGGAAAGAAATTAAACACCTTTGGGAAGATAGGAATAATGTTACGATTAGAAACCATTACACTGTACGCAATAATATTCTGTTTTGCAGCTCTCACCCTGATAGCAACAATTGGTTATTATGCATTCCTCACGAACTTGTTAACAAATTAATCTGGTATACTCATTTAAGTTACGCACATTATGGAGCCAGAAAATGTTTTCTTATACTGAGACAGAACTGTTATTTTACCAGCATGGAGAAACGTATTCGACGAGTTTTAGCGTCATGTAAAATCTGCCAGAAAGCTAAGTCAGATACGACTTCACATATTCCTCCATTACATCCCATTGTACCTGTTAAACTGAGACACATGGCTGCTGTAGATATTTTTGGTCCGACTCCCAGAACTAATAGAGGTTTTTGCTACATCTTTGTCGCTGTTGAACTCACTTCAAAATTTGTTACCTTCACTCCGTTACGCAAAGCTACTGCTAAAACTGTTTCGAAAGCATTTGTAAAACATTATCTATTCCATGTATGGCATGTATTGAAAGTAATTTCCGACAATGGATCACAGTTTCGATCTGCTATATGGACACGTATGTTACGAGCTAGAAACATTTCTCCGATCTATATATCCAGGTACCATGCTTCTTCGAATCCTTGTGAACGACTAATCAAAGAAATTGGTAAACTATGTAGAATATACTGCCATAAAATATATATTGATTGGGACACACACATACTCTCATTCCAGGATGCAATTAATTCCATACCAAATGAATCTACTATGCTATCTCCGACTGTTATACTGAAAAATGTTGAACCACCTAACAAAATTAAAGAATTAGTAACCTTTCCTACGTCTCGTCGACTACGACACCATGAAATAATTGATATTGCGCTGAACAACATAAAACGTGCCGCAGAGCGCCGGAGAAGACAACAAAAACAGGTTTGTACACGCCGTGACTTTCACATTGGACAGAATATATTTGTACGCACACATTATTTATCTAACAGAGGAAAAAGTAGATGTAGTAAATTTGAGCTTCTATACGCAGGTCCATATCGAATTCGCAGCATTCCTCACCCCAATGTAGTACACGTCGATACTCTGAGAACCAGAAAAAGTAAAGGCAATCACCATGTCTCCAATATTAAACCCTTTATTGAATGAACATACTTTATGATTTATCACACTGTAATGCAATTTCCTGATTTTTGTCTGATCACTTATGCAATTATATTTATGTGACTACTTACTGATGATTATCGTATTTTTTCTTGGCAAGTGCCCAGCAAGGTAAGATTATCAGGTCGCCTTTCTTGTCGTTACATATCAGACCGTGCACATTTTCCATTTTTCATGTATGTATGATTGTTTTACTGTTTTGTTTGTATGCACTATGAAATATTTAAGATATAACAAACACCAGTTGGCTTTGACATTTTGCCTTATGATATCTCAACATCGTGACTATTTTACATTTTTTTGCTGCTACATTGTGATACTCTGTGTACATTTTTGCACCTGCACACTATGTTTTTGACATATTACGTTTTCTGTCATGCTATGCTGTATGCTTAATTATATCACTAGAAACCAGTTTTTATTTAATGGGTATATGATTTAAATGCAAGACATTAATCATTGTTTATCATTTTCAGAAAGAAATAACGTGTAAAAGAAATAAATTAAACAGACCATAGTGGATTACTGTGAAATGGGAATTTCACCTTCGGAATGAACGAAAGAAGATGCAATACCTCGTCACGAAGAGTAAATAGATCAGAATTAACAAGCATTAACAAGAATATACAATACACATCGTATGATAGCAGTCTTAACTAATTTTTTCTTTCAGAATACGAGGCGATTGATAAAGGCTCAGACAGAACTACACATCTTAGTTTTAGTGATGAAATATGCTAGAAATAAGGAACTCTATACTATGAATAGTTGTATAATGAATAATGAAGTGACTTTTTTGTAGGTGATAATGAATGGTGATGAATAGTGATGAAGAATATAGTAACATGAATAATGAAGTTTTTCTTTACAGGTGATGATAATAAAGGAGTTATGGTTATGTGAATAATGTAGTTTTTGTTTACAGGTGTTGATAGTGATAAACTTTATATGGCCACTAAACACACCACTTTTAAGTTTTTCTTTGCAGATGAGGATAATGTTGAAGTTTATGTATTTATGCTATGTAGTTATTTAAGTATTTGTTGCAGTTCGTCTTGACAGTATGTCTTATGTCGCATGGTATGATGACTGAAGGTTTTGGAAAGGACAGCTAGAGAACATATGTATTTAATACACATTTCATTACCTGTTAATTCGAAGTTCACTACTTTTCAGCATAATATGCGTTTCTTCTTTCAGCCTAATAGTCCATTTTGTATTTTTTTTTCAGGAGAAGCTATTCATGAAATTAATGTGCTATAAGCAGTTGGTCATTAAACCTGTCCTAGTACTTGCATTTTTTTTTACCCATTTGTGTGTGTCATTCATGAATGTGATCACATATACTTTATTTGTTTCATAACCTTGCTACAGCTGACTCATGACGAATGACGTTACCTATCCTCATTTGCAGCAATAAGTCAAAAGCAAATATTGTTATGCTGCAGCAATTAATTATCGATCCCAATGCAATGCATTGCTAGCACAAAGAAAATGTATTACCAGTCTGAAGTAATGATACCAGTTTAAGATAATTCTGAGTAATACTGAATGATGTTTTCTAACCACAGACTTGAGTAATAGTTACAGTATGTTACGTTTTTAAATATGTCTTATGTCACTTAAATTATGAGTTCTGAGTAATAGTGAATGATATTTTGTAATAATGCATGCATACTCTACACTCACTAGCTCCTGTTTTGACTGATGACTTCTGATGTTTTGTAACTGACCAAGGAATGTCAATAATTATTTTTAAATATGCCGTATGTCACTTGAATGCTGAAAAATGTTTTGTAATATTCAATACTTGCTGGCCAATGAATGCCACTGTTTCTTATATTTTAAATTTATATTATGTTACTTTCATGCTATATATATGAATACCAGTAGCTTGATGCTACACTCATTAGCTCCTGTTTTGAATGATGACTTCTGATGATCTGTAACTGATCAATGAGTGCCAATAATTATTTTAAATATGTCATATGTCGCTTGAATGATGAAAAATGTTTTGTAATATTCAATACTTGCTGGCCAACGAATGCCACTGTTTCTTATATTTTAAATTTGTATTATGTCACTTACATGCTATATATATGAATACCAGTAGCTTGATGCTACACTCATTCGCTCCTGTTTTGAATGATGACTTCTGATGGTTTGTAACTGGTCAATGAGTGCCAACGTTCTCTGTAAACAGATGACTTATGAACATTATTCTGTAATATTTCATACATGGTACAGAAATGTTCAGTAACTGGGTGATGAGTGTCACCAATTACTCAAATCAGTTGATAGACTAATGTAATCCTCAATGATGACTGGCATAAGACTTAATGTCCTTCACCTTCTGACCTAATTACCAGAAATTACTGCAATATCCGTTTGACTTGTCTATCCTCATGATCATGGAGCACTATATTTGGTTTTTGCACTAATTCTACGTTAGTGTACCTTACAAGAACGTGGTGTTGACACGACATGCTGTCCACCACCTTGAGTGATGGAGATGTTATTATGGTCCCACTGTTTGGTGCACCTAATGTATTACCAAAATGATAACATGGAATATTAATACGACATTTCAGTGTCTTGGCTACACTGATTAATACTTCAGGGAAAAGAACTTCAGATTGTCTCACTTGGTGTTGTGCTTCTGTAGAAAGATATGGACTTTCAGTGCAGCTGCGTGCAATCTAATGTGCTACAATCATGATGCAATCCTTCCCTTTCCTATCCTAGTTCTTGTAAAATAGTAAAAATGTATATACAGTGCGTGTGCACTTTATGTCATTTGTTAATATGTTTTGTACTCATTGCGTATACATTTTGTCATTGCTTAATATGTTCTGTACTACAGTGCGTGTGCACTTTATGTCATTTGTTAATATGATTTGTACTCATTGCGTATACATTTTGTGATTTCCTGATATGTTCTGTACTACAGTGCATGTGCACTTTTGTCATTTGTTAGTATATTTTCTACTCATTGCATATACATTTTGTCATTGCTTTATATGTTCTGTACTCAGTGCATGTGCACTATATTTTATTTCATGTTCTGCGCTTATATATATGTATATATTCTGTGATTGTAAACTTAGTTAATTAAGAAAAATTTGTTGCTCATGGCAAGTCCAATTGACTCACCATCGCTGCCAAATTTTTGCCCCCCCCCCCCCCCCCAGTGGAGGGTTATGTAAGAGGTATGCGCTGCCGGCAATAGGCAAGGCATAGGAGAGTCTCTGACCAGAGAGCAGTATGTTGTTAGTTGTTGCTTGTCGCGAGTCGGTAGTAGTCTGCAGTAGTCTGCGGTAGTCTGCACGTGTCTGCGCTTGTCTGCAGTCTGCTCTGGTCGGGACTCTGGAGGATGAGTATTATTGTATAAGGTAAAGAAGCAGCCTATGTGAACTGTCATCCAATTTTTTTAAAAATGCCGTAATAATAATTTTTATAATATAAAGTAATTTTTTAAAAAAAGCATTCATTTCAATTTAAAGAATTTATCCAATGCATGATCATTCCTTTCACGAATCACAAAGTATAGGCCAGCATTGTACGGAGCTGTGCCAGAATTTTTTAGGTAAGAGCAGATATATTTGCCGTTTTTATTGAGGTAAGAACTTTTGCTTTTTTTATTCAGAATACAGGGCCGGGGCGCAGTGCTGCTGTCGTCCTAAAATTTACCAGTTTATTGAATTTTTTTTATTTCGGGGTTTAGGAATTTTTCTGTTTCGAACTTAACATTAAATGAGAAAAGAATATTGTGGGTACATCAAATGTGAATGCATTTCTGCACGGAGATTATAAATGGGAACCAATTTTGTTCAGAGGTTACATTAAATTAGAATCACATTCATAATTAATATTTTAATTATTACATATGGGGATATTTTTAAAATTCGTGTGTTGGATCACATTCATTGTTCATATTTTAAAAAATCATTTTATTATTTTTGTGGGGAGGTTACAAGAACCTTATTGGAAAAAATCGGCAAAAAGCTCTGGTGGAATTGTCTGCCTTTAAAAAGGTGTACTACAGAATGAACTGCATTATATGTTGCACTAGCTCTGTATAGATGACTGTTACCTTGTTGAGCTGATTATAAAACAGGATTTGCTATAATTCTTAACAAAAATCGAGATTTGTGATTACCAAACATCAAACCATGGCTTCTGTATGCTAGAGGATTACCAATAAAATAGCAATGTGATTATAAACAGTGATAAGATGGAATAGACTGTTTAACTTACATGACCAAATTGTATGTCAGATCACAAGCCCATATGTGAAAAAACATATTAGTAAATATGTTACCGATTTTATGAAGTATCCAGGTGGACAAAAATGAAAAAAATTTACGTCTGGCTTGGCTAAAGTAAATAGTATTACCAGACAGGAAGCTACAATACACAATAAATAATAAACGGTGTGTCTGAACATGTGGAAAACTGTTTATGTTTGTTGAGCGGCAACGAATAGTGGATCCATTGTTCCCTATACCAATCACATCTGTGTGGTGTGAATTATCGGAAAGGTTACAGAGAAGTTGCAAGGTTGTGTTTAACAGTCCTCTGCAGTTTGTCCACTGGGGTAATAAGAATATGTGAAGCCTGAGTGGTGTTCAACTAAGACTTCCATACACTCAGGACCCAGAAAAGATTATAAACTAAGCTCTGTGAGCCTATAGTTTTAATTATTTACCTGCAAATTGTGAGGAAATTGTTAGCACAGCCTCCAAGAAAGACGACAAAAGTATTACATCCACGTTTCACACTGAAGCTGGAGAAATATATTTTTCTCTGTCCGGGACATTGTTCTCCACAACCTTGAAAAATATAGATGTTGCAAGATTAGGATTGGTTCCCACGAATAATGTTATTCCACATGCCTTAAGAAAATGTGGAAATGTATCATACAGACTTAAACCATTCCCTATTAAAGAAATAACTCCTTAAAGTACAGAAACGTGTTATGTATACAAGAAAGATAACTGGGAATGGAATATGTCGAGGTCAGGAAAAATATACTGGAGTCTCTGGTGAAAAGAATTGCCGCAAAAGTAGAATATAGCCTGTCATTGTAGAAATAATAAGCCAGCTCAGATGTGCAAGCAAGGTGTCCATATTACTTTAAACTCAATGTATGGAAAAATGAATTTGACTGGAAAATACAAAATATCAATATTTAATGTAGGCTTCAATGGAAAGTGGCCAATGCTGAAGTACTAGCAGAAAGTGTTAGATTTAAAAACGTTTACTACATTAAAGGACACACGAATAATTTGTTTATAAGCCATCATTGTCATTTTTATCTCCTTAAGGAGGATGGTTACATTTTATCTAAATGTAGTAGGTAGGAGAATGTCCATCTAGCAACAGAAAAGCCGTTTGCAGAGATTAAAATGGATCGAATAACTAATGTAATTTGGAAATGTGTGGTAAGTTCCTGAGGAACCAAACTGCTGAGGTCATCGGTCCCTAGGCTTACACACTACTTAATCTAACTTAAAATAACTTACGCTAAGGACAACACACACACCCATGCCTGAAGGAGGACTCGAACCTCCGACGGGGGCAGCCACGTGAACCGCGGCAAGACGCCCAACACCGCGCGGCTACCCCGAGCGCCACTAATTTAATTTAATGAACATTCATTTGCAATAACTGTGTACTTAAAGTCTATGCAGAAATCCCACAAGAATGTGGGGGGAACAGGTGTCTAAGTACGTCCTTGAAGACGTGGAAACTTTAACAATAAAGAAATACAAGACAAAAGTAAAATCCCCAAATGCCGTTAATCAGAAGAATTGCAAGGAGGAACTGAGCTAATTGTTGAGAGCATAGAAGAGATAGTGTACAGGAAAAAATTAGATACATATTAGAAATTGAGAATATACTTTCTTTTTGTTCATCTAATTAGTGGTTGGAATTAGAATTAAATGATTCAGACGTAGAATTAAATTATAAATTAAAAATTAAGCTGGACATTATTAACCAAAGAAAAGAGTGTCTTTTTGTTATGGATGTACAGAAATTAATTATGTGTTTGTACAAGAGTATTTCTTTTTCTTAGACGCTATTGTGACAAAAACCTTTAAATGTCTTGTATTTATGATGATCTGTATGAGTCTTTAAATGGTGATATTGAAAAGTAGCTGAAAGTGGGTGGTTGCAAGTTGGTAGGTGAAAGTATAGAAACTCTTATTTCCTATCCATACAGGAGTCCTCTTGAATACATTTATTCTGCCATCTTGGGTTGTGACATCATAGAGGTCACCATTTTGGTTCCGCCGTCTTGAAATTCCCAGTGATCTGACACACTTTCCGAAGTCCTGCATGTATACGTTGGATGCTACTAATGCTACCAATTAATTCTGCTTGACGGGGTTACGAATAATTCCACTTGGAAATCATAGAGGCTGTACCGAATATCCTCAACCAATAGGAAAATTAGCCGCCATTATATACGTAAGGAAGTTGTCCCAAAGGGGCAGGGGACGGCGAAGGTGTGGGGGTCAGCAGGTAACAATAAATCCGGCCACAGTGCTGACTGTCCTCGTATGCTCAAAAGGACCCTACTTACCTATATCCACAATTTTCTAGGGTTTCAACATGTTTATATATCACTATCATCTGTGTATAGTCCAATGGAGCCGCGCGGATGACCGCGGAGCCGCCATATTACGGATTGCGCGGCCCCTCCCGCCGGAGGCACGAGTCCTCCCTCGGGCTGGGTCTGTGTGTTATTTTTAGCGTAAGTTAGTTCATGTTAGTTTAAGCAGTGTGTAAGTCTAGGGACCGATGACCTCAGCAGTTTGGTCCCTTAGGAATTCACACACATTTGAACCTAATGGAGCATTTGAAATTATCGTCAAGGTTTGTTATATACACTGACACCGCTCTACATTAGCAACCATATGATTTCTCAAAAAACCCGCGAGCACTACCCACTCACCACCAAAATAAACAACTGAAATTTATGACACGGAAACAACACTTTAGTGTATTTCTGTAGTGACATAAGCGTCGTCTTATCATGGGAGGAATTGTAAGAAGTGGCGTTCATAAACAGAAGCCGGTTCCACAATAATCAAGTGCTTATTCAAATTCAAAACCACAAGGAATTTTACTGCAAAGTGACTCTTGTAAAAAAAAAAAAAAATGCCAGAAAGATAATAGAAATATTCAAGTTAATTCTGTGGAACGTAAGAAACACGTATACAGGAAGACTGAAAGACGTATAGAGTCAGTGTTCATGATCTTTACTGCTCGCATTTTCGAGTACAAGACATATAACTTTGCATCCAAGAAACACAAAGAATCAATTAAACTGCGACCTGCTCAGAGCGTGGGCATTAAAATATGAAAGGAACACTTCATGGGACTCAAAACGCAACAATTGCATCTTCAGACTGCACCATCAGCATGAGACAAAAACCAGGAAGCAAATGATAGTTGAAAACGGACGACTCCCAGAAAACGAATAATAAGTAATCAAAGTTCCATGTATTGAGCAAGTTTGTAGCCAATATCATGAATGTGAACGTACTTCGAAGCATGAAAATAAAGAGGAATGAAGGAAAGATTTCCTTGATATGACGTACAAATACGCAAAAACGCTGGTACCATGTTTCAAGAGTCTTCCACTATTGGAAGATGCAACACAGTGTCTAAAAGGGGGGCAATACGCAGTATTGGCCGACTAGAAATAATGTTGAGATGGAGCTAAATTTCTCACGTTCCATGGGAATGGAAAGGCAGGATTATTGTTGACATCCAAGTTGAATAGATACTTACTACATCTCAAATGTGCACTTGGGAGCTATGGTGCCGATGCGGCTGCAGTCAGGAGTTAACTACTGGAAACCACAACTTCTGGCCCTGGGAACCACTCCAGGATACCACAAAACTCTTGAGCAAAACATTTCTGTCGTACGTGACAACGACCACGGGTACTCCCTGAATCCGCTTCCTTGCGTGAGAAGCTTTCATTCACCACCCAGTTGCCAGCACTGCAAGCTTTAACTTAAGAGATAAGTGTAACTGAACTGATTCAGACTCATGAAGCGAGATGCGTGTCATGTTACATCACTGTGAACACTAACTATAATGTAACACTCACTTGGCGCTATACCCGAAGTTAATTTCACATCTCAAGATTTTCACCATTAAGATTTATATTTCTGTTTGCAAGGAACTCTGCAATCCCATCACAAAGCTGGTTTCTGCACCCTCGTATTTACTTCATTAGGCAACCATGGGGAACTGTATCGAACACGTCCAGGACGTTGAGGAACACAGCACCAAACTGTAACCTGTGTTTACTGCCCTCTGGGTCTCGAGGAGCAATAGGGTGATCTGAGTTTCACATAATCGCCGTTCGTGAAGTCCATGTGATTCCCGCAGAGGAGATTGTCAGCTTTCAGAAGGTCATGATACGTAAGCATAAACGTGGTCCGAAGTACAGGGCTACAGGACGATAATTGTGTACGATTGTTAGAAAACTACGAGGGTCGGTCAATAAGTAATGTCTCACATTTTTTTCTCAGAACATATTTATTATTAAGAGTCAGAATCTGGTGGCAATATACATTAACATGTCTTGTCCATCTATTTTCCTACGTAGTCTCCATCGCGTACTATGGCCATACGCCAACGTTGTGGAAGAGCATGTATTCCCTGCCGGTAAAAGTTCTTGTCCTATAGGCGTATCCATGTTATGACTGCATGACTGACGCTCCCGTCATCTTCAAAGCGTGTTCCCCGCAGAGAACCTTTAAGTGGCCTAAAGAGATGGAAGTCCGAGGGAGCCAGGTCTGGACTACAGGGTGGATGAGGTAATGATGTCCAACCCAATTTGGCGATGTGTTCCCGGGTTCTCAGACTTGTGTGTCGGCATGCATTATCGTGTTGGAGCAAGGTTTCTGCTGGATTCTTGTCCAATGGAACTCGTTGATAACGGTTCTTGAGTTATTCAGAGTCTTCAGGTATGCTTCTGAATTGATGGTTGACCCTCTTGGCATCACACCCACGAGAATGACGCCATCACAATCCCAGAAGACTGTCACCATGACTTTTCAGGCAGAGGGGGGTGTCTTGAATTTCCTCTTTTGTGGTAAATGAGAATGATGCCACTCCATGGAATGCCTTTTTGTTTCCTGCGAAAAGTAGTGCAACAAGCTTTCGTCCCCCCTAACGATCCGTGACAGAAAGGCCTCAATACTCTACAACAATTCAGATGAAATGGCCTTTCTTTGAATCTGGTGGTCCACTGTGAGCATTCGTAGAACCCATCGCGAGCACCTCTTTGAATATCAGAGAGTCCCGATCATTGCAGACGCATTTCCAATGCTGACCGACAACTGTAGAGCCAATTGTCGAATTGTGATGCGCCGGTCGGCACGAATATTGGCATTCGTACGATTCAGCACGTCTGGATCAGTGGCTGTGACAGGACGTCCCGATCTTGGCTGATCGTGGAGCACTGTTTCTGCATTTCCTGAGGCTGTAACTTTCTTTACCCATCGCCCGATTGCAATCCTATCAGCTGCAGCATCGCCGTACACAGCACACAAACATTTATGGATGTTCACCATGGTTTGTTTTTCTGCACGCAAGAATTCAATAACAGCACGTTGCTTGTAACGTAAGTTGCATGTAGACTCCATTTTGACGCTGTACTGCGGCTCTGCAATCTGCCAGAACGGTTCGAAACTTCACCGGCGCCAGAACATCAAATTTGAAGCACCAAGGGCGTTTGTATATGTACATAAATGGCCTTTAAAAATGTGGGGCATTACTTATTGAACGACCCTCGTATTCTTGAATTTCGGGATCACCTGCACATTTTTTCAATCACTTGGAACACTTGGTTCCTCTAGCGAACTTCGACAGATTTCTGGTAACGGGTAGTGACAGATACAGAAAAACCTGTCGAAGCCTATGATACTCGTATAGACAGGAGACATGTGTCCCGCAAAATCTTGAGACACGGCAGGTGCTGAGCTGGTTGGGCGACATCGTGCGCTTGAGACAAGTTAATGGTCTCGGCTGTGGGCTGTGGCGCGTGCCCAACCTTGTCCTCAATGTCCTCCTTTCTACCGGCCACATCAGAGGAGCCAAGTGACACCGCGGGCGGCAGTCAACTCCCTTAGCGTTTGCAAGGATACTTGACAACCCATTTTTCTTGTGTAGAAGGGGATACTTTTGGCTCTCCTGCGGTTTATACTCTTCACTTATGAAATTTGTTATTAACAATCCAAACGAATTCAAAAGTAATAGCAGTGTTCATGGCTACAACACTAGGAGAAAGGATGATCTTCACTACTCAAGGTTAAATCTAACTTTGGCTCAGAAGGGGATAAATTATGCTGCCACAAAAGTCTTTGGTCACTTACCTAATATCATCATAAGTCTGACAGAGAGCCATATAGCATTTAAAAGGAAATTAAAAGAACTTCTGAATGGCAACTCCTACTCATTAGATGAATTTTTGGATATAGTAAGTGGGTAATTTCCCCAACACTCACAAAAAAAATTGAGTGTCATGTATTATTTTGTGTAATGTAATATCTTGTATAGACACCTTTTATTAACCTGACACGTTCCACATCATTACAAAGTGTCGTATTCATGATCTATGGAACAAATACTAATCTAATCTAATCTCCGTTTCCCAGTAGCTTATAGTGCTCGGGGACAACAATTCTTGGTATTACTCTGTATGAGCTCAAATTTCTGTGATTTTTTGTTTATGGTCAAGTGCTGTGTTGATAGCAGAAGTATCGTATCTGAGTTACCACTTTTGTTTCTAATTAATATAATCGACTATTCAGATTTTGGTAGAACAAGTCCATGTAAAAAGTCTGTTTGGTTTTGATCAGTCGAAAGTGAAGTGTTTATCGAAGTATAAATTAACATGGGATAATATTTTTCACGTCAAAATTGTTGTGTTCCGCCCATTCGTCTAATATGGCGTGCCTAGGAAACATGCTTTCTCGGATCGTTAGACAACAATTTAAGTAACTCGTATTAAGGAATTTTTATTGCAGTAAGATAAGTGACAAGACTTAACATCTTCAACTTTTATGGTCCTGTCTTCCTCAGTTGCGTGTAATATTACGGTATATTAATAATTTTTACTTATGGACCGTCTGACAGCAACTGAATAAAACACAATTTTAGTGCCATACGCGTTTCGCCTTTATTTTCTGCAAGGCATCATCAGTGGCCTGGAATATATACATATGTTAGCTATTTTATTTACATTTTTGTCATTGTGCCTATAGGTTATAAACAGTTCTGGTGGTTGGTATTTCCTATTAAGTAGTAATGTTTTGAACTGTACTTACAGGTTGCGTGGACAATTTCCTACATATTACGCTCCTGTTGCATTTCTGGTGTTGTTCTTCTTCTTATGAACGCCAATTTGCGTTTTTTTCCCATTCCACAACACTATGCACTGAACGCTTGTTTTAAAGCAATGTTTTGGTTTCTGTTGCCGACTGTCAAATGTTTTTGCCAAAGATCGAATGTTATTGCCAAACTTATGAGTGTAACTATTGAAGTATCTGTGGTCTGTTCGTGTATGCATTTGTGTGTGCGTTTGTGTATGTGTGTGTGTGTGTGTGTTTTGGTGTGATATATATATTTTTTGTGCTGTGTGTGTGTGTGTGTGTGTGTGTGTGTGTGTGTGTGTCTCCAGATGATGTGGGGAAGAGTTTTCTTTCTTTTTTTTATGTTATCACTTCCTGTACTAAGTGTAGTAGGGAGCCTGTGCTGATGTGTGTTTGTTCATTTATCACATGTTTGTTTTCTGCTATGGGTTTCTGGATGTGGAAGTTTTCTTGCATTTGTATAAGATGTTTGTCATGGTTGCTTAGTCTCATTATTTTCATTTCTTGTTCCATGTTTGTAGGATGATGGTTGTAGTGTTTTAAATGCTCTGCAAATGTGGAATGGTTTGTTTCATACTTCCAACATCTGATATGTTCTTTGTATCTTGTTTGAAAATTCCTGCATGTCATGCCTATGTATATTGCATCACAACTTTGACATTCAAGTTTATATATTCCTGATTGTTGGAATTTGTCTCTCTTAGTAGCTGGCTGGCTTAGGTGTGATTGAAGAGTTTGCCCAGGCTTATATGCTATTTTGAAGCCCTGTCTCTTTAGGATGTTTGCAACTCTGTGTGTTAGTTTATGTGTGTAGGTCATTGTGTACCATCTGGTTCTTTTCTGTGTGGTGTTGTCATTGTGTGTGTTTGTTGAGTGTGTTTGTAAGTTTTCAGCTTGTGTGTTCTTCTGTATTGTGGAACTGTTGTGTTTGTTTTTTATTTGTGTTTTTATTTTTTGATTGAGCTTGTGTACCACATGTGTGGCATACCCGTTGTTCCTAGCTATTTGTATGATTTTACTCATTTCTTGTTCATAGTTTCTCTTGCTGAGTGGGATTCTGTTTAATCTATGTAACATGTGTCTTAGTGCTGCAAGTTTCTGGCTGTGGGGGTGGTTGGATGTGGAATGTATTATTGTGTCTGTGGCTGTTGGTTTTCTAAAGATGTTAAATGTATGTTTACCATTTTCTTTTTAATTGCATACACGAACAGACCACAGATACTTCAATAGTTACACTCATAAGTTTGGCAATAACATTCGATCTTTGGCAAAAACATTTGACAGTCGGCAACAGAAACCAAAACATTGCTTTAAATCAAGCGTTCAGTGCATAGTGTTGTGGAATGGGAAAAAAAAACGCAAATTGGCGTTCATAAGAAGAAGAACAACACTAGAAATGCAACAGGAGCGTAATATGTAGGAAATTGTCCGCGCAACCTGTAAGTACAGTTCAAAATATTACTACTTAATAGGAAATACCAACCACCAGAACTGTTTATAACCTATAGGCACAATGACAAAAATGTAAATAAAATAGCTAACATATGTACATATTCCAGGCCACTGATGATGCCTTGCAGAAAATAAAGGCGAAACGCGTATGGCACTAAAATTGTGTTTTATTCAGTTGCTGTCAGACGGTCCATAAGTAAAAATTATTAATATACCGTAATATGACAAGACTTAACTTTGGGAATTTGAAGTGGTGTGTCGTAAGCAATTGGCGACAGTCAAATAAGAAGTCTCTTCAGTATACACAATTCCAATACAGTGAAACAATGCATTTCCTATGTCACTGCTGTCGAACTCGTAGACTGCCTAGATTTCAACTCGGGCGACGGCCAGACGGAGCGGTGCTTATGTTCTCTTCGTCTAGAGGGCGCTGCTGTCTCAGTGTCGTCCTAGAAAGGGGTCGGTCAGCTTGCTATTGGCTGACGTCGTCTCACAGCCCTCTCTGGTTTAACATTCTTGACCGACGTGCCGGCGCTTGACGTTACGCCGGAACAACAGAAATAAATCTTTCTTATGATTCATTTTTCTTTACTTGCAACGCATATTGTAAAAAAAAGTTTAAAATTGAGAGTCTCAGCTCCTATAAAGTATATCGTGGTAGGGCAAGATTATTGAGAAGTCAAAAGTTTGCGCACAACCAGTCAGAAAAATTACAAGTCCTCTCTGCTCACACCAACTTCAGCAGTCATGCCAAGCGGTCTTGATCTGACATGATGTGTGTGACACGTGTTAACGTATAGCCCCCTAAGTATATAAGCTAATAAAAATTGCATACAACGAATAAATATACAAAATATGGTTGTGAATGTACACAGTATTCACGATCTACTCATACCAGCCACACGTGCTTTAAAATTTAAAATTATATTTATGTTTATGATTCTCTCACGTCATTTACGACACGAACCTGAGAAGTAACTGTTCGAATGCAGTTCATGGGACTAGATCTTGGTTATATTTGCCAGGCACTTTAAAACGCGAAAACGAATCGTGTTAATAGTCCACTCTGAAATACGAGGGGTGGATGAAGACAGGGAAACAGCGCGAGCCACTCATGCTTGAACATAAACGCAGATGCTAGCCAAGCTTAGAGGTTGCACTCTTGTATTTGACCATGAACGGCATCTTGCGATGTCTTCAATAGTTTGCAAGTGTCAGTACTGGTGAGTGCATTATGTACGAGCCCAGTGAATTCGAATGTAGCCAAATAGTTGATGTTTGTATGGTGGGCGCTTCCGTAACCAAGGTAGTCGAAATGTTTGGTGTTTGAAGAGACACCGTATCCAAGATTTATATCATACACAGTGAAAGCTGAGGAATGTCATCTGCCAAGTCACAATGCTGACTAAAGCGTGCGATGAGTGATCTTGACAGAAGGTCATTGAAGATGACTTTTACGAAAAATAGAGGACGACAGCTGCAAAAATCACTGCAAAACTGAATGTGGCACTCGCAAACCCTGTCACCACCAAAGGAACACGAAGAGAACTTCAGAAGCAGGGAATTGCGGAACTGCAGAGCGAGCTAGAATTTCAAAACCACTCGTCAGTGATCCAAATGCTCGTAAGGGGAGACGTGGTGTCAAAGCTCTGGTACCGAGCACCGCGGCTTTCGAATCCGCGCCAGGCGGCATGGATCTCGATCACCAATAGAGGTCTATGGAGCCGTCGCGCCGTAAGCCGTGGCTGCACGCGCTTTGGCCCACGTACAATGCGAGGGCGCCATGATGGAGCACGTGGTCCCAGCGGCCAATAGTGACGTACCCTATCACGTATTTAAGCGCCTGCCTAACGCTCAGCGAGTCCCGTCTCCATGATTTCTGCCTCACCATTTATGGCTGTCGTATCCTCCTCACTCCTACGCTCAAATACTTTGGCCTCACACTCGCCATCTCCTTACCATCCAACACAAAGCTCACAACAGACTCCGCCTCCTGAAACTACTGTCCGGCCGCACATGGGGGTCTGCATCCTTCCACCATCCTTCATACCTAGAAATCCTTGATCCGCCCCAGCCTTTGTTATGCCAGTGTTGCTTGGATTTCCGCCCTCCCAGGTTGTATAAAGCCCTCCAAATCCTCGAACGCCGTGCACTCCGCCTCGCATTCCGCATCCTCCTTCCGTCCCCCACGTGCATCCTCGCCGACCTCATTCCCTTTCCCCACCTTCTCCTTTTCGTTGAACACATCCATACCCTATATAGTGTCCACCGCCTTAATCCCCCTCACCCCCTGGTGTCTCCCTTCCTCTCCGCCCCCAGCCCGTGTTCGCGCCTTTACCGTTGTATCCCACCCTCTCTCCATCTCCACACCCTCTGCCGCCTTTCCCAACGTAACTTCCAGCATCTATCCCTACCGGATAAAGAGTTTCGCCCTGACATCTACCCTTCCTACCAACTCTAACCCCACCTTCCTCCTCAGGTCTCCCTCTCTTCCTCCTCCCTCCTCCTGAGCGGCTTTCCCATCCTACTTGCGCTCCCCTCCAACCTTCTCTTCCCTCTTAATCTCTTGCCCCACCAGTCTCCTGCTTCTTATTGTACCTGCTGACGCCCCTACTCTCTTCATCCCGCCGCCTCCCCTGCTGCCCCTTGCCTCCCATCCTTTTCCATCTTCTCAAGCCTCTCCCTCAGAAGGTCCCACCCAGCAGTTTTATTCTTCAGCGTGTGCGCTCGAAGTGGGTTTAAAGTGTGTTGTTATGGAGTCTTTTAATATTGTGACCAACTTTTAACCTGTGCGTTTGACTTCAGTGTCTTTTTTGTGCTCTACGAATCACTAACTGTGTTTTTTAACTTTATGTCGATTTTTTAACTGTCGCCCCATGAACGTCTCCATGTCAGTGTATTTTTACCTCCATTATCTCCCCTTACTCTGTTTTATGTCCCCATTTTTTATCACCTTATATGTAACATTTTCTTCTTGTATTAGCTGCTATGGCACTCGGTTGAAGAGTGGCAGATTGTGCTGCTGACAGCCCTCCCCTTCCCATATGGGGCAGGGGAATGAAATCACAATAAAAAAAATAGAAAGAAAAGCTCAGCGAGGCAGTCTGATATTCGCGTGTGTCTATCGACATCTCGCCTACAGACAGTGTGTTTACTTACTTTGTTTCCGTGTACGAGTGAACGTTGTGGATTTGGCATTAATGACCGAGAGTCCCCGCATGGTAAGTTCTGCGGCAAAGTGGCAAGTCTTTTCATCTGACGCCACACTGGACAACTTGTGTATCGATGAAATGATGAGGAGGACAACACAGCGCCCAGTCTCTGAGTGGAGAAAATCTCCGACCCGGACGGGAATCGAACCCAGGCCAGCTGGATGCCCGTCTGATGCGCTGACCGACCAGCTAAGGAAGCGGACTGTGATGCTGTGTTCCCTTAGAACTTAGAACTACTTAAAGCTAACCAATCTAAGGACATCACACACATCCATGCCCGAGGCAGGATTCGAACCTGCGACCGTAGCGGTCACGCGGTTCCAGACTGAAGCGCCTAGAACTGCACGGCCACACCGACCGGCCCTCCGTCATCAATACCTTAACTTACTACTATTTTGTAGGAAGATTAGTATACAATTCCCTTGAAGACGATACAGGGCCTGTTATTTATGCATTCTCAGACGACTGTAAGCTGTTTTGGGTGCGAACTGTTTTCCTACACCGTTTCAGGCATCATAACATGTTGCGTTTGAGGTGTTTTCGTATTTTTGTCAAACCCCTGTATTTATCCACGTAGCTAGGGCAACGTAAATGAATTGCATACGTCTGCACGTCCAAACTCCATTCTTACTTGTCGCTTATTTGAAAGACCTAACGTACATTCGCACTGGAGCACCTCTTTCAACTGCTGTTATGCTATTCTGTAGTGCATTTCATTTTCTTCCAATATCTTAGTCAAGCAAGAAATCCTTCGGACACTGTGAGAGAATGAGTGAGGTAATTACGGTCCGAAATAGTTGCTACCTCGTAAATATTCTATCGGCACCGTAGCTAAGCTGAAAGACCACATAAAAAACTGACTTCACATTCCGGTCTAAGAGTCGGTGTTAATGTGTCATGGATGTTTGTTTCCTAAGAGTAAGATTATTGCTCGGTATGTATAGTCAGTAAGTGAGAGAAACGTTAGTAATATCAGTTTCTTAAAAAAAGTAGGTTCACGTTCAGTTCTAGTACACAGTTTTAATCTGTCAAGAATATATATGTTCATATTAGCGCCTATGCGTAATTTTTGGTACGTATAATGATTGAATCAGAGAAATTTCGGTTCACAACTTCTTCGTACCACAATTCACGTTCAAGTTATTCACTTTGACAGCATTATGACCACTCTTCATATCGTTAAAAGTGCCGACATTTTATGTGTAGTACTCAGCGGGCCGAAATACTTTCCTGAGCTATGACAGTGTGGACATATGTTGATTGGATGTTACAAACTAGCCCGTAGGTTAATCAGCGTTGCGGGAGCGCAGCTTTGTTTACGTTGATGGGACTCCGCAGTGGAACATGGCTGGCAATTGTTTGCTAACAGGCACACCCACGTGTTGTCATATGAGATCTGCTGACTTACGTTGTCAGCGCAAGTACAAAATGCGTCCAATTTACTATTTCTAATTCGTAGCCGTTCTGTCTGGACTTCATCTCCTATACAATACCGTATCATTTTGTTGGATTAATCTTCTATAATAGAGGTCGCTCAGGAATTCTTTCACACTGTAGTTGTGCTATATAATTAAAGTTATTTTAATTGGTTATCGTTTTCCCGTTTTTGCTAGAAAATTACTTGTGTATTTCTTTACTTAACCTGGTCTAACAATCTAACTATAGAGTACTAGGAGTTGCCTAACAAAAAGCCTTTCAAGCTCTGTTTAAACTGTGCTTTACCTGAAACTAAGTCTTTAATGCTTATTGGCAATTTATTGAAAATGTGTTTTCCTGAATATTGGGCCCCTTTTTGGACCAAGGTAAGTGATTTTAAGTCTATATGTAGATTGTTCTTATTCCTAGCATTGATACTATGTATTGAACTATTGATTGGAAATAGAGACATATTATTTGCAATATATTTAATTAAGGAATAAATGTACTGAGAAGCAGTTGTTAGAATACCCAGTTCCTTGTACATGTTTCTAGATGATGTTCTTGAATTTACACGTTTTTGCACTGTAAAAACGTTTGCTTCGTTTGACGAGTTATGTCAGAATATGATCCTGTGTGACAAAATAAAATGGAAGTAAGCAAAGTATGGAAGTTTTTTTATATTTATATGTGACATCATTTGCACTGCAAATAGAGACTTGTTTAGGCGTTTCAGCCCATCCCAATTGTATTTGTCATCGAGTTTTATCCCCATAAATTTCACACTGTCAACATATTCTCCTTATTTTCATATGTTATGCAAATGCTGGAAGGAAATCTCTTAAAGGTCGTGTACTACATGTAGTAGGTCTTTTCAAAGTTTAATGACAGTGAATTAACTTTAAACCATTAATTAATGTCAATGTAAATTTGATTAGCAGCCATCTATAAATCTGTACTTTACTTTCTATTTGTTGCAATGCTTGTGTCATTTGCAAACAAAAAAAAATAGCATCTGGCAATGTAACAGACAGGAGGTAATTACTGGACACAAGAAAAAGCAACGGACCCAAGATCGAACCTTGAGGAACACCACACGTAATTAATTCTCAGTCGGACGAAGACTGATTGGTTATCCTACAGGTATTTCGCAACGACATCCTTTGTTTCCTGTTAGTTAGGTAAGACTCGAATCATATTGCAGCACTGAAAGTCCATAATATTGCAGTTCGAAGAAATTCTGGTCGTATGTAAAGTACACAAGCGGCAAGACGCAGTCAATACCTTCGCTGCGCATTGCCGATGGTACTGTTACCGACGACTGTGCCGCTAAAGCGGAGTTATTGATTCCTTCACCATGGAAGACGAATGGATAATTCCAGAATTTGAAACACGAACAGCTGCTAACATAAGTTTCTTAGAAGTAGATCGCTTGATACGGGCAGGTCTTCAAGTCCAGATTGTATACCGATTATGTTCCTTTCAGATTACGCTGATACAATAGCTCCCTCCCTACTTAGCAATCATATATAAACGCTCGCTCACTGATAGATCTGTACCTGCAGATTGGAAAATTGCACAGGTCGCACCAGTGTTTAAGAAGGGTAGTAGAAGTAATCCATCGAACTACAGACCTATATCATTGACGTCGGTTCGCAGTAGGGTTTTGGAGCATATACTGTATTCAAACATTATAAATCAACTCGAAGGGAACGATCTATTGATACGTAATCAGCATGGTTTCAGAAAACATCGTTCTTGTGCAACGCAGCTAGCTCTTTATTCGCACGAAGTAATGGCCGCTATCGACAGGGGATCTCAAGTTGATTCCGTATTTCTAGATTTCCCGAAAGCTTTTGACACCGTTCCTCACAAGCGACTTCTAATCAAGCTGCGGGCCTATGGGGTATCGTCTCCGTTGTGCGACTGGATTCGTGATTTCCTGTCAGGAAGGTCGCATTTCGTAGTAATAGACGGCAAATCATCGAGTAAAACTGAAGTGATATCAGGTGTTCCCCAGGGAAGCGTCCTGGGACCTCTGTTGCTCCTGATCTATATAAATGACCTGGGTGACAATCTGAGCAGTTCTCTTTGGTTGTTCGCAGATGATGCTGTAATTTACCGTCTAGTAAGGTCATCCGAAGACCAGTATCAGTTGCAAAGCCATTTAGAAAAAATTGCTGTATGGTGTGGCAGGTGGCAGTTGACGCTAAATAACGAAAAGTGTGAGGCGATCCACATGAGTTCCAAAAGAAGTTCGTTGGAATTCGATTACTCGATAAATAGTACAATTCTCAAGGCTGTCAATTCAACTAAGTAACTGGGTGTTAAAATTACGAACAACTTCAGTTGGAAAGACCACATAGATAATATTGTGGGGAAGGCGAGCTAAAGGTTGCGTTTCATTGGCAGGACACTTAGAAGATGCAACAAGTCCACTAAAGAGACAGCTTACACTACACTCGTTCGTCCTCTGTTACAATATTGCTGCGCGGTGTGGGATCCTTACCAGGTGGGATTGACGGAGGACATCGAAAGGGTGCAAAAAAGGGCAACTGGTTTTGTATAATCACGTAATAGGGGAGAGAGTGTGGCAGATATGATACGCGAGTTGGGATGGAAGTCATTAAAGCAAAGACGTTTTTCGTCGCGGCGAGATCTATTTACGAAATTTCAGTCACCAACTTTCTCTTCCGAATGCGAAAATATTTTGTTGAGCCCAACCTACATAGGTAGGAATGATCATCAAAATAAAATAAGAGAAATCAGAGCTCGAACAGAAAGGTTTAGGTGTTCGTTTTTCCCGCGCGCCGTTCGGGAGTGGAATGGTGGAGAGATAGTATGATTGTGGTTCGATGAACCCTCTGCCAAGCACTTAAATGTGAATTGCATAGTAATCATGTAGATGTAGATGTAGATGTAGATGTACTTAAGAGAATGTTGTGATTGACAGTAAAAGGCTTTTGACAGGTCACAGGAATTTTCAGTGGTCTGATACTTTTTATCTATTGCATTAAGTACATTCTCACTGTACTTGTAACTAGCCTTCTCTTTGTCAGAAACATTTGGGAACCGAAACAAAGTTTACCGGTATCAGACAGACTCCCCGAAAGATTTCACTCTGACGGCTGTGGCGAAAGGAAGGTCATCTGGCCACAAAGTTACAACAAAATAGAATTGCGATGTCTTGAAAACAGCGGACCCTAAGCGGAGTTAGCACTAGGGAAGAGAGATGTGGCAAGTAACTTGAGACGAAGAGCTTAACAAGTACTGGACGTGACAGCACACTGTGTAGGTGGCGAGCAGAGGCGAGAAGGTGCCGCAGCCACCTGCGCCGTGGAGCCCCGGGTGGTCCGGAGTAGCGGGAAGCGACGTGCTGCGCAGGCGACACCGCGCGCGTGCCACGTGCGTGCCTGCAGCCTGCAGCTTACTGGCCACGCACAGACGCCGCCGGATCCCCCGCCTACCGGCAGCTGCCCACATCACCAACTCTCCTCAGACTGAGGGCCGTCAGACTGTCGAAGCGGCTGTTTGTCCTCACTCCCTACGATGTTGAGAACACAATCGATACAGCACAAACTTCATGAAATATCGGTTCAGGTTCCCTTGAAGGAATTCGAAACCTTTTATACAATATTGAGTCGTTACTTGGAGAAACATAGACATATTAAAATCTGAAACGAACAGTATTCAAGTTCGATAAAAAATATTTCTTTCATAGTTCGTTCGGAGCCTGCTTTAGGCTTTCTAGGCCGTTCTCAGACTAAACAGATAGTCCAAATAACGTCAGGCAGAGTGTATATACTCTACTGGCCATTAAAATTGTTGGACCAAGAGGAAATACAGATGATAAACGGGTATTCATTGGACGAATATATTACACTAGAACTGACATGTGATTACATTTTCACGCAACTGAGGTGCATAGATCCTGAGAAATCAGTTCCCAGAATAACCAACTCTGGCCGTATTTACGGCCTTGATACGCATGAGCATTGAGTCAAACAGAGCTTGGATGGCGTTTACAGGTACAGCTGCCCATGCAGCTACAACACGATACCACAGTTCATCAAGAGTAGTGACTCGCTTATTGTGACGAGCTAGTTGCCCGGCCACCATTGACCAGACGTTTTCAGTTGGTGAGAGATCTGGAGAATGTGCTGGCCAGGGCAGCAGTCGAACATTTTCTGTATCCAGAAAGGCCGGTATAGGACCTGCAACATGCGGTCGTGAATTATCGTGCTGAAACGTAGGGTTTCGCAGAGATCGAATGAAGGGTAGAGCTACGGATCGTAACACATCTGAAATGTAACGCCCACTGTTCAAAGTGCCGTCAATGCGAACAAGAAGCGACCGAGACGTGTGACCAATGGCACCCGATACCATCACGCCGGGTGATACGCCAGTATGGCTATGACAAATACACGCCTCCAGTGTGCCTTCACCGCGATGTCGCCAAACACGGATGCGACCATCATGATGCTGTAAACAGAACCTTGATTCATTCGGAAAAATGAAGTTTTGCCATTCGTGCACCCAGGTTCGTCCTTGAGTACACCATCGCAGGCGCTCCTGCCTGTGACGCAGCGTCAAGAGTAACCGCAGCCATAGTCTCCGAGCTGATAGTCCGTGCTGCTGCAAACGTCGTCGAACTGTTCGTACAGATGGTTGTTGTCTTGCAAACGTCGCCATCTGTTGAGTCAGGGATCGAGACGTGGCTGCACGATCCGTTACAGCCATGCGGATAAGATGCCTGTCATCTCGACTGCTAGTGATATGAGGCCGTTGGGATCCAGCGCGGCGTTCCGTATTATCCTCCTGTACCCACCGATTCCATATTCTGCTAATGTCATTGCTTCTCGACCAACGCGAACAGCAATGTCGCGATACGATAAACCGCAATCGCGATAGGCTACAATCCGACCTTTATCAAAGTCGGAAACGTGATGGTACGCATTTTCCTCTTTACACGAGGCATCACAACAAAGTTTCACCAGGCAACGCCGGTCAACTGCTGTTTGTGTATGAGAAATCAGTTCGAAACTTTCTTCATGTCAGGACGTTGAAGGTGTCGCCACCGGCGCCAACCTTGTGTGAATGCTCTGAAAAGGTAATAAAGGTAATCATTTGCATATCACAGCATCTTCTTCCCGTCGGTTAAATTTCGTGTCTGTAGCACGTCATCTTCGTGGTGTAGCAATGGCTAGTAGTGTATGTACAAAGTACAATGAGGTGATGAAAGTCATGCGATGGCGATGTGCACGTATAGAGATGAAGGCAGTATCGCGCACACAATGATAAAAAGGCATTGAAATGAAGTAACTGTTTGTTGTACTCATGTGATACATGTGAAAGGGTTTCGGACGTGATTATGGCTGCAAGGCGGGAATGGTAGTTCGAAAAAATACGCACGGAACTCTCCATTTCGGAAATCGTTAGGGAACTTAGTATTCTGCGATCCACAGTGTCAAGAGTGTGCCGAGAATACTAGATTTCAGGCATTACCTTCTCACCACGAACTACGCAGTGGCCGATGTCCCTAACAACCGACAGCAGCGACATTTACCTCGAGTTGTCAGTGCTAACGTACAAGTACCACTGAGTGAAATAACCGCAGAAATCAATGTGGGACATACAGGGTGTTTCAAAAATGACCGGTATATTTGAAACGGCAATAAAAACTAAACGAGCAGCGATAGAAATACACCGTTTGTTGCAATATGCTTGAGACATTTTCAGGCAGACAAACGTTCGAAATTACAGTAGTTACAATTTTCAACAACAGATGGCGCTGCGGTCTGGGAAACTCTATAGTACGATATTTTCCACATATCCACCATGCGTAGCAATAATATGGCGTAGTCTCTGAATGAAATTACCCGAAACCTTTGACAACGTGTCTGGCGGAATGGCTTCACATGCAGATGAGATGTACTGCTTCAGCTGTTCAATTGTTTCTGGATTCTGGCGGTACACCTGGTCTTTCAAGTGTCCCCACAGAAAGAAGTCACAGGGGTTCATGTCTGGCGAATAGGGAGGCCAATCCACGCCGCCTCCTGTATGTTTCGGATAGCCCAAAGCAATCACACGATCATCGAAATATTCATTCAGGAAATTAAAGACGTCGGCCGTGCGATGTGGCCGGGCACCATCTTGCATAAACCACGAGGTGTTCGCAGTGTCGTCTAAGGCAGTTTGTACCGCCACAAATTCACGAAGAATGTCCAGATAGCGTGATGCAGTAATCGTTTCGGATCTGAAAAATGGGCCAATGATTCCTTTGGAAGAAATGGCGGCCCAGACCAGTACTTTTTGAGGATGCAGGGACGATGGGACTGCAACATGGGGCTTTTCGGTTCCCCATATGCGCCAGTTCTGTTTATTGACGAAGCCGTCCAGGTAAAAATTAGCTTCGTCAGTAAACCAAATGCTGCCCACATGCATATCGCCGTCATCAATCCCGTGCACTATATCGTTAGCGAATGTCTCTCGTGCAGCAATGGTAGCGGCGCTGAGGGGTTGGCGCGTTTGGATTTTGTATGGATAGAGGTGTAAACTCTGGCGCATGAGACGATACGTGGACGTTGGCGTCATTTGGACCGCAGCTGCAACACGGCGAACGGAAACCCGAGGCCGCTGTTGGATCACCTGCTGCACTAGCTGCGCGTTGCCCTCTTTGGTTGCCGTACGCGGTCGCCCTACCTTTCCAGCACGTTCATCCGTCACGTTCCCAGTCCGTTGAAATTTTTCAAACAGATCCTTTATTTTATCGCTTTTCGGTCCTTTGGTTACATTAAACCTCCGTTGAAAATTTCGTCTTGTTGCAACAACACTGTGTTCTAGGCGGTGGAATCCCAACATCAGAAAAATCCTCTGTTCTAAGGAATAAACCATGTTGTCTACAGCACACTTGCACGTTGTGAACAGCACACGCTTACAGCAGAAAGACGACGTACAGAATGGCGCACCCACAGACTGCGTTGTCTTCTATATCTTGCACATCAGTTGTAGCGCCATCTGTTGTTGAAAATTGTAACTACTGTAATTTCGAAAGTTTGTCCGCCTGAAAATGTACTGTTGTCCCAAGCATATTGCAACAAACGGTGTATTTCTATCGCTGCTCGTTTAGTTTTTATTGCCGTTTCAAATATACCGGTCATTTTTGAAACACCCTGTACTACAAACATATTCGTTAGGACAGTGCAGCGAAATTTGGCGTTGCCATCGCAGCAGACGACCGACGTGAGTGGCTTTACTAACAGCACGACTTCACCTGCAGCGCCTCACCTTGGTTCGTGACAATGTCGCTTGGACTGTGCAAGCTGGTGGTGGCTCCGTAACTGTAAAGGATGTCGTATAGAATGGACTGGGTCCTCTGTTCCATCTGAACAGACCTTTAGCCAGAAATGCTTATGTGAGACCTTAACTTTTCCTGGTGAATTGAATGTTCAAATAACTTACGGATTTGCTGCCGGGTGACTTCGTCGACCACCGCCGACATTCCGACAGGAGCTCACCCTGCCATTCTCAAGGCACAACTGCAAGGAGGAAGCAATGTGCAAGGGAATTTAATACCTCGGTTTACAGAGGAGAAACAAGGGAGATACCACACACAGAACAAGTAATCGCAAAGTCAACACACAACCAAAGATAACCAACATCAGAAATATCGATAGTGACTATTAATCAACAGGTGAAGTAGCACTAATTCTGTCCCTCTATTTTTTTGATGAGAGATCTGCCTCTCACTATAACCATTGTGACGAAAGCTGACTTCGAGGTGTGATAGCTCAGCTGCCAAAGTTTCAGGGTCTGAGATAACGTGGGCCCTGTGAACCAAGGTACTGTAAGTAGGCTGTTTAGGTTTTTTTATTGGTAACGCCACCTCTGTATAAAAATCACTGGCTGTGCTCTGTGCAGTCTGTGGCTGCTTTGCATTGTTGTAACACTCGCCATTGTAGTGTTAGGCAGCTGGCTGTGAACAGCGCGTAGCGTTGCGCAGTTGGAGGTGAGCCGCCAGCAGTGGTGGATGTGGGGAGAGAGATGGCGGAGTTTTGTAATTTGTCATGAACTGCTATATATATTATGACTATTAAGGTAAATACAGTGTTTGTTCTCTATTAATATCTTTCATTTGTTAACTATCCCTATCAGTAGTTAGTGCCTTCCATAGTTTGAATCTTTTATTTAGCTGCCAGTAGTGGCGCTTGCTGTATTGCAGTAGCTTGAGTAGCGAAGATTTTTGTGAGGTAAGTGATTTGTGAAAGGTATAGTTTAATGTTAGTCAGGGCCCATTCTTTTGTAGGGATTATTGAAAGTCAGATTGCGTTGCGCTAACAAAATATTGTGTGTCAGGTTAAGCCCAGTCACGTGTATAAATGTTCAAAAAGGGGACGTTTCAGTACAAAGTACTCCTTCACGCTGAGCTGGATGGTGACAACTATCAGCTCCCAGATACAAGTCAGTGTGAGTAGGCTTCCTATAAGCAGAATGTCCCAACGTACCATCAGTCTTCCTTCTGACCAAGACTTCAAGGAAGGCAAGGCATCCATTCTTTTCCACCTCCATAGTGAACTGAATATTCGGGTGGATTGAATTCAGGTGTTCCAAAAACCGGTTTAAATTCTCACTACCATCAGGCCAAACAACAAAAGTATCGTCTACGTATCTGGAAAAGCACACAGGTTTCAAAGTCGCTGACCCCAATGCTCGCTCTCAAAGTCATCCGTAAACAAATTTGCCACAATAGGTGACAACGGGCTTCCCATTGCAACTCCATCAGTCTGTTCGTAGTACTGACCATTGAATAAAAAGTAAGTGGAAGTCAGCACATGTTGAAACAAATTTGTTAACTCGACACCAAATTTAACCTGCAACGAATCAGAGAGAGGAACGCGAGTGAAAAGAGAAACCACATCAAAACTGACTAAAATATCAGAGTCATTGAAACGCAATCCCTGCAATCGACTTCTGTGTGTGGTATCTTCCTTGTTTATCCTCTGTGAACCGAGGTATTACATTCCCTTGCACATTGCTTCCTCCTTGCAGTTGTGCCTTGAGAATGGCAGGGTGTGCTCCTGTCGAAATATCGGCAGTGGCCGACGACGTCACCCGACAGCAAACCCGTAAGTTATTTGAACAGAAATGCTTATGTTCGGCTACTTGGAGACCACTTCCAGCAATTAATGATCTTTATGTTCCCAAACACCGATCGAATTCTTATGGAAAGCAACGTGCCGTGACACTGGGTCACAATTTTTCGCGACTGATTTGAAAAACTTGTGGATAGTTCGAGCGAATGATTGGCTACCAGATCACCCAAAGTGAATCCCTTGGAACGTTTATGGGACATAATTGAGAGGTCAGTTTGTGTACAAAACCCCGCACTGGCAACTCTTTCGCAGTCATGGACGGTTATGGAGGTAGTTGTTGTTGTTGTGGTCTTCAGTCCTGAGACTGGTTTGATGCAGCTCTCCATGCTACTCTATCCTGTGCAAGCTTCTTCATCTCCCAGTACCTACTGCAACCTACATCCTTCTGAATCTGCTTAGTGTATTGATCTCCTGGTCTCCCTCTACGATTTTTACCCTCCACGCTGCCCTCCAATGCTAAATTTGTGATCCCTTGATGCCTCAAAACATGTCCTACCAACCGATCCCTTCTTCTAGTCAAGTTGAGCCACAAACTTCTCTTCTCCCCAATCCTATTCAATACCTCCTCATTAGTTACGTGATCTACCCACCTTATCTTCAGCATTCTTCTGTAGCACCACATTTCGAAAGCTTCTATTCTCTTCTTGTCCAAACTGTTTATCGTCCATGTTTCACTTCCATACATGGCTACACTCCATACAAATACTTTCAGAAACGACTTCCTGACACTTAAATCTATACTCGATGTTAACAAATTTCTCTTCTTCAGAAACGATTTCCTTGCCATTACCAGTCTACATTTTATATCCTCTCTACTTCGACCATCATTAGTTATTTTGCTCCCTAAATAGCAAAACTCCTTTACTACTTTAAGTGTCTCATTTCCTAATCTAATCCCCTCAGCATCACCCGATTTAATTTGACTACATTCCATTATCGTCGTTTTGTTTTTGTTGATGTTCATCTTATACCCTCCTTTCAAGACACTGTCCATTCCGTTCAACTGCTTTTCCAAGTCCTTTGCTGTCTCTGACAGAATTACAATGTCATCGGCGAACCTCAAAGTTTTTACTTCTTCTCCATGAATTTCAATACCTACTCCTAATTTTTCTTTTGTTTCCTTTACTGCTTGCTCAATATACAGATTGAATAACATCGGGGAGAGGCTACAACCCTGTCTCACTCCCTTCCCAACCACTGCTTCCCTTTCATGCCCCTCGACTCTTATAACTGCCATCTGGTTTCTGTACAAATTGTAAATAGCCTTTCGCTCCCTGTATTTTACCCCTGCCACCTTCAGGATTTGAAAGAGAGTATTCCAGTTAACGTTGTCAAAAGCTTTCTCTAAGTCTACAACTGCTAGAAACGTAGGTTTGCCTTTTCTTAATCTTTCTTCTAAGATACGTCGTAAGGTTACTATTGCCTCACGTGTTCCAACATTTCTACGGAATCCAAACTGATCTTCCCCGAGGTCCGCTTCTACCAGTTTTTCCATTCGTCTGTAAAGAATTCGCGTTAGTATTTTGCAGCTGTGACTTATTAAACTGATAGTTCGGTAATTTTCACATCTGTCAACACCTGCTTTCTTTGGTATTGGAATTATTATATTCTTCTTGAAGTCTGAGGGTATTTCGCCTGTCTCATGCATCTTGCTCACCAGATGGTAGAGTTTTGTCATGACTGGCTCTCCCAAGGCCATCAGTAGTTCTAATGGAATGTTGTCTACTCCCGGGGCCTTGTTTCGACTCAGGTCTTTCAGTGCTCTGTCAAACTCTTCACGCAGTATCTTATCTCCCATTTCATCTTCATCTACATCCTCTTCCATTTCCATAACATTGTCCTCAAGTACATCGCCCTTGTATAAACCCTCTATATACTCCTTCCACCTTTCTGCCTTCCCATCTTTGCTTAGAACTGGGTTGCCATCTGAGCTCTTGATATTCATACAAGTGGTTCTCTTCTCTCCAAAGGTCTCTTTAATTTTCCTGTAGGCAGTATCTATCTTACCCCTAGTGAGACAAGCCTCTACATCCTTACATTTGTCCTCTAGCCATCCCTGCTTAGCCATTCTGCACTTTCTGTCGATCTCATTTTTGAGACGTTTGTATTCCCTTTTGCCTGCTTCATTTACTGCATTTTTATGTTTTCTCCTTTCATCAATTAAATTCAATATTTCTTCTGTTACCCAAGGATTTCTATTAGCCCTCGTATTTTTACCTACTTGATCCTCTGCTGCCTTCACTACTTCATCCCTCAGAGCTACCCATTCTTCTTCTACTGTATTTCTTTCCCCCATTCCTGTCAATTGTTCCCTTATGCTCTCCCTGAAACTCTCTACAACCTGTGGTTTTTTTCAGTTTATCCAGGTCCCATCTCCTTAAATTCCCACCTTTTTGCAGTTTCTTCAGTTTCAATCTGCAGTTCATAACCAATAGATTGTGGTCAGAATCCACATCTGCCCCTGGAAATGTCTTACAATTTAAAACCTGGTTCCTAAATCTCTGTCTTACCATTATAGAATCTATCTGATACCTATTAGTATCTCCAGGATTCTTCCAGGTATACAACCTATGGAGGTAGTATGCCTCAGTATTTCTGCAAGGGACTTCCAACGACATGTTGAGTCTATGCCATGTCGAGCTGCTTCACAACGCTGGGCAAAAGGATGTCTGACACGGTATTACAGGGTACCCCACGACTTTCGTCCCCCCACTGTAGATTTTTCCGAAGATGTACGTATGACTGTACATCTACACAAAAACAGAAGTGTAGTATCGTCCAAAGATTGGGGTGCCATACGACAGACGGCAACCTGCATGAATACCACAGAAGTTAGCGATGTCTTGCTGCAATCCGCACCCACAGATAGAAAGCGCCGGCACAGCCCCACCCTCGCTCCCAGCTCTGCTGCGCCGTCGCAGAGAGGCCAATACACGACCAAGGAGAGGAAGGCTCAGCCCGGCTCATGACGTCCAATCAAGAAGACAACATCAACAAGTTAGAACTCATGTGTTACTCTGGTCTTAGATGTAATTGTATTCTTGAACATTGAGGATTTTGTACTTCGAGAGAAGAGTTTAGTAAATGTGTGCATCAAGTGAAGCTATGTTTGAAGACAGTTGGTATATTCGGCACAGCCCCGTGTCAATGGATTGTATAAAATTACGTAAATGATTCCATCATTATCGTAATAAAGTAAACTAATACACTCCTGGAAATTGAAATAAGAACACCGTGAATTCATTGTCCCAGGAAGGGGAAACTTTATTGACACATTCCTGGGGTCAGATACATCACATGATCACACTGACAGAACCACAGGCACATAGACACAGGCAACAGAGCATGCACAATGGCGGCACTAGTACAGTGTATATCCACCTTTCGCAGCAATGCAGGCTGCTATTCTCCCATGGAGACGATCGTAGAGATGCTGGATGTAGTCCTGTGGAACGGCTTGCCATGCCATTTCCACCTGGCGCCTCAGTTGGACCAGCGTTCGTGCTGGACGTGCAGACCGCGTGAGACGACGCTTCATCCAGTCCCAAACATGCTCAATGGGGACAGATCCGGAGATCTTGCTGGCCAGGGTAGTTGACTTACACCTTCTAGAGCACGTTGGGTGGCACGGGATACATGCGGACGTGCATTGTCCTGTTGGAACAGCAAGTTCCCTTGCCGGTCTAGGAATGGTAGAACGATGGGTTCGATGACGGTTTGGATGTACCGTGCACTATTCAGTGTCCCCTCGACGATCACCAGTGGTGTACGGCCAGTGTAGGAGATCGCTCCCCACACCATGATGCCGGGTGTTGGCCCTGTGTGCCTCGGTCGTATGCAGTCCTGATTGTGGTGCTCACCTGCACGGCGCCAAACACGCATACGACCATCATTGGCACCAAGGCAGAAGCGACTCTCATCGCTGAAGACGACACGTCTCCATTCGTCCCTCCATTCACGCCTGTCGCGACACCACTGGAGGCGGGCTGCACGATGTTGGGGCGTGAGCGGAAGACGGCCTAACGGTGTGCGGGACCGTAGCCCAGCTTCATGGAGACGGTTGCGAATGGTCCTCGCCGATACCCCAGGAGCAACAGTGTCCCTAATTTGCTGGGAAGTGGCGGCGCGGTCCCCTACGGCACTGCGTAGGATCCTACGGTCTTGGCGTGCATCCGTGCGTCGCTGCGGTCCGGTCCCAGGTCGACGGGCACGTGCACCTTCCGCCGACCACTGGCGACAACATCGATGTACTGTGGAGACCTCACGCCCCACGTGTTGAGCAATTCGGCGGTACGTCCACCCGGCCTCCCGCATGCCCACTATACGCCCTCGCTCAAAGTCCGTCAACTGCACATACGGTTCACGTCCACGCTGTCGCGGCATGCTACCAGTGTTAAAGACTGCGATGGAGCTCCGTATGCCACGGCAAACTGGCTGACACTGACGGCGGCGGTGCACAAATGCTGCGCAGCTAGCGCCATTCGACGGCCAACACCGCGGTTCCTGGTGTGTCCGCTGTGCCGTGCGTGTGGTCATTGCTTGTACAGCCCTCTCGCAGTGTCCGGAGCAAGTATGGTGGGTCTGACACACCGGTGTCAATGTGTTCTTTTTTCCATTTCCAGGAGTGTATTTCAAATCTTGTAGTACAATTAACCATCTCCTTGAGCACTCAAAGAACGTACAGCTATGATTGGACGATTCTAGGTTAGCCAGGTCGTAACAACAAGCATTAAGAAGTTCACATTTAATTTATGAACAATTAAATGTTATATTGATTTATACTCAAAAATTGAGAGTATAAGAACGCACAGGCCCAAGAAAGAGTACAGAAGTAGATACTGTTACAGATTACGGCCAAAATAACTAGAGAATGTGATGAACAAAAAGAAGGGGTGGGGGGGGGGGTGCTGGAGCTGTAGTAAGAGAAGAGTCAATGTAGTGAGGGTGGGGAACATCTATACGATTTACAATACGCACACTATCTTATGCTGCTAAAGTGGCAGCAGCCAGTTAGTATTTTTCTCACCATAATAGAAAATGCTATTTGTAAATATTATAGTTGTTCCCCCCCCCCCTCAGCATCCCCCCCGTGCCCCCCCCCCCCCCCGCTCCCGCCGCCATTCCCCTGTTCCTTTTCTGCCTTTTCACCACATTCATCAATTATTTTTGCCGTATAATAAGTAGGCTGTGCCAATAAGCACTTGAGTACCATCTTTGGCCTCTACATTCTTATACTTGTAATCTTTGAGTATAAAGTAATATAATATTACTGTCACCCAAACTTATTCAAGCTGCTCGCTAACCAAGAAGAACCTGCTGCCAGACATGGAGACAGTAAAAATCATTACGTCGCTCTACAAGCAACTCATTCCAAAGTAAGCTCAAGCCAGTTATTTTGTAGTTGTGCGCAAGGCTTGCCAACGTAGTAACTGATTCTTTTTAAATTTATAGAGTTGTTTAGTCAAATATAAACTAAGTGAGTGAAGCTAACTAATCCCAATCATTAACCATCAGCAGGGTCCTATCCTTTCAACAAAACTTCCGATAAAGTTATAAGTGAAAGGAATAGTTAAAAGAAGATAAATCCAATTAATCTGATTCAAATAATCATTATAATCAGGGGCAGTAGTAATTACAGTTCTTCACACAGTGTTGCACAACATATGCAGACAGTCAGTCTAACCAAAAGTTATTTAAAAGCAGTTTATACTTCAGTGACAAAAGTATGTTGACATTATTAGAGCCAAAGTAATTTTATGATTTTATGTTACGTCTTACAAATAATTTCATGTACTTATAACCTTATAATATTTATATTGCCAAGTGATTTTTGCTATAAATGTAATCATTTTCAACCTTAATTTCAGAAGTACGTATTAAGGAAAAGTAATTCAATTTCATCATGTTTTAGCAAATTTTCAAGCACGAAGCATTGCAGCATGTTACGTAATTCTGCCCAGTTTCGATAAAGTGTAGCTGGTCATTACCAATTGTAAGCTCGCACTAGTGCATTTTGTTCAGTTGCTGAATTATTATTCAGTCACATTTATTTCGTGATATAAAAGTCACTTCAGTAATTAACGAAATTTAAGTTTCGTTTGTTTCTTATCTGCTGACATTAATTAGGTTGCAATCTAAATTTATTCTCTTATTTAATTATTAAAAATTACTGCTACCTACAGTACACCATTAACTTATTATCATTTTTATATTCAGATCGTTGTAATACTTAAGAATCCCCATGCGGTAATGATTAGGTCACAAATGCTGTATTCTTCCGATTAACGTCGATATCCGGATTTGATGCCTTGTTTCCATTAATTGTGGAACGTTAGGTACAGGTGTCACTTGAGGACAAGGTGAGACCATTTGCCGCAGGACGTCATGGAGCTCCTGTTTAGAGCGCCTGGGTGACTACGGCTGGTAAGGTGGCGGGAGGTCCTGGACTGCTAAGGGTGGAAATTTAAGAAAGAGAAGACCACATCAGCCGCGTACGTGGTAAGATGAAAAATACTACTCCATCTGCATAATACTGGCTGTCCCCCGGATTCCACTTTCCGTGTGCTAAAGACGACTACAAACAGCAAGAGAAGGTACCCGTGACGAGGAATATTTCTGGAAAGGACCTTTAGTTTCCTTTTATGATAGAGATGGGAAGAGTGGCGGTCCTTTAGCACATTTCGCGCAGAAGTCTTTCTGATCCCTCTTCTCTTGACGGCGAGACTTAGGTTTGTGATGCTGGTATATTGTTACTGTTTGATCAAATGGTTCAAATGGCTCTGAGCACTATGGGACTTAACATCTGAGGTCATCAGTCCCCTAGAACTTAGAACTACTTAAACCTAACTAACCTAAGGACTTCACACACAGCATGACCGATGCAGGATTCGAACCTGCGACTGAAGCGCCTAGAACCGCTCGGACTGTTTGATCAATTTCTGTCTACTTCGGAGTCTCTTTTAGCGCCAATGAATTAAATATACAGTTCCATGCGAAAAGACAAAGTCGGTGTTATAATTCTGCAGTTGTAAATCTTAAAATTACTTGTGTACTTCAGAAAATTCAAAACATTTTCCACTATAGCACAGAGCAAACTGAAGCCCGATATATTTTGGATGACCTGTCTGAGCTCCCTCATACTGCATGTAATAAGGACAGACGGCTGTGGTTTGTTCTTTGACTGCTACCATGGAAAGAGGAAGAGAAAAATTTGCTTCACTTAAGAAGTATACATCGTCTGTTACCATTGTTATTTTGTGGCTTATGCTTTCTGCAATTGTGTCTACCGCTGGCGTGTTTCGATTTTATCCGTAAAGCATCTCTCGTGGTCGTTAACTTACTTTCTATGATTTTTCCTCTTTTTCACATGTCCTGAGGTCCACTCCTAATTCCCAAGTCGTTAGTCAGACTGAAGTCGAAAGGAAAAAACTAGCTGCACATTCTCATTTTGTGATTTTTCTGGTTTTACAGGCCTGCTTTTTTCGCTTAAGTTTTGTAAATTCCACAGAAGTTCTCTTCAAAAGGTTATCAAACAGTTGACTCGTACATTTACCTCGAGCCAGTTCTGGAACAGAAATGTTGTATAATTTATTATTTTAAATGATGGTATTTCCTTTTTATTTCCTGCAGCTTTTTTCTGAAACTACAAAAATTACAACGGAAATTTCTGGTTTTCTCGAAGGTAAAAACATATTCAGAGGTACAATATGGTCATGTACACAGCAATAAATATACTGTTGAAATTTAAAATTGTCACAATAGGGAAAAATCTCGTCAATACTGTATTTAGTTGTCTATATGTTACATTATTACTCTACTAATTACAAATAATCAGTAAATGAAATCAGATTAAGCAAAAGTACTGTCAAAAACCAGTTACAAGTTAAGTACATTTTGAAATTGAAGCTATTGACAACTAACACAAATTTTCATTATCAAGGCAGGTAGGATTGATAAGACATTAACGAAATTGCAGATAACCCATCTTACGTGTAAAAGACCTCATTCTGTTTCAAGGTACAAGATAGAGCACGACCGATAGAGGGTGGTTGAACCTTCCACATGTTATATTACTACTTCTAAAAATTGAAAGAAGTATACTGGGGCACACTTGTATGTGGCATCAGAAAAGGAAAGAATACTAATAAATTAAAATGAAACTAGTGTACTATAAACAACGAATATCTCTATAGGCTCAATGATGTGGATCGCTGACTGTACGCGACCACAGAACCAAAGATACTGCATTGCTTTGTTCGAGAAAGAGAGCGCTGGGTGCATATTTGTAGGTAACTGTCCGTGAGGAAAAGACGATGGAGTAGGCAGTTTCTGTGATGTGCTGTGTGAAGCCACCAAGCGTTAGATTATTTCAGGTATGTCAATATTGTTGAACGTGGAAGCAGAAGTCTTCATGCAAACAAGGTAAAGATTTAAATAATTATGCTTTCTGTTTTTGCCAGCACGTTGGTAGAAATGAGTTGGCTGATAATTTGTAATTGTCGAGTAACCCCAGAATGTACGTAAACAATTTGAGAAAAATACTAGTTACATATTTCATTATTGTAATGCTTTTAAGATTTGTTAACAGAGCTATGTGTAATTTGATGATTTGCGTTTATGTTGGACTAATGAAGTTCGATAATACTTGCTGTTTAAAACTCATTGTTTGTGAATTAATTGTGAGTAAGGTAACTTCAATTGTCACATTGAAAGGTGGCTACACTGAGCCACAGCGCCAGAGATCGCGCTAGAGAGTATTGTTCCGCCGCCTCCACTGGCAGTGATTATTGAGATGTCGTAGTGGGCAGTGCTTGTCGAGGACTCGTAGTAGTCAGTTCGTGTTGAGATGTGCTAGTGGGCAAGGCCTCTCGAGATGTTGTAATAAGGAGTGCTTGTTCCATGTTTTATGCAGTTGTTTGATGGGAAAGACAGCAGATGGTTCGAATGGAAATACTGTAATGATCAGAGTGCTTTTCGTCAATATATATGAAGGTAAAATATTGCGAGTTTTTTTTCATTATTTCCATGTTTTAAATAATGCGTCATTACAGGTTCAGTCAACAAAGCATCTGGCTTGTGTTCTTGGATTAGAGTGTAATTCTGGTTTTCTTGCGTAATTATGGTATTTCTATTTTCTTTAATTAATTCAGTATAAATGATATTTAAAATTTCTTGTGTTATTGAAGAAGAACCGTGCCAGACGCGTACGTTGAGTCATACTTCCACACACAGAACAGTTATACTTGTGCTTTGGTTTCGTAGGTTTTATAGTTGCTGGGGACTTAATTAATTAATTGTGTTAATGAAAATTTCCATTTCATTCTTTGTTGTTGTTCTATGCAGTCAGATTGCGTAATAATACTAGTCAGGGCCAACCATTTACGAGACTTCGTAATCGAACAGACAGCTACTAAAACAAAAAATTAAAATTATTTGCATTTTATTATAACTAAGCCCCCGTGCATGGGGGCTTAATTAAAATAAAATGCAAATAATTTTAATTTTTTGCTTTAGTAGCTGTCTGTTCGGTTACGAAGTCTCGTAACGGTTGGCCCTGACTAGTATTATTACGCTATCTGACTGCATAGAACAACAACAAAGAATGAAATGAAAATTTTCGTTAACACAATTAATTAATTAAGTCCCCAGCAACTAAAAAATCTATGAAACCAAAACACAGGTGTCACTGTTCTGTGTGTGGAAGTATGACTCAACGTACACATCTGGCACGGTTCTTCTTCAATAAGACAAGAAATTTCAAATATCATTTATACTGAAGTAATTGTAGAAAATAGAAATACTACAATTGCGCAAGAAAACCAGGATTACACTCTAATACAAGAACACAAGCCAGATGCTTTGTTGACTGAACCTGTAATGTTGTTGTTGCTGTGGTCTTCAGTCCTGAGACTGGTTTGATGCAGCTCTCCATGCTACTCTATCCTGTGCAAGCTTCTTCATCTCCCAGTACCTACTGCAGCCTACATCCTTCTGAATCTGCTTAGTGTATGCATCTCTTGGTCTCCCCCTACGATTTTTACCCTCCACGCTGCCCTCCAATACTAAATTGGTGATCCCTTGATGCCTCAGAACATGTCCTACCAACCGATCCCTTCTTCTGGTCAAGTTGTGCCACAAACTCCTCTTCTCCCCAATCCTATTCAGTACCTCCTCATTAGTTATGTGATCTACCCATCTAATCTTCAGCATTCTTCTGTAGCACCACATTTCGAAAGCTTCTATTCTCTTCTTGTCCAAACTATTTATCGTCCATGTTTCACTTCCATACATGGCTACACTCCATACAAATACTTTCAGAAAAGACTTCCTGACACTTAAATCTATACTCGATGTTAACAAATTTCTCTTCTTCAGAAACGCTTTCCTTGCCATTGCCAGTCTACATTTTATATCCTCTCTACTTCGTCCATCATCAGTTATTTTGCTCCCCAAATAGCAAAACTCCTTTACTACTTTAAGTGTCTCATTTCCTAATCTAATACCTTCAACATCACCCGACTTAATTCGACTACATTCCATTATCCTCGTTTTGCTTTTGTTGATGTTCATCTTATACCCTCCTTTCAAGACACTGTCCATTCCGTTCAACTGCTCTTCCAAGTCCTTTGCTGTCTCTGACAGAATTACAATGTCATCGGCGAACCTCAAAGTTTTTATTTCTTCTCCATGGATTTTAATACCTACTCCGAACTTTTCTTTTGTTTCCAGTACTGCTTGCTCAATATACAGATTGAATAACATCGGGGAGAGGCTACAACCCTGTCTTACTCCCTTCCCAACCACTGCTTCCCTTTCATGCCCCTCGACTCTTATAACCGCCATCTGGTTTCTGAACAGATTGTAAATAGCCTTTCGCTCCCTGTATTTTACCCCTGCCACCTTTAGAATTTGAAAGAGAGTATTCCAGTTAACATTGTCAAAAGCTTTCTCTAAGTCTACAAATGCTAGAAACGTAGGTTTGCCTTTCCTTAATCTTTCTTCTAAGATAAGTCGTAAGGTCAGTATTGCCTCACGTGTTCCAGTATTTCTACGGAATCCAAACTGATCTTCCCCGAGGTCGGCTTCTACTAGTTTTTCCATTCGTCTGTAAAGAATTCGTGTTAGTATTTTGCAGCTGTGGCTTATTAAACTGATTGTCCGGTAATTCTCACATCTGTCAACACCTGCTTTCTTTGGAATTGGAATTATTATATTCTTCTTGAAGTCTGAGGGTATTTCGCCTGTTTCATACATCTTGCTTACCAGATGGTAGAGTTTCGTCAGGGCTGGCTCTCCCAAAGCCGTCAGTAGTTCCAATGGAATGTTGTCTACTCCGGGGCCTTGTTTCGACTCAGGTCTTTCAGTGCTCTGTCAAATTCTTCACGCAGTATCGTATCTCCCATTTCATCTTCATCTACATCCTCTTCCATTTCCATAATATTGTCCTCAAGTACATCACCCTTGTATAAACCCTCTATATACTCCTTCCACCTTTCTGCTTTCCCTTCTTTGCTTAGAACTGGGTTTCCATCTGAGCTCTTGATGTTCATACAAGTGGTTCTCTTATCTCCAAAGGTCTCTTTAATTTTCCTGTAGGCAGTATCTATCTTACCCCTAGTGAGATAAGCCTCTACATCCTTACATTTGTCCTCTAGCCATCCCTGCTTAGCCATTTTGCACTTCCTGTCGATCTCATTTTTGAGACGTTTGTATTCCTTTTTGCCTGCTTCATTTACTGCATTTTTATATTTTCTCCTTTCATCAATTAAATTCAATATTTCTTCTGTTACCCAAGGATTTCTACTAGCCCTCGTCTTTTTACCTACTTGATCCTCTGCTGCCTTCACTACTTCATCCCTCAAAGCTACCCATTCTTCTTCTACTGTATTTCTTTCCCCCATTCCCGTCAATTGTTCCCTTATGCTCTCCCTGAAACTCTGTACAACCTCTGGTTCTTTCAGTTTATCCAGGTCCCATCTCCTTAAATTCCCACCTTTTTGCAGTTTCTTCAGTTTTAATCTACAGGTCATAACCAATAGATTGTGGTCAGAGTCCACATCTGCCCCTGGAAATGTCTTACAATTTAAAACCTGGTTCCTAAATCTCTGTCTTACCATTATATAATCTATCTGATACCTTTTAGTATCTCCAGGGTTCTTCCATGTATACAACCTTCTATCATGATTCTTAAACCAAGTATTAGCTATGATTAAGTTGTGCTCTGTGCAAAATTCTACCAGGCGGCTTCCTCTTTCATTTCTTAGCCCCAATCCATATTCACCTACTACGTTTCCTTCTCTCCCTTTCCCTACACTCGAATTCCAGTCACCCATGACTATTAAATTTTCGTCTCCCTTCACTATCTGAATAATTTCTTTTATTTCATCATACATTTCTTCAATTTCTTCGTCATCTGCAGAGCTAGTTGGCATATAAACTTGTACTACTGTAATAGGTGTGGGCTTCGTATCTATCTTGGCCACAATAATGCGTTCACTAAGCTGTTTGTAGTAGCTTACCCGCGTTCCTATTTTCCTATTCATTATTAAACCTACTCCTGCATTACCCCTATTTGACTTTGTGTTCATAACCCTGTAATCACCTGACCAGAAGTCTTGTTCCTCCTGCCACCGAACTTCACTAATTCCCACTATATCTAACTTTAACCTATCCATTTCCCTTTTCAAATTTTCTAACCTACCTGCCCGATTAAGGGACCTGACATTCCACGCTCCGATCCGTAGAACGCCAGTTTTCTTTCTCCTGATAACGACATCCTCTTGAGTAGTCCCCGCCCGGAGATCCAAATGGGGGACTATTTTACCTCCGGAATATTTTACCCAAGAGGATGCCATCATCATTTAATCATACAGTAAAGCTGCATGCCCTCGGGAAAAATTACGGCCGTAGTTTCCCCTTGCTTTCAGCCATTCGCAGTACCAGCACAGCAAGGCCGTTTTGGTTATTGTTACAAGGCCAGATCAGTCAATCATCCAGACTGTTGCCCTTGCAACTACTGAAAAGGCTGCTGCCCCTCTTCAGGAACCACACGTTTGTCTGGCCTCTCAACAGATACCCCTCCGTTGTGGTTGTACCTACGGTACGGCTATCTGTATCGCTGAGGCACGCAAGCCTCCCCACCAACGGCAAGGTCCATGGTTCATGGGGGGGGGGGGAACCTGTAATAATGTCGTAAATAATGAACCTGTAATGAAGCATTATTTACGACATTAAATAATGAAAAATAAATCAAGTTTCGTTACCTTCATATATTGACCAAAATCACTCTAATCATTACAATATATCTCCACACCGACTCGCTATTACCACATCTCAACAAGAACTTTTCAGTATTACATCTCAGCAAGCACTCTCTACTACCACATCTCAACAAACACTCTCTGCTACGAGTTCTTAACAAGCACTGACTACCACGAGCTCTCCCCAAGCACACACTACTACGAGTTCTCAATAATCACTGCCCACTACGACATCTCAATAATCACTGCCAGTGGAGGCGGCGGAACAATGCTCTCTAGCGCGATCTCTGGCGTTGTGGCTCAGTGTAGCCACCTTTCATACTCGGCGCTCTAAGGGTATACATCACATATCCTACGTTAAATTTTTTGTGGAATGACATACTTTTGAGAAACCAACAGTTATACGTAAACATGCGGAGAATGCAAGGATACCGCGCCGTGTTCCGGCGGCGGCAGATACTCAAAGCAACAGTGAAGTCTGCGCGCCGCACAAGGCTGTCGTTGACCGCAAACAATCGCTTTCTACGTCACGCGTCTACAGCTGATCGAGCGCTCAGTGCGAATGCACTGACAGACGTAAACAAATACACAGTCTAATTTCTCCGATTAAATTCAGTATAAAGCTATAGTGACTTGATGGATTATGTTATTAACGTTCAGTATTTTTCAGGATATGGTTGTATAAAATATTTAAGAACTTCAGGTAAATTCTGTGCGTGTCCGACGTTAAGACGACTTGCTATGGAGAAAATTTCAGGAAGAATGTAAACTGGGTGCCACTGATGGACTGTTTCTACTGAAAAAATGTCACTTGTTGGTTTTTGCACCTGTTGACCATTGCTGGGTGCTACTGCTGGAATTGTCAACTGCTTGTTTCTTGGGCTATGGAAAGCGTTTATGTGAATATTTGTATAAACTGATTTTTTGTGTATTACTGTTTGTGAAAAGTTATGAGACTCTTACCTGCACATATTCGTCATTGCTGACGCTATTGATTGAATTGTTTAACCACATAATGTGTAAACTGTTATGTAAAGTCACATGTATGAAAGAATTTGTATTGCTTACTGTATTTTATATATTAGGTTATTGAAAGGTCAGTGCAAAGCCAAAATTTTATCTAATTATGTGATATTTACGTATTAATATTATCTTTTATTTTTGTCTGTATTTTTTTTTGACGAATTTGGTGGTATCTTCACCACCAATGCTGGCAAAAATACCATCAAATTCTAGCCTGTGGAGGAGGGGCATATGAAAGGTGGCTACACTGAGCCACAGCGCCAGAGATCGCGCTAGAGAGTATTGTTCCGCTGCCTCCACTGGCAGTGATTATTGAGATGTCGTAGTGGGCAGTGCTTGTCAAGGACTCGTAGTAGTCAGTTCGTGTTGAGATGTGCTAGTGGGCAAGGCTTGTCGAGATGTTGTAATAAGGAGTGCTTGTTCCATGTTTTATGCAGTTGTTTGATGGGAAAGACAGCAGATGGTTCGAATGGAAATACTGTAATGATCAGAGTGCTTTTCGTCAATATATATGAAGGTAAAATATTGCGAGTTTTTTTTCATTATTTCCATGTTTTAAATAATGCATCATTACAGGTTCAGTCAACAAAGCATCTGGCTTGTGTTCTTGGATTAGAGTGTAATTCTGGTTTTCTTGCGTAATTATGGTATTTCTATTTTCTTTAATTAATTCAGTATAAATGATATTTAAAATTTCTTGTGTTATTGAAGAAGAACCGTGCCAGACGCGTACGTTGAGTCATACTTCCACACACAGAACAGTTATACTTGTGCTTTGGTTTCGTAGGTTTTATAGTTGCTGGGGACTTAATTAATTAATTGTGTTAATGAAAATTTCCATTTCATTCTTTGTTGTTGTTCTATGCAGTCAGATTGCGTAATAATACTAGTCAGGGCCAACCGTTTACGAGACTTCGTAATCGAACAGACAGCTACTAAAACAAAAAATTAAAATTATTTGCATTTTATTATAACTAAGCCTCCATGCAACATGCTTTTGAAAAAGCCAAACTAAACTTGTAATATAATTCTGATGAAAAGACTGAGAGTTAGTAATTCACCATAATCAGTACCGCCTCCCTGTCCAGGTCATATATTTTTTAAAGAAGCTGAAGTTTCTTAAATGTTCGAGATTATCAGCCAAATGAATTTCATGTGCATTTCAAGTATTACGGCCAGCATTGCACACTGCTAAGCCTGTAGTTAGCATATTCATATTTTTTATGAGACACCATAATACATCGCGTTAGTCCGTTGCTGCTTCAGAGGTAAGACACTTTAATTTATTTGTTATGTGCACAGGGACCAAAGTTATTAGTTTTGAACAGAGCCAGAGGATTCAGTGCCTAAGGGGCCGATTGTATATTGCAGTGATTGTATTCCTTTATTGCTATTGGGAGTTCCTTTGCCCAATCGATTCGTGTAAAGTTTTGTAAACAATAAGACAGAGTAAGCACACCGCTTGCAAGTACAACACGCTACACGACATTTCGAGTTCTGTGTCCATTTCACAGATCAGACTTCATTCAACGTAATCGTAAAGTTTTGTTATTTCATTTTTTTAAAGAGCGTTACACTCGTTGACACTCTGCCAGTCGTTGGCTTTGTGAAATTTCTGATATTAAAATTGTCAGATATTTATATTCTGATCCGTCAACCACTCTGTAGTGATATTAGTAGTTACATTTGTGGGGCGGCGGGTGGAATTATATTTGTTGTATATAAAATGTTTTGTAATGTAGAAAAGATGCATTTCCCTGCCGTTTAACCATATGTGGGGTGGCGGGTGGAATTAATTTTTATATAAATGTTCCTATTATTTATGCTGTCTTTTGCCGTTCTCAACACTGGCTCTCTAACTACAATATTGGCAACCAGAAAGTGATTAGCAAAACGTGAAGCCTGTAATTAGAATTCCTAGTGCCCACATCATCTGAGAAATACACTTATAACTACAGCTTATAGCTCTGAGGAATTGGGAGATTGTCTGGGATTCATAATCAAAAACGATCCTGTAAAAACGTTCGCTATATTCTGAAAGTCACAGGTCAAAAAAGAGGATCCACACAATCCAACTATCAGAGCAGTTCAGAGTCTAATGCGCTGATGCAACAATAATTGTCCAAATTAAATGTTTAAGTGAATGCTCGCCATAATTTGATGATAATGTTCATCAAACGCCACACTAAATAATGGTAGAATGTCTGTCCCGCGACGGCACGTGAAAATACGACATACGCAAACTGAAGATATATCATTAAAGTCATCCCAGAATTAACACTTCACTCGAAAATGTTTTCATGGTGTGCTATTCAGCGTCTGGAGATAACTGGGGCCTTTCTTCCTCGTGCAGCGTTCTTATATACAAAGCCGCGGTGCGGACGGCTAAGGGAACGCCTGATCAAATCGGCTCTCCCGACTAGCCGCTGGGCTAGTAATGCACCACATTAAGTTATTGAATAAATCATCGCTTCCTTTGCTGATGGCCAATGAAGCTCTCAATTTAAATGTGCAATCAGCACACAGGTAAGTAATCATAATAAAAGTCTGACGTGGCTAAGTAAAATATTTTGGGCGAGAGAATTAATTTAATTACACCACACGCAGCAGACGAGCTCTGAACTTGCCCTTTGGAGATGCCCTATCGCTATAGTTTTATAGTTATTCAATTAAAACTTCTCATATCTTTATGATTATAGCGGATCTCCATTCTACTTAACTATAAACATCCTAGCCTTATTTATTAGCCTACTTAATCTATCTTGCTTCCTTAATTTTTAAGACAAAAACCAGAAAATCATGAATTTCAACTAAAATCTTAATTTGTGAGATCCAAAGTACTGTTTCCATTAAATTATTATGAAAAAGGAATCTAAATACAAATTTTTAAGTCTCTAGCTCTTTTCTGTTGCGCCAATGATTTTTACAGAAAAACGTCCAAATTTCGAAAATGGTTAAAGTTATTGAACTGACATTCAACACATGTTGATTTAGTATTACTCCTGACATGCTAGAAACGTTTCAGGTTATTTACTTGATTTTTAAAGTATTGCGCAACATTTATGACGTCAGAGCTAGTTACAGCGGACTGGGCTGGCACACAATGGAAGAGACTGATGAGAATTTTATAAGGCGCGTGAGTAGGCTGCTTCCCTACATCACCCTCTACTTAAATTTTTTTTGAAAGTTAATGAACGAAAAAAAAATGTAATTACAAAAAGGGAAGCAAGAGTACAGCTTAACTCCTTATGAAAATTAAAATTGAAATGTAAACGTATAGAAATATTAAAAGAAAAGTGATTATCTACTTTAATTATTTAAATTGATGGCATGTTCACTGCCTCTTAAGCAACATTATCTCTCAAAATTTAAGCAAAATCAATGAAACACTGCCGGCCGCGGTGGTCTCGTGGTTCTAGGCGCGCAGTCCGGAACCGTGCGACCGCTATGGTTGCAGGTTCGAATCCTGCCTCAGGCATGGATGTGTGTGATGTCCTTAGGTTAGTTAGGTTTAAGTAGTTCTAAGTTCTAGGGGACTTATGACCACAGCAGTTGAGTCCCATAGTGCTCAGAGCCATTTGAGCCAATGAAACACTTTGGCATACATATTGCCTTAGACAAACAAACACATAAAAATATGTAAAATTATGAAAATCTTAAATCCATTAAATACATTTTTACATATACAAATTCAAAGAAAATAACACAGTTATTCATGGTACATAAACAGATGATTATATCTTAGTAGTCTTTTCTAAACCTGAAAGGTTGTTTTACAATCATGACAATTTCATTTTTACACACGTAGTTGTAGCCGCTTTGTCTTGCGTTCTACATTTCCATTCACAAGGATAGAGGAGGGGAAGTTGCTATGGAGTGCGTCCTTCACGTTCACTCTAAATTACATGTGGAAAGGGGAGGGGTCACTCTGAGTTGTGTCCAAGTCACTCCACGCTTTCACGCAGCTACCAGGCTGCCATTGTCTGGTTTGTCCTGTAGAACAAACAAAAAGAGTGCCTCAGACTCTGTTCACTTAATATCTAAGGGTGGGTCACAATGAAATGGGGATGTATACATTTTATCCTTCAATATGTTACTGGAACAAAGTTAACAGAACTTTTTCAATTTTACTCTCGCAGTTACTTAATTGTCATAAAATCGATAAAAAATGGCTCAAAACGCCGTTAGTCACGTACTAGAGAAAATTTATGCTCAAGGCATACAGTCATAAATCATATTTAATCTCAATTTATCATTTCTGGGCCGGAACACTGAACCAATGCTCGCTACATTCCTGACAAATCTGTATTTTATTTACTTAACTGACTCATCTTGGATTACCTTATTCTTAGAGATAGTATGAGTATATTTGATTAGTAGTTGTCTTCTCAGCTTCTTTGTACATGTGAGTAACTTGTGGTAATAGTATGGTTCTGAGTGTTTAAAACACACTACGTTTAGTTGACTACTAAATCCACTTATTGGTCCTCTGCTGCTGTGTCAGTTCCACGTCTGCAATTATGTACTTACTTCATCGAAGTGTATTTATGCTGAGCTGTAAATAATGTTTCACGTCTGCCATTATGTTACTCAATTATGTTGCTAGTGTATGTACTTATTTAACACTCACTCTATTAACATTTAACGCATAGGATAGCACATTTATTTCATATCTATAGTGTATTGCAGCTGATCAGTTTGCTCACGTGGCAATCCATTTCCACTCGATCGGACGCTGAAACCACAGGTAGTCTCTCTCGACCTACCACTAAAGTGCATTAAGTAATTACGGGCGAGCGTAATGCTAAATGCCTTAAACCTATAGGACACCATGAGCTACTCTGTCTCATCTAACATAAGGGTACCTATGGCCGCATTCACGTCTCCAACTCATAACCTCAATACCCGTAGGTGTGTCACCGCACACCCAACACCAAAATAATGGCCAGCTCCAACCTCATAAATACTTCAGGGACGTGTCCTTCACGTCTCAACCACAAACACTGTTCAATTCTATTATACTGCCATTCCACGCTACACAAGGTGAGTTCATTCTTACAACTTATATGCACATTTTTCATAACACTAAGCAATCTCTTAGCTCTACAGCGTACAATAGGTTTCGCTGCCACTTCAAATCCTGCTTGTACACCAATTTGTATACCTTTTTAAAATATTATTGCGGGACCATTTCCAATAAAACAACTTTGTACTTATAATATTACCAGGGTTCTATACATACTTGTTACTCAAATACATTGTATCTTAATTACATCATACTTCTCTGTTGTTTATGTCACTGTTAGGTTTGTCACATTAGGTATTTTTCTTCACTAATCGGTGGATAGAATGGTTACAGAACTCATGGCTTGATAGCCATGACGGAAAATTTTTGTATATAGGGAAGATGAAGAATGAGTGAGACCTGAAATGGAAAGAAGATCTCACACAGCTGGGACTGCACAGCTGGCACACTGTGTAGAGGTTACAGAACAACCTCCTCCCTACAGAATTCATTAGCTTAATGCTGGCTTGATAGTCATAACGGAAAATTTAATGTGTTGGAAAGAAGAGGTCGAAATTTTTGTAGATAGGAAAGATGAAGAATGAGTGAGACCTGAAAAGGAAAGAAGATCTCACACAGCTGGGACTGCACAGCTGCCACACTTTGTAGAGGTTATAGAACAACCTCCTCCCTACAGAATTCATTCACTACCTATGAACTTCTTTAGGACGATAACGTTCCTGAGACCTAATAGCTTTTTACTCTTAGGGTACTTTATACTATATGCATTGGCATGTGGTTTTCCTATGATCCTGAAAGGTCCTTGGTATTTACTAAGATTAACACCTTCGTTCCAATACCTCCTATATTTCAGAACTCGTATAGGCAGCTCCCAAGTTTCATCATTAATTACTATATGTTTATCACTAAAAGGTACCGTAATTACTCCGGTTATCGGCAAGACCATTTTTAACTGGCTTCTTTCAAAGTCAACAACACTCTGATATTTTGACAAGAAATCTATGCACATTAAAACCTCAATACTGAGATTATTTACAATTAAGCAAGCATGATCAATTAAATTACCATTAATGTTAAAGGGCAGCAAAACGTCTTGCTTTACCGTTTTTGACACCTTGCCAGTAGCACCAATTATTCTTGGTCCTGATACCCTCATTACTGTAAGCTTGTCTTTAGCAGGTAATGCATCAAAGAAGGACTGAGATATCGCACTCACCTCACTTCCACTGTCTAAGAGACAACGTACATTGATACCCAACATATTCACTATTATTATAGGGTGGCTTATTCTAGGTTGTACAGGTGGTTCCTCAAACTCATCCAATAGTTCCTTTTGGATATGTCTCCAACTAAAGTGATCGACATCTGTCTTCATTACATTTAGGTCAAAGTGTGTAGGGGTTTCCTGAATTACATTTTCAGCTGCCTTTTCCAGTCGGTCTGTTAATTTCAAATCGAAACACCGCACGACTTCATTACATTTAGTTTGCTGAACATGACCCAAATTACTGTAGTCTGAGCGATTCTGCGCCTCCAGACCGGGCATAATACTAGTTACAGCTAAACCACTTTCACCATTATTGTCGGGTTCCTTCTCAAGTGACAACTGGTCACAGCTACTGGGCTCATTGACCCCCAACAGGCTACCCTCTACATTCTCACTTACCTCCTGCCCTAAATCTATTAGTACAGTATCAACATCCTGCACAGGCACTTTAGATAAGAGCACATCATCCTCATCGTAAATAAAAGCATGAATTTCTTCTGCTTCTTCACCTGACAATTCAGTATTTTGTAGCTCTTCCCTACTGTTACACTGCCGCGACTTCTCTTTCTCTTCCCACTTAGAAAGCGTCTCTAACACGGTATCTATCAGATACTGTGAGTGGTCTAATATTTCTGCTGTATCCTTAGATGCTACCGACCCCTCATCCACATGTTCCGTTTGAGTATTCTGATCTGTCTTACCAATTACTGTAATTACTGGCTTAGGAAAAGTAACCGCCTGGTGAGCGCCAGTGTCCTCATAGACGGGAACTAGTTTTCCTGCCTCGGCCTACTACCGTTTCCTTTATTTTCATTATAGTTAACTGGCACAGCATTGCTTTCCGCACTGTTGCTTACCTGCATAATTTTGTTCACAACAAAATTACTATCATTTGGATGCCATTGTTGGTTTTGATAATTATTTCTCCAATTCCTACCCCTCTTAGGATGGCGAACACATACTGTTCTGATGTTTACTTTGCCATTCTGCTCGTTCTTAAAATTACTACTAATGTTATTAGTATTTCTGTTATTACGTGCTTGCTCCTCATTGGCAGCCACACGCTCTACACATTCCAAATATTCAATGAAACGATCCAGATTGTCTCTAGGGGCATATATAATTATAGCTTGCCAATACCATGGCAGTTTGGCTTCAAGACCTAGTATTATCATTTCAGGTTTTAGCTTTTCGGCTAAATGTGACAAACGTGAGATCCATGACCTGGCAAACTCTTTTATACATTCCTTGCCTGCATTGAAGCGTTTTCCACTCCAAAATTCTCTCAGCACTTCATTTTGCTTATTACTAGACCAATACTCATTAATGAAAGCTGTTTTAAATTCCGCTAGTGTTTTACACTTCAACATAACATCAGCTGACCAATGCATGGCGTCACCTGCTAAATGGCTTCTAATAAATGAGAGTTTCTCTCGTTCAGACCAAGTTGGTGGAATCACATCTTCAAAATCGTTCCAGAAATCTAGTGGGTGGATATTATTATCTGGATCGAACCGCAAGAACTGCCAACACCCAATAAACGCGGCGTTTGCAGCTACAACTTGTTGCATACTACTGAAGCTACTTTACTCTCAATGTTAGCAATGTTAGTACTAATATTTTCTACTCTTATTTCAACATTATCTACTCTTTGCACAATATGAGTAGTGTCAGTTTTGATTGCGTCTACTTCTGCTTGACATATGTTTACTTTTATATTAACATCTTTAAACCTATCTGAGCACAGTTCAGATTCCTCCTCGATCTTTTCTGTTAACTTGTGCTCGAGCTTAGCATCTTCCATTTGGAAGTCTTTGCGAACCTCAGCAACCTCGGATTTTACTGTTTTATACATTTCAGAAAATTGTTGAGCAACCTTTTCCTTAATATCCTCATGGTTGTAATCAATTTTATAATTCAAACTGTCCAGATCCTCTTTCAACGTATTGCAACTAGCCTTGAAGGAATTTTCTAATTCAGCTTTATTGGATTCTAATTTATTGTCCATTGCCTCAAACCGTTTATTAAAATTGGTTTGGCTGGCCACAATTCTGTTATTTATCTCATATCAGATTTTAACTCAGCTGTCATTCTAGCATTACTGGCAGCTATTGCTTGTAATATTACATTTAAATCCATAGCCTCAGTATCTTTGGGTTGCTCACTAGCTGGCTTTTTATCACACTCAGGTGACGAAAAACTAACTCGAATACCAGAATCATCAAAACTAAATGAAACTTCTGATTGATCAGTCATATCTAACTTATCCTTTTTAAACTCTACCACCTATGTTGACTGTTTCGTTTTGAACTCACCAGGTAAACTATCATCCAATAAATTAACAATTTCTGATTTCTGCTTTACTACAGGGGTCTCTATTATTGAATTATTGCCCCTTTGCACACTACTGTCAGGAGACAATACTTCATATTTCACTTTAACATTGTTATTTTCATGCATGTTTACACTTGAATCGTTGTCTGAATTTACAGTTCTCTCAACAGACATAGTATCTGATTTATGTTTAACCCCAGTTTCTTCTGGCGGTTCCATTTCCGACAGTCTTTTAGTGCAGGTTAGTAAAATTTTTAACAGCTTTTCACTTAACTTAGTTCCTTCTGCACGATGTATGGCGTTGCCGGCGCGGTGTACCAGGATTACTGATGCGACGCAGCGCGATGAACTGCAGATGGCACCTCGACGGCTGCTGTGTGTTTGCGTGGCCCACAACTGCAGGCGCGGCTCCGGTTGCTCCGGCGGACGACTGCGGTGAGGCAAAACAGGCTTCTCGTGATGCCGGCAGCGCCACTAGACTCAGTGCCAGCTCCGTCAATCCACATGCATTGTTAATCCAATTGCGTCGTCCACTTGCACACGTAACACTATCACTGTTCTGTCATTCAGTTGCGTGTCGCATTTCACTCCCGAATTCGAATATTTAAAAATCACTGACACTTTTACTCAGTTTGTTTCCCGGCCGATGCACCATTTGTGGGGCGGCGGGTGGAATTATATTTGTTGTATATAAAATGTTTTGTAATGTAGAAAAGATGCATTTCCCTGCCGTTTAACCATATGTGGGGCGGCGGGTGGAATTAATTTTTATATAAATGTTCCTATTATTTATGCTGTCTTTTGCCGTTCTCAACACTGGCTCTCTAACTACAATATTGGCAACCAGAAAGTGATTAGCAAAACGTGAAGCCTGTAATTAGAATTCCTAGTGCCCACTTCATCTGAGAAATACACTTATAACTACAGCTTATAGCTCTGAGGAATTAGGAGATTGTCTGAGATTCATAATCATAAACGATCCTGTAAAAACGTTTGCTATATTCTGAAAGTCACAGATCAAAAAAAAGGATCCACACAATCCAACTAGCAGAGCAGTTCAGAGTCTAATGCGCTGATGCAACTATAACTGTCCAAATTAAATGTTTAAGTGAATGCTCGCCATAATTTGATGATAATGTTCATCAAACGCCACGCTAAATAATGGTAGAATGTCTGTCCCGCGACGGCACGTGAAAATACGACATACGCAAACTGAAGATATATCATTAAAGTCATCCCAGAATTAACACTTCACTCGAAAATGATTTCATGGTGACGCGTATCCTGAGTAACTTAATACGGCATCCGAGGCTGTTTATAGCAATGATACCGACGCGACGCGACTCCCGACACGGTTGGTGTGCTATTCAGCGTCTGGAGAGAACCGGGGCCTTTCTTCCTCACGCAGCGTTCTTATATATAAAGCCGCGGTGCGGACGCTAAGGGAACGCTTGATCAAATCGGCTCTCCCGACTAGCCGCTGGGCTAGTAATGCACCACTTTAAGTTATTGAATAAATCATCGCTTCCTTTGCTGATGGCCAATGAAGCTGCAATCAGCACACAGGTAAGTAATCATAATAAAAGTCTGATGTGGCTAAGTAAAATATTTTGGGCGAGAGAATTAATTTAATTACACTACACGCAGCAGACGAGCTCTGAACTTGCCCTTTGGAGATACGCTATCGCTATAGTTTTATAGTTATTCAATTGAAACTTCTCACATCTTTATGATTATAGCGGATCTCCATTCTACTTAACTATAAACATCCTAGCCTTATTTATTAGCCTACTTAATCTATCTTGCTTCCTTAATTTTTAAGACAAAAACCAGAAAATCATGAATTTCAACTAAAATCTTAATTTGTGAGATCCAGAAGACTGTTTCTATTAAATATTTATGGAAAAGAAATCTAAATATAAATTTTTAAATCTCTAGCTCTTTTCAGTTGCGCCAATGATTTTTACAGAAAAACGTCCAAATTTCGAAAATGGTTAAAGTTATTGAACTGACATTCAACACATGTTGATTTAGTATTACTCCTGACATGCTAGAAACGTTTCAGGTTATTTGCTTGATTTTTAAAGTATTGCGCAACATTTATGACGTCAGAGCTAGTTACAGCGGACTGGACTGGCACACAATGGAAAGACTGATAAGAATTTTATAAGGCGCGTGAGTAGGCAGCTTCCCTACACATTTTTTTGGCGCAACGCTGTTTACTTATTTGTATAAAATTTTTCCACAGTTCATCGGCATTCTTATGCTCCACCTTGTATTTTCCATTTTGTTGAGTGTTGAATTTTTGTCTTTGATTCGTGCTCTGTAATTGATTTACGATGCATCGCAAAAGCGTCAAGGTTCCAGCGCGTGATCTCAGAATTAAAGATACCGAAATAGACGTTTTTACTACTATTGACAACACTGGAGAGAATAAGAGTGACCATTCTATGGTGCAACAGTTACAAAGTACAACAGAAAACGAGAGTTCCCCTTCTCCAAATAATGAACAAATTCCTGACGCTATAATTTCACCCACTAACTTGACTAGTAATGAAACCGGAGGTTCCGGTGTTGCAGCACCGCTGACCTGCACATGGCTGATGTGCACAATTCAATACTTGATTGTTTACCGAAGGAGGTCAGTTACTTACCAACTTTTCACACAGTTAATCAGATTGCCAATAGTATGTCAGAGGAAATAGTAGCGCAAAGCACTCCGTCTGTTCTTAAAAGTCCGTCAGATTTCAGTAACGCTAAATGTGCAGATAATGCAACAAACGAGTTGTTCATGGTTGTAGATGACGTCTCCACACCTCAAATCATAACACAGGTGACACCCGTCACATCAATTCAAAATAATACGGAAGCGATGTTTCGAAATCTCATGCACATGTTCAATGAAAAACAAGATGACACCATCACTCAGTTCAATGAACAACTTTCCAGCAAACGAAAAATAAGAGAAAAACAAGATGACACCACCACTCAGTTCAAGGAACGACTTAATAAACATGATGAACAATTTTCCATCTTACAAGAAATACAATTTGACACCACCACTCAGTTCAGTGAACAATTTTCCACCATTCGTGACAAGCTTAAATCGTACACAGAAGCGACTGATAACCGTTTCAAACAGGTAGACACAGATATTAAGGCAAGTGAAAAACGTGTCATAAAATTGAAGCGATAGCCAGGCAATGTGTAGGCAGTACCAAACCCTTGAGAGATGACATTAATGCTTTTAAGACCTCAGAAAAGAAATACAAAGACTTTATGCGTAAACACACAGGGGAAAACAATCAGTTGTTACAGTGATTATCAGTACAAAGACAGGAAATAGAACAACAGTTGCTCACTAGTCTTAGAACCCAAGTTGGCGCTTACATGAATTCCGTTACAGACGAGGTTAATAGAGTAAAACAATCACAGAACCTAATACAGACAGATGTGATTTCAAAACCACTGTTGACACGCGAATCTATAAAGTTGAAGGAAACTGTACGGATGACATTGAGTCGTTAAACTCCCGTCTTAAGCATTAGAACTGGTGCGGGATTCTGACACAATTAAAGCAGATTTACAAAAGATGAACAGAACTACAAGCAACATATAGAAGCAAATCGACGCTTTAGAATCAAACAATTCCACACACATTCTTATGCTCACGAAAAGATGTGATGAGCTATCGGCAAGGTTGCAAGATTAGAAACACTTGAAAATCAGACCGAAAATAAATCAGACGACACAGGTCCCATTCCGTTCACTGAATCTTAAGAATCAGTACGTGCATCAACCATTAACCCGTAACCCGAAACATCTCTGAAATGTGCGTAACTAGTAACTTGTGGTCTCTCAGACTTCGTAATATTTTATATCATTGAACTCCACCTAAGTTGGCAGAAATCAAGTAAATAGTTAGTTAATTCATGTTATAAGTAAAATTAATATAAATATTTAGTATAAATAAATAAATTTAACATAAATATTAAATATTCCTAAATATAAATAAAATACTGCAGAAAACGTAAAAAAGAGATAATCAACTGAACTGAAATATTAAATCACTTCTCTTTTGCACAGTCGACACACATCTTTCTGCTGCATTCCAGGCAAACCGGGTGACCACATTTGATGCACTTACACTCCGTTTCCCTCTTCTTGGACGCAGGGCACTTCATACATGTCATCCTTTTGTCCATTCTATCACTTGGTAAGCCTTCGCTTGATTGCTGAATGTCTCCCAGAACTTTGTGGATGATTTTCTTGATATTTCTAGGTAAATTTTGAATTTCTAGGCGTTTTCTTAGATGTGGCTCTATCAGCTCCATTGAACAGACTTTTGGTGAATTTGAGACGAGTTAGCATGGGGTTTCCTCTGTAGCACAAATACAGAACAAAACTTTTCACGCAACTGATGTTTACAATTGTTAAAAGACTGCCATTGGCCAGTGCCTTGCACGTCTGTTTGACGAATAATTGGCACATTACTTGTCGAGCAAATCTACTCCAGATTTCGTTGCATTGCAGTAAGCAATAATTTCTTAGTTTATTTTATGGCATCATTTTCAATGGAATGGCGCATTGAAGACACAAGAATTATTGCCTTGTTTCTCTTAGGAACAAATAAGACCAGTGTAGCATTCTCAGAGAATCCATATAATGCTGACCCAACTGGCCTACTTTTATCAGCCAAAAACTCATAGGGATTTTCGAGTTTGTTCTTTCTGACCGTTCCTAATTATGTTAATCCTCTCTTGCTCGGCTCACGAATGAGTTCTGTATATGTAAACCAGTTGTCAACGGTAATGTTTCTGTTACTTCCTTCTCTTGGTTTGTACAGACGTAAAACAGCCTGAGTTGGTTTGGCAAGCTTTTTCTCTTCTTCTGTCAGGCTACATCCATCACTATCTTTCCCTGAATATATGTAGGCATAGATGAGGTAAGCGCTTCCATAGTCTGCCAGGCACATAATCTTTATACCGTATTTGGCTGGTTTGCTAGGCATATAACCGCGGAAACGACATTTTCCCCTGAATGGTACCAACATTTCATCCACTGTAACGTTGTCTTTTACACAATGTAGTTGCTAAGAATTGAAAATGAATTTCTCAAAAATGTTTAATATTGCAGCTGCACGACCTGACTTCTTTCTGTCATCTCTGGTAGTCTCATCGTCAAGTCTCAGGCTGCTTAGAAGTATTTCAAAGCGCTTTGCCGACATTGTCACCACAAATATAGGACGACCGGTCAGATCATTTTCGAAAAGAGACAACATATCTTCATGAGACGGTTTGAATCTGATATCATTAGAAGGCCAAAGAAAGCTTTGATTTCAACGTTGTCAGTATCTATGTAATTGGGCGGATTAGTTGTTTCCTGTAACTTTGCCCTTATTGTATTCAGTTTCAAGTTTGTGTGTAAAACTATTTCATCTATCATGTCATCATCAAATAAATTCTCCCATATTTGAGATTTAGTAGGCCTTTGTCCCAAACGTTGACTTTTGCCTGTTAGGCCATGCATTCCTCCTTTCAGAGTGTTGGGTTCTGGTGGTCTGCTCGTTTTAACAGGCTCAGAACGTTCCTACTGGAAATTATTTTTACCATAAAAGTAATGTGTTTGCTGTGAGGTATTATCTGTAGTATAGAGCGCCCTAGACTGTTCTTCGAATAAAACATCTTCTTCACTAGTATCACTCTCTGTTTAATAGTGACTATCGCCTATCACCAAATCTGGATCATCATCAGAATCGTCAAGTGAGTCGTCATCAATCCTATTCTCCTCTTCACCTAAATCCCACCCAAGCTTCCAAACCTGGGTTGGCTGCAGATATGTTACTCTTCTCAGGAATCCGATCCATGTTATACCTGAAATATGACAAATTCATGCATCGAAGAAGACGCTATAAAATTAACAGCCACTGAAAGCAGAGTATGTCGTAATTAGAAACATGCGGTCTCTTGGACCTAGCAAATTCTTGTACGCAATAAGAATCAGTGTGTCAGACACACAACTTCGCGCACTCCTGTAAACAATAGTCTGTATGTCTTCACTGACGAAGTAAAACTGTTTGTTGACTGCTGCTTTACACGCGGCAAGCATTGCGGCGAAGGTACTGGGAAAGTGAAGCCGCGCTTTTTTACAGTGCTGCTACACTCGACATTTAAAATAAACGAGGGGTCTGACAGACCGATGTTTCGGGATAAGGGTTAGATCAGCTTGGTGCATATAACCGTTCGCTACATAGGAAAGTTAACAGTTTACATCAGGAAGTGGACAATATCAGAAAATTTTCTCCGCGTAATGAGTTTCAAACAAACACGCAACAGCAACAGTCATTTACTTTTCAGCCTCACAATAATACGAGCGGACAACAAAGAGTGCGTGACTTTGATACAAGCCAGTCATCTCACAATCGATTTTTTTACTCCGCCGAACCTCCTCAAACTCTACAACACGAAGGATTCGACTATAAATGTTTCCTATCTGTAAAGAAATTCAACGTATTTAGAAATAACCGCACAGGTCTGCATCCCCTTGATTGAATGCAGCAATTTTCATTTTCACTACCACCATAATGGCCAGTGACACACAAGCTCGAATTTATCTGTTGCTTTTTAGAGGGAGTATCTTCGATGCGTATGAGACCCATAGCAACGCAATGTCACTGCGTCGAAGAGTTCCAAAATGCATTTCTATCTGCGTATTGGTCGGAAACGACTCAGCGAGGCATTAAACACCAGCTAATCAGTTTACCCAATTTTGAGCACTCCAGTTTTACAACCATCACCCAGTTTTTTGGGATATGTGATTCAACAAAACCAGTACCTGACCGAAACGTATGGCCAACCTGCGGTCATACAATTATGCATCTCAAAACTTCCGCGTTTCGAGTTACGAGTTTCCCTTCTCACCGGACAGCAAAAGAAAAGCATTTCAGCTTTCAGGGACTTATTACAATTATTAGAAATTCAACAATCGGACTACTCATTTGTTAACAGAAACTTTAATAACGGCAATTAAGGGAATAACTCATTCGCATACAACGGGCAGTCCCGCCCATTTCATAACAAGAGGAATCAAAGATTTGGTTCCGATAACGATTTTCAAGGACTTTTAATGTGAGACAACATTCTGACAACCAGTACATTCAGCAACAGCAACAACATCAGAATGTCGACGCTAACAATCACAGTTTCCAGCCGCCATTCTTGGCACAGCCGCAGCAGCCCGGAAATATCCAACAACAATATAGTCGACAACCTCAACCGAAGATCAATGTGACACCGCCCAGTCCGCAGCTCGTGGTCGTGCGGTAGCGTTCTCGCTTCCCGTGCACGGGTTCCCGGGTTCGATAGCAGTCTCAGTTCATTCTTGATGAACCTAATGTTCATTTCCATCCACCGCGACATTCTGCAGACAAAAACAACCGTACAGTACATATAATTCACCCAACATAGCAATCTTCTGCCACCTATCAGCCCACTAGTAAAGCATGACTAGAAACTACCGACGCTGTTCAGTCGGAAAACGTACAATACAATTCTCGTGCTCATAATACCGTTCAGCAAAACGTCATAACCTTCGACGACATTAGGGACACATTATTACAAGAGGGACATCAAACTCAAAATAATATTTCTCATCCCGTTGTTGAAATTGGTTTGTATTTAGTTTCTGCAGTGATCGTCTCTTGTTCACCACTAACAGTGATAAATGAAACAGAATTTCAAAAATATGACGCTGAAAATACCTGTCCTACCATACCAGTTGGTAAGACGAAAGTTCGAGGCGCAATTTGTAACAAGGGAGTAGATGTGAAACTGCAAACACACCTATCTTTTATATTTGCTGATCACATATTTCTTGCTAATTTCCGGATCGTTCCTCTCTTAACAACCGACGTCATCCTTGGTATGGATTCCCTTGTTGAACATGACGCTGTTATCAACTTTAAGAAGTCATTGCTTATACTGAAATACGATACGCAACAACTGTCACTTTTCAGAATGCTTTGTCAGCTGAGGAGCAAGACGTTAACAGTGCAGAGGTCATTTCAGCAGCGAAGAATACTAATTGGCGTACAACATTCTTTACAGACACGTATTTCCGTAGTAACAATATTTCTGAGGAAGTTCATTATGACATTGTGCAGACGATCAACAGTGAGGTGAATGAATGTGAAGCTTCGACCGACGAAGAGCGCCAACAGTTGCAGGAGTTTCTTTTACAGCGCTCTGAAGTATTTAGCAATGTACCAGGCACCATGTCCAGTTTTGTTTACGAATTTCAAGTAAAACCGCATGATACATTCAAGGCAAAAAATTATTCCGTTCCGTTCATTTATAGAGACCACGTCGAGCAAGAACTTCAAGCTATATTAGACCAAGATAATATTCAACCAGCCGTTAGTCAATATATTAACCCTCTTCACGTTTTTAACAATAAAGATGGCTCACATCATCTTGTGTTGGATTCACGTCAGATCAACGAAATCATCATTACTGATACCGATCGTTCGCAAATGTTGGAAGAGCTCTCACAAAAATTTCACGGAACGTCAATCTATTTTATTCTGGACCTAACATCTGGATTCTGGGAAATTCGACTGCATCCTAATCGCAGAAAATACACCGCTTTCCTTTGTTTCGGTAACTGGTACCAATATTCTAAATTGCATTTTGGTTTAACAATTAGCTCCACTGCTTTCGTCCGTGCGATGAATACCATTCTTCCAAATGAATTAAAAGACAAAATCACCACCCACATTGACGACATTCTAATTGCTGAACCTTCTGGTCGGAACATTATTCTGTTCTTCGCATGCTATTGCAAACTTTTCTTACAGAAGGTGTTACCGTGAACCTCAGTAAATCTTATTTTCGCAATACTTCCATTAAATGTCGAGGTCACGTAATTTCGACTGTCGGCATTACGCCCGATCCCGACAAATTACGAGCCATCCGAGACATTACAATTCCGTCTACAAAAAAAGAACTTCGCAGCTTCCTCGGTTTGATCAACTTTTTTGCCGTTTCATACACCACTCTGCACTATATATCTCTAAACTGTGCCATCTTAATGGTAAAAATACTATCTGGTCATGGGGTGACCAAGCACAATCCGAGTACCTCAATTTAAAAAATGCTTAACGCTCTCCTTGTATCACATCCTGATCCGACAAAGAATTTTTCGATTGCTACAGACAGTTCCATGACAGTTCTTGGTGTCTACGCATTTCAGGAAATAGAGGAAAATGGTACAACTGTTAAGAAGAACATCGAGTTTGCTGATCGGATCCTCAAATCGGCTTAAAGAAATGCTCTTTCGCCGAATTCGAAACATTATGAACGTTTGGGCTTTCACTAAATTTCGTCACTTTCTATATGGCAGACACACAACAGTATGCACAGGTCACTGAGCGATTCAATTTCTTTTACCAGCTAAATCCACACATGGCAGACTCAGTCTTTGGAAACTTGATATTCAGGAATCTTATTTTACGATTGTCCATATCGCAAGAACCCAGAATACGTACTGCAGCAGATGCGCTTTCACACTCACTGTGCAGTAACCAGCAAGAAATCGACGCTAATTTCTGTCAAACTAATTTCATCCTTCTCTGTATTAAACAGGTAGCCTTTGAAAATTTTATTTCAGCCCCATTAAAAGACATCGCCAGAGAGCACAGCAAATTCGACGTCTGGAAAGAGATCAAACTTCTGTGGCGTGACACGAGCCAGACAACAATCAGAAATTACTACAACATGCACAATAATATTCTGTTTCGCCGCGCTCGCCCTGACGCCGGTAATTGGACTTTCTGCATACCTGACGGTCAATAAGTTAATTTGGTATACACACTTGAGTTACGTCCATTATGGTGCTCGCAAATGCTTTTTGATATTACGACAGAACTGTTATTTCATCATAATCGAAAAGCGCATTGGACGAGTCTTGGCGACTTGCAAAATTGTCAAAAAGCTAAATCTATTACAATGTCTCATATTGCCGCTCTGTACCCCATTGTACCCGTGAAATTAAGACATATGGCAGCTATTGATCTATTTGGACCCATTCCACGAACTAATAAAGGTTTCTGTTATATTTTCGTTGCTGTAGAACTAACTTTGAAATTGGTATCTTACACTCTGTTACGAAAAGCCACTGCTACAACTGTTTCTAACGCTTATACTAAATATTTTTTGCCTCATGTTGGACATGTTCAGAAGGTAATCTCCGACAATGGTCCGCAATTTCGATCAGTAATATGGAAACGCACACTGCAAGCTAGAAATATTACAGCCATTTTTATCTCCCGATACAATGCTTCTTCCAACCCACCAGAGTGCATCATAAAAAAGATTGGAAAACTTTCCGTATGTACTATCACAAAAAACATATTGACTGGGACAAGCACATTTAAGATTTTCAGGACGTCATCAGTTCAATACCAAACGACTCCACCATGCTTTCGCCGCATCTTGTGTTGAAAAATCTAGATCCACCTTATAAAATTCGTGAAATTGTTTCTTTTCCTACTAAAAGATTACGTCACGATGAAATTATAGACATGGCACTTAACAATATCAAGCGTGCAGCACAACACAGCAAACGTTAACAAAAGCAGGTGAGTAACCTCCAGGAATTTGGCATAGGACAGAAAGTGTTGGTACAAACAACTACCGACCCAACAGAGGAAAATGTCGTTGCAGAAAATATGAACTTTTACATTCTGCACCTTTTATTATACGTAATATTACCCATCCCAATATGGTTCGCGTTGAAACTTTACCAACGAGAAAATCGCGAGGCAATCATCACATCAGCGACATCAAGAATTTTATAGAATAAATTTTATTTTGGTTCATTTCACATAGATAGATAGAATTTTTTATGATCACATACAGCAACTCTTTATTTTTTCGCCGTTCAGCTTGGTATACATTTTTTTTTTTTTGCTACCTTTCATGAACTATGCTAATTGCCAAATTTTTTACAGCTGTGCTTATTTATGTTACCAGCTTTTATATATGTTTATTCTGATTTACATATGAATGTACATAATAATATCACACGACACAGATATTTATACCTGATGCATTTCCTATGCTTATACAAATTCTATTGGTACCTTGTTTTTACGTTTCCTGTATTATTCAGCATTTTATTAGGTAGAGATGTGCCCGGTGAGGAGAATCTTGCAGCTTGGTTCTCTTAAAGTGAATTTAGGCCTTGCACATATTTCTGTTTTCATTCGTGTGTACATGAACAACAACTGAAAGAGATACATTTATTCTGACATGTGTCCAGTGGATCACATCACTTGGGTGATCTGACCGCTGCAAACTGTAACTCAAACATTGTTTATATAATGAGAATTTGTGTTCTTTGGTATATAGACTATATATCTTACGTTCATTTATTTCTGATGCTATATTGTCTTTACTGATACCATGAAAAGTGTCATTTTTATGATGCTTTGCTACTTCACTTTGCCATTATTGCACACCCTAGGCAAGATAGTATTGCTACTGACATTTATGCTATTGTCTGATGAATTATTATTACATTTTTTGTTTGGTTAGTCACTCTTTGTACACTATAACATTGCCCTGTTTCATTTATGCCCAGTGTTGTGCTATATTTTGCTATACATCTCTTGTACTTGAGGATGTCACAAGTTCCCTTGCTTTCACCTATGTAGATTTAAGAAATCAATATACCCAGTAACCCATGTCCATAACATGTACTCATCCATTTTGTATATTTTGCAGAACCAATTTACCAAAGTCCCATTATATTCTAACAAGACATTATGCTTATAAACAGAAGCACATGAAAGTTCAGGAAATGCAGTACATAGAAAAAACGACTTAAGCAACTTATATGGAATTATAACACCGTTGGCACTTCTCACACTCTTTCTTGGCACGCCATTTATAAACATTTTCCTCTAAGTGTACTAGGTAAATTAGGCAGATTGCCCATAAAGATTTAGGATTAAGGATTTTTTGTGTTAGGTATAAGAGTATTGTTAGATGAGTGTTCATGCCCTGAACGCCTCCAATTCTAGGGAATAATTTTGGAATATCATTGTTTAATAAGTGTTCATGCCATGAGTTGCACTCCCATAATGAAGATTATATTTACATGAAACTTCCTGGCAGATTAAAACTGTGTGCCCGACCGAGACTCGAACTCGGGACCTTTGCCTTTCGCGGGCAAGTGCTCTACCAACTGAGCTACCGAAGCACGACTCACGCCCGGTACTCACAGCTTTACTTCTGCCAGTACCTCGTCTCCTACCTTCCATTCTGGATTATATTTACATATTGATGATTTCTCTTTAATGGTATTCTATGATGTTAATATCTATTTTTTGTATGTTGTGTCCTTTCTAGGAAAATCTGTTCTACCTTGTGCTGCATAATTGGAGATGCTTGTGGGAGACTGTCACAGAAGCTTTACACATAAAAACATTTTTTTCACTATTCCTGATAATATTGCGTATGATACTGCCTTCTTATGTTAGCATGCATAACTGCTTCTTTTTCCAGGTTGTCAATCACATTTACAGGTTGCACTATTTCTGCAGTTCAGCCTCATCTTTGCAAATTTATCTCTTGACTTACTGTAATATGTTAAATTTACCTGCTCACTAAGGTATATTGCTCTTAGTACTAATGTCTTTATGCTTGCACATACTATAACCACAGTTTTTCTTTGCTCTGGCGATAGCAGCTCTTGGCTCAGGACGATTGACGATTGACTTTTAATCATTTTCTTTACAGATAAAGTGCACTGTCCTTATGAAGCATTCCCATATCCTTCCCTATAGATATGTGCGTTGTTAGAGGTATAGGTCATTTAATATATACACTCCTGGAAATTGAAATAAGAACACCGTGAATTCATTGTCCCAGGAAGGGGAAACTTTATTGACACATTCCTGGGGTCAGATACATCACATGATCACACTGACAGAACCACAGGCACATAGACACAGGCAACAGAGCATGCACAATGTCGGCACTAGTACAGTGTATATCCACCTTTCGCAGCAATGCAGGCTGCTATTCTCCCATGGAGACGATCGTAGAGATGCTGGATGTAGTCCTGTGGAACGGCTTGCCATGCCATTTCCACCTGGCGCCTCAGTTGGACCAGCGTTCGTGCTGGACGTGCAGACCGCGTGAGACGACGCTTCATCCAGTCCCAAACATGCTCAATGGGGGACAGATCCGGAGATCTTGCTGGCCAGGGTAGTTGACTTACACCTTCTAGAGCACGTTGGGTGGCACGGGATACATGCGGACGTGCATTGTCCTGTTGGAACAGCAAGTTCCCTTGCCGGTCTAGGAATGGTAGAACGATGGGTTCGATGACGGTTTGGATGTACCGTGCACTATTCAGTGTCCCCTCGACGATCACCAGTGGTGTACGGCCAGTGTAGGAGATCGCTCCCCACACCATGATGCCGGGTGTTGGCCCTGTGTGCCTCGATCGTATGCAGTCCTGATTGTGGCGCTCACCTGCACGGCGCCAAATACGCATACGACCATCATTGGCACCAAGGCAGAAGCGACTCTCATCGCTGAAGACGACACGTCTCCATTCGTCCCTCCATTCACGCCTGTCGCGACACCACTGGAGGCGGGCTGCACGATGTTGGGGCGTGAGCGGACGACGGCCTAACGGTGTGCGGGACCGTAGCCCAGCTTCATGGAGACGGTTGCGAATGATCCTCGCCGATACCCCAGGAGCAACAGTGTCCCTAATTTGCTGGGAAGTGGCGGTGCGGTCCCCTACGGCACTGCGTAGGATCCTACGGTCTTGGCGTGCATCCGTGCGTCGCTGCGGTCCGGTCCCAGGTCGACGGGCACGTGCACCTTCCGCCGACCACTGGCGACAACATCGATGTACTGTGGAGACCTCACGCCCCACGTGTTGAGCAATTCGGCGGTACGTCCACCCGGCCTCCCGCATGCCCACTATACGCCCTCGCTCAAAGTCCGTCAACTGCACATACGGTTCACGTCCACGCTGTCGCGGCATGCTACCAGTGCTAAAGACTGCGATGGAGCTCCGTATGCCACGGCAAACTGGCTGACACTGACGGCGGCGGTGCACAAATGCTGCGCAGCTAGCGCCATTCGACGGCCAACACCGCGGTTCCTGGTGTGTCCGCTGTGCCGTGCGTGTGATCATTGCTTGTACAGCCCTCTCGCAGTGTCCGGAGCAAGTATGGTGGGTCTGACACACCGGTGTCAATGTGTTCTTTTTTCCATTTCCAGGAGTGTAGTTTTAGAAGCCTCGTGGGTGCTACACAACCTATAAATATTGTGTCCTTAGTCACATGGTACCATACTTTGATTCTATGATTCTATTTGTCCAATAGGTATTCATAAAGGCCATACAGAGCTGTATTTTTATACTGCTGCTTATGCAATTTGTTCTTGTAAAAGCCATGTAGAGTAGAGTATTCTTATTATGAATTATGCATAGACCTTTAAGTTCCGTATAAAGTTATAGGTAAAGGATATTTTATGATACTTTCTAAGCTTAGATGTTTATACTATGTAAAACTAGGCCACCTTGAGCCAGAAATATGTTTTCTGTGACATTAGCAATTAAGATCAGCATTTATTTCATGTAAAACCAGGTCTGAAGAAGATTTCTGTTACCTTTTAGTTATTAAGGTCAGCATTTATTTCACGTAAAACAAGACCACTGTGAGCCTCAAAGAAGATTTTTGTCACCTTTTAGTTATTGAGGTCAGCAACTACTTCGTGTAAAACTAGGCCACTTGGAGTCCTAAATATTTTTATAGCTATTAAGACCAGCATTTATGTATGTATAAAGGCCACTTGGAGACTCTGCTAGATTTTTTCTCTACCATTGTTTTAATTATAAAAATACCCACGTATTTTAAATACAAGGCCACCTGGAGCCATTCAATTCTACTATTTTACTATTACGTTTTCTTAATATTGCACATACAAAGCCACTGAGAGCCACAGTATAATGTTATAAACCTGTTATGTTCTGTGCAATCTTAGATTATTCTATGTTTAATTGGCACCGCGCGGGATTAGCCGAGCGATCTGAGACGCTGCAGTCATGGACTGTGCGGCTGGTCCCGGAGGAGGTACGAGTCCTCCCTCGGGCGTGTGTGTGTGTGTTTGTCCTTAGTATGATTTAGATTAAGTAGTGTGTAAGCTTAGGGACTGATGACCTTAGCAGTTAAGTCCCATAAGATTTCACACACATTTGTACATTTTTTGTTTAATTGGCAGCCTGATGCCACACTTACAGATGTTATTCAGGTTTCTCCAGTCTCAGAAACTGGTGTACGGCCGGGAGAGCGGTGTGCTGACCACATGCCTCTCCATATCCGCATTCGATGACGCCTATGAGCTGAGGATGACACAGCGGCCGGTACATACCCTTGGGCCTTCATGGGCTGTTCGGGAGGAGTTGAGTTTGGATTTTATTCTGATTTCACCTCCAATTTTCACTATTCACTCTGATGTAAAACATTGTTGCTTCATCCAGTCTGTAATTTCATTAGGATACTGAACTTTTTCCGATCGGACAAATTGCTCGAAGTGGAAATAGGTAGAGATGGTTCCACTGCCTTATTGCGACTTTTTTGTATCTTCCATTATCCAGTCTCCTAGCTATATACATGGTATTGGAGCAATTTACCACTTATATTCATACTTCAACATGAGTAACTACAAATGTTGTTTGCTCCTCAGAAGGATCTCTACAATGAAGAGGAGCGATGATGATGGTCATCACGTTACTGATGTTATGGTAGTCGCCAACTATGGTTGTCGGCAATCTGTTGCTGAGTACCTCTTGTGTCTCTACACATGACTGAGGAAAATAGTGCGAAGTTCAGATGTCTTGGTACGCTGAATGCAATCCACATAGGTCACTATTAGTTGTTGAACCTGCACAAAAAAATATGTGGACTTTATGATGCAGTCACTTCAACATGCTCCTAGGCTTCAGCCATGATTCTTCCTTTCCCTTGTTGAATCCTATACCATTATCTTGACGATTAGGATTATATACTGATTCTGCTTTACATCAATTACCTGGCAGAAACCTTGTTTACGAGAAATTTACTCAGATTATAGCCAGATTATGATTTATAGTAGTGCATATGAGCAATATCAATTCTTTCGAGTCTTTTCAATTCTTTAATGATGTTATAGTGTTGGATAAATTTACCACACATTTGTTGTACAAGGTACTTCCAAAAATGTGCCTGATTTGTTAAACCCCGCTGGAGGGTTGTGAAAGGATTATGCTGGGCCACACTTGTATGTGGTACCAGAATAAGATAAGAATATTAATAAATTAAAATGAAACTACTGTACTATAAACAATGAATGTCTCTGATAGGCTCGATAACGTGGATCACTAACTGTGCGCTACCACAGAGCCAAAGGAATTCTACTGCTTTGTTGGAGTAAGAGAGAGCTGGGCGCACGGTTGTAGGCTACGACACCCGAGCCACACAATCATCTCGTCCCCACACAACACACGACTACGTAACCGTGCTGATTGTTGAAGCAGTATCTCATGCTCCTGAATTCCTCCGGCCGATAATTATTCATTGTTCACACTCTCTCCACCTTTAAAATGATTCAGGCTAGAACATCTGGAGTCAGACAGAGATTAAGTGTGTATGAATTTTGTGTGTATGATTGTATGAATATGCATGAATGCTTTGCTTCATTCCGGAAGAAGGCTTTGGCTGAGAACTTATCCGAACACTCTTTTAGTCGTGCCTGCCTGCTGCTCGGCCTGTGATTAGCAATGTACCCTTTCACAGTATAGTTATTCCCTCACGAAGTTTGTTGTAAATAATCCACTGTACTTGATCAGGAACAATGGTGTACATAATTAAAATAACAGAAGAAAAAATGGCATTCATTATGTCACATTAAGGTTCAATGTAGCACGAGCAGGGGTTCACAATGCTGCAACCAAAAGTATTAACCACTTACCCACTGATACACATGCTACAAGAAAGTTTTGCGTCCCCTCGGTTCCGAGATTTCCGGAACCTGTACAGAAAATTGCAATAGAGATCAACATAAACATAATTTCCGCCCTTTTTATTGCTCATGAGAACCACACTTTGCATGTTGTACCACCACTCAGCGAGAACTTCTGTGGTCCAGACTGCTGTACACATCGGTACCTCTAATACCCAGTAGCACGTCCTCTTGCATGACGCATTCGTTGTGGCATACTATCCACAAGTTCGGCAAGGCGCTGTTGGTCCAGATTGTCCCACTCCTCCACGGCGATTCGGCTTAGATCCGTCAGAGTGGTAGCAGGGTCACGTCGTCCATAAACAGCCCTTTTCAGCCAATCCCAGATCCCAGGCATGTTCGATAGGGTTCATGTCTTGAGGACATGCTGGCCACTCTAGTCGAGCGATGACGTTATCCTGAAGGAAGTCATCCACAAGATGTGCACGACGGGGGCGCGAATTGTCGTTCATGAGGACGAATGCCTTGTCAATATCCTGCCGATATGGTTGTACATTGGGTCGGAGGATGGCATTCACTTATCGTACAGCCGTTATGGCGCCTTCTATGACCACCAGCGGCGTTCGTCGGCCTCACATTATGCCACCCAAAGACAGCAGGGAACCTCCACCTTGCTGCATTCGCTGGACAGTGTGTCTATGGCGGTCATCCTGAACGGGTTGCTTCCAAACACGTTTCCGACGATTGTTTGGTTGAAGGCATATGCGACACTCATCGGTTAAGAGAACGTGATGCCAACACCGGGCGTTCCATTCGTCATGTTGTTGGGCCCATCTGTACCGCGCTGCATGGTGTCGTGGTTGTAAAGATGGACCTCGCTATGGACGTCGGAAGTGAAGTTTGAGTCGTAACACGACGTCCTGTGACTGCATGAAAAGCATTGTTCAACATGGTGGCATTGCTGCTAGGGTGCCTCCGAGCGATCGTAGGTAGCGGTCATCCACTGCAGTAGTAGTAGCCCTTGGGCGGCCTGAGCAAGGCATGTCGTCGATAGTTCCTGTCTCTCTGTATCTCCTCCATGTCCGAACAACATCGCTTTGCTTCACTCCGAAACGCCTGGACACTTCTCTTGCTGACAGCCCTTCCTGGCACAAAGTAACAATTCGGACGCGATCGAACCGCGGTATAGACCGTCTAGGCATGGTTGAACTACAGACAACATGAGCCGTGTACCTCCTTCCTGGTGAAATGACTGGAACTCATCGGCTGTCGGACACCTTCAGTCTAATAGCCGCTGTTCATGGATGGTTATTTACAGCTTTGGGTGGGTTTAGTGACATCTCTGAACAGGCAAAGGAAATGTGTCTGTGATGCAATATCTGCAGTCAACGTATATATTCAGGAGTTCTGGGAACGGGGGTGGTGCAAAACCTTTTTTGATGTGTGTAAAATGCGTGGCAGACAGAAAAGTAATATTTGAAACTAAACTGAAAACGTTTCTCTTTGACAACTCCTCCTATTCCGCAGAAGACGCGTAAGTGCGTAAAAGGTGAGGGGTAGGAGCTTCTCAATAACATCTTTCTGTCTTTAATTTAGAAACGTGAAAAACTAATAAATGGTCAACATGAAAGCAAAAAAATTATGTCAATTTATAATGTCTCTCTCCACATCATTACTATTTATCGTGCAAATGATACTTGGAACATGAAACTAAGTGACTAACTATTAGTGTCTCACAACGCACGGTACAGATTTTTATACTTTAAAAACCTCAAACGGAAATTCAAAAGTAAAATAAAGCAGATGATCAAAGTAGATGCACTTTCCAGTTGTGTTACGTTTGGTTATACCTGAAAAACTGATAGAGTTAATGTCGAGATGTATTCTGAGAAAAGAAGCAGATAGGCTATTGTTGGGAAGATAGGCTACGTCTTACACAGGTTGGGTTACCAGTATTTAAAAAAAATACTTGCTTACATGTTAAAGTAAAATGTCCATTTTACGTCGTCTTAAGCGTTTGAGACTATTCCCTTAAACACATTTATAATATTCTACAATGCTAGAAGATATTTGAAAAATTATACCTTTTTTTTTACCCTGTAAATTGTTATTATTGCCCAAACAATGACTGACGCGTCATAGGTTAGATTTTTAAGTGAGATGTGTAAAGTATAGTGAGACTAATGCACTGACAATCTATTAAATGAAGAACTATAATCCCCATGTGGTTCAGCTTTCTTCGACATTTCGATAATCGATCACTTTGTTGACAAGCATAAGATAGGATAGCATGCCATGCCTCTTTCTCATTAGAAACGTTTATGGGCTAACAAACAACAAAAAAATGGTTCAAATGGATCTGAGCACTATGGGACTTAACAGCTATGGTCATCAGTCCCCTAGAACTTAGAACTACTTAAACCTAACTAACCTAAGGACAGCACACAACACCCAGTCACCACGAGGCAGAGAAAATCCCTGACCCCGCCGGGAATCGAACCCGGGAACCGGGGCGTGGGAAGCGAGAACGCTACCGCACGACCACGAGCAAAAAACAACACTTAGGTAACATTTTTGTTCAAATGGTTCAAATGGCTCTGAGTACTATGGGACTTAACTTCTAAGGTCATCAGTCCCCTAGAACTTAGAACTACTTAAACCTAACTAACCTAAGGACATCACACACATCCATGCCCGAGGCAGGATTCGAACCTGCGACCGTAGCGGTCACGCGGTTCCAGACTGTAGCGCCTTTAACCGCTTGGCCACACCGGCCGGCAACATTTTTGTAAATGTGAACATGCATACGAGTTGAATGCTGAGAATGCGACGAACAAGGAGCAGTACCAACAAGCAAATAAGCACTAGTTTCGGAGTTCCAGCTTCATTTGTTGTAACAAATTTAGTAATAGTAGAATAAAATGCATTACTAAGGCATTCTGTTCACATTACATCCATCACTTCTTGGTTATTCGAAATATATTAACAAAAAAAAGTTACATTAACGAGGCCAAATGAGTCGTATTACTACAGTAAACAGGCATTTAAGAACAGAAAAAACGTTAGAATTGCCTTTCTGACACTATGTTATTCGTTTAAGCACTTTTATTTTTGGTACTGAAAGGAATTGTTGCTCGCACACGACAGAAATAATGAGCAAGAAGCAGCTGTAACCAGTAGTCTGGTAATGCTTTGGACTACTTAAAATGGCGGCAGGCCCCGTCCACACTGACCTCAAAACAACGTACACAGTAAGTCTATAGTGCTATCTCGCTTCTTTTCTTACCTCCGTATTGCTTAATTCTTTGCTCTGTTTTCCTGACCTTTATTACGTGCTTATCTCAGCTCTGGTTCGTCTAATGAGCGTGACTTTACTTTCGTAGTTTTGTTTGTCCATTTATTGTATCCACGATGCCAAGAACTAAGAAATTAAATGGAAAACGCAAGTTTCGTAGGAATCAGTTGGTGCAGCATATAACAGGAAAACCATGAAAGAAAAAGAACCTGTGCAACAAGAGAAGTCACCTGGCAGTGCTTCCAAGCTCAAGCTTTCTTATAAGATGTCTGATGAAAATCAGTTCAGTGGGGGTTCGAGTGTTACTTGTACCGATAACAGTATTGTAAATATAAATGTGCCTCGGGAATGGATGTGTGTGATGTCCTTAGGTTAATTGGATTTAAGTAAAGTTCTAGGGGACTGATGACCTCAGATGTTAAGTACCATAGTGCTCACAAGGGAACCTCCCCATCGCACCCCCCTCAGATTTAGTTATAAATTGACACAGTGGGTAGGCCTTGAAAAACTGAACACAGATCAATCGAGAAAACAGGAAGGAGTTGTGTGGAACTATGAAAAAATAAACAAAATATACAAACTGAGTAGTCCAAGTGTAACATATCCAACATCTAGGACTATATTACACGAAGAGCGCCGTGGTCCCGTGGTTAGAGTGAGCAACTGCGAAACGAGAGGTCCTTGGTTCGTGTCCTCCCTCGAGCAAAAATTTTACTTACTTTATTTTCGCAAATTTACGATCTGATCGTTCATTCATTGACGTCTCTGTTCACTGTAATAAGTTTAGTGTCTGTGTTTTGCGACCGCACCACAAAACCGTGCGATTAATAGACGAAAGGACGTGCCTCTCCAATAGGAACCGAAAACATTTGATCGCAAATTCATAGGTCAACCGATTCCTCCACAGGAAAACACGCCTGAAATATTCTATACGACACTGGTGACGGCATGTGCGTCACATTACAGGAATATGTTGTCGACCCACCTAACTTGCACACTTGGCGAATGGGTAAAAAGATTCTTCTACCTTGCCCGATTTAGATTTTCTTGTGGATGTGATAATCACTCCCAAAAAAGTGATGAAAACATTGAGTTTGTCGCATAAACGGCAACAAATGAATGCAACAGTTTCACAGTCGCACAGTTTTCCCTGTGCTCTGTCAAAACAAACGTTTTTAACGTTTTCAAGTTTTTCCGTGTGTAGACCGTCAAATCCTGCATGTGTCCAAGCAAATCTGAACATGTCCTGGAATTTTGGAGAGCAAAGTTGATCATGTCTGAGTGCATGAACTTTGATAATTGTCTGAAAATAAAAAATTAAAACTTTTCACTCGAGGGAGGGTTGAACCAGGGACCCTCCGTTCCTTTGCTGCTCACGGTAACCACGGGACCACGGTGCTCCTCAGTGAACTGGTACCTTAATGTGACATATCTTGGACACGGACTACTCGGTTTGTATATTTTGCTTATTTTTTTCATAGTTCCATACAACTTCTTCCTGTTTTCTCGATTGATCTGTGTTCAGTTTTTCATGGCCTATCCCTGTGCCAACTTATAACTAAATCTGAGGGGGGTGCGATGGGGAGGTTCCCTTGTCAGACACATCTGAACCATTTGAACCCAAGTTGCCAACAAGGCATTGTGCAAGCTGGCGGTGGCTCCATAATGATGTGGGTTGCCTTTACATGGAATACGCTGTATCTTCTGTCCAACTGAATCTATGATTGACTGGAAATAGTTACGCTCGGCTACTGGGAAACCGTTTGCAGCCATTCATAGACTTGATGTACCCAAATAAGGATGCAGTTTTTATGGATTGCGGCAACGCACCATGTCAGTTCTGGACAATTCGAGCGAATGATTTGGCCATCCACATCACACGATATGAATCGCATCGAACATTTATGGGACGTAATCGAGACGTCAGTTGGTGCAGCCGGCCGCTGTGGCCGAGCGGTTCTAGGCGCTTCAGTCTGGAACCGCGTGACCGCTACGGTCGCAGGTTCGAATCCTGCCTCGGGCATGGATGTGTGTGATGTCCTTAGGTTAGTTAGATTTAAGTAGTTCTAAGTTCTAGGGGGACTGATGACCACAGATATTAATTCCCATAGTGCTCAGAGCCATTTGAACCAATCAGTTGGGGCACAAAATCCTGCACCTGCAACACTTTCATAATTATGGACGGCTATTTAGGCACAACGGCTCAATATTTCTAGAGGGGACTTCCAAAGAGTTGTTGAATCCACGCCACGTGAAGGTCCAGCACTGTGCCGGGCAAAAGGAGCTCCAACACGATATTAGGAGATATCCTATGACTCTTGCCATCTCAGTGCACATCGCCCGCAAGTCGCGCAGTGTGGCGTCGACTGCACTCGGCGGCCGAACTTCCCCGGATGGGGCCTCCTGGCCAACAATACCACACGCTCATTTCATCTCATTGCTCTTGAAACGTTTTCACTTCTTAAATGACAGTCTATTAACAAAAATTAGAGATCTCACAACAAAATGCTATGAAGGCAGGTGTTGAATTAATAAGAAAATATCGCCCTTAGAAGAATTTGACAGTTCACTGTAAAACCAGCTGATTACGAGACAACTCAAGCGAATGCGAACCGAACACGACTCACTGGCGTTTGCTCACGCGCTCGTGGTGTTGACACCCGGAAGAATTCCTGTTCGCTGTTGCACGTTCGCTTGTTATCGCTTCGGTGCAAGGAAGGCTTAAGTCTATTCGCGTCGGTTTTCTGCATCTGCATTCAAGTCTCCCAATGTGAATAGGACCTAACAGAAGAAACGCGCTGGTAATAAATAGGCAATAGACTGCAGGAAATACAAGACGATTCGCAGTAAACGCGAAGCAGCGGCGCGTCTAAGGAGTTTGCAAATGAGTCGGGCGCCATCACCTCCGGCGTGACTTCCCGCAGGTTTCGCCTCATTAGCGCGCGCGCCGAGGCTCGGTCGGCGGCGCGGCCTTTGATTAGCAGCGGATGGCGCTCGTCATTTATTCGCGGCTGCCGGGGCCGCCTTAACGACAGCTTTTTGCGCAGCCGGCTGACGTAACTGCAGCCGCCTTAGCCGTAGTGTCCCACAGCCAGTACTGCCGCTTTCTGGGTCACGTACCTGGTATGCGGCCAAAAACCACGCGCCATTCTCCAGACTAAGCGCGTGCAACGTGGGTAGCGATCGGGCTCATTCAGAGCTGCGAACCTTACGCCGGGATGTCGCAGGCCTGCTTCAAGCGCACCAGGTGCTCGTTCACCCAGTCAGCCGAGTCCCGAAGACATGGAGTCTATAGTAACGAAAATCTGTTACTGGAACTACTGATTTTTTTTCAAAGCTGGGACATCTTGCTATTGTACTCCCAACGACTAACCAGGGAAGTATCCTGACACGAAAGCCTATAAACATGCCCAGTGGCGGCTAGTATCTAAGAGCACAAGACCTCGTGAACACAAAAGTTTTGACTCCTTGCGGATTTATTGGTTATTTTTCTTTGAATGCTCTCAAACGGAATGTAAACTCAGGCTCATAAATTAATGATAATGCTGATACATGGTGAAACAACGCTCTGGTGGGCGTTTCGTGGGTTTAAATCACGTCGGGGTATGACCATGCGGTGCATCTGACCTGCAGTCGTCGCGCGGTGGCGCTGGCACCAGTCCACATACGCAGGGGTGTGTTGGTGCGTGTCAGAGTATGGTGCAGTGAGTAAGTGTGCAGACGTTTTCAGACGTGTTAATGGTGACTGTGTGTTGAAAATGGCGCAAAGAACACATATTGATGACGTTATGAGGGGTAGAATACTAGGGCGACGGGAGGCTGGTCAAACAACGCAGGTCGTAGCACAGGCCCTCCGTGTGCCACAGAGTGTGATCTCACGATTATGGCAACGATTCCAGCAGACAGGAAACGTGTCCAGGCGCTACAGTAAGGGACGTCCACAGTGCACAACACAACACGAAGACCGATATCTCACCGTCAGTGCCCGCAGACGGCCACGGAGAACTGCAAGTAACCTTGCACGGGACACGGGACATCCCCGCAGCCACTGGAACAGTTGTCTCCAGACCCCCAGTCTGCAGACGACTGAACAGACATGGTTTATTCGCCCGGAGACCTGGAAAGTGCATTCCACTGGCCCCTGCTCACAGGAGAGCCCGTAAAGCCTGGTGTCAAGAACGCAGTACATGGTCATTGGAACAGTGGTCCAGGTTATGTTCACGGACGAGTCCAGGTATAGTCTGAACAGTGATTCTCGCCGGGTTTTCATCTGGCGTGAACCACGAACCAGATACCAACCCAATAATGTCCTTGAAAGAGACCTGTATGGAGGTCGTGGTTTGATGGTGTGGGGTGGGATTAAGATTGGTGCACGTACAGCCCCGCATGTCATTGACAGAGGAACTGCAACAGGTCACGTGTATCGGGACGTCATTTCGCACCAGTATGTCCGCCTTTTCAGGGGTGCAGTGGGTCCCACCTTCCTCCTGATGGATGATAACGCACGGCACCACCGAGCTGCCATTGTGGAGGGGTACCTTGAAACAGAAGATATCAGGCGAATGGAGTGGCCTGCCTATTCTCCACACCTAAACCCCATCGAGCACGTCTGGGATGCTCTCGGTCGACGTATCACTGCACGTCTTCAAACGTCTACGACACTTCAGTAGCTCCGACAGGCGTTGGTGCAAGAATGGGTGGCAGCTGCTCAACCACCTGGTCCAGAGCATGCCAACCCGTTTTGCGACCTGCGTACGTGTGCATGGTGATCATATCTCGTGTTGATGCCACGGTACGTGGGCAGGAAACAGTTGCGTTTTGTAGCACATGTGTTTCGGGACTGTTTTCTCAACTTATCACCAATACCGTCGACTTACAGATCTGTGTCGTGTGTGTTTCCTATGTGCCTATGATATTAGGGCTAGTTTTGTTTAATGCCACGTTGTGTGGCACTACATTCTGCAATGATCTTAATTTATGAGCATGAAAGTAGATGCGGCAATCTGAAATAGGTAGCACTAAATCTACCGCGCTGTGCTAAATTACTCCTCTACACTTGGTGAAAATTGGTATCGGGGTCGCTAATTCACCTTAAGGAGCTTCTTCGCATATGCAACTGCGTAATTGCCTAGCGGCCAAATACCTACTGGTTTGATAAACAAATGTGCACCATTCAACTACAAGTTTACGTCAACGCCATCAGGTGGGTGCACACTGCAGCAGACGTTTCCACGTTCGCTCGGCATAATTCCCGCTATGCGTTAGCACACTCCACAGATATGACAGTTCACTCACTACGTTATAAAATTACATCGCAAATAAGCATATTTTGTAGTTATACTCATAGAAAAACCTGTTTTGTGGGATTGTGAGTCAGATACAGTACATTAACTTTTGGATTTTACTATACAATGATCCGTTTGAGGAGCTGAGAAGCATAAAGCACATCAGCGTCGATTGTGAACCTGTAGCATTTATTCATGCTTCGGTCCTCTGCTGATATTATGGAGCGTCGGGTTCATTGTACTCTAGGCCAACATTGTACATATATCTGAACATTCACGAAAAGCTGTCTCGCTGATTTCTCTCATATTCACTTAAATAGAAGAGGGCGAAAACGGCATGCTTTTCGCCCTTATGGCTCTCAGCGCCTCATTCCTATTCTAGTCAAGTGACCCTGTTTCCGCAAATCGCAGTTTGTGTTTGGAGTTACACCACTGGCCATTAAAATTGCTACACCAAGAAGAAATGCAGATGATAAACGGGTATCCATTGGACAAATATATTATACTAGAACTGACATGTGATTACATTTTCACGCATTTTGCGCGCATAGATCCTGAGAAATCAGTACCCAGAACAACCACCTCTGGCTGTAATAACGATCTTGATACGGCTGGGCATTGAGTCAGACAGAGCTTGGATTGCGTGTACAGGTACAGCTGCCCATGCAGCTTCAACACGATACCACAGTTTATCAATAGTGACTGGCGTATTGTGACGAGCCAGTTGCTCGGCCACCATTGACCAGACGTTTTTAGTTGGTGAGAGATCTGGAGAATGTGCTGACCAGGGCAGCAGTCGAACATTTTCCGTATCCAGAAAGACCCGTATAGGGCCTGAAACATGCGGTCGTGCATTATCCTGCTGAAATGTAGGGTTTCGCAGGGATCGAATGAAGGGTAGAGCCACGGGTCGTAACACATCTGAAATGTAACGTCCACTGTTCAAAGTGCCGTCAATGCGAACAAGAGGTGACCGAGACCTGTAACCAATGGCACCCCATACTATCACGCCGGGTGATACGCCAGTACGGCGATGACGAATAGACGCTTCCAATGTGCGTTCCCCGCGATGTCGCCAAACACGGATGCGACCATCATGATGCTGTAAACAGAACCTGGATTCATCCGAAAAAGTGACGTTTTGCCATTCGAGCACCCAGGTTCGTCGTTGAGTACTTCATCGCAGGCGTTCCTGTCTGTGATGCAGCGTCAAGGGTAACCGCAACCATTGTCTCCAAGCTGATAGTCCATGCTGCTGCAAACGTCGTCGAACTGTTCGTGCAGATGGTCGTTGTCTTGCAAACGTCCCCATCTGTTGACTCAGGGATCGAGACGTGGTTGCACGATCCGTTACAGCCATGCGGATAAGATGCCTTTCATCTCTACTGCTACTAATACGAGGCCGTTGGAATCCAGCACGGCGTTCCGTATTACCCTTCTGAACCCACCGATTCCATATTCTGCTAACAGTCATTGGATCTCGGCCAACGCGAGCAGTAGTGTCGCGATGCGATAAACCGCAATTGCCATAGGCTACAATCAGACCTTTATCAAAGTCGGAAACGTGATGGAACGCATTTCTCCTCCTTACACGAGGCATCACAACAACGTTTCACCAGGCAACGCCGGTCAACTGCTGTTTGTGTATGAGAAATCGGTTTGAAACGTTCCTCATGTCAGCACGTTGAAGGTGTCGCCACCGGCGCCAACCTTGTGTGAATGCTCTGAAAATCTAATCATTTGCATATCACAGCATCTTCTTCCTGTCGGCTTAATTTCGCGTCTGTAGCACGTCATCTTCGTGGTGTAGCAATTTTAATGGCCAGTAGTGTTGTTGTTTACTGTGCAGGAAATTAAATGGCTCTAAGCACTATGGGACTTAACATCTGAGATCATCAGTCCCCTAGACTTAGAACTACTTAAACCTAACGAACCTAAGGGCATCACAAACATTCATGCCCGAGGCAGGATTCGAACCTGTGACCGTAGCAGGCGCGTGGTTCCGGACTGAAGCGCCTAGAACCGCTCGGCCGCCACGGCCAGCTACTGTGCAGGAATCGGCTTTCCTGTGGAGTTTCAGCATGAACTCTGTTGAACTTGCATTGAGCGCTAACAGAAAAGGAAATTACTAGGAAAAATTAGCTGCAAAGGAAGTAGGGTCTAAAAAAAATGGCTCTGAGCACTATGGGACTTAACATCTATGGTCATCAGTCCCCTTGAACTTAGAACTACTTAAACCTAACTAACCTAAGGACATCACACAACACCCAGTCATCACGAGGCAGAGAAAATCCCTGACCCCGCTGGGAATCGAACCCGGGAACACGGGCGTGGGAATCGAGAACGCTACCGCACGACCACGAGCTGCGGACAAGTAGGGTCTCCCAGACCAGATCCGTTGTCTGAGAAAGTGACGAAATGAAATAAGCGTGGCTACCAGCGAGCATTTGACAAAGAAATATATAATAAGAGTTAGTTGTTGTTCGTGTGCAACGTAAGATTGCCTGATTTTGAGCCCAGAAGTTAATTCGCTGACTAACACGTATAGTAGGTGTTGTGGCGTAACAAGACAGCCACGCCACTCGGAAGTAGCCGAAAGGCACGCGTTAACTCACGCAGGCTAGTAGATAGGTCTGAAACAGGATACGTAATGAATGATATAAAGAAAAGTACGTAGCTCCTGGAATACTTAACTTTAATCCATCCTTGTGTTACATCGCTCTTGACGATACAAGTGAGACTCTTTAGATACAAGCTATGTAATGCTAATGGCGCCTTGCTAGGTCGTAGCCATTGACTTAGCTGAAGGCTATTCTAACTATGTGCTCTGCAAATGAGCGAGGCTTCGTCAGTGTGCATCGCTAGCTAAGTCGTCCGTAAAACTGGGGCGAGTGCTAGTCCGTCTCTCGAGACCTGCCGTGTGGTGGCGCTCGGTCTGCGATCACTGACAGTGGCGACACGCGGGTCCGATATGTACTAATGGACCGCGGCCGATTTAAAGCTACCACTTAGCAAGTGTGGTGTCTGGCAGTGACACCACAGTAGGGATACTGTACATTTGTCCAAAAATATTTAAAAAAACACGAAAACTTCCATTTACACAAAAATGCGAAAAGGAGACTAGTGAAAGCTTATAGAATATTTCGTTCTTGCATAAACTGTACATCGTCATGTACAATATAACAAAATCCCACAAAAACAATTCTTCCTTTTTTCAGGCAAGCTATGCATATTATTATTATTATTATTGATAGCGGCTGAAGTTGTGTAAGAATGCTGATAAGCATAACTGTTATACCACAGATGCTGCTAATTTCGCACTCTCATATTTATCTGAATTTAAAAATTTGTGAAGACCCAGAATGTATACCTACGAGTCGCCACTACACTGGCCGATGAAACTTTGTGCTTGACATATGCATTTCAAGCTGGCAGCGTAACAGGTCAACAAGTGAAGAACTAGGAGTGCGAGGTGCTAGGGGTGGGACGTGGACCAGTCCCAGCTTGGTAATCGCTACCGGTCGTGACGTCAAAGGCCCCGCGTTGTCGTGTTTGGTGATAACATAAACAACAGGCGCTGTGTATGACTTCTACTCTGTGCTTGCTCTGTACTGTGCTTTGTTTCGCTGTGGTTTAGAAATTTGTGATATTCGAAAAAACTTCGTTCGCCTTGTGACGATCCTTTTGCGTCAAAGTGTGCCGCTAGACAGCGAGGCGCTGAAGTTGCTACAGAAAACCTGTGAGTTTTACGGTCAGGGGAAAGAATACGCAAGTAACCAGCACGTCTTTAGGAAACATCGGTCACGCGAGACACAGCTGGCCCTCTTTGTGCACGATATACAACAGTCTCTAGACACGGCTCCCAGTTTGATGACATATTTCTCGATTTTCGAAAGGCGTTCGACTCAGTTCCGCACTGTCACTTGCTCCAAAAAGTGCTCGCTTAGGGTCTGTCCGATGACATATGCGGTTGGATAGAAAGTTTTCTAACAGACAGGGAACAGTGTGTTGTCCTGAACGGGGTGACTTCAACAGAAACAAGCGTAACTTCAGGTGTGTCCCAAGGCAGTGTAATAGGTCAACTGCTTTTTACGATATACATAAACAATCTGGTTGATGGTATTGACAACGGCATTAGACTGTTTGCCGATGATGCTGTAGTCTACAGGAAAGTAGTATCACACGAAAGTTGTGAACAAATCAATGAGGATTTGCAGAAAATAAATGCGTGGTGTAATCACTGGGAGTTATCTAATATCAGTAAGTGTAACCTGCTGCGTATAACAAGGCAAAAATCCCCATTAATGTACGAGTACAAAATAAATGCCCAGTGTTTGGAAGCGGTAACATCCGTCAAGTATATGGGTGTGACTATTCGAAATGATCTCAAATGGAACGATCAGATTACACAAGTAACGGCAAGGAGAACTCTAGATTGCGGTTTATTGGTAGAATCCTGAAGCGATGCAGTCCTTCAACAAAGGAAATGGATTACAATACGTTAGTTCGTCCAGTCTTAGAGTATTGTTCGTCTGTATGGGACCGTTACCAGTTGGATCTGATTCAAGAGATCGAGAAGGTCCAAAAAAGAGCGGCAAGATTCGTGACTGGTACATTTAGCCATCGCGAGAGCGTTACAAATCTCATAGAAAGTTCGAAGTGGAACACACTTGCAAATAGACGGCGCGCTAAACGGAAGGGGCTGCTTATTAAATTCCGAAATCCCATCTTCGCCAAGGATGCAGAGCATATATTATTACCACCAACTTTCAAATCGCGCAATGATCACCATTCAAAGATAAGGGAAATTAGAGCTCGTACTGAGGCGTTTAGACAGTCGATTTTTCCTTGGTGGCTAGCGGAGTATAAATGTAGATGTAGATATTCATGGACAGCCAACAGTTTCTGCCGATAAAGTTGTGGAACGAACATCAAAAGCTCTTGGAATTAATGCAAGAACAGTAGTAAGTACGGGAGTTGCGAAAGCTGAAAGGTGTAGACGTAAGCCAAAACGATTCCGAGCCCGCTGGATCAGATAATATAATTTTAGTGACTCCCGGAAAGAAGGAAAAGCAACCTCACCCTGTCACCGACTTAGATTCTTTCAAGACTGGTGCAATTCACAGGCAGGAAAGGGTATCCTAAGACAGCAGTGATACCGCTGTCGTTAAAAGAAAGTGAACTTTTCAGGAGTGGGGAATCGCCACCAACAATTGTGCTGAAGAGTACAGATTTCCGTTGCAAAACGCTAGACGAACGCAAAGTCCTTTTAGAGAGGGAGCATAGTGCTAAGACCCGAGGGAAATTCTTGCATAAAATTGTGGGGAAAGACAGTCAATCGATTTGTGTTTGTGATGAAGACGGTTTTGGCGCTGATTCCAACTACAGTGACAATGGGGAGCTGGATGGAATTGCGCCATATTTTCTCGTCGTAAAATGGTGAGTGAAAAGCTACGAATTCCGGTTATTTATTGCATCATTGTCTTTATAAAACGTAGAGTGATAAATTATAACCTCAATTATTATGTACTTTGTAAACTGTATACCATATTGTTTCAAGGTATCGGTCATCATCATGTGTTTATTTTCTGTATTCCTTTGCTCCGTTATCGAAAATTTGTGGATGGTTATGATTACATCTAATTATTAGGCGGTTGTTTATTTGCTGTCATTGTAATAGCAAGTCAAGTACGAATTCTTATACACTGAAGAACCAAAGGAACTGGTATAGGCATACGTATTCAAATATAGAGATAAGTAAACAGGCAGAATGCGGCACTGCGGCCGGCGACGCATATATAAGACAAGTTCAAAAAAAAAAAAAAAGGCTCGAAGCACTATGGAACTTAAAATCTGAGGTCATCACTCCCCTACACTTCACTTAGAACTACGTAAACCTAACTAACCTAAGGACATCACACACATCCATGACCGAAGCTAGATTCGAACCTGCGACCGGAGCAGCCACGTGATGTCGGATTTAAGCGCCTAGAACCGCTCGACCATAGCGGCCGGGAACAAAACAACTGTCTGGCGCAGTTGTTAGATCGTTTACTGCTGCTACAGTAGCAGGTTAACGAGATTTAAGTGGTTTGAAGTGGTGGCGTAGTCGGAGCACGAGCGATGGAACACAGGACCTCCGAGGTAGCGGTGAAATGGGAATTTTCCCGTACGACCCTTTCACGAGTGTGCCGTGAATATCAGGAATCCGGTAAAATATAATATTTCTGACATTGCTGCCGTCGGAAAGAGATCGTACAAGAACGGGACCAACAACGACTCAAGAGAATAGTTCAACGTGACAGAAGTGCAACCTTTCGTCAAACTGCTGCAGATTTCAATTCCGGGCTATCAACAAAGGTCAGCGCAGGAACCATTCAACGAAACATCATCGATATGGGTGTTCGCAGCCGAAGGCCCACTTGTGTACCCTTGATGACCGCACGGCACAAAGCTCTACGCCTCGCCTGCAGCCGTCAATACCGACATTGATGACTGGAAACATATTGCCTGGTCGGACAAGTCTCGTTTCAAATTGTATCGAGCGAATGGACGTGTACGGATATGGAGACAACCTCGTGAATCCATGGACCTTGCATGTCAGTAGAGGACTGTTCAAGCTAACGGAGACTCTGTAATGGTGTGGAGCGTGTGCAGGTGGAGTGATGTGGCATCCTTGATACGTCTAGATACGACTCTGGAAGGTGACACATACGTAAGAATCCTGTCTGATCACCTGCATCCATTCGTGTCCATTGTGCATTCCGACGGACTTGCGCAATTCCAGCAGCACAATGCGACACCCCACACGTCCAGAATTGCTACAGAGTGACTTCAGGAGCAGTCTTCTGAGTTTAAAAACTTCCTCTGGTCACCAGACTCCCCAGACATAAAAATTATTGGGCATATCTGGGATGCCTTGCAGCGTGCTGTTCAGAAGAGATTCCACCCCCTCGTACTCTTACGGATTTATGGACAGCCCTGCAGGATTCATGGTGTCAATTCCCTTCAGCACTAAATGAGACATTAGTCGAGTCCATGCCACGTCGTGTTGCGGAACTTCTGCGTGCTCTCGAGGGCCCTACATGATATTAGGCAGGTGTACCTCTTTCTTTGTCTCTTCAGTGTATATAGTGTTACTGCTCAATTGCTTACATTTACGAGACGTAACAGAAAACCATGTCGTCTGCTTTGTGTATAGAGGCTGCTGTTGCAACGTCACTGTAGCAGTATAGCCAATATAACTTGAAGTAATTATAAGTGACAAGTGCAATGTTTCGCAGGCGCAGATATAGAACACTGTAAGTACAATTTTAAAATACGGTTACGTCTCCATTCTACCTCCAATCGAGGTCGTTGATCTTCAACACTGCTATATGTATGTACAATTCATGTCTGAACGTTGTCTATTGTATCTGTCACCTTCTAAGTTACAAGGGTGGACAAAAATATCGAAAAAATACATGTAAATGCAGGTGCTGACCAACACTGCACCTTGCGCTGTTGTATGTGCCCACGAAAGGCGCCTGTGAAATGTTCTCAACACCTTTCCAGTGTCAATAAGTGTTTGTTTTGTGAGCACATTATTTCGGAGGTAAGTAATTTCGAACGTGGAGAAACTGTTCGTCCTATTATGCTGCGTGCTTCCGTAACCAATGAAGACGAAGTGTTTGGTTTCAAGAGGTACCGTATTGAAGATTTATACCGTTACATAGAAAGTGAAAAAATATCATCAGCTGAGACACGACGTGAACGAAAGAGTATGCTGAGTTATTGTGACACATGATCATTCAAGAGAACTGCGACAAAAAATAACAAGTCGACAGCTGCCTATGTCACTGCAGAACTGAATGACGCACTAGCGAAGACAGTAAGCAACAAAACAACACGAAAGCAGTTCCACAAGCAGGGAACTGCAGGGCGAGATTGAATTACAAGAGAACTCAGCAGAAATGCAAATGCACGTAACAGGAAAACATGATGCCGAAGCCACGTAATCTGGCCTATGGAACAATGAAACAATCTCATTTTGTCGGACGACTCTTGTTTCAATCCAGCTTCTGGCCGACCTTATGTCTAAAGAGTGAAATATGGTGAGAGTTCGGTGGTGATTTTAGCACTCATTGTCGTTGTTTCTATGGGGCCTATGGTTACTCTGCAAGTCGCATTACTGTCAATGTTTGTCTGAACGCTGTGGCTGATGAGGTCCATCCCGTGGCAGAATGTTTGTTCCCCACTGGTGACGCTGTGCTCGAAGACGACATTGTCCCTCTTCACACAGCTCGTATACTCCAGGACGGGTTTAGTGAACACGAGGATGAGGTAACAATCTTCCGTGGCCATCACAGTCACCAGATCTCAGTACTACACTACTGGCCATTACAATTGCTACACCACGAAGATGACGTGCTACAGACAGGAAATTTAACCGACAGGATATGCAAATGATTATCTTTCCAGAGCATTCACAAAAGGTTGGCGCCGGTGGCGACACCTACAACGTGATGACATGAGAAACGTTTCAAACCGATTTCTCATACACAAACAGCAGTTGACCGGCGTTGCCTGGTGAAACGTTGTTTTGATGACTCGTATAATGAGGAGCAATGCGTACCATCACGTTTACGACTTTGATAAAGGTCTGATTGTAGCCTATCGCGAATGCGGTTTACTGTACCACGACATTACTGCTCGCGTTGGTCGAGATCCAACGACTGTTAGCAGAATATGGAATCGGTGTGTTCAGGAGGGTAATACGGAACGCCGTGCTGAATCCCAACGGCATCGTATCACTAGCATTCGAGATGACAGGCATCTTATCCGCATGGCTGTAACGGATCGTGCAGCCACGTCTCGATCCCTGAGTCAACAGATGGGGACGTTTGCAAGACAACAACCATCTGCACGAACAGTTCGACGATGTTTGCAGCAGCATGGACTATCAGCTCGAAGACCATGGCTGCGGTTACCGTTGACGCTGCGTCACAGACAGGAGCGCCTGCGATGCTGTACTCGACGACGAACCTGGGTGCACGAATGGCAAAACATAACTTTTCCGGATGAAACCAGGTTCTGTTTACAGCATCATGATGGTTGCATCAGTGTTTGGCGACATCGTGGTGAATGCACATTGGAAGAGTGTTTTCGTCAGCGCCATACGGGCGTATCACCCGGCGTGATGGTATGGGGTACCATTGGTTATACGTCTCGGTCACCTCTTGTTCGCATTGGCGGCACTTTGAACAGTGGACGTTACATTTCAGAGGTGTTACGACCCGTGGCTCTACCCTTCATTCGATCCCAGCGAAACCCTACATTTCAGCAGGGTAATGGATGACCGCATGTTGCAGTTCCTGTACGGGCCTTTCTGGATACAGAAAACGTTCGACTGCTGCCCTGGCCACACATTCTCCAGATCTCTCACCAACTGAAAACATCTGGTCAATGGTGGCCGAGCAACTGGGTCGTCACAATACGCCAGTCACTACTCTTGATGAATTGTGGTATCGTGTTGAAGCTGCATGGGCAGCTGTACCTGTACACGTCGTCCAAGTATGACTCAATGCCCAGCCGTATCAAGACCGTTATTACCGCCAGAGGTGGTTGTTCTGGGTACTGATTTCTCAGGATCTATGCCCGCAAAATGCGTGAAAATGTAATCACATGCCAGTTCTAGTATAATATATTTGTCCAATGAATTCCCGTTTATCATCTGCATTTCAATGACCAGTAGTGTATTTAGCCTTTGTGGCCTACTTTGGAGAGCAGTGTGTGTGACCGCTATCTACTTCCTTCATCATCACCTGAAGTTCCTACTATTTTGTAGGAAGAATTGTATAAGATTGCCTGAACAACCGTATAGAACCTGTATTTATACATTCCGAGACGACTCGAAGCTGTTTTCGATGCCAACGGTTTTGCTCCACCGAATCAGTCATGGTAACGTCTTGTATTTTCAGTGGTTTCATGATTCTGTGCAATCCCTGCACCACGTTTCTCGCTTCCCAACTCAAGAACAGTCTTTGCTGTGATGTCTGCGCCCGCTAGTCGCTATTTCTGTAGTCACTTCTGACCCGGCTACGCTGGCTTCTCTTAACTACGATCTTCAAGGAGAGCGGTGGCCCAGCTAATGAGAAGTGGAGGTTGCCAAGTAGGCAGTACGGTCTGTGCTATTTAACAAGATCAAGGATTCCTATTCGGTTCTGGCTTCCGCTACGACGACTGCTCTCAGTTATATTGAGAGCGTGGCTGAGCGGTTCTAGGCCCATCATTCTGGAACAGCGCGGCCGCTACGGTTGCAGGTTCGAATCCTGCCTCGGGCATGGATGTGTGTGATGTCCTTAGGTTAGTTAGGTTTAAGTAGTTCTAAGTTCTAGGGGACTGATGATCTAAGATGTTAAGTCCCCTAGTGCTCAGAGCCATTTGAACCATTTTGAACTATCGTACTCATCATTTAAAGTCGTTAAGATAGTACCTGCAAATTTTGTTTAATTGCAATCTTTCATTAATAAATTTATATGTTACTTTCATAATTCTCTATTGCTGAGTGATAGAAACTTTCGACCATTCGATTCCTGTGTGTATTCTTATCGTATACTGTAGACTCAGCAGTATTTGGCCTGTAATGCGGCAACTACACTACTGGCCATTAAAATTGCTACACCAAGAATAAATGCAGATGATAAACGGGTATTCATTGGACAAATTTATTATACTAGAACTGACATGTGATTACATTTTCACGCAATTTGGGTGCATAGATCCTGAGAAATCAGTACCCAGAACAACCACCTCTGGCCGTAATAACGGTCTTGATACGCCTGGGCATTGAGTCAAACAGAGCTTGGATGCCGTGTAGAGGCACAGCTACCCATGCAGCTTCAACACAATACAACAGTTCATCAAGAGTAGTGAGTGACTGGCGTATTGTCACGAGCGAGTTGCCCGGTCGCCATTGACCAGACGTTTTCAGTTGGTGAGAGATCTATAGAATGTGCTGCCCAGGGCAGCAGTCGAACTTTTTCTGTATCCAGGAAGGCCCGTACAGGACCTGCAACATGCGGTCGTGCATTATCCTGCTGAAATGTAGGGTTTCGCTGGGATCGAATGAAGGGTAGAGCCACGGGTCGTAACCCATCTGAAATGTAACGTCCACTGTTCAAAATGCCGTCAATGCGAACAAGAGGTGACCAAGACGTGTAACCAGTGACACCCCATACCATCACGCCGGGTGATTCGCCAGTATGGTGATGACGAATACACGCTTACAATGTGCGTTCACCGCGATGACGCCAAACACAGATGCGACCATCATGATGCTGTAAACAGAACCTGGATTCAACCGAAAAAAAAAAAAAAAAACGTTTTGCCATTCGTGACCCAGGTTCGTCGTTGAGTACATCATCGCAGGCGCTCCTGTCTGTGATGCTGCGTCAACGGTAACCACAGCCATGGTCTCGAAGCTGATAGTCCATGCTGCTGCAAACGTCGTCGAATTGTTCGTGCACATGGTTGTTGTCTTGCAAACGTGGCCATCTGTTGACTCAGGGATCGAGACGTGGCTGTGCGACCCGTTATAGCCATGTGAATAAGATGCCTGTCATCTCGACTGCTAGTGATACGAGGCCGTTGGGATTCAGCACGGCGTTCCGTATTACCCTCCTGAACCCACCGATTCCATATTCTGCTAACAGTCATTGGATCTCGACCAACGCGAGCAGTAATGTCGTGGTACAGTAAACCGCATTCGCGATAGGCTACAATCAGACCTTTATCAATGTCGGAAACGTGATGGTACGCATTGCTCCTGATTATACTAGTCATCAAAACAACGTTTCACCAGGCAACGCCGGTCAACTGCTGTTTGTGTATGAGAAATCGGTTTGAAACGTTCCTCATGTCATCACGTTGTAGATGTCGCCACCGGCGCCAACCTTGTGTGAATGCTCTGAAAAGCTAATCGTTTGCATATCACAGTATCTTCTTTGTGTCGGTTAAATTTTGCGTCTGTAGCACGTCATCTTCGTGGTGTAGCAATTTTAATGGCCAGTAGTGTACGTATCCCTAGCCCCTAGACAACGAAACCAGCCAAAACTTTTAGTATTTCAACTATTAGTCGGAGGGTACGTAGTTGAGGGCCCCCTCACTCATTCATTGTATTATTTGAAAGCCCGCAGAATATCATGGGAATTGCGAAAAAGAAGTCTCTGGACTAGCACTGGAAAACAAAATATGTACTGCAAATACGTGGTTTGCCGAGACGACATTGTGGCTGGGGCTTCTTGTCTGTATTGAGCCGCTATGAATCTCGAAGTGGGACATGCAGTTTCGATTAGTGTGGGGCAGTTGTCTTATTCTCCATACGGTTTCTTTGATTCCTAACTGAGATGAGTAAATGTGTTCCACATTACCCAACCTCCTTTACGTTTCCGTTAGTATCACAAATTGTTTGTATACCAAGTCTTTGACTTATCATGTCATAGTTAACACGTTTCTCTTGTAACATTAAATATAGTGTTTGATGTAAATTAATTGTATCTTTTGGGTTTAATAATTATCAGGTGACAAGAAATTTCTGGGATTTATTCAGACACTGTCTCCTCATTAAACTGAAAAGATATATGTTGTCCCCACGCGGAGTTTTGTTCCAGGTACTGCCAACGATTTTTACTTGGTGAGAGGACTACTGGGATTAGAAGCAGCGCCTCAAAAAAGATCTCGCAAGTCGGCAAAACAGCCAGGAGAGCGGTGTGCTGACCATATGCCCCGCCAGGCTGTAGCCACACGGCGCCGAATGGCAGAGGACCGCACGGCAGCACGTCGATATCGCTGGGCCTTCACAGCCTGGACTAGGACTATTGATAAAATATCGATATATCGTTATCTGTCAATTTTTCCTATCCATATCGATGTACACGGGCGTTGTTCCCCCGTATATCCATTATCGATACCGTTATGGCAATATCGACTGCCGATATTTTTAATTTTATACTATATTTTTTTCGAAATTATCGGTAAATATATGATATTTATGTTTTGATATTGTAGTTGAACATAATTTTACTTTCACTGTGTGAAGGAATCTCACCACATTTTGAGCTCTCACCACGCCCAGTCTTTCTCTTTGTCTGTGTGAAGCAAATATAGGTGGCACAAAGACGAAGTCCGTTTGCACTGCGGTGATGGGGTTACAAGAGAGGGGGGATGGAATAACAAGATTTCCGAAGTGAAGAAACAGCACACCTGTTGCGTTCAGAAAACAATTTTTAACGCGACTAGTGTGCTATTTCTTCGCATCGGCATTCTTAAAAAACAGTTGCTGAAAAAGAGAACCATAAGCTAAATGACAAGATTGGTTTTTGTGGTGGGCGTTGACGTGTGAGGAAATATGCTGACGCAATCGGCGCTCAGCGCTGCCAACAGAAACTGCAGCGTTAAACTTCACCACGCAGTTTTGACACTACAACTGTTAGATGGCTGGAGTTTGCACAAATGAAAAAAGCAGGGAAGCCGGCATGAAGTGTTCCAGACAAATCCGTTATGTGACGAAACTTAACGACGGACTCCTCGGACACCTTTCATTGTGTCACATACATGCAGCTACCATTGTTAGCAAAGTCGATATCTCCAAGCATGAACGTACATCGTTTTCCTTTTAGTTCTTGATCTAAGGGGGATAAGGAGACTGCTAGCTTGTTGATGTACAGAATATCTAACAATAAATAAATATTTAAATATACAGATCTAAAACCGGTAGGCCGATCGATACATCGATATTTTTTTCTGTATGTAAAGGAGCGATAATGATATTTTTAAATATCGATGTATGGGATTTCCTATGTTTTTAAAAATACCAACTGTCCTAGCCCTGGGCGATGAACGCGTTTTTGTTTTTATTTTTATGGTGCCGAATTGCCATGGACTCATACATTACTCCATAGTCGGATCCCACAGAAACCTTTTGCTTTCATCACGCCTATCTCTGCAATGAGTACCAATTTTCAGGTGATACGGACACTCAGATAAAGTGATTTTGCTTGCAACATTTTTAGTAGATTTCTTCCATGTTGCAGAAGGTAAGTTTCCGTCGAGATCTTCGGAAAAGTAATTGCTATACCAGGTTCCATGTAATGATGTACAGTAATTCTGTATTATCTGTCTTTCGACAGAAATGTGTTCTTAATGACAGCCGTGGTCCAAGCATGCTCGAAGCATGTGTTTTTGTTCAAGGCGGAACTTAGGAAACTTTTGTATGGTTATGTGTCACTTCTTTTGATAGGAAAATTATTCGTTACACAAAATTAAATAACCTACATGGCATATTTTACCGTTATGTGAAGTAAGTTTGTGTTAAATTCTTCATGAAATGATGTCAAATGCCTTGCAGTAGTATTTTTGTCGGTCAAAGTTCTTAGAGAAAAGAGGAAATTCTCATCAGAGAAATTTTCTGTGGGATTTTAATGTCCACTAAATTCATTTCTAAAACACAGACAGCTTCGTAGAGAGTTAGCGAGCTTTAACGTAAAATTTTATAGCGAAATAACGTCCTGTGCACTTCTCTTGTGCGTGCTGCCAGTCAAGGACATGGTCATGACAGTGCATTAGCCTTAACTCCATTCTTGTTTTGAATCACTACTTTACAGTTTTGCACAAGCACTGCTGAAATTTTGTCCTGTCTTATAAAATTCATATCACAATTATTTTATCTGTATTTTTCTTTTGTTGATGCTGGCTGTTACATGCTGGCAGCGTAAATCTCCGCTGTGTATACGTGATTTAGAATCCTGAAATAAACGGTGATGTTTGTTACGTATTTAGTGGTGCACTTTATTAGTCGGCGTAATTCCAACACACATTACCTGAACAAAAATATCGGAACACCCCTGTGTAATGCGGAATTGACTACTGGATGTCACAAGAGGTGGACCCTGCCGTATAAAACGAGACGGGAATATTGAGTTGTCAACAGCAGAAGCAGTAACAGTAGAACGGGTCGGTAAGTACAGCTCAGTGGCTCCCAACGTGGACAGGTCATCGGATGTCACATAAGTAAGAAATCCGTCACGGACATTTCAAGCCTTCTGAAACTGGCCATCTCGACTGTTAGTGATGTGATTGTTAATTGGAAACGTGAAGGAACAGCCACAGATAAACCAAGTCCATACAGAGCTCATGTATGAAATTACAGAAAAGAATCGCTCGTGAGAACCACAGTATTACCAGGAGTGTAGCTGGCACCATAACTGTGCGTAGGAAGTTTAAAGAATGGCTTCCGATAATGGGGCAGCTCCTCATAAGCCACACATTTCTGCACTCAGCGCCAAACGACACCGAGGTAGTGGAAAGAGCGACGCAGCTGGACAGTGGCTGGCTGGAAACGAATGATTTGGAGTGATCGGCCACAGTGTGTCGTATGGCAAATGAATTACAGAGAAGGTGATGTTAGAGTTTGGTGGTGTTTTTCGTAGTTGGGGTGGGCACCCTTACAGCGCTTAAGAAAATGCTAAATGCTGAAGGATATAAAAATTTTTACAGCATTTTGTACTAAAAACAGTAGAACAGTTCCGAGACAGTGATTGTATGATCATGACAATGCACCCTGTCATAAATCAGAGAATATGAGGAAAAGGTTTGTGGACAAAATCCATGAAAAAGACTGTCCAGGCCACATTCCCGAGCTGAACCTAGTCGAATACCTTTCGGATGAGTTAGAACGTCGACTTCAGGCCCTAACATGGCTATCTTCTCTCGTTTCGGCTCTTGAGGAAGAATGGGCTACCATTCCGCCACAAACGAGGGTATGCTGAAGCATCATACCTCCGAACTTTTTATTCAGTTCTTAATATCGGTGATGTATTACAGGATATGCATATGACTCAGTCGACTTCCTCGCCTCACTGAAGCAAGTTGCAGCCATCTGCTGCTAAAGGGCTCGAATTGTAAGTAGCGTGTAACGTGGTGGTGTATAATGTAACTACAGTACGTCGATACGTGAGAACCAACAAGCTGTGATCGAGTTTAAACTCGCACTCCAAGCTGGCGTCTGTCAGTACATTGTGACCATATTAGTGTTTATAGCGGGACTTGTACTTCACCAGCATTAAGGCTAATGTGGACTAATATACACACATCCAAACGATCTTTTCATCACCTCGGTCCCAAGAGTACCGGAACCTGTACAGAAAATCGGAATAGAGATCGATATAAACATCATTTCCGCCCATTTTACTGCTCATGAAAACCACACATTGCATGTTGTACCATCACACAGCGAGATCTTCAGAGGTGGTGGTCCAGATTGCTGTACACACCGGTACCTCTAATACCCGTAGCACGTCCACTTGCATTGATGGATGCCTGTATTCGTTGTGGTATACTAACCACAAGTTCGTCAAGACACTATTGATCCAGTTTGTCCTACTCCTCAATGGCGATTCGGCGTAGATCCCTCAGAGTAGTTGGTGGGCCACGTCGTCCGTAAACAGTCTATCACAGGCATGCTCGATAGCGTTCATGTTTGGAGAAAGTGCTGGCTACTCTATTCGAGCGATGTCGTTATCCTGAAGGAAGTCCTTCACAAGATGTACATGATGGGGGCGCGAATGGTTGTCCATGAAGGCGAATGCCTCGCCAATATGCTGCCGATATGGTTGCACTATCGGCTGGTGGATGGCATTTACGTGTCGTACAGTCGTTACTTCACCTTGCTTGACCACCAGCGGCGTACGTCGGATCCACATAATGCCACCCCGAAACAGCAAAAAACCTCCACTTTGCTGCACTCGCTGGACAGTGTGTCTAAGGCTTTCAGCCTTACCGGGTTGCCTCCAAACACATCTCCGACGATTGTCTGGTTGCAGGCATATGCGACACTCATCGGTGAAGAGAACGTGATGCCAATCCTGTGCGGTCCATTCGGCTTGTTGTTGGGCCCACCTTTACCGCGCTGCATGGTGACGTCATTGCAACGATGGACCTCGCCGGCGATGCCTGGAGTCAAGTTGCGCATCATGTAGCCTGTTGGGCACAGTCCTAGACACTCCAGAACTGTCTACAAACCATATGAGGTGCCAGTCTTCGCCTGATGAACTGCATACTGTTCGCCACCTAACATTGCTGACGGAGAAGCTCCCGACAACACCAGACCACAGAGTGCTCTGATGGACAAGCTGGCTGTCTTCTGACGACACCACATTGCAGAGTGCTGACAGCACCGAGCTTCAGTGTGGAATCTGGCAGGAGGCCTCGTGGGTCCACATTACTGTTCAACACTTAGGCGCCTTCGCGTTCTGAAACCTACCTGGCCGGTAGGAAAGAAAATGACCGACCACACGACTTCCGATAACACTTCATCACGGATGGGTCATAACGGGCCAATAGTTTCCGGAGTGGGATCGAGCACACTCCAGCAACTAGTACGAGACCATTCGTGCTTGACCTTAGCCGCCCTGGCAGCACACCATTACAACAGGTCCACTCACTCTTTGGCTGGGCATGCAGACGAGGAACTGAGTCGGTAGCTGTCAGCGGAATAAGGCACTGGCTACAATGGGGTGTGAAGCAAGACGGCTGTAAACATGGTTACTAAAGACTTGAACTCTAAAGCGGTTTAGTAGCGTCAGAGACGCTTCACAGGTAGCCAGCTGCTATCCTGGATTCATGCAGAGGTGTCTCTGCTCGGCCGCTCTGTAATTCAGTCAGGTCATTGAAGGTGTGTCCGGCAGAGTTCAAGCCATCATAATAGCACATGGTTGACAGTCCACATATTAACATCCAGCGATAGATGTATGAATACTTTTGATCAGATAGTGTATTTCCTTCTGTTAATGAGATTACCACTAAAATTGATGTGTCGGCAGAAGTGCCAACACCGTGTTGTTTGAGGAAGCCGAAATGCACGCTATAAACTCACGCAGGATGGCGTGAGGTCTGAAACAGGATACTTAATGAATGCTATAAAGAAAAGTACGTAGCTGCTGGAATACTTAACTTTAATCCACAATTGGTGAACATTGGTCTTGTTACTGTACATGCTTCATTAGATACATAGCAAAGGATAAATGGCGCCTTGCTAGGTCGTAGCAATTGACTAAGCTGAAGGCTATGATAACTATCGTCTCGGCTAATGAGAGCGTAATTCTCAGTGAACCTTTCCTAGCAACGTCGGCTGTACAACTGGGGCGAGTGCTAGTAAGTCTCTCGAGACCTGCCGTGTGGTGGCGCTCGGTCTGCGATCACTGACAGTGGCGATACGCGGGTCCGACATGTACTAATGGACCGCGGCCGATTTAAAGCTACCACCTAGCAAGTGTGGTGTCTGGCGGTGACACCACAAAAATAAAGCACAGCAGAGGGTGTTTAATTAAAATAACAGATGTAAGCAAAGTAAAACGTAATATTTCAATTGAAAGACACCAGTATAAGTAAGTGACGCACAGATTTCTTCAATAAGCTGAAGTAAGCGAAGCAGTGAGATCGTAGTTGAAGACTTGACGTCTTTTGGAAAACGGGACCGTTATAAGATCGATGAAAAACGCCGTTTGGGTACCTCACTATATTTTATTTAGACTCAAACCTTGGAAAAAAGAAGGCTAGCTGTAGTACAAAAATTATAGTAGTTTAGTGTTAGGAAAAGATCCGAACAATAGTGTTATCGAAATGAAATTTCATGAAGTTAGTAGTACCTAGTGCTACAAAGCTATGTTTGTTAATAAGGATGAGATTTAATTTTGTTCTTGTTCTTGTTGTGGTCTTCAGTTGCGGTTTTCATTTACAAACTCTCCACGCCGCCTTGTTGTGTGGAAATCTGTTCACCTCAGCATGACTATTGCAGCCTACATCGGATCGATTCTGCTTACTGTATCCAAGTATTTGTCTCTCTCTACAATTCTTACCCCCTAACTTCCTTCCATTAGCAAACTGACAATTCCAGAATGAAAATGTTGACTTATTACGGGAAAGAAACAGCGGTATTGAACAGCCAATGATAAATTGCTGAGTAACGTAATCAGTGTGGCTTTGATATTGAATTGCTGAAACGCTAAAACACGGAACGTGATGTAGCCTGCCCACGTGTTGCCGTTGTGGAGTGCACATGCTATTCCATTTCGCTGTGTTTTAATCAACTGTCTGAATGTCGACATTTCCAATTCGCTGTCTTACGCAGGACGAACATGCGACAACACACCAATCTTTCTTTTGGGGATGGGGGAATGACTATATAAGTATTACATGTGTTAATAATACAGTGTATCAAGTAAAGTTATATGTTTTTACCATATAATACACCATTTACGGCTCTTGTCAATGTGTCGTCTTTTACACGATATCGTTTCTAGTGCGGGTTTATGTTTCTGCTGCCTTTAGGTTTTTCTAGATCATTTTTATTGGGTTGTAGCCGTTCGAGTTGCGGTACATATTGACTAAAAAAGTAATGTCAAGGCGTTTTAAGAAGGGCATAAAACATATTTCTGCTTAACAAGAGTGTCCTGATACCGATTGCTTATTATCTGAACAATTTACTTCGACTACTGATTTCTGGCTGTGAATACGTCCAGTATCAATCATTTCACCGAAATGGATAGTGTCATGAAACGATAGGTTATAAAATGAAAGTCAGCAGAAGTAAAAGAAGGGTAAAATGGTGTAGTCGGATCAAACCAGATGTTGCTGAGGGAATAAGTCCCTGAAAGCAGTAGGTTACACAAGTTTCGCTTTTTGTTTCGCTTTTTGGGCAGTAACGAAATGTCTGAGGCACAAATAGAGGATAGTAACTGCCGACAGGCAATAGTTGCAAAACCTTTCGCGAAAAAATGCAATATTTTATCGTAGAATATAAATTTAAACGTCAGGAGGGCTTTTCTGCAAGTATTTGTTTGGATTGTACACTACTGGCCATTAAAATCGCTACACCAAGAAGAAATGCAGTTGATAAACGGGTTTTCATTGGAGAAATATGCTACACCAGAACTGACATGTGATTACATTTTCACGCAATTTGGGTGCATAGATCCTGAGAAATCAGTGCCGAGAACAACACGGCCTTGATACGCCTGGGCATTGACTCAAACAGAGTTTGGATGGCGTGTACAGGTACAGTTGCCCATGCAGCTTCAACTCGATACCACAATTCATCAAGAGTAGTGACTGGCGTATTGTGACGAGCCAGTTGCTCGGCCACCACTAACATGACGTTTTCAAATGGAGAGAGATCCGGAGAATGTGCTGGCCATGGCAGCAGTCGAACATTTCCTGTATCCAGAAAGGCCCGTACTGGACCTGCAACATGCGGTCGTGCATTATCCTGCTGAAATGTAGGGTTTCGCAGGGATCGAATGAGGGGTAGAGCCACGGGTCGTAAGGGTCGTAACACATTTTAAATGTAACGTCCACTGTTCAAAGTGGCGTCAATGCGAACAAGAGGTGACCGTGACGTGTTACCAATATCACCCCATACCATCACGCCGGATGATACGCCAGTACGGCGATGACGAATACACGCTTCCAATGTGCGTTCCCCGCGATGTCGCCAAACACGGATGCGACCATCATGATGCTGTAAACAGAACCTGGATTCATCCGAAAAAATGGCGTTTTGCCATTCGAGCACCCAGGTTCGTCGTTGAGTACAGCATCGCAGGCGCTCCTGTCTGTGATGCAGCGTCAAGGGTAACCGCAGCCTTGTCTCCGAGCAGATGGTCCATGCTGCTGCAAACGTCGTCGAACTGTTCGTGCAGATTGTTGTTGTCTTTCAAACGTCCCCATCTATTGACTCAGGGATCGAGACGTGGTTGCACGATCCGTTACAAAAAAATGGTTCAAATGGCTCTGAGCACTATGGGACTTAACATCTTGGGAAATCAGTCCCCTAGAACTTAGAACTACTTAAACCTAACTAACATAAGGACATCTCACACACATCCATGCTCGAGGAAGGATTCGAATCTGCGACAGTAGCAGTCCCGCGGTCCCGGACTGCAGCGTCTAAAACCGCACGGCCACAACGGACGGCGATCCGTTACAGCCATGTGGATAAGATGCCTGTCATCTCGACTGCTAGTGATAAGAGGCCTTTGGGATCCAGCACGGCGTTCCGTATTACCCTCCTGAGCCCACCGATTCCATATTCTGCTAACAGTCATTGGATCTCGACCAACGCGAGATGCAATGTCGAGGTACAGTAAACCGCAATCGCGATAGGCTACAATCCGACTTTTATCAAAGTCGGAAACGTGATGGTACGCATTTTTCCTCCTTACAAGAGGCATCGCAACAACGTTTCACCGGGCAACGCCGGTAAACTGCTGTTTGTGCATGAGAAATCGGTTGGAAACTTTCCTTATGTCAGCACGTTGTAGGTGTCGCCACCGGCGCCAACCTTGTGTGAATGCTCTGAACAGTTAATCATTTGCATATCACAGTATCTTCTTCCTGTTGGTTATATCTCGCGTCTGTAGCACGCCATCTTCGTGGTGTAGCAATTTCAATGCCCAGTAGTGTAGCATTTTATGAAAGTGTACGTGAACAATTAACAGCACTTATGAGAAGGGAATTGAAGTGCAGTGCTACAGAAGAATTCTAAAAATTAGTTGGTTGATTATATTAGGTATCAAATGAAGTGTTGCTGAATAGAAATGGGGAAACAAGAAATTTATGTGACAACTTTATTGAAAAAAGTAATGGAGGAAAGCCGTAAGTGTGAAATTATAAAAGGCGATCAAGGCTGGCACAAAATGAAAGTAGGTTTTAGAAGTTATGTTGAGATTATGAAACGTGAACAGGGTAAGCTAGCTTTAAACCAGTCTTCGCACTGATGAGTGTAACAGCAATAAAATTAAAAAGCGCTGTATAAAACGCTTTAGTCATTTAAACGCCGAAAAAAGTAATGGAGGGTCTGGAGAGACCCACCATGGTTCAACGGACCAGTTAGGAAATTACAACGAAAGCAAAGACAGCTTCGCCACAGGTTTAAACGAACTCAAAGCAGGTAGAGTATCACTATTTGATAAATTCAGTAGAAGAAACATTCAAATTTAATTAATTCCACCTAATGTAGACCTAATGCAAGGTTATCGGAGGTTACAGCGGACGTGACTAATAATGAAGTCTTGGCGGAACCAGCTACTTTCTTTCTCTCGACGTTTGCAAAAGAGGCCCTCCTATGTGCATAAAGCGCTCTTAAATTGCACGCTTGACCACGCTTAATGAACAACACAGTTTTCTGCCAGCGATGGTTTGTGAAGTGGCTCCACATTTCATCTATACAGACACTCGTTCACAAAAATTACCTTAATTGTTATGACATGGCAATGTTTAAGCTATACCCAGCTGTACCCAGATACGCATTTCTGTGGCTCAGTCTTGTTAAATGGAAAAGAAAGAACAGAGGAAGCAGACGTTTCTAATATGTATGCGAGTTGGATATCTCTTTTTCCCCCTGTCTCTGTCTGTCTGCTCCTCCCTCGCTCTTCGCTCTTCCTCTCTCTTTTCCCATCTCCTTCACCTTCCGCCTCTCTGTCCATCTTCTCTATCCCCTCTCTACACATTTTCTACTGTCCCCTCTTCCTACCTATTTCCTCGTTTCCACTGTCTACGTCAATTTCCTCCCACTCCTCTGTCCACCTTCTCTTCGCTCGCCCTCTCTGCCATTCATCCTTATTTCTATTTACTGCAAATTTCGATTTTCTGGTAGAAGTCTAATCAAAACCCGGTAAAGCCAGATACACGACTTTCCTTTTCTCTGTGAAAATCGTATGCGAGGAAGGAAAAAATAGCACATTACTGTGTATACAATTTATGTTTAAAAATATACATAACGAGAAAGTATATGTACAGGAGAAACAATTTGTCTCATGCTTTGACTGCCCCGCTGTCGTAGTTAAATCTGGCTGTAAAAAGGAAACAAAACCACACATTTATATAAGAAAGCATTTTTTTCTAATAGACACATTTAACAGAAGACTTGTATGTTATTTTTCAATAAGCATATAACTATATGTTACGTATTTTGGAAAATATTTAAGTTGTATTAATCCAGAATTTATTAGAGTAACGTGTAAAAATCTCAAATTAATTGGTGAAGTACTCTCAAGTCTTTTCTGTATCTGTTTTCCCTTTTATGTGACATATGTACTTAATTATTAAATATATTACAAATACATGTCCTATGTTCGCTCTTCTCTTCATTAGAGTATCGCGTGAAAATTTGAAGTAGATTGGTCGAAAATATTTCGATATTTTTTGTAACAACGTTTCCCCTTTTTATATTACATATTAAATTATCTATTGTATATATTAAACAACAGGTATATAAGAACGCGCAGCGGTGCGTCAAAATTTCAAAGCAGTCCTTGAATAACAGCCGGAAATTTAAGATTTTAAACAAATGAACATGCGATTTTTAATAACAAAATTTGTCCTTTATATGTTACATATACATTTATACACATATGGCGTTTCAGTAGCTGTATAAACACACGCGCGGATTAGAATGCATCGTCCTGTCAAAATTTGAAAGCAATCGTTGATCAACTTTCGGAGATATAAGACTTTGAGGAAACGAACATCAAATTTTTATTTACGTAGTTGAAAATGTTAGTTTATTCAAAATGTCATATCTTCGAAAGTACTTGACCTATTCCTTTGAAATTTTGACGCAATGTTGCATTCAAATATACGCATATTTTCGTATACCTACAGGAGTAAAGTGCCGTACGGCATATATATTTTTTTTTTGAACAGACCTGTGTAATATATATTACACGAGATCTGTTCAAAAAATTCCGGAACATTCGTAATTTCGCACCAACGGTGTGCTGGAACGAAGTATGGTTGTCTTCCCTGCGCACGCCAGTGTTTAATGTGTTCTGGAACTTTCATTGCTTTATGTCTGCTAGTTATTGTTATTGTTATGTCGGGTAGTTATTTTTGAATAGAACGTTGTATCGGACAGTTTGTGAATTTCGAGATACCAGAGTTAGAGAAGCAACTGGTCTGCATTAAATTTTGTGTAAAACTCAAGAAAACCATTATAGAGACACAGTAAATGATGCACGAAGCGTATGGTGATGAATGCTTAAGCTGTACTCGGTGTTACCAATGGCCGGACGGAAGTTAAGGGTGAACCTCGTTCAGGACTCCCTTCGACGTCTACCGACGACGCTCACGTCAGGAACGTCAACAAAATTGTGCGTGCCGATCGAAGACTGACAGACCGAGAGATTGCAGAAGAATGTAACATTTCAGTTGGATCATATCATGAAATTCTGATGGAATGCGTCCTGTTGCCGCAAAGTTCATCTCACGGCTCATGAGTGAAGACCAGAAAGACCTTCGCCTCACAACCTGTGAAGAGCTTTTGGATCGTGCGAATGAGATATTCCTTAAGAGAATCATATCGCCGCTGAAGACTTATTTTATTTCCAAGGTTGAGAACCCCGTTGAAAGAACGAAGATTTCCAACGATAGGAGGGCTAAAAGAAAATTCGTAGATGGCGCTTCGCGCGATCCAGCAAGAGGCGTACCACGAATTCTTCCGGGAATGGAAACGGCGTTGGGAGCAGTATATCAACTGTGGAGGAGAATATTTCCAAGGAGACAATACACAATAAGTGAAAGGGAAGCGTAGAAAAATTTTGTGGACAAAGTTCCGAAATTTTTTGAACAGACCTCGTATCAAGTGGAGAGTTAGAGTTTGACGTCCCAAAGAAACCAGGGACAAAGTGGACTGAGTATAGAATGAGACTTCATGGGGAGGAAATGAGAAAATCGTGGAAGATCAGAAAGAATGCTCAAATGAGTCAGAATGCCGCCTGTGACCCTACAGGGTCTCGAGGCAAATGTTATTTTTTCCACCGTGTACAAACCCTAGGGATAGATCGATGAGACGATACGGAACAAAAAAGATATAATGAACTTATGGCCGTAAAGGCATGGTTTCCAAGCTAGTAACCATTTATTCAGTCATACATTGTTGCAGAGTCTGCGGTCTAATGTGCGCTGTACCATGCAACCACAGCTACAGTATGCATGGTTTCCTCCCATACGTCATGCGCTAGCGCCCTTTCCTGCCATAGTAGAAATGCAACGTTGTCAAAATGTGAAAACAATTAGCGAAGAACTTCCGGAGATTTACTATTTTGTACAGACGAACATTTACACTTTTGTTTATATAAGAACAAGGCAGTTGCTGTACGTGCTGTTAAAAATTAACTTTTAATAGAGTTACGGAGTTAAAGCACATGTAATTCAGTATCTTAGTAAAAATAATTGTGTTGTTCAATTGATGAACCTTGAACTACTACTAAGACTGTTTCAGAGAGCAGCGACACACGAAAATCTGAACATGACAAGGGTGCAAAATCACAAACTTATGCTTTTTAAGTCACTTTAAGTAGGTGGTTCAACTTTCCATCAGTCAGTAACACTTTAAACTCACTTGGTGGGGCCGCCCGGAGTGGCCGAGCGGTTCTAGGTGCTTCAGTCTGGAACCGTGTGACCACTACGGTCGTAGGTTCGAATCCTGCCTCGGGCTTGGATGTGTGTGATGTCCTTAGGTTAGTTAGGTTTAAGTAGTTCTAAGTTCTATGGGAATGATGACCTCAGATGTTGAGTCCCATAGTGCTCAGAGCCATTTGAACCATTTTTTGACTTGGTGGGAGTAGTTACAACATTAATAGATTCGAATCTTGCATGCAGCAGTGGTCAAAGACTTCAAGCCAATAACAGTAAATTCATTATGGTCGGCCATTTCAACATCTTAACGTGTAGGCAACGTTTCATACCAGAGCTGAAAACTTCTTCCGTCCATTAGTATCGCTTACGTGTTGCCGAAGGAAGAAAGATAACAGTTTAACGTCCCATCAGTGATGAGATTATTGAAGAATGGAGTACAAGGAGAGACTGGGGAAGGATACGAAAGCAGATCGGCTGTGTACTATCAAAGAAACCAATAAAGCATTAGCGATTTATGTAAATAACGGAAAATCCAAATCGGGATAGCCGGATAGGGATTTTAGCTGCCATCCTCACGAAGTGTGTTGTCGACCGGCCGCTCTTTACATGAAGCAAAGCCAGATGGACTTCACGCTCAGTGAAGATTCGACATTTCATTCCGACAATTATTCTTTTCCCCAATACATTGGCTTTCGGGACGTAACCATTCAGCTATTTCAGTAGTGAATTGTCAATAATGACGATGGAAACGTAAGGACAACACAACACCCAGTCCCTGTGCGAAGAGGATCTCCAACCAAGTCGGGAATCGAGCCCTGGCTCCTTCGCCTAGTAATCCACTGCGCTGACTGTGTGCCCAGCGAGGCGGACTTTCCGACCATACTTGATGATGTTAGAAATCACGAGGGTCAGTAATAAAGTTTTATTATCAGCTCGAGAAAATAAGGTTATGTAAGTAATTTTTTATTCGTTTGCAGCTACGTATCTGCTGTCCTGGTAGACGTTTACATCTCTGCGCCAAAGCAGTGTAGCATGTCACTAGAAGCTGGACTATCATGTCGTAAATCACTGTGTCCGATTGAAGGGGAACAACGTCGGATAATCCACGCTGTGTTGCTGGAAGTGTGCGGCAACAGTACACCAACATATGACACAGTGGTTAAGTCATGCAGATTCTTCCCCTTGTACCAGACCAAACTACTTTCGTCTGGCCATAACTGTGGGTGCTTTGATTTCTCTGGGAGAAGGCACGAAAAACTAGAATACATGAAAAATTTCTTCATGAAGACATCCCTTTGCTACAGGAGTAATGGGTAACTTAAAAATGTCATTGGTTAGCAAAACATCTCTTGATGCATTAATTAACACACTGTCCTCTTGAATTACAATGTTCAGCATTTACTAGAGCACATATCATCACAAAATTTAACTGTCACTGTCCAAAACGAAGCTGTTGACCGCTGTAGCTGAGAACTCGAACTGGGCAGACCTGTTCCATGGTCGACTCTATAACGATCTCAGCGAAGGACATTGAAGTGATGAGACGGGAGGCGTGTGGTCTTCAGGAGTGCCTCCGGTTAGTGGTTGCTGTTGGCAGCGGAACCACGGTAACGTCTGTGGTATCGATATGCCGACTTTCGCGCGGCACTGCGATCTCTCGACGATACCACACTTCCTGTGAGGTCAAACGAGTGTGACTGACGAACATCGAAGAGGCATCGCAAGAGGAGTGGAAGCCCTGTTACTCAAATACCAGCCTATCACACTCTTCACGACAGTGACAAAAGTGAAAAGCTGTCATGGATCACTTTCCAGAACATTTGAAGCACTATAACGCTGCCCGCGGTTTCCTTGTAACTAAACGTTAAGTTCTGATACGTCAAAGCCACGTATAACACTTATATAGCGAGCTAGCGTTACCTTCTGGGAAATGTTTTGACCGTGTATTTACCTAATGGGTAGAAGGTATCCAACAGTAATTTCACATCTATGGCAATTAATAGAAAACTAAAAGGCTTTATTTTGGAAGTAATGAAAGTAGTGAAGTTCACGTGAATGGAACAACAAACGGCCGCCAGCCTAATTAGGCATAATAATTAGAAACGTTAATTTTAAAGGAAAATGAAACTGAGTTGCTAAAGTGACTTTCATTAAAACTCCTTTTAAATAGTGCACTGAATACACAAGACTAGGCCGGACATGGGGATTGCATCCTTCTACCATCCTCCACACCTACAAATCCCTCATCCGTCCTATCCTCTGTTATGCCAGCGTTGCCTGGATCTCTGCCCCCACCCGCTTTCACAAGGCCCTCCAAATCCTTGAACGCCATGCGCTCCGCCTTGCCTTCCGTATCCGCCTTCCTTCCCCCACACGGCTCCTGTATGAACTGCTCCCCTTCCCCCACCTCCTCCTGTTCCTCCAACATCTCCGCATCCTTTACATTGTTCGCAGGCTTGATCCCCCCCACCCTCTGGTTTCCTCCTTCCTCTCCACCCCCCGCCCGTTGCCGCTCCTCTATCGCTGTATCCCTCCCTCTCTCCACCTCCACACCCTCCATCTCCTTCATCAGGGCAATTTCCAACGCCTCCCCCTCCCGGATGACGAACTTCGCCGTGACATCTACCCTTCATTCCAACTATAACCTGGCCTTGTTCCCCCCCATCTCCCCAGGGCCCCCTTTTCCTCTTTCCTCCTTCTCCCAGAGCGGATTTTCCTCCGTCCCCCCCTCCCCTGAGACCCTGCACCCCATACTTGCCTCTCTCCTTCCCACATCCCTCCCTACCTGGCCCTCTTCCGCGCACCCCCCGCTCACCTCCCCCATCTCTTCCCCTCCCTCCCTTCTTCAGGTCTCTCTCATCTCCTAGCGCCTGGCAGATCGTCTGTATTGCTCTTCATCAGTGTGCCACATCAGTGTTGTTTAGTGCTGTTTCTCGTGTGCGTCAAGAGGTGTGCTTTTAATTGTGTCCTGCCTTGAGGTTCGCTGTCAGTGTTACGTTATGTGCTATGCCATCCGTCGCTACCTTTATGCTCCAGTCATACTGTGCCTTGTGTTCTTTTAACCGTCGCAGTGTGTGGCTTTTTGTGTGTGCTACTTTTAAACAGTTTTTTACCTCCATTTTACAGTCACCCCGTTTTTTGTCTATTGCCTTCCGTGATGTTCCCCTTTTTTATATCTATGTTCACCTTATTCTCTCCTTTGCTGTTTTTAAATGTCTTCTATTGTTTTGTTCTATGTCTTTCGGCTGAAGAGCAGCGCCTATGCTGCTGCCAGCCCGCCCCGATGGGGAACTGAAATACAATAAAGGAAAAAAAAAAAAACACAAGACTACCGGACGAACTGAGTAGTGGGTAGCAGTCGTTACTATTTCCGCAAATCAGCAATCATAGGAAGTTAAACGATATTTCACTCATAGCAATAATAGTTAGTGTCGTAATCATTAACCAATTCAGCACTAAGATGTTTAGCAAGACATCACGAGACTAGAATTGGGCATGACAAAAGCCCTGGTTTAACTAACATACAAACACCACAAATGAAGTTAAAGAACACTACATAAGCACTTTTTATACTCTCACTATTATGGAAATGTGTCAGATTTCTTTAGCAAGTGCAATATTCCGTTTATCTTTCTTATAACACAAAAGAATATAGTGGGGACCCATAAACTGAAACTGTCTTTACAGGCAAATTCTGTGACTATTTCAGAAACAAATTGCAATCTGCCAATATTGATTTCTAGCCCCACTTGAAACAATTTATATGTTCTTACTTTAAGGCAAGTAACTCAAATATTAAGTTAAATTAACTTCAGAAAATAGTTCGTAGCAATAATCAAAGGAAAACTACATTCGCATAAGTTCAATTTGTGCGCCTTTCTCACTACCTGTGAAGCAGGTAATTTAACTAGCTACATTCATACACTTTGGCACTGAACTCTGCCACAATTAATGCAGACACAAATCAATAGTTATTCAGAAACAGGATACTCGGTCTTCTGCACGTTTAGGATGGGACCCTACATTGGTTTCATTATCAGGACAAATTGGTTCAAATGGCTCTGAGCACTATGGGACTTAACTTCTGAGGTCATCAGTCCCCTAGAACTTAGAACTACTTGAACCTAACTGTGAGGACATCACACACATCTTAACTAGTAAAGAACAACCACTTCATAGTCACATACACATAATTACACTGTATAAACTACTTACAATCGATATTGATGTTACAGCACGACAAATGTCGGCGCTCTTTGGATTCCATAACTGCTCACAGTCATTCAGAAAGTCCACGGAACAGAGACAATAAGGGAAACATTGCATATGTGTCACAGGGAACGAGACAGACCCGAGGTAACATCTTCAGCCACCTAATCACTGCAGACGAGTGCTGGGTGCATCACTAAGATCTGTAGGCAAAACAGCAAAGCAAGCAATGAGAGTATGTCAATTCTCCATCGTAGAGATAAAGTCAGTATCGGGAAAGTAGATGTTGAGTGTTTTTTAGGACTTCCATGGGGTGGCGCTGTAAGATTATGCTCGCAAGGGGCAAAACTTGACAGCAGCGTACTACCGAAATCCTCTGACGAATTTACTGAGTCATTCACGAGTAAACGTCGCGGGAGACTGTCCAAGGGGGCGTTTTTACTCCACAAGAACGCCCCACCTCTGCAGCGGCCGCCGTCACAACGTAGCGCCGTCATGCAGGAGAGGAGGCTTGCGTGCTCTGCATCCAGACGGCTACGACGGTGGAAGCTTAGTTGGGATGAAGTGCGTCCCACAACGGCCTAATCATCCCTTTCTCCTATCCTAAGACTTTCGTTACCTTGTCCCTTCTTCCTGTCACTGAGGTTATAGGTAAAGGCCAGGAGGGGGCTCTCTTAGGCGTAGGGAAGCCAGGCGCCTAGGGGAGTCTTTAAAAGATATCGAGCCAGTTGGAAGGCTGTAAAGTAGCAGCCCCATTAACCAACTACACTTGCACATCCCTCGTAAGGCGGCCAGGTAAATCTTCCCAATTACTAGTATTACCCAAAACCGGCTCTGACGAATTTAAGATACATCGATGACGATCTCAGCGATAAGGAAGATTAAGAACAAGATGGTTGGTAATGTAATTAGGGTAGCAACATGGAATGTTAGAGGATTAGCTAATGGAGAAGAAGAGCTGGCAGAAATTTTAAAGAAGCCAAAAGTAGATAATATCTTGCACGACAAAAACATAGAAAAGGCTACAAGATAACAAGTATGTAAGAGAATACTTGATGTCAAACAGCAGAAAAAGGAAACAGGAGAGTGCAAGCAAAGCGATTGCCTTTTTCACACATAAGAAAAGGGAAGAGGGAATTATACATCATTATTATGTAAATGAAAGAGTTATCGTTTTAACTGTCAAAGAGACCAAAACTTAATTATTATTGCAATTTACACACCTGAGTAGGGAAGAAGGAGGAGTCTATAGATTTATATTATAAACTGTAATAAGCTTTCGATAATTATAAAAAGAAGTAACAAATAATACTGACAGGAGATTGAACGCAAGGGCAGGGAATAAACCTATCCCAAATATTGTAGGAACACTGGTCGAAAACACCGTAAATAACAGTGAGAGACTGGTTAGAGATTTTATTTATTTCAACAAACTACAGATAACCAACATTTTCTTCCGCAAAAAAGATACATATAGTACACATAATCAGCTAAAGGATTTAAGTGTCTCATTGGTTATACTATCAACAACGAGAAAAAATAGAAGGTAAAGTAAGACACACAAAGAGTCTGTATGATATATGACATGGATTCTGACCATTTCTTGTTAGGAATGTCTATACACCAAATGGAGAAGAAAACAAACTTGACTCGACAAAAAATAAAGGTAGAAATATGTGCACAGCATGTGACATCTGTCCTAGAGCTAGAGCAGAATGATGACACGGAAGAAATGAAAAAACTTAGAAACTCCAGTTAAGGAACAAGGCGAACAAGTCATAGGAAGGAATAAAATATAAGAAGGAAGAAAGAGTTGAAAATCTGGACACTAGATTTAGGTGAAGTTACAACCACAAAGCATGAACAACAGATCATCCACATTTGGTATGTCTTGCGGCCTCCTCCTTTCAAATACGCGCGCCGGCAATAACGACGCCGTGTTTCCTACAGCCCCCACCGCTGTGCGAGGGTGCTGCCATGAACGATTACGCTGCTGCCAATGAGACGCAAGCAGCCCCTCTCCGGAGCTCCAGCGGCGGGTGCATTTAAGTTCGAACATTCATGTACAGCACTTTTTGTGTATTTTCCAGCTGAGTAACATTTACAGACTTTCATTGTGGCCAGCACGTGACATCTTCTGAATAGAAATTGTATTGAAAAGTGACATTTATGAAACCTTTGTATTTTTCTATTCACATCAAAAATAGGTTTGCATCACCCTGGTTGCCAGAACTCCCGAAAACGGACGTTGACTGTCGATATTATTCACAAACACAGTCCCTTTGACTTTTTAGAGATGTCACTAAACGTTTGGAACCACGTCGGGGCGCGGATTCAAGGTCAACATCGATATCGCGGTGTAATACCACATACAGGTTAAATGCGCCTGCATGTCTCGTTGTCGTCATAAACCGAAGGTAGTGGATCAGAAAAATGGTTCAAATGGCTCTGAGCACTATGGGACTTAACATCTGTGGTCATCAGTCCCCTAGAACTTAGAACTACCTAACTAATCTAAGGACATCACACAACACCCAGTCATCACGAGGCAGAGAAAATCGGTAGTGGATCAGCGTGACTTGAAAACATGCGGGATGCCTCTCAGACCTATGCGAGAACCGTACCGTCAAATCAGTGAGTTTGAAAGGGGGCGCATTATTGCCATGAGAGAATGTGATGCAAACATCCCGGAAATTGGTGCTAGTGCGCGACAGAGCAATGGATGTGGGCCGAATGGTTCACGGAAGGCCGTAGAACATGACGAGATGGGTCCCGATGGGTCAGGTCCACCACCCAGAAACCCCGACCCCTCTCCCCCCCCCCCCCCCCCCCCCGCAACCCAACCCCGAGAAGATCGACATTTCATCCGAATGGCATTGCAGGACAGATCTGCGGCCTCCCGGCGCAACAGTGGAAGAGTATAACACATTGTACACTATCAGGGGTGACAGTGCGTCGCCATTTGTTTGAGCGTGGGTAAAGTGCGCGTCGTCCGCTGCTCCGCCTACCTTTGACGAATGTGCGGGAACATTCTAGACGCCAATGATGTATGTAACGACGTCACTGGGGACATGAATGGCATCAGACTGTGTTTTCGGGCGAATCCGGGTTCTGTTTGTTTGAAAATCATGGCTGCATTTTGGTTCGTCACAGACAGGGGGAGTGGCATCCCAGTGACTGCATTCGCACCAGTTCAAGGGTTTTGGTGTGTGGTGCAATTGGATACAATCACAGTTGGTGCATGTCCAGGGCACAGCGATCAGTGCGACCTACGTGATTGACATCCTGCGACCCGTAGCCGTACCCTTTCTGCACAACACACCTGTCGCTATTTTTCAGCAAGACAATGCACGACCACATGTTGCTGCAAGAACACGTCCCTTCTTTGTGTCACAGGATGTCAGCCTTTTGCCCTGGCCCGCCAGATCACTGGACATGTTGCCTTATATTGATTCGATGCCATCACATATGGAACAAATTATCAGAGCCCATGGAGGATCCTGTGCTGACCAGACAACAGGACACATGCTGTATCGGGGTAACTGAAATGCTACTCATTTCTGCAAAACATATTAACGTTCATGTTCTGTGAATATGAACGTCCTGTCTCCAGTCATTCAAGGTGCCCTGTTTTTCCTAAACATATGCGTATTTCGTAGGGACGTCAGATATGAGTGTGTAGAAGACATAACAGAAAGAAATTTTGTGAGACAATGGCAGTTGTGAGTGGTGGGTTTTAAGCAAACGACTAGAAAGCCGCATACAGGCAACAGATATGAGATGTCTAAGAGTACTAAAAGGGTTCACAAGAGCCTTCAGATTTAGACATTTGGAAATTAGCGAAGGACTAAGTATATGTACTATTGTCAACAAAATGCAAGAGAATAGGACGAACTGGATTGAACATCTCGACAGAATGAATGGAAAAAGACCCTCTCTCCAGATAAAAAGATTTAAAAGTCAAGCAAGACCCTGGAGGCGATGGGAGCCGTAAAAGCCAAAGAAGGTCTAGTGTCTGAAGTGAAGATGATGATGAGGATGACGATGATGATGACAACGCTCTACCTTATCCTGCAGAGGACACAGTCACATATGCAGCTTCTGTGGTATACAAAATTTTGCCTCAATCCCCCCGTACCCTCCTGACGCTACACCCAGTGACTTCTGCGTCATTCATTGGTCGAAGAAACTACTGTGTGGCATGCATCTCCAGAATGACGACAGGGTGAATTTGGAGGTGGAACGTGTTGCATTTTTGCCTAAGAGGGTACCAGGTTCCAGCTCTGACCTACGGCGTGCTCAGTGCTGACAGTGCTCACACTCTGGTCAGTGCCACGATGCACTCGCAACCCGTACAGCAGTGCCATGATTTATGATTCGTGGCCTGTATTTAGGGCACCCACAGGGGCCACTCCAATCCGTATTGTCTAGCAGCATTGTCTCATTTCCTGACTGATCGAGAACACAGAGAAGTTAATGACATTAATTGCCAGTGGGCATTGATTAAACAAATGGGGAAAGTCGAAAAGTTGTGCCAGATCGGGATTCGAACCCAGCTCTCCTGCCTATTAGACAGATGGGCTAACCATGCGCCATCCAAAGTGGTAGTCGCAAATGCAAAGACTACTCCAGGACGCCCCCCATCAGACGCAAATTCTCAATTTATCGACACACTACTGGCGTAGTGGACCCTTTCCCACATACACACCCACATACAGGGTGGAGCGCGGCAAATTGCTCATTTGGGTATGAAACTAACATGTTTATTTTTCTCATATATATAATAGAAGTTTCTAATTACACAGTTTAAACAGTATATCTGGCAAATGTGTACCTTCACAATCCACACACTGGCGCGGTCGTTTTCTGAAATTCTCAGCCAGCCGGGTTGGGCGTACGGCTCTAGGCGCTTCAGTCTGGAACCGCGCCACCGCTACGGTCGCAGGTTCAAATCCTGCCTCGGGCATGGATGTGTGTGATGTCCTTAGGTTAGTTAGGTTTAAGTAGTTCTAAGTTCTAGGGGACTGATGACCTAGATGTTAAGTCCCATAGTGCTCAGACCCATTTGAACCATTTGAAATTCTCATGCACTCTTCCAAGCATGTCTTCTGGTATTCTTGCAATTTCAGCATCAATATCTTTCTATAGGTCCTCCAGGGCGTTGGGACGGTTGCGATACGCCTTTGACCTCAGATACCAACCCCCCCCCCCCCCAAAAAAAAATCGCATTGGGCTAAGTCCGGTGATCGTGTTGGCCAGTTGAGATCCCCCATCCGAAAGATAAGCTTTCCAGGAAACGTTTACCTCAAAAAATTCATGGTAATGCCCCTTGTGTGTGCAGTGACACTGTCTTGTAGAAACCAGATATCCTGCAATTGCATTGCCTCGAAAGCAGGCTGGAAAAACTCTTGCAGCTTATTTAAGTAACGATCTGAATTCACATTTACAGCACGACGGTTATCCTGGAGAAAGCAAGAGCCAATGATGCCTACTCGTGGTATGGCGCACCACACAGTGACGCGGACCGAGTCCAGGGGTCTCTGGTGAATTTTCATGGGGTTCGTGTCACTCCAGTACCACATATTCTGTTTGTTTCTCACCCACCCAAGTTAAAATGTGCCTCATCAGAAAAGAACACATTTGCGTCATGGTGTATGGTTGCAGGCATGTCTTCACAAGATGTTCTTCGTGCTACATAATTGCTGGACCACGCACATTTTATATGGCTGAAAACTCAGTTCATTGTGAAGAATCCGATGTTGAGAACGTCTTGAAATGAAAAGAGCAAGTGCGTGTTTCAGAGCTGAGCGTTTGGGGGATTGCAGTACTGCTGCTGTAACTCGTACGACATTTTGTGATGTTCTAACGGTTCTCTCAGGTTCTTTGCGTACAGATGACACATCCCCTGTGGTTCTGAATGCTTTTATCCAGTTTAAAACTGATTGTAGTGCAGGAACACCTCCGCGTGGGGGTGATCGAGTGGGAGTTAGAGAAATAGGCCTACACTTCAACATAAAATGAGCGCTCCTCATGTGTCCACTACATTATCGCAACTGAACACAACTGAATACAAACCTCCCGTCGGTCACTGTAAACCACGCCCACTCTCCTCCCTATCCAACCAATAGCGCCGCCAAAACGTGAATTCTAAAAAAGCAGTTTCCCGCGCTTCACACTGTAAACACATATGCCATTAAGGTGAGGAACAAATTTTCAACTTCCTCCACTCATTTAACCAGTTTCCACTGGCAGCTAATGTCACTATATCCTCTGCGTCTTGATTCATAGCGGCTCAGGATCGAAAAGGTGTCTGCTCTTTCGGACATATCTGAAAGAACAGACACCACGTATATAATTAAGGCGAGCATGGGTAATTGACCGCTTCAATGCACTCTATGCTCAAATTCTAACGAGAAACGACGAAATGCCGCGACTAATGAGCATAATGGGCAAGGGGCACTACATCAGTAGTTCATGGATATGTTGAGAATTTGGCGCTGATGGGAGGCGTGCTAGGGTAGTCCGTGCTGTTGCGATGAACACCGTGTAGAGACGGCGAAGTGGCTAGCACATCTGCCTAACAAGCAGAAGACCCAAGTTCGAGTCCTGATCAGCCACAAATTTTCAGTTTCCAACATTAATTTAATCGACGCCTACTGGCAACTAATGTCATTAATTCCTATGTGTCTTGATTCTTAGTGGGTGTAGGATCAAAATGGTGTCAGTTCTTTGAGGCATATCCGAAAGAAAATACACCACATATATGATCGAGAATACTTTCTGTGCTATTGCACCTGGTTTCTACCGTACTACCACTTTGAAACGCTTTTTTTTCATTGCATGTGACGACTTGGGCGTGGATTTCTGGACTTTCAGGTTGAACTGTCTCGTTCTGTTTTGTCTCCAGTGGACTTTTGCCTCGACACGCCCACGTTAATTATTCTGTTATTCTACAGTGCTACAGTGTTTCTGATGTGAATAAACCAGAGTATCTTTCAAGACAGTGGCTTCACAACATCTCTTGAACAGCCAAACAACTAAAATGCAAATTTCTGCAAGCAAGATCTGCTCCTTCTCATCCGTTATTTGGAAAAATTATTTGTACTAAAAGATGAATGTGCAGAGATGGACTAGCCCCGTCATCAAGTTTCATGGCTGCTGAAAGATTTTTACGAGGTACTAATTACAAATTTATCACTACCCGTCTTATAGTCTTTCAGTACAAATACATATTGTGAATAAAATAATTCTGGGTATTGGGCCGCGTCATAATGAACTAAATTGTCGACGTTTCGACCTACTTGCTGCGATCGTCCTTATGGCGGTTAACTGCTGGATACTGGTGAATGTCTTCCTTATATACTGTCCATTTTAGTTCTTTGGTAGGTTCGCTGCAGCAAAACACTAGCCCCTGGGTACAAGCTGCCGTTTTGCACTTATTATTTTCCAGCCGCCAATGATAGATTGCCTATCAGTCAGCAGAATGGCACGGGCAACACGTAGCCGATATGCTACTTCCTAACAGTCACTTACTAGAGTTGCCATACAGTTAGCCACCAGTATTGCACAGACAATAGCTTATCGTACAGCTGCCTTTCCATTACCATCCTCTCTACAGATCGTCCAGTGATATTCCAGATACATCACGTCGGTGGCCATTAGATACCCGAAATAGGCAGTATATAAGGGGAGACATTCACCACTATCCAGCAATGAACCTACCTGAAGAGGACTGCAGTAAGTCGATTGAAACGTCGGCAGTTTAGTGCTTTAATAGTTTGTAATGATGTGACCCAATAACTATAATTACTTTTTTCCTAATGACACCAGCTGTGGAAGCCTATGAACTAATTACATGTTGTCTGTAGACTTACAATTTCGACAAGCGGTTTTTTATAGTTAAATATGATGCCATATTCAAACTGGAAAAGTAGCTATAGCGTCAGCAAGAGCTACTGCCTTCAGTCACATTTTTCGCCAGTATTCTAAATGGTCTGACGCGGCACGCCACGAATTGCAATCCTGCGCTAAGCTCTTCACCTCGGAATAGCACTTGCACCGATTCCTCAGTGATTTGTTGCATGTAATCCTATCTCTCTGTTCCCCTATAAACTTTACCCTCTACAGCTCCCTCTAGTATCATTCAAGTTATTTCCGGATGTTGTAACACACACTCTTTCAGCCTGTCCCTTCTTTTTGTCATTGTTTCTATATGCTATTTTTTCGCCGATTCTGTGAGGAGATTCCTCATTCCTTACCTTATCAGTGCATCTAACTTTCAACATTCTCCTGTAGCACCACATCTCAAACGCTTCGATTCTCTTGTGTTCCGTTTTATCCACTGCTCGGGTTCCACTACCGTACACACTGTTCCAAACGTACATCGTCAGAAATTTCTTCTTCAAATTAAGGCCTATGTTTGATACTGGTAGACTTCTCTTTGTTAATAATGCTGTCTTTGGCTCTGCTATTTTGCTCTTTTCGTCCTGCGTACTTTGTCCATCATGGGTTATTTTCCTTATTGTTGTGTTGTGGTCTTCAGTCCTGAGACTGGTTTGATGCAGCTCTCCATGCTACTCTATCCTGTGCAAGCTTCTTCATCTCCCAGTACCTACTGCAACCTACATCCTTCTGATTCTGCTTAGTGTATTCATCTCTTGGCCTCCCTCTACGATTTTTACCCTCCACGCTGCCCTCCAATGCTAAATTTGTGATCCCTTGATGCCTCAAAACATGTCCTACCAACCGATCCCTTCTTCTAGTCAAGTTGTGCCACAAACTTCTCTTCTCCCCAATCCTATTCAATACCTCCTCATTAGTTACGTGATCTACCCACCTTATCTTCAGCATTCTTCTGTAGCACTACATTTCGAAAGCTTCTATTCTCTTCTTGTTCATACTAGTTATTGTCCATGTTTCACTTCCATACATGGCTACACTCCATACAAATACTTTCAGAAACGACTTCCTGACACTTAAATCTATACTCGATGTTAACAAATTTCTCTTCTTCAGAAACGATTTCCTTGCCATTGCCAATCTACATTTTATATCCTCTCTACTTCGACCATCATCAGTCATTTTACTCCCTAAATAGCAAAACACCTTTACTACTTTAAGTGTCTCATTTCCTAATCTAATTCCCTCAGCATCACCCGATTTAATTTGTCTACATTCCATTATCCTCGTTTTGCTTTTGTTGATGTTCATCTTATATCCTCCTTTCAAGACACTGTCCATTCCGTTCAACTGCTCTTCCAAGTCCTTTGCTGTCTCTGACAGAATTACAATGTCATCGGCGAACCTCAAAGTTTTTACTTCTTCTCCATGAATTTTAATACCTACTCCGAATTTTTTTCTTTTGTTTCCTTTACTGCTTACTCAATATACAGATTGAATAACATCGGGGAGAGGCTACAACCCTGTCTCACTCCTTTCCCAACCACTGCTTCCCTTTCATGCCCCTCGACTCTTATAACTGCCATCTGGTTTCTGTACAAGTTGTAAATAGCCTTTCGCTCCCTGTATTTTACCCCTGCCACCTTAGAATGTCCATCATGGGTTATTTTATTATGAAGCAGGATTCCTTAACTTCCTCTACTTCGTGATCGCCAATTTTGATAAGTTTCTAATTAATTTCATTTCTGCTACATCTTATTACCCTTCTCTTTTTCGGGTTTATTTATTCCCAATCTATATTCTGCAGTCATTACACTGCTCATTCCATCCAACAGATCCTTTAATACTTCCTCACATTCACTGATGATAGCAATGTTATTATTACCACTGACATCCTTTCACCCTGTATTTTAATCCCACTCTTCAAACTTCCTTATATCTGTCAATGCGTCTTCAATGTCTAGATGGAACAGTAAGGGCGAAACACTGGACCATTTTCAATCCGAGCACTTCGTCCTTGGCGTTCCAATCTTACTGTTTCGTGTTTGATCTTGTAAATATTGCATATTATCCGTCCATCCCTATAGATTACGGCTTTTTTTCAGAATTTCGACCATCTTGCACCATTTTACATTGTCTAACGCTTTTTCAAGGCCGAAAAATCCTATGAACGTGTCTTGATTTATCTTGAGTCTCACTTCCATTGTCAACCGCAACGTCAGAACTGCCTTTCTGGTGCCCTTACTTTTCTTCAGCCATACTCATCGTCATCTAACAGATCCCCAATTTTCTTTTCCATTATTTTGTGTATTAGTCTTGTCAACTATTTGGATGCATCAGCAGTTAAGCTGATTGTGCGATAATTCTGTCATTTGACGGCCCTTACAATCTTCGGAACTATGTGGATGATTTTTTTCCGAAAGTTTGATGGTATGTCGTCAGTCTCAATTACTCTACACACCAACTTGAATAGTCGTTTGGTTACCACTTCTCGCGATGAATTTAGAAATTCCGATGAAACGTTATCTATTCCTTCTGAGTATTCGATCTGAAGTCTTCCACTACTCTTTTAAATTGTGACTAATACTGGAACCCTCACGCCTTCCACATGGAATCCAATTTCTTCATCATCATTACATCAGCAGACACGCCACCCCATAATAGAGGCCTTAGGTGATTTATTAACTCTTTTTCACCTGTTCTCTCTCTTCAGCGTTTACTAGTGGAATCCCCATTGCATTCTTAATATGATCTCCCTTGCTTTTAATTAGACCGAATGTTGTTTTAACTATTCTAAATGCTGAATCGCTCCACACGATGATCATTTCTTTTTCGATCTCTTCACATCTTCCTGCAGCCATTTAGCCTTGGCTGTCCTGCAATTCATGTTTATTTCATTCGTAATGGATTTGTATTGTTGTCTTCCAGTCTTTCCGTGAACAGTTCTTTCTTCTTTCGTCGTTCAAAGGAAGTATTTTTGCTATTATCCAAGATTTCTTCGGAGTTACCTTCCTTGTACCTATGTCTATCTAACATTTGTGAGTGGCCCTTTTCGAGATGTCCACACCTTTCCAACTGAGCTTCTTACTGTGATATTCATTATCGCAGTATCAGCGTCCTTAGCGAACTTCAAACGCGTCTCATCATTCCTCAGTACTCCAGTATTTCACTTCCTTCCGCATTGATTCTTCTGGACGATTCTCTTCATCCTCAGTCTAATCCTCATCATTACTGAATGATTATCTGAGTCTGTATCTCCACCTAGGTATGCCTTAAAGTCTCTGTCTGACCGTAATATTATCGAACTGGAACCTTCCCCTGTCTCCGGGTCTATTCCAAGCAAACCTCCTCCCCTTGTCATTCTTGAAAACATTATTCGCTATTATCATCTGAAATTTGTTGCATGACTCAGTCTTACTAAGTCTAGGGGACTGATGACCTCAGATGTTAAGTCCCATAGTGCTCAGAGACATTTTTGAACTTAAATTGGAAAGACCATATTCTCCCGTAACCCTTCCTTCCTTACAATCGTGTTTCAGTTCCTCATGATTATTAGGTTTTCATCTCCCTCTACGTACTGAATTACTCTTTCAGTATCTTCATATGATCTATCTCTTCAACTGCTGCTTTACAACGTTGGCATTTATGCCTGAATTATCGCTGTTGGCTTTTGATTACCGTCGAATTTGATGCGGACAACCTTATCAGGGAACAGTTCGCAGTAGCTCACTCTGTTCCCTACTTTCCTGTGCATAGCGAATTTTATCTCCGTTGTGCCATCTTCTGCTGCTGTTGATATTACGAGCAAATTCAGTTTTATCAAATAGGTTAGAGCACAACACGAAGAAAACTATACAAAACAGCATTTAGTCCTTAGTATTAAAACTCCCTGTAAACGTTCTCAGAAATGTTTTCTTTCTCGTTCTACAAAAATAAAAATAATAGAGAAAATACAATTACGCATGACACTTGTGGATTCGTGTCGTAGCATATTGTGACCACTAACAGTGTAATATTACAGTACATCTACATCTACATCTCGTGGTTACTCTGCAATTCACACTTAAGTGCTTGGCAGAGGGTTCATCGAACCATTTTCATACTACTTCTCTATCATTCCACCCTCGAATGGCGCGTGGGAAAAAGGAACACCTAAATCTTTCTGTTCGAGCTCTGATTTCTCTTATTTTATTATGATGATCATTTATCCCTACGTAGGTGAGCGTCGACAAAATATTATCGCATTCGGAAGAGAAAGTTGGTGATTGAAATTTCGTAAATAGATCTCGCCGCAAAGAAAACCGACTTTTTTTCAGTGACTGACACCCCAACTCGCGTATCATATCAGTTACACTCTCACCCCTATCGCGCGACAACACGAAACGAGCTGCCCTTCCTTGCCCTTTTTCCATTCCCTCCGTCAATCCTACCTGTTAAGGATCCCATACTGCGTAGCAATATTCCAGCAGAGGACGGTCAAGTGTAATCTAGACTGTCTCTTTAGTGGATTTGTCGCATCTTCTAAGTGCTCTGCCAAAATGGTTCAAATGGCTCTGAGCACTATGGGACTTAACATCTGAGGTCATCAGTCCCCTAGAACTTAGAACTACTTAAACCTAACTAACCTAAGGACATCACACACCCATCCATGCCCGAGGCAGGATTCGAACCTGCAAGCGTAGCGGTCGCGCGGTTCCAGAGTGAAGCTCCTAGAACCGCTCGGCCACTCAAGCCGTGTTCTGCCAACAAAGCACAGTCTTTGTTTCGACTTCTCCACAATATTATCTATGTGGCCTTTCCAATTTAAGTTGCTCGTAATTGTAATTCCTAGGCATTTAGTCGAATTGACAGCCCTTAGATTTGTGCGATTTATCGTATACCGAAAAATTTATCGGATTTTTTTTATTAACCATTTGGATGACCTCGCACTTTTCTTTGTTTAGTGCCAATTGCCACTTTTCGCACCATAGGGAAATTCTCTCTAGATCATTTTGTAATTGGCATTGATCACCTAATGATTTTACTAGACGCTAAATTACAGCGTCATCTGCAATCTAAGGGTGCTGCTCAGATTATCACCTAGATAATTTATGTAAATCAGGAACAGCAGAGGGATATCACTTATGTTCTACTCGATGATTTATCGTCTATCACTACGAACTGTGACCTCTCTGAGAGGAAATCACGAATCCAGTTACACAACTGAGACGATACCCCGTATGCAATCAATTTGATTAATAGTCGCTTGTGAGGAACGGTATCAAAAGCCTTCCGGAAATCTAGGAAGACGGAATCGATCTGAGATCCCTAGTCGACAGCACTCATTACTTCACGGGAATAAAGTGCTATCTGTGTTGCACAAGAACGATATTTTCTGAATCTGTGGTGGTTATGTATCAATAAGTCATTTTCTTCAAGGTGATTCATAATGTTCGAGTACAGTATATGCTCCAAAAGCCTACTGCAACTTGAGGTCAGTGATATGGGTCTGTAATTCAGTGGGTTACTCCTATTTCCTTTCTTGAATATTGATGTGACCTTTGCTATTTTCCAGTCTTTAGGAACAGACCTTTCGTCTTATGTGATTTGAGTTGTTTCGCAACATATAAGCTATGTACTTTTATGTCAGTCATGCTAACAGCTGTTCTGGTTTCGAATTATGGAATATTTACTTCGTCCTCTTTCGTGAAGGAATTACGGAAAACTGTATTTAGTATCTCCGCTTTAGTGACACTATCATCGGTATCATTTCCATCGCTATCGCTCAGTGACGGTACTGACTGTTTTTTGCCACTGGTGTACTTTACATACGACCAGAATCTGTTTGGGTTTTCCACCATATTTTGAGACAATGTTTCATTGTGAAAACTATTAAAAGCATCTCACATTGACGTCCGCACTAAATTTCGAGCTTCCGTCAAACTGAAATTTCGTAAGAGTGTGGCGTATTTAAAATTAAGTTCTCTGCACGATTTCTGATCGTGGACGGACATCTAACTCAATACGACGTTAGAAACAAATCTTTAATGACTGCATTCGGGATTGGTAGGCCACACAGCTGAGTACTTCATTTAAGCCAGTGAAGTGGAGCTCAGTGGAGGAACTTGTTGGTACATGTAATGCAATCGCTGTGAGCTCTGCTCTTTCATGCTCGCAGTGTCTTCCAATGCGTCAACAGCACGGCGCTTCTGAGCAGCTATCACTGTTTCGTCTGAGGGTCGTATTCAAATATAATGCTTAAACACAACGTATTTGGACGTATAAAATTTTTATTTTCTGATAATTTTATTGCAAATGTAAATCACAGCTCGTCTGTAACTATCAGAAAATTTCGTTGTGGACTGACGGCATTGAAGAGTTGCCAGTATGCTCTTAATTATTCCTTTCAGAACCGGCGTGACGGGCATGGTAAGTTTCGTCTTTGGAAATAGCCCGAGGTGCTACCCGTGGCAAAACAGGGTTTCACCTTCATGTGAATTATACGGGAAGTAAGTGCACCTCCAGCGTCCTGGATGTGCTATAGTGTCAGCATTCTGGTACGGTGAAAGACAGAACATTTGATGTCAGTAGGACTGGGAGAATTTGTGTGTCTGAAGTGGAGTGGGCAGTCTGAAGTAACTTTTAGGACTCTTGGTAGCTAGTAATTAGATGAGACATCACAGAGCCAGACTAACTTCTGCTAACATTTGAGTTCTGCCTCCACTGCCAAAAGTCATTCCATTTGTTAGTATCATTTCAAGGCTTGTTCGTTTCAGATTCTGAAGAAACACCCTGTTTTTAATGCTATTCGAATCTCGTGAAGGGAAGGAGGTAATGTTGAGACTGAAGTGTGAAACAGAATTCTGAAATTTCGACCAGAGTCTATAATTGCAGTCACCTGAGGGTAATGCTACAGGCTCTGTAATTTAGAGAATGACAAAACGTTTCAATGTAAACTTACTTACCTTGTATCACGTGTACTTCTCCATACTGAAGCCGCATTGTAGGTCTTCTCCAGGATCGCCATTGTTCTACGTAGATATTGTTTAATAGGATCTAAGTTATTATAAATAAAAATACAACTCGTACGTTCGTCTGCAGAGATTCATTTATTCACTTGTAGATCAACCTCTACGGAGTGTGATAATACAGCGCACAGTAAGTGTTATCAGTGTGTAATAATTTGATACGCAGCAACCCTGTCCAATTGCATCTGCTCAGAATTACAGCATTAGAGGAAGTGTCAGGCAGTGCCTCACTGTCACAAAATCGTTTCAAATAATTTCATTTCGACCTTATTACGTGAAAATATCAACCGAAGAGACCGATTCCAGGAAATATTAGATTCATTGCTCCACGACTGTTCAGAACACATAGTGAAACGACCGATACCCACCCTAAAACCTTACAAGTGACATATAAATACAGGCATTAAAGACACCATACACTTCATAATCCATTGCAGATCCTGATGTACATAATACATGACAACGAAGCGTGCTCACAATGTGGGATAGACAGGTTTGAAATTCGCACATAAAGTAACTGATACACGAAAAAAATTGAAAGAAGGGGTTACAATAGACTGCAAGGAGTGAGTGAGGCTCAATTTGCATAACGTTCTACATACATCATTTGCACCATGAGACAAGTTTCTAACGAAAGCAAATGGTACCTTGAACTTGAAACAACGTGCCTCAGCATAATCGAGATTACAGATCAAATGGTTCAAATGGCTCTGAGCACTATGGGACTTAACATCTATGGTCATCAGTCCCCTAGAACTTAGAACTACTTAAACCTAACTAACCTAAGGACAGCACACAACACCCAGCCATCACGAGGCAGAGAAAATCCCTGACCCCGCCGGGAATCGAACCCGGGAACCCGGGCGTGGGAAGCGAGAACGCTACCGCACGACCACGAGATGCGGGCGAGATTACAGATCAGTCGACGATAAGTCCCTCACAGTGGCCCATCGCTAACAACGTGCCGTCTGTATGTGGTCTATAGTGTGGTACAACAGACCCCACCACTGGAGGTGCCAGGTCCAATCCCGGAGAGGGGATAAAAATTCAAAAATAAAAAGAAAATCAGTACACCTGATGAGAACCGAACCCCCAGCCTCGTGCATCTGAAGCTGCTACTCTACCCATTACAGTACGGAAACATACTACATCCGTATATTACAACGTTTTTAATCATACTGAGTGACACCAAAACCTCCTAATTTTTTTTTGTCAATTACTCGTAAACGAGGGCCCACCAGGTTGAATGGCTGCAGTGTGTGATACCTAGGATCTTAACCTGCATCACTGTACAGATATTTTCAGAAGGTCTATGGCACCGCTGGGGATATTTCCTTGTCAGCTTGCCGCCAAATGAATACCGGCAATCTTTCCCGCGTATAAAAGGTGGCTGGTGAGCGATGGGTCTGCCACCCCCTCCCCCCTAGGGGATCACCAAGGAAAGGCTGCCTTCTATACGCTGTCAGTCTTCTACCCCGTTCAGGGACCGTGCGCCACAGGCTTTACCATATATACAGGGTGTTACAAAAAGGTACGGCCAAACTTTCAGCAAACATTCCTCACACACAAATAAAGAAAAGATGTTATGTGGACATGTGTCCTGAAACGCTTAATTTCCATGTTAGAGCTCACTTTAGTTTCGTCAGTATGTACTGTACTTCCTCGATTCATCGCCAGTTGGCCCAATTGAAGGAAGGTAATGTTCCTTTTCAAGAACAACACAACATGTGGTTCATGCACGATGGAGCTCCTGCACATTTCAGTCGAAGTGTTCGTACGCTTCTCAACAACAGATTCGGTGACCGATGGATTGGTAGAGGCGGACCAATTCCATGGCCTCCACGCTCTCCTGACCTCAACCCTCTTGACTTTCATTTATGGTGGCATTTGAAAGCTCTTGTCTACGCAACCCCGGTACCAAATGTAGAGGCTTCGTGCTCGTATTGTGGACGGCTGTGATACAATACGCCATTCTCCAGGGCTGCATCAGCGCATCAGGGATTCCATGCGACGGAGGGTGTATGCATGTATCCTCGCTGACGGAGGACATTTTGAACATTTCCTGTAACAAAGTGTTTGAAGTCACGCTGGTACGTTCTGTTGCTGTTTGTTTCCATTCCATGATTAATGTGATTTGAAGAGAAGTAATAAAATGAGCTCTAACATGGAAAGTAAGCGTTTCCGGACACATGTCCACATAACATATTTTCTTTCTTTTTGTGTGAGGAATGTTTCCTGAAAGTTTGGCCGTACCTTTTTGTAACACCCTGTATATTTCTGAGTCAGTCACAACAGAGAATATATATATATATATATATATATATATATATATATATATATATAGTTGTTTATTGAACTGTCCAGAAAGATCAATTATCGCCTTCAAAGAACGATACACAGGAACGCTGCGCCGCCAGCGACGACGGTAACCACGTCGCCGAGGCATTGCTGTGGCACGTTAATACAGGTATATATATATACTTCTGCGTCAGTCCTTCACCTACTGCATGTTTCGATGGTTATGTCATCATTTCAGCATCGTGACGTGGCAACCATCTTTTACATAGCTAATTTTGTGGAATTATGGGCACTACTTTTTGCGCCACCATGTAAAGGGGCCGACGAAAGTTAGATTGAGAATTAACTATATTATCCAAATCATCCGGAGTCGACGCGCGTCCCCGAATTCCTGAAGCTGTGTGTTAATGCGCGCGGCTACCCGGGCGGGTTAGAATGCACTCAGTGATTTTTGCGTAAACTGTGTGTGTAACTGAAGCCGTTCACGTTTGCCTCATACTTCGTATCTCGCTTAATTACAGCATCGTGGTCACGAGGTGTCACTTGATTGCGACGGAAGATAATTCGCGACTCTGTGCGCACATGAGTCTATTACATGGCATGTTTGAGACTTCTAGAGAAGAACAAAACGAACGGTCTCGAGACTAGTGTAAAACACTATGATAATACTGCCTCATAATTTCCAAAATTTCATATGATCTGGAACAGGCAGAGAAGCACAGATACCATGAATCTTCAAACCAGGTTTCTACATCTAGGTAGACGACATATTACTGACTAGGACATCTCTTGTGTTATTGTGCAGAGACCATGAGTATTTTTAATTATACATTTGACAACAGTAGGAACCGGTTACACTACTTCTCCACTCCATACCACTTCACTGTGTTATTATAATTCTCTGCAGTAGAATTAAATATAGCTATGATAGTTTTGAAATTGTTTGAAAGTGCAGGAAAAGCATTCCACATATAGTCTCCGCATCATCGCGTTTATGATATTAAGGTAAAGGAAATTCTGGTATACGTGAAAAAATAGTTGCTCCTCTTACTAGCATGGAGCTCAACATTTAATTCCTACATTATAACATTTAAGAGTAACTTACTGGAAGTTATGTTATACATCAGAGAATAGTTATGTTACTGATAAGTGCACAAAAATAAACTGAGTACCTTAAACTTTATTCAGTCTGTTGTCAAAACTATTAAAGTAATAGACTGATTTGAGAATGTTTATTGAGTAGTGTTTGGTCTTCTTTCTTTCTATGTATGCAAATCACAAGTTATTCATAAAGATCAGTTTTATGACCTTCATTTAAATTGGACACTATCCTCAAGTACTCACGTATCTTCTCGAAGCAGTGGCCCGAACCTTTTATAAGTTTGGCTGTTGGAGATTTTTTTGGTATGGTAAGTGAAAAATTTGGAAATTTGTGATAAGGTCTGTGGGACCAAACCGCAGAGGTCATCGGTCCCTAGGCTTACACACTAATTAAACAACTTTCGCTAAGGACAACACACACACCCATGCCCGAGGGAGAACTCAACCTCCAACGGGGGGATGGTAAGTGAATCTCAACACAAATTACCCTCATGCACGACACCTGTAAATCCAAACCGTTACATAAGTATTAGTCACTATCATGCTCGTACCACCTGTTTCTAAGTGGCTGACGTAAAAACGTGATCGAGAGTGTGAATAAATGAGGAAAACTAAGAAGCATCAGAAACATGTAACTGGACAGACTTTGTTGGCCTTCCACCGTGTACTTGTCAATCTAGGACACTGCCAGCACCCTTGATGATGGGTTTTTGGGTGTTTAGCAGAGGCTTCGGATCCAGGAGTCAGTTTATTAACTTTCAGGATAACACGGCAATGAACGATCCGTCATGGACGCAACGCAGAGCTGGTGCACAACACGCTGACTATTTACAGTGATACATAATTTGTCCTGACGCATGCCAGTGACATCTTTCAGTTTAAACAATTGTGAAACACACCGACGAGCCAAAACATTATGACCACCAGTTAAATATCGCATTGTTCCAACTTTCAAAAAACACAGTAGAACAAAGATTCTGATTAGCATGGATTCCAAGAGTTCTTGCCAGAATTCCAGAAGTATGTGGCACAAAATGTCTACTCACAGGTCAAGCAGTTCCCACAAATTATAGGATTGTGGTTTACGAGAACGAAGCTGGCACCCGATACGTTTTCCAATGGTACAGATAACGCACATGTGTTCTCCAAGAGATCAATGTGAGATCACTATAATACGCCTCAGACCACAGTAGCACTATTCTGACGTTGCAACACGGACAGTTGTCCTGCTGGAAGATGTCACCACTGTAGGGAGAGACTTCCAGCACGAAGCGATGAAGGTGACCCGCACTCATGTCCATGCAGTTCACTGCTGTCATGCAACCTTCGATTACCACCACAGATCCCATTCAGTGGAACCCATAGCATAATTCTGTCATCAGCGACCTACATCTATGGCCTGGCACATGTTCCGTGCAGCCATTTTCCTGGACGACGGCATTGAGGACAGAACCATCGACCTGGTGTAACAAGAAATGTGGTTCATTCAGTTGATTCACGGTGACAATTCAGTGATGCTGTGCTCACTGATCATAACTGACGCTGTCGCTGGGTCAACACAGGAACACATAGGCGTCTTGCGATATGGAACTCCATGTTCAAAGTGTGCTGCAAAACACTTGTTTCTGCACCAGCATTGTGCTCTATCGTCATATCTGCCACAGGTCGCTGCCTGTCCTGGGTACACAGTGGACCGACCTCTACGTCTTGTGATGCGACGTGGTCGTCCAATACCATACCGCCTGCACGTTATTTCACCATCCTTCAATCACTTTCTGCAGGTGCTCACGACATTAGTACACCAACAAGTGACCAGCTTCATTGTTTCAGAGATTCTCGTTTCCAGCCGCAGTGCCACAATAATGTGCCCTTTGTCAAAACTGCTTATATCAGCGGATTTCCGCTTTTTCTGCCCGTATCTCCGCTATAATGACAGCCCATTCGTCTCTCTTCCGTTTACGTTCTTTCCTCAATGCGTCACGTGCCTGCATTACCACCAGGAGGCATTCAACGTCGCGGGAGGCAGTGGTCATAATGTTTTGGCTCATCAGCGTATGTTGTCTGACAAAAAACGTGAAGCACTGACTTCACATGGTAGGAATTCAATATAACTTTGTAGTCGTACACAATTTGTATGATGGGTGTTCAAAAAAAAATAGTTCAAATGGCTCTGAGTACTATGGGACTTAACATCTGAGGTCATCAGTCCTCTAGAATTACAACTACTGAAACCTAACTAACCTAAGGACATCACACGCATCCATGCCATAGGCAGAATTCGAACCTGCTACGGTAGCAGCAGGGTGGTTCCGGAGTGAAGTGCCTAGAACCGCTCGGCCACAACGGCCGGCTGATGGATGTTCAAAAGAAAAGGTTCTAAATAACACCGTGGGTGTATGTTGCGGCCACATGTAGTAAGCGTTGCTTCACGCAGTGGAGAATGGCAAAACAGAGGCATGCTGGCGACCGAGGCGTTGCGAAGTAGGCAGGCACAGATAGCCTTGCTGACAGTAGCAGTCTACCAACAACCTGACGCAAGGACGCACACAGATCAAGCGCCGAGCGAAGCCCGGAGAGTGCTGAGTAAGGGGAAGTGAGGCCAGCACGTTAAGTTACGCTGCAATATACTGCGGGAGTAATAACAAAAAGCTACCACCGACGGTAGAAAACGTCCTCCTGCTGGATATAAATAGTGGAGCGCAGGCAGCAACGGACAGAAGCCATTAGGAAGCAGTTCGGATCTGAGGACGGACGTGATCCGTGTCCGAATGTTCAATCTTCGTAGGTGACGATTCCGGAAGTCCCGAGTTCGGTGGGCACCATGGCTGACTAACTACAGCGAGAACTTCCAGCAGGACCGGCCACAGCGCGGTCTTGGTCACAGGCGCCACTGGGGACTGACGCCCGTACTTCATGGCAACCCGGCCCCACACCGCGTGGTCTGTCCATGACGGACGTCGAGGACATCGCGACTGACGGCTTCCCAGCCGCCAGTGCAGCAGGCGTCGGTAGCTGACCTCACGGCGATGAGTTCATCTCAACCACAGGGCATCCTGGCTTCAGCGGAACACTGATGGCCTGAGGCTCCCGAGTGTGATCAGCAGCGCGCGTTGCACGCATTGTCGGAGAATCTACACAGCAGCAGCCAGGAGAGGGATCCGCAGGGCTGGGTAGCAACGACGAGGGAAAAATTGTAAAGAAAGTTCAATAAATAATTGTAAAACTCCACGCCGTCTCAATCTTTGGAGCAGCCACTGTGTCTGCTGCTAACAAGTGGTTGAAGTCGTAACATATAATTGAAGTCTCTATTGAAAAGTAATCACCAGAGGCCTGAGCACAACTACCCCACTGCTTCACGAGTCGAAGGATTCCCTGTTCCCAGAATTCCTGTGGCTGTGACTGGAGCTAGTCCTCCACTGTGTCCTTCAGTTCGTTGGAGACTTGTGGACATGAGTACCCTGGAGCAGAATCACTTCCTCCGTCTGCAGGCTAGACCGATTGCTCTTGATAGACTTGCGTAGGGTATGGAGTGTCGCACAATACACGTCACTCTTACTGGTTTTTCTGGGTTCCGTCAAAAAGATGGTGAGCACCACCTTGCCTGCTGAGGGCACAACTGCGAAGTTTTGTGTGTGGTGATGTGCGACACATGGTTCCATTGGATAGATGTCTCATTGCATTATCTCAGTGTGGCACCTGCAAATTTTAACCAGTTTCGTTGTTACGACGCTTTCAGTTGAGCGCTCTTTTCACAGGGTGTTTCCGTAAGACCGTCCTAAAATGTAATTAGACGTAAATGACGCACCACTGAACAATTTGAGGTAGGGAACCTGGGGTCGGAGAAGCCAGCTTATGCAGCTATGGAAGTAAACTTGTGTACTGCTTTGCCTACTATTACTGTTTTCCAGCTTATTTACGACTAACATGCATACTAGTTTACGCCGTTTATTTACGTGCAAGGAAACAAGGGGGACGAGCCTGATTACTAGGAAATCATGATGCAAGTTTTGTTTACTTTACTTGTCCATATGGTCGTTCTGTTGTACCGCATTTACATTGTGCCATTACAGGATGTGCTCTGAGTCAACGACAGACCTATTCATTAATCAGAGCTATTCAGAGACGTACAGTACAGTATGATGGAGCAGTACTGGTACAGTTTCACAGAGCTCGCTGACATGCACCTTGTGTTTGGGGAAGTACGTTTCAATGCTCTCGCTGCTGAAAGGTTATACAGGGAACAATTTCGTAACAGACATCATCCGTCACGACGAATATTTATTCCTCTTTATCGACGTTTACGAGAGATTTGTTCTTTGGAAAGAAGAAACGAGGAACTAGGCAACATGAGGACCACTCGCACAACCGATATTGAAGAGGAGATGCTGGAACGTGTTGCAATGGACCCCACTACAATTACTCGTCCCATTGCACGTGCAATGGGCGTTGCACGTACTAGCATACGACGTGTACTCCACGAATAACATTTACACCGTGTCACCCATAACGAGTCCATACAATGCTTGGGACTGACTTTGCACCGAGGGTCGCATTCTGTCAGCGGTTGCGCCAATAATGGATTCATCGATCAGATTTCCTCCAAAAAGACGAGGTTTTGTTTTATCGTGATTCTATTTCCGACAGCAGGAATAGCCATGTCTGGAATGAGGAAAATCCTCACACTGTAGTAGAATCACACCATCGAGTATCTTTTTCTGTGAATATCTGGGTCGGCATTGTAGGCGACAATCTCATTGGGCCACATCTTCTACCTGAGCGTCTGAATGGCCACCTGTACCTGAGGTTCGTACAAAGAGTTTTGCCTGAGTTATTGGAGAACATACCCTTTGCTGTTCGTGAGAGGATGTGGGTACCACATGACGGTGCACCGTCTCACTTCAGTGAGGATGTCTGCGACCATCTCAGTGCTGTATTTACTGATCGCTGGACTGGAAGAGGGAGGTCCCATTCCATGGCCTGCAAGGTCACTGACCTGAACCCGTTTGATTATTTCCTATGGCGGTATCTAAAGTCTTGTGTACGACACCCCAGTGGATACGGAGGTGGAATTAGTTGTCAGAATTGTAGCTGCCTGTGATTTGATTCGAAACACCGCAGATTTATTCGTCATAGTGCATCATAATATTGTTTGCCGATGTCGTGCTTGCATTGAGCATGATGGCCGCCAGTTTCAGCACAATTTTTAAGATACAGTACAAGTGGTACGTTCATTGTGTCAGTGATGGTATTTGCAGTTAACTGTAACTAAGGCAAATAAAAATGCAGACAGTAATGTGATTTTATTCCTATTATCTCCTTAAGCTGGCTTCTTCAACTGCAGGTACCCTACCTCAAACTGTTCAGTGGATTATCCTCTATGTCCTGTTAAATTTCTGCACGCCTTTACGAAAACACGCTGTATATTGAGTTCCACTTCTGTGTGAGAGGTAAAATGGCTAATAGAGTGCATTAGTGTTGTCCGTATTTGGTGTTGTTATCAGGCCTGGTAGGGTACATAAAGGGCGTGACCACCCTCAGATGTCGGGCAATCACTGAGAAGAACACGGAGATGCCGCGTGCTCGTATGAGACAGTGTTATCAGCACCTGACATAGTTCGAAAGTAGCCTCATTGGCTCAAATGGCTCTGAGCACTATGGGACTTAACATCCATGGTCATCAGTCCCCTAGAACTTATAACTACTTAAACCTAACTAACCTAAGGACAGCACACAACACCCAGTCATCACGAGGCAGAGAAAATACCTGACCCCGCCGGGAATCGAACCCGGGAACCCGGGCGTGGGAAGCGAGAACGCTACCGCACGACCACGAGCTGCGGACGGTAGCCTCATTATGGATCCTCATTTGGCTTCTATGCCACTGTGGAAAAATCTATGAAAAGATCCTGGAGAAGAGAATAAGAAGCAGTATTGAAAGTAGACTGCAAGAGGAGCAGTACGGTTTCAGACCGGGAAGATCAACAACGGACCTCATATTTGCGGTAAGGCAACTGCAGGAAAGGCACTATGAGTACGGAAAGGACTTAATCAGGGCCTTTTTAGATATTGAGAAGGCGTATGACAGTATCTGTAGGGACAAGCTCTGGGATGTGCTGAACGCAAAAGGGATAGATGAAGAGATAACACGAAAAGTCAGAAAAATGTATGAGGGAAGTGAGAGTTGTGTGAAAGTGGGGAGGGAACGTACTGCATGGTTCAAGCTGGAAAATGGGCTACGACAGGGAAGTGCACTTTCGCCTTTATTGTTTATTATTGTTATGGATGAAATCCTACAGCAAGTATCAGATGCAATTGGAGATCATAAAATGAAAGCAGTGCTTTTTGCCGATGACCTGATGTTATGGGGAAATTGCGAGAAGGAGGTGCAAGAGCAGTTAGATGTATGGGAGGCAACGGCAGCACAATATGGAATGCATTTCTCTGCAAAGAAAAGTGAAATAATTGTCACAACAAGGAAGAAGAATAGGCCAAATGTAGATATAACTTGTGGAGGGGAAAAACTACAAGTGGTAGAGAACTTCAAGTACCTGGGAAGCATGATTGAAAGTAAGGGAGGAAACGCAATGGAAATAAATGAAAGGTGCAGAAAAGCAGGGCAGTTCTACAAATGCATTAGGGGGCTTATTTGGAGCAAGGAGGTGCCACAGAAATCCAAGGGAATTATATACCGAACATACTTTGTCCCCATATTGACATGCGGAAGTGAGACGTGGGTAATGCACAAAAGCGACAAAAGTAGAATACAGGCTAGTGAAATGAAGTTCCAGAGGAGCAGGTTGAGTGTAACAAGACGAGACAGATTGCGAAATGTGTATGTGAGGGAAAGACTAAAGGAGGAACCAGTACAGGACAGGATAGAAAAATCAAGACTGCAGTGGTATGGACACATGAAGAGAATGGATGAGGGAAGAATTCCAAAGAGGATGTTTGATCTGCAACTGGAGGGGAAGAGGCCCAGAGGAAGACCAAGAGATAGATGGGTGAAGGGAGTGAAGGAATGTGTGACGAGAAGAGGAGAGAACTGGACGAAGGTGGAAGAGGGGGAATGGTGGAAAGACAGAACACGATGGAGAGGCTTGTGTTCCCGACAGACCCAGCCAGTGGCTGGAAACTGTCCAAGATGATGATGATGATGATTTGGCTGGTTGGTAGTATCGTGTAGTATCCAGATTTGTGGGACTTTCGAATGTGACAGTGGGTCAATGTTGGTCCCCATGCGAAATGTGAGGCAGGCACGTTCGTAGACAAGGTTCCAGTCGACCACTTCTGACCAACACAAGGGGTCAAGGGAGGAACTCTGTGTTACGCACCAAGCACATTGTAGCCGTTTAACATCTGTGTCTGCTATCCCAGAACAAGCAACGGACTCCCTGCAACATTCTGTATCGTCCGCACCATTGGTCGGACGCTAGCAGCAGCCAGAATATGGAATTACCATCCCGAGGATAGGTTGCCGCTAACACCACAGTTTGGAGTGGTGCTGTGACCATGAAGGATGCATTGATGATGAATGGCGTGTCACTGTGCGATGATCAATCGTAGCTCTGAACTACCTCGGATAGCCATCAAGGGCGTGTATGGTGACGACCTGGGTGGGGTAGTGTTCTTCCAGTGTTTTAGAAAGGCACAACAGTTTCTCTTCTTGCAGGACTGTGAGGGCACCTATCAGGTATGACTTGAGGTCACGGCCGGCAGCTTTTGACGGAAATGTGAGGGCTCAGCGATACGGCACGGTCACCCTGCCCCCTCATGTGTTACGTTTAACGCGGGAAAAAAATTCAGCAGCCTAGATCGAATAAAATATTTCTTTATTTAAGACAACCGGTGTCGAAGCACTTTGCTGTCATCTTCAGGTCTTAAAAATCAGTTTGTTGCGAAACGTGTTCATTTTACGTTGAACTTCACGCTAAGTTGTGAAGTGGATAAAAATTAGCACATTATAAAAGGTTTCTTATAACTAAAAGTGCTGATTTGTATCCATTTGACAACTTGGCGTGAGGTTCAACGTGAAATAAACACGTTTCATAACAAAAAAATTTTAAGACCTGAAGATGACGGAAAATTCTGTCTTCAATAAATAAATATTTTGTGCGATCTAGGCTGTTGAACGTTTCTTAGTTAGTAAAACAGATCGCTCCTCTCAAAGTGAGAAAATACAATTTGATATGAAAGTACTGTGGTGCTGTTTTTCAGTAGGAAAATGCTCGTCCACAGGTACCATGTTTCCGTGTGAATCGTGTGCTTGATGTCGGCGTGATGCTAAAAAATTCCCGTAGCCAGCAAGTTTTCCAGATCTGTTCGCGACAGAACATGTGTGGAACCATTTTGGCTGTCAACTCTGTCCCAGCGCCACGATCCAGGAATCGGGAATTAGTTACAAGTCGTCGAAGATATCGCCTTAGGACAGGATACAAGGGCTTTATGACATCCTTACTGAACGAATCAGTACATTCACCCAGACCAGAGGGGATGTAACTTCATACTGGTAAATGGGATCATACTGCAAAGTCCTTTGTACATTTGATTATTTTGTAATCAATGAAATAACATCACATAACCTCTTCAACTCGTGAAGCTTCATTAGGTTTCCTCCTCTGTTTCTGGGTGTTTCATTTCTTTTTGTCAGGCAGTATTAAAATAATGTCAATGGACAATTTACATGCATACACAAATACATTCCGTGCAGAACACTATACAGTGCATCGTGAAAGTTATTTTGTACCGTTGCTAGACATCCCCTTCCGTGGTCCACTTGTAAATGGAACGAGGGAAATACGATATCCTGAATGTCTCAATAAGAGTCACTGTCACTCTTATTTTGTCCTTACGATTCTTGGAGGCAGTAGAATCGTTCGAAGACTGTCACAAACAACGTTTGCACAAACACACTCAATGGAGTTTCGCCAAAACGGTGTCTTCCTCTAAGAAATCTAAACTCGCAGTATATTTCCATAGAGATCGGAACGACAGGTGACAAATATACTATTTGAAAACGAATTTACCCAAAGTAATGGTAGAACATAAATTAGATACTAAAATGTTACTTTACATTTGCACAGTATAAACTGTGTTGGAATGTTGCAGAACTCTTACGATATTTCCAGGAACATAAGTCGGAGGAACTTAGTGCTCCGTAGAGGTATAAAAGTCATATAAACGAAATCAGCCGAACTTGAAAGCGGCTACCCAATTTACATCCACTGTGCTCCATTTGAGTGAAATTTAAGACAGTGGAGGCATTCATGTCACATTTTACGAGAGGAAGCAGTAGATGGGTGTCGTTGATATGCCCAGATGGCTGCGACGGTTAGCTACAAGTGAGATGAGATGCAAAGTTACGGGTCCAGAGGCACTGCCTCATATCGTTCCAGCACAGTCGACACAAAGTATCTGGAAAACGTCCCCTCAGCCGTTTAACGAGCCCTCCGCGCGCCATCGGGAGGAGCTGATGTCGGCCTGATGAGCTGTAAGCCGTTCCGGTGCCAAATTCGTTTTCAATGAGAACGCGGAAGCCGCCCACAGGGGCAGCCGCTGCCGGAGAGTTATGTGGGCGCCCACTGCTCGGCGGCAGCCCAAGCCGGCCAGACACGTGGTGGCAAAGGTCATTATTTACCGGCCTGGTGGCCGCCAGGGCGGGGTCGCGCCGCGCACGTGCCCGACCATCAGATCGCCCCAGCGTGTGTGGCGGAGGCGCGTGGGCGAAGCGTCTTGCGTAATTCCTCGGTTCGTGTTCCATCCGACGCGACAGAGGACGTGGGACCGTGAGTGTGTAATCCCGAGGACCGAAATAACGCCACACGTCCCGAAACGGCCCTCAAAGGCCTCCACGTTGTAATCTGCTTACTGCCCAAAGACCCATCAGACCAGTGTAGCCGGCCAGTGTGGCCGTGCGGTTAAAGGCGCTTCAGTCTGGAACCGCGTGACCGCTACGGTCGCAGGTTCGAATCCTGCCTCGGGCATGGATGTGTGTGATGTCCTTAGGTTAGTTAGGTTTAAGTAGTTCTAAGTTCTAGGGGACTGATGACCACAGCAGTTAAGTCCCATAGTGCTCAGAGCCATTTTTTTTTGAAGACCAGTGTATTAGGTTCAACCTGGTCTCTAGACGAGGAGTAAAGCTGCCATTCGCGGATGTGAATCTTCATTTGAGACAGCTATGAGAGTGTTTCAAAGCTGTAGATAGAACATTATCTGTCCTATGAAGCTATCAGTGTGGTCAATTTATGGATGTCCATCTTATTGCATGGACGAAGGACTTCAGCTAATGATACATATGAGAAAAAGGACCACCACAGGTGTATCACAGGACGAGTTTCGGCGCTGCATTACCGCCAACCTCAGGTGCCACCACTGCAAAAAGGGTATTTGATTTCCTTGGCGCATTTTCTGTGGGATGCTTGTTACTAGCACATGTGGGATAGCTTTCATGAGGAGTCTATACTGAACATCAATCACATGTACATGTCACTGCGTTGCAGACAACACGTTCTCGAGTATAGACTCGTGATGAAAGCTAACCCACGTGTGTTAGTAATAAGAATCCCACAGTAAATGGGCCAAGGAAATCAAATACTCTTTTGACAGTGGTGGGGCCTGAGGAAGGCGATTACTCATGTAATAGAATTAATACATTCTTAAGATACAGCTGTGGTGGTACTTTTCCTCATACTATCAGTGTGATTTTTAAGTGACTACGTGCAGGCGTGCTTATTAGTCCTTCTATTATGAACTTTGTGGACTGTACAGCCTTTAGAGTCCTGAAAGTACATCTGTAGTCTGATTTCGTTGCAGTTCTAACGCACAAGTGAATATGGACTCAAATAACTCGAAAACAGAAAAAAATTATTTTCATTTTCAAATAAATTTTGCAGATATGTGTGACAACTGCACTCACTGTTGATGCAAGTGATGCCTGTAACTTTAACAACAAAATTGTTCTAAACATTTTCAATAATGCTATTTTAGTGACAGACACTTAATTCAATTTCACTTCTTATGAGAATGGCAAAACAGTTCTCTCAGATGTGAAACATAGGAAAATTTTACATGTATTACATGGCACAAATGTTAGGCCCCTACGACCCACTAACCTGCATTTTGACACTCTTTTCTTTTCATTGTTCATCCTCTGACGCATGTTCTTAGCATTTAACTACACCTGTTCCAAGATGGCCGCCGAGTAAGTGAAGCCAGAAACTATTTCCAGAAAGTTAAGTGATTTAGACAGGAATATAATTTACTTTAACACCGACAACAAATTAAATACGTGCATTAGTGTATCATTTAGTCTTGCCGTTAAAGGTTTCACTTTTCTTTGCGTATTTTTTCAGAAAACACGAAAAGATCGTAACTTCGCGAAGTCGCGTTTAGGCTTAAATTTTGTAAACGTGTTTGTTTCTTGTTTAACGGTAATTTGACTAGTTTCTCGGTAACAAATAAGTAAACTACCGTAAATAGCGTATAACTTCATTGTTTTAATACAGATTTCAGAAAAACAGCGTAACTTTATATCAGAAACTTGCTTATATACATTTGTTTATATGCTTAATTCTCGTAACGTTTTTGGAGAATCAAACTTAAAGTATCTCGTTTAATTGTCCTTTTTTTCATTCCATCGAGTGAAATATATAATAAATAGCGTATACCTTCATTGTTTTAATACAGATCTCAGAAAAACAGCGGAATTTTAAATCAGAAACTTGCTTATATACATTTGTGAATAGGCTTAATTCTTGTAAAGTCTTTTTTGATTTTCGGTAATTTAATTGATTTATTCTAGCTAATTATTTTTGTCATGAGTGACTTGCCGTAGAATTGTTAGTTCCGGGGTTTTGTGTGATGGATGCAGTAGTTTTTTTCACTGGGGGGACTGCAGTGGCGTGGGTGTCGGGGAAGTGGATCAGGCTCATCAGTGGTTATGTAGGATTTGCAGCAGAGATAGGAAGATAGTGAAACAGGAGGGGAAAATTGCTGCCCTTCAGGCTGAGCTAGATCAGGCTAGGGAAGATCTGGACAGGTTAAGGAGGGAGAAGGGCAAAGAGAGGTGGGAAGTGACAACAGGTAACAGAAGAAACAGGCCTAGAACTAAGTCTGACAGTTTTGTGGTGAATGTCAAAAATAAGTTTGACCTGTTGCTTCAGTTAGAAACTGATGAGCCTCAAGCAGAGGTAGGTGTAGACAGGACACAACAAACTTTCAATAGGAAATTGAAAAAGAATGTAGCAAAATCATTGAAAACGAAGAAAGTTTTGTTGTTAGGCAGTTGTCATGCCAGAGGTGTAGGCCAACTTCTGCAGGATGAATTAGGACCAGAATATCAGGTCACAAATTTTTTCAAACCAAGTGAAAGTCTGGATCAGGTGACAGAGGATTTAGGTTCACTCTGTAAAGGATTTACCAGGGAAGACACCGTAGTTATTGTGGTAGGACCAGGGAACAGTATCGACAGAGATCCTGGGTACAGTATAGAGTGTGACCTGGTAAAGATTGAATCAGCATCGAGACACACCAATGTTGAATTTGTATCTGTCCTGAGACGCCATGACCGGTCTCATTTGAACTCTTCCGTTGGGAGAGTTAATATGGAGTTGGAACGGCTGCTTGGGTCGGGTGCGGGGGCTCATATTGGTGTGGTTCCTGTTGATTCTCTCAGTAGGTGGGACTATACCAGGCACGGCCTACATCTCAACAGGAAAGGGAAGGGTAAACTGGCTGGGGTAATAGCAGGATATTTAAGAGGGGGAGGCACTACCATGAATGGTAAAATACCAGTGGTTACAGGTGTTGGAGCAGCACCTTTTTTAGGACAGGTAAGACAGAAAGATGTCAAGTTCTACGAGAGGTCAGGATTGAAACAAATCTTCAGTTTAGGAAAGAAATTAAACAGCACAATTCTAGCACATTGGATCACCAATCACAGCTGTCAATTATAAATTTTCACCAATCACCAGAAATTTTATCTCCACAAAGATGTATCTCAGTCCTAGGTAATTGCATTGATGAATCGAAGTCACCCAACCCAGTTGACATAATATGCCTCTCTGAACACCATGTGACCACTGGTATAGGAACTAGGCCTAAGAACAATGAGAAACTCAGACAGGAGAGTACTGCAAATGTTAGAATAAGGAAAGGTTCTCATAAAAGTATAATTAAAAATAATGTAAGTATATTTCATCAAAATATTGGGAGTTTAAAGAATAAAATAGATGAGCTTCTGGTTTGTTTAGAAGATTTAGAAGCTGAGGATGAAATAGATATACTATGCCTGTCTGAGCATCACATTGTTACTGATATGGATAAGCTAAACGTAAGTTGATATAAGCTCTCTGCACATGTAATTAGAGAAAATATGGAGAAAGGAGGAGTTGCCATATATGTCATAAGTTATCATTGTGCAAAAAGCATAGAAACAAAAACGTTTTGTGTAGAGAAACATATAGAAGCATGTGCCTGTGAGCTGAAATTAAATAAAGGCATATTTATAATTGTAACTGTATATCAGGACATTTTCATCTATTTCTGAAAAATTTGGACTCCTTGTTGTGCTATCTGTCAGACAGGGGGAAGCAAATTATTATTTGTGGGGACTTCAATGGAGATTCTCTGAAAGAGGGTAATAGGAAAAATGACCTTGAAGTATTACTTGGTTCTTTCAATTTGACACCCGTTATTGATTTTCCTACTCGGGTGGTAAAGGATAGCAGCTCACTGATGGATAACTTCTTTATAGACCAAGATAAGTTTAACCAGATAAATGCTCAGCCTGTTGAGAATGGTCTTCCTGATCATGGTGCACAGCTAGTTACAATATATGAAATAGCTCCATTCAGCAGTACTAAACAGTCCTCCAAAGTAGTACGTTCAGTCAACAATTTAACAACTGCATATTTCAGGGAAAGCCTGCAACAGTTAGACTGCGATGAGGTGTACCGTGAACCTGATGCCAATTTAAAATATAATTTATTTCATGACACTTTTGTAAATGCATTTGAAAACTGCTTCCCAAGAAAATAGTTCAATATACTCGTAAGAAACCTTGTATCAAACCATGGCTTACTAAGGGTATAAAAATATCTTGTAACTGGAAAAGGAAAATGTATCTGACAGCAAGAAAGAGTAGTGACCGAGAAACTATCAAACATTATAAAAACTACTGTGCTATATTAAGAAAAGTCATTAAAAAATCCAGAAGTATGTGTATCATGTCTGAAATCAGCAACTCTAATAATAAAATTAAAACAATCTGGAATATTATTAAAAGAGAAACAGGTCAACCAAGATCAGAGGAAGACAGTATTACCATCAAATTGAATGAAATCTTTACGAACAAAAAGTTAGAAGTTGAAAATATTTTTAATAATCATTTTCTAAATGTTGTGGATATAGTAGGATCCAGGTGTTCATTAGAAGATGCTAGGCTGTTAATGGAAGAGGCCATACCTATGCAATTTGATACAATAGAAATCTCACCCACTTCTCCCTCTGAAATTAGGAAAATAATAAACTTGCTTAAAAGCAAAAACTCACATGGAATTGATGGCATTTCCAGCAAAATACACTCCTGGAAATGGAAAAAAGAACACATTGACACCGGTGTGTCAGACCCACCATACTTGCTCCAGACACTGCGAGAGGGCTGTACAAGCAATGATCACACGCACGGCACAGCGGGCACACCAGGAACCGCGGTGTTGGCCGTCGAATGGCGCTAGCTGCGCAGCATTTGTGCACCGCCGCCGTCAGTGTCAGCCAGTTTGCCGTGGCATACGGAGCTCCATCGCAGTCTTTAACACTGGTAGCATGCCGCGACAGCGTGGACGTGAACCGTATGTGCAGTTGACGGACTTTGAGCGAGGGCGTATAGTGGGCATGCGGGAGGCCGGGTGGACGTACCGCCGAATTGCTCAACACGTGGGGCGTGAGGTCTCCACAGTACATCGATGTTGTCGCCAGTGGTCGGCGGAAGGTGCACGTGCCCGTCGACCTGGGACCGGACCGCAGCGACGCACGGATGCACGCCAAGACCGTAGGATCCTACGCAGTGCCGTAGGGGACCGCACCGCCACTTCCCAGCAAATTAGGGACACTGTTGCTCCTGGGGTATCGGCGAGGACCATTCGCAACCGTCTCCATGAAGCTGGGCTACGGTCCCGCACACCGTTAGGCCGTCTTCCGCTCACGCCCCAACATCGTGCAGCCCGCCTCCAGTGGTGTCGCGACAGGCGTGAATGGAGGGACGAATGGAGACGTGTCGTCTTCAGCGATGAGAGTCGCTTCTGCCTTGGTGCCAATGATGGTCGTATGCGTGTTTGGCGCCGTGCAGGTGAGCGCCACAATCAGGACTGCATACGACCGAGGCACACAGGGCCAACACCCGGCATCATGGTGTGGGGAGCGATCTCCTACACTGGCCGTACACCACTGGTGATCGTCGAGGGGACACTGAATAGTGCACGGTACATCCAAACCGTCATCGAACCCATCGTTCTACCATTCCTAGACCGGCAAGGGAACTTGCTGTTCCAACAGGACAATGCACGTCCGCATCTATCCCGTGCCACCCAACGTGCTCTAGAAGGTGTAAGTCAACTACCCTGGCCAGCAAGATCTCCGGATCTGTCCCCCATTGAGCATGTTTGGGACTGGATGAAGCGTCGTCTCACGCGGTCTGCACGTCCAGCACGAACGCTGGTCCAACTGAGGCGCCAGGTGGAAATGGCATGGCAAGCCGTTCCACGGGACTACATCCAGCATCTCTACGATCGTCTCCATGGGAGAATAGCAGCCTGCATTGCTGCGAAAGGTGGATATACACTGTACTAGTGCCGACATTGTGCATTGTGCATGCTCTGTTGCCTGTGTCTATGTGCCTGTGGTTCTGTCAGTGTGATCATGTGATGTATCTGACCCCAGGAATGTGTCAATAAAGTTTCCCCCTCCTGGGACAATGAATTCACGGTGTTCTTATTTCAATTTCCAGGAGTGTACTAAAAGCTTGTTCTCAACAGATAAGTAAGATTCTTAGCCACCTGTGTAATAGCTCTCTGGAACAGGGCATTTTCCCCGATAGACTGAAATATGCTATTGTTATACCTTTGCATAAAAAGGGGGATAGATCTGATGTCAACAATTACCGTCCAATCTCCCTTCTAACAGCTTTATCCAAAATTTTTGAGAAAGTAATGTATTCAAGAGTAGCTTCACATATCGGTAAAAATGAAGTACTAACAAAATGTCAGTTTGGTTTCCAGAAAGGTTTTTCAACAGAAAATGCCATATATGCCTTCACCAATCAAATTTTGAATGATCTGAATAACCGAACACCACCCATTGGGATTTTTTGTGATCTCTCAAAGGCTTTTGATTGTGTAAATCATGAAATTGTGCTAGACAAGCTCAAGTATTGTGGCATGAGTGGGACAGTGCACAAATGGTTTAATTCGTACCTAACTGGAAGAGTGCAGAAAGTTGAAATAAGCAGTTCTCATAATATGCAAAGATCAGCACATTCCTCAAACTGGGGAACTATCAAGAATGGGGTTCCACAAGGGTCGGTCTTGGGTCCTTTGTTGTTCTTAATATATATTAATGACTTGCCATTCTATATTCATTAAGAGGCAAAGTTAGTTCTCTTTGCTGATGATAGAAGTATAGTAATCACACCTGACAAACAAGAATTAACTGATGAAATTGTCAATAATGTGTTTCAGAAAACTACTGAGTGGTTCCTTGTAAACAGACTCTCACTGAATTTTGATAAGACACAGTACATACAGTTCTGTACAGTAAATGGTATGACGCCATTAATAAATATAGACCTTAATCAGAAGCATATAGCTAAGGTAGAATATTCAAAATTTTTAGGTGTGTCCATTGATGAGAGATTAAATTGGAAGAAACACATTGATGATCTGCTGAAACGTTTGAGTTCAGCTACTTATGCAATAAGGGTCATTGCAAATGTTGGTGATAAACATCTTAGTAAATTAGCTTACTACGCCTATTTTCACTCACTGCCTGCATATGGCATCATATTTTGGGGTAATTCACCACTGAGGAATAAAGTATTTATTGCACAAAAGCGTGTAATCAGAATAATAGCTGAAGTCCACCCAAGATCATCCTGCAGACATTTATTTAAGGATCTAGGGATATTCACAGTAGCTTCTCAGTATATATACTCTCTTATGAAATTTGTTATTAACAACCAAACCCAATTCAAAAGTAATAGCAGTGTGCATAACTACAATACTAGGAGAAAGGATGATCTTCACTATTCAAGATTAACTCTAACTTTGGCACAGAAAGGGGTGAATTATACTGCCACTAAAGTCTTTGGTCACTTACCACATAGTATCAAAAGTCTGACAGATAACCAACACGTATTTAAGAAGAAATTAAAAGAATTTCTGAATGACAACTGCTTCTACTCCATAGAAGAATTTTTCGATATAAATTAAGAAAAAAGAAAAAACCAAACAAAAAAATATTAAAAAAATTTAAAAAAAACAAAAAATAAAAAAGTTGTTATATTAACTTAATTATGTTGTTAAATTAACTTAATTATGGTATGTATTGGAAAATCTGACTCATTCCACATCATTACGAAATATCGTATTCATGATCCATGGAACTAGTATTAATCTAATCTAATCTAACAGCGTGAATTCTACAACTGGTAAAGTGTTTGGTGATCTTGTCCGTTTTGCTGGTGCACCACCATCATCACTATCATCATCATTACCATCATCATCATCATCATCATCGTCATTGCTCGAGACTGAACTTTGTTCTCTTTCTGGCACTATAGAGAAAACTAAGAAATTTGGCAACATTAAACATGAAAACGCGGTAGTTCATGATTTATGAATTTTGCATTGCTTGACTGTATTTCTAGCTACGCTGCTCCAACAACAAAATCTATGAATTGATGGCTAACGCGTACTGTCCACTTGTTGGTTCTACCTTTCATTAAGTTTTTTCCATTATTCTGTCCAAAAGATCCACATCAGCCATTTATGTGTTATATTCTGTGACTGCATTTGGTCTTGAACTCTGTGGAGAAACTATATCTATCTTTGACCACCACTGAATCTGCGCAGTAGGATAAACATCAAAGGCGGAGGATGCCTATAACAATGCTTTACCAACTGTATTGTAAATATGACATACATGTTTGCCTCTAGCAACTTTTTCCTCTGTCTTCTGTCTTTGCTTCCTCTGTCTTCTGTCTTACGTTTGGACCTCTGTCTTGGATCTCACTCAAAGTTGCCTCATCGTCCTCTGAATCCGATGATGTCTCAACAGCTGCTGTTGTGTGTGAAATGGAAAATATATAAGCCCCATCTTCTTCTTCAGACAAATCGAATTCAGAAATATATGTACCCTCCAATGATAATATTTCCACTGTTTCTTCATGTGTTGGGCGTAAGTCCAAAAAAGGGCGTTACTCTCTTCTACTGTTTCTACTATTGAAATAAAATATACGCCTAGTATATATTCATGCAATCAAACAACGTAATTTAATACAGGAAAACGATATATCACAAAATAACATTTGATTAATCAGGCGTGGAACCGAAAGACGAGTCCCATCGTACAAAACCTGTAGTGGAAGTGTCGCCTCCCAACATCCATCCCATAAGCTGACAGCTATAGTGTGTGATATTTGTTATAGTGAGTGATTTAAAGTCATGTTGGAATATTACAGTAGGAACTCCAGCAGTTAGGTTACTGTAATTACAATGTGAATAATGATGTACCGAGTAACTTTGACAGACCTTCCAAGCCACGCAAACAGTCACTGCTGAACTCCTGAGTGTGGGTTTCAATGTGTTACAAAATTCCAGCGAGAGACGCAGCATATATAACATTTAAGAGAACGTGTTGTAACCAGTGAGCTCGGGGCCCCTCATTAGAAAACTTTAGTGGCAGTTCCTTTAGAAATATTGCAGAATAAGCTCTTTATGTGTAAATGAGAGCGCAGTATTTCCAGTTCGTTAAGCTGTTAGGGGTGGTATTATGTCGAATGCACGCTAGTATATCATTTAGAGTGGTCAAGATATTTAAGTTGTGGAGCAGATAGACAGCCCGCAAAACTGGGCAGGCACATGGGGCTTGCTAGCAGGCGCCAACGCCTCTTCGCTGGTGTAGAGATGGAGCTCTTTCCACGAACAACTGGGGCGGAAATTCCACCAAACCGTACTTACAAACATGTAATGCATACACTGCATCATAATTCCATATTCTTAATACTAAGAATGTGGAGATTAATTTGGTCTTAATTAAACAATGGAATATTCATTTTAATATAACATTTCATGATGAGCTATCCGTTTTAAAAATATAGTGTTTGGTGTCATTTTGATCAGCGTTTGAGTGCGATTTATTATGAAACGTTTTGTTTATGTTGGCTGATTGGCCAAGAATTGTATTAAACCGTAAATCATTTGATTAGAACGGAGTTACACGTCAGGGAAAAGATGATAGCGACAGTCGATAGGAAGCAAGCTAAAAGAAGTAATATGGTTAATGCTGAGTGAGCTGGTGCTGGGTGTCAAGACTGGAGGTAACTTGGTTATTTCAAATGGTTCAAATGGCTCTGAGCACTATGGGACTTAAACTTCTAATGTCATCAGTCCCCTACAACTTAGAACTACTTAAACCTAACTAACCTAAGGACATCACACACATCCATGCCCGAGGCAGGATTCGAACCTGCGACCGTAGCGGTTGCCCGGTTCCGAACTGTAGCGCCTAGAACCGCTCGTCCACTCCGGCCGGCCTTGGTTATTTAAGTCGAAAGGATGAAGAGGTCTGTCTCCAGGACACGAGTTTGTGACTTTGGTGTGATTCGACTTCTGGGCGGCAAGTGGCCATGTAGTGTTGGAAATTGATGAAAATTATATGAATGTGTGGTGTCTGTTATTTCGGACATGTTCGAAGGAACAGACAGCATACATTCATATAACTGATTCGACTAGATGGGCAATGGATCTAACTTTTTCAATCCGTCCGACCTCCTGTGTGTATCTCAGAGCAGCGATCATGGAGGAAGTAGGCAGGGACTGTGCTCGGTGGGAGCGGAGATCTGCCGTGATTCGTTCCGAGATAGTCCACGAAGTTCCGATAAACGCTCTCTGGTGGGTGGCGCAATTGTTAGCTTAAGTGCCTACGAAACAGAAGGTCATGGGTTCGAATCTCAGTGCAGCACACATTTTCACTCATCGCCGCTGACTCCGCGTTATGCCCCAACCCAGCTGATATCACTAAACCCTTTCTTTCTCTCCCCCTTCCATCTTCAATTTACATAAAATTGACGAAAAGCTCTCAGGTTTTCAGATTGATGGGGGTATTAATATGCTCTGCATCTTCTGTGAAAGTGGGAGACTGATTCTTTCGTGAGTCCTGTTCACATCACAAGGTAGAATTTTTACGCGATTGAGATCAAGAGAAAGTTTAAAACTGTCATAGAGAAGTGTGTCGGATTCACTATTTGATCAATTATTCGTGGATCTCGAGGTACAGTTTGAATCTTCTTTAGCGAATTTGTCTGTCTGCTATAGTTGCCGAGACACTTAGTGCCATTATGACAGGGGTATGTTTTAATGAGTAAACTGCTGAATTTGAAACGTAGCCCTTGCACCGCCTAGCTCATTTGATAGAATCACTACACTCATTTATTTAAAATCAGTTAGAAAGTCTGTAAAAAACTCATAAATTAGTACTTTTTAAAAGTAGGAATTGTTATGCAGCCGGCCGGCCGAAGTGTCCGTGCGGTTCTGGGCGCTGCAGTCTGGAACCGCGAGACCTCTACGGTCGTAGGTTCGAATCCTGCCTCGGGAATGGATGTGTGTGATGTCCTTAGGTTAGTTAGGTTTAACTAGTTCTAAGTTCTAGGGGACTAATGACCTCTGAAGTTGAGTCCCATAGTGCTCAGAGCCATTTGAACCATTTGTTATGCAGCCGTGTGCGATCGGTCTCTGGTTAATGCTGATGAGTCGAAATCAAACCACTTAAGTCGATAGTGCAATTACACAATCTTATCAAAAGTATTCGAACATCTAATAGTGAACTTTAACATAATGCGTGTCCATCCTTCGTCTTTATGACTGCTTGAACTATGCTGGGAACACTTTCAGTGAAGTCTTTTGAATGTTTGTGGAGGACTGGGAGGCAATCTTTCTTCAAGAGCAAAACCAGGAAATGTAGTGATATTGGCCGGCGAGGGTGGAGCGAAGTCTGTGTTGTAATTCATCCCCAAGGTATTCCATTGGGTTCATTTCTGGACTCTGGGCCGGCCAGTTCATTTCAGGTACTTTGTAGTTCACAAACCATCGCCTGACAGATGCTGCTTCATGGCAGAGTGCATTGTCATGCTGATACGCACAGTCCATCGTCTCCAAGCAGTTCGTCTACTGCACTCAGTATACAGTGGTGTGAAATGTGGTCACATCGTTCCGCATTTACCATCTTCTTAAGTACAGTATAAGGACTACATCCTAACCACGAGAAACACTCCAATATCACAACACCACATCACCTGCACTTCTCTGTTGGCATCACACACGACAGCAGGTAAGGCTCTCCAGTTGTTGTTGTTGTTGTGGTCTTCAGTCCTGAGACTGGTTTGATGCAGCTCTCCATGCCACTCTATCCTGTGCAAACCTCTTCATCTCCCAGTACCTACTGCAACCTACATCCTTCTGAATCTGCTTAGTGTATTCATCTCTTGGTCTCCCTCTACGATTTTTACCCTCCACGCTGCCCTCCAATGCTAAATTTGTGATCCCTTGATGCCTCAAAACATGTCCTACCAACCGATCCCTTCTTCTAGTCAAGTTGTGCCACAAACTTCTCTTCTCCCCAATCCTATTCAATACCTCCTCATTAGTTACGTGATCTACCCATCTTATCTTCAGGCTCTCCAGGTATTCACCAAATTCAAAATTTTCCACCCGATTGCCACAACTTACAGGCTCATTCCTCTCTTGCAATCACTCGTTTCTAGTTATCCACCGTCCAGAGGCGTCGCTTTTTACACGACTTCGAGCGTCGTTTAGCACTGACTGAGGTATGTGTGGCTTATATTATCTGTTCGTCTACTGTACCCCATTCTGTGTAACTCCCTGTGCACAGTCACGGAGATAGGTGAACTGTCGGCAGCACTTTGGAACTCACGAGTGTATTCCTTCTGTTGATTTCATGCGATATTTTACTACTACACTCCGCATTGCTCCCTGTCCTTCAGTACATGAGATCTGTCCGCTTTGCTTTAGCTGTGATTTTTCGTTTGTGTTTTCACTTCACAATAACATCATCAACAGTCGATTTTGCCAGCTGTAGAAGGGTTTAAATGTCCCTGATGGATATATTGCTCAGGCGACATCGAGTGGCTAGTACACGTGCAAAGACACTGAGCTCTTCTGACGACCAGTTCTGCTGTTACGTCTTCTATACTGACAACACAATACTCCCCGCCTCCTTTTATACTGGCGGCTCGCCCTCTCGCGACGTCTAGTGGTCAATTCCGCATTACGTAGGGGAATCCGGATGCTTCTCATCTGATAGTGTACTTTTCTTTCCCAAGATATGTTTATCAAAACAGAGTGGTAGCTAGCAATAAAAGAAGTAGGAAGAAGAAGAAAGATTAATTGCTTCACTTCCCATCAACGTCAAGGTCATTAGAGGCAGTGAGAAATAGGACACATCAACGAATTTTAATATCTAAGTTGAGACAGTACCAATACATTCAAATGATAACGTCAGTGGAAGTTATTTTGAGTACTCAATGGTTTAAGCTTCTATAAATTTTTGGAAATTTTGATCTGAAGACAGCTGAATCATCACTTTATTAACCAAACAGTTTCGGTCATAAGCATACCATCCTCACGTAAAACATGACATCACTGAGTTGCACGAAAAATTATAATTTTAATAAGCACTATGCCATGAACCAACATAAGAAATTGTGGCAACATTCGTTTATTTAGAATGAAATTTTCACTCTACAGCGGAGTGTGCGCTGATATGAAACTTCGTGGCAGATTTCCTTTCTTTCAGGAGTGCTAGTTCTGCAAGGTTCGCAGGAGAGCTTCTGTAAAGTTTGGAAGGTAGGAGACGAGGTACTGGCAGAAGTAAAGCTGTGAGGATGGGGCGTGAGTCATGCTTGGGTAGCCCAGTTTGGTTGCCGGCACGGTAGCTCAGCGATCAACAACGAACTTAAAAGGATGTCTTACGACGTCCGCCACGAGCAGATGCAACGAACAGGAGTGAACAAAATGAGATTAAAAAAAAAAGTTGGCAGAGCCCTTGCCCGCGAAAGGCAAAGGACACGAGTTCGAGTCTCGGTCCGGCACACAGTTTTAATCTGCCACGAAGTTTCATTCGTTTATTTCTTTTCTTAGTTTTGATAAATTCTTAGAGAACGAATGTTAAGTGAGATTATTCAAAACTATGTTGTTACCTTAAGTGCACCTTTGTTATAACGTGTTACCTATGTAAAGCTTAAAGCAACTGGACATGAAAAATGAAAAAGTCAGTACTCAGCCACATACTACATGAATAATTCAGGAATCTCGTTACTAGAGTAACTGTAAAGGTAAAAGGTTGTCTATAGTGTGTAACATTTGTTATCCTTAAAAATTTACAGGTTACCAAGGATGAGTTTATGTGCAAGAACCTCAAGTACAAAGATAATTGAGACTTAGCAGAACTGTAGTTCTTGAATGAAATAATACAGTTGGCAATTAGTATTTGAGCAAAAGATATATAACGGATTGTGTTGTGTTGAAACTAAATTTATATAACGACAGAATACTTACGAGATCTTGACGTTTTAAAACGTTTGAAAGTTAATTAACATGACACTGAACACTACATAATAATTCAAAATCAGCAGTAGCGGAAAGAGGCAACGCATATATAAATGCACAAATTTATATAACATTCTTGAAATAAATTATGTGTTATAATTTTGGCAGACAGAATGTTTTAAATGATTAATAAGTCTCTTTCTCAAAAGGGTAGCTAAATCTGAAAAATTTAATCAACACGTTTAGTTAAACTGTATAGTTTCCCTTTTCAATGATCTAGCAAAATTTAAGATTTACTGCATAACATTTCATCAACGCGTCGTTCGGTTGTTACAATGATGGGAACAGGATTCCACAGCTGATAGCGATGAAGTTATTAAGACTGGATAAGAATGAAAGTTGACCAAAAATTATAATCTTCACTAAAGTTAATTAATTACTCTGGCGAGACTTTCATGTTTCTGAACTTCTGAAATGGCCCAATGTTACTTTGAGATGGATCTGCTGTACGCGTGACGTACTGATTTGATGACAACAACTATTAAACAAAAGGCTCTTCTCGTTACTAACAGAATTAAACAGATTTGGCTACTTCTCTTAACGCTCTTGAAACTCTTCCCAAATAATTATTGTAGTGTAGCCCATACTGTTGCTCTCTATCTTTGTAATCCCTCGGGTAAATTTTATCACCACGAAATTCACAAACTAAGTTTTGAACATGTTTTCTGCCGTTACTCATGTCTGACTGCTCTTGCGTACCAACGGTTTAGAGCAACGCCGACATTATCGTTGGTTAGAGATTATTGTACACAGCAAAACCCTGACATTGTCAAACGTACATTCCTTATAATACTGCTCTGAAATGGTTTGTAGTATCTTTCCAATCCAATATTTCAAATAAATGCTATTGACAATAAATAGCATGACATGATTTATATTTATGATCTGGAATTACTACCAAAAATGAGAAAAGAAAAATTGCGAAAAATATTAAGTTCTTTGTTGTAGCGTTATAAAAGCTCCGAGTCATTGCCAAATAGGAATTCCTCTGTCTCAGTACCTATATAGTGCAATGCTTGGCTGAAACAGCCCGCCCAGCTAGAAAAATGAAAAGAAAAATTAATTTTTTTCTACGTCAATAGACAGCATTGTCTCAAAAATAAATCGAAAATAATAATGATTCTTCCGCACTGACCATGGTTTTAGGCAGGTTTCTCTTGATTTTTCAGCAAATGCTTGGAATGGTAATCCACTGCCATTTATTCTAGATTGGGAACCCAACCCCCTTACAAACAGCTCGGCTCGTATGGTAAATCTAATGGGATCGTATTACTTAGTATATTGTGTACAGGATATAACGCATAATTCCAGGCAAAGGGAACTAAAAGCAACCTTTTGGCCATTTTCTGAAAACTTCTGCGAAACTTGATTTTGTTTTGTTTCCTCATTTTATTGTGGTCCGCCGACTGATACACAAAAACACTTCTTGACGATAGAATTTAGTAAACTGATTCCACTTTATGGCGAGGAAACTATCAGCAGAATTTTAGTGCCACAAATAACCTGATAGGTCGGGCAAACACAGCTAAAAAAATTGTACATTATGTAAAGTACAATCAAACAATTTAAAATGGGGGATGGTAAAATAGTCTTTATTAACACTGAGTGAAAGTCGAAATCCGCAATAGCTGTTAATTGTGTTTTCACCGTGTGGCGACCGGTTTCATTCCCTAGAGGTAGATCTTCGGAACACATCTTCACATAGAATAAAACTACATAAGTACGAGCACTAGTTATCAACATACCCTACCAAACAAAGTAGACAGTAAGGCGATGTACTCACAAAAATAATAATTCATTTGCCAAAAATTCCAAGGAACATGTGCGCGTAAAAATACGTCACCCCCCCGTACAGCCTTGGATGAAACGGCAGATGGGCATCCGATTCGACTCATGCAGGACCACTAATACATCCTGAAAACACAATCAAAAGACGAGCTCGGACAGCAATTGACAATCCGCGTACGGTAGGATAAAACCTATGAGCGCAAAACATTGCAGAATGAACGTAATGTATATGTAAATTAAAACAGTCAGTAAAGTAAAAAAGAGAAGAAACCTACCATCTCCCAAGGCCGCGGGGGATACAAAGAATTAGAAGACACACATTCCTTGGGAGTCGTCAACATTCTAAATTGCATTGATGAGCCAAACATTCAGGTACACCTGCCTAATATCGTGTAGAGCCCCCGCGAGAGCGCACAAGTGCCGCAACACGACGTGGCGTGGACTCGTCTAATGTCTGGAGTAGTGCTGGAGGTAACTGACACCATGAAGCCTGCAGGGCTGTCCGTAAATCCGTAAGAGTACGAAGAAGTGGAAATCTCTTCTGAACAGCGCGTTGCAAGGCATTCCAGACATGCTCAATAATGTTCATGTCAGGGGAGTTTGGCAGCCAGAGGAAGTGTTTACACTCAGAGGAGTGTTCCTGGAGTCACTCTGTAGCAGTTCTGGACGTGTGGGGTGTCGCATTGTCCTGCTGTAATTGCCCAAGTCCTTCGGAATGCAAATTGAACATGAATGTATGCAGGTGATCAGATAGGATTCTTACCTACGTCTCACCTGTCAGAATCGTATCTAGCCGTAATAGGGGTCCAGTATCAATCCAAAAGCACACGTCCCACTCCATTATAGAGTTTCCACCAGCTTGAACAGTCCCCTGCTAATATGCAGGGGCCATGGATTCATTAGGTTGTCTCCATATCGGCACACGTTCATCTGCTCGATACAATTTGAAAGGAGAGTCGTCCGACCAGACAACTTGTTTCAGTCATCAACTGTCCAATGTCGGTATTGACTGGCCCAGTGGAGGCGTAAAACTTTGTGCCGTGCAATCGTCAAGGGTACACGAGTGGGCATTGGACTCGGAAAGCCCATATCGATAATGTTTCGTTGAATGGTTCGCACGCTGATACTTGTTGATGGCCTAGCACTGCAGTAATTTGCGGAAGGGTTGGACTTCTGTTACGTTGAACGATTCTCTTGAATCGTCGTTGGTCCCGTTCTTGATGGGTCTTTTTCGGGTCGCAGCGATGTCGGAGCTTTAATGTTTTACCGGATTCCTGATGTTCACGGTACACTCGAGAAATGGTCGCACGGGGAAGTCCCCATTTCATCGCTACCTTCGAGATGCTGTGTCCTATCGCTCGTGCACCGACTATAACACCACTCACTTCAATCTTGATAACCTGCCATTGTAGCAGCAGTAACCGACCTAACAACAGCGCCAGAGACTCGTTCTCTTACATAGGCGCTGCCCAGCTATGTATGTGCCCTGACAATCATTACACATTACGATGCAAATCCCAGCGTTCTTATACAATTTGGTTTCACAAGACTCTCTATGTCTAAACCTAGTCCCGTCATTACGTGGAATAAAAAATGTAGGTATAATATCCCTTTTATTTGGTGTCTGCCTATGCGTTCTGACACACTCTAATAACGTGGCAAACGGTGACATTTGACTGTGGGCAGATTAACATGAAGGGAACTAGAAAGAAATTATCCCCGCATTTTTTATTCCTCGTAGTGTCCGGACCAGATATAGACATAGAAGTGATACACATTTTTAGGGCTATCAGAGAGTCCCCTTTATGGATATTAAACAGCCAGACGGATCTAAGACTTTGGGGGCCATTATTGAATCTCCACGCTATTGATAGGGTCCACGTGTGTTTCCATTCATACTGAAGAAATAATTGTTGCTGTCGCCTAGATTCAGTTCCTTTATATTGCCTCACTATTCCCAATCACATCCGCCGTCCTCCCTTACTCCCCATCCCATCCTCCCACCACCCCCCCTCCCACTGGGGCTTTGGTCGGTTTTGAGAGATTTGATTTTGGATGGTTTTGGGCCATGAATTTGTCTTTGAAAGTTCTGGCCTGGTTTCACTAAGATCTGTTATCAGATCAAGCACTAGCACTCCAACCGGGAACGAGAGAGAAGAGATGGCTGTGAGAAGAAGTCAGCCAATAGCATGCTGACCAACCCCTCTCTAGGACGAAAACGCGACATCAGCGGCCTCTACGTGAGAAGGACACAAACGCCGCGCCCGACTGGTCGCTCCCTAGTCGAAGAGCAGCCTCAATACTAGCGACTTGCATAGAAGCGTCAAAGCTCATTACTTCGTTGAACACTCTATGTATCAGACTTTTAAGCTATTATACTGAAGAAACTTGTTATTTCGTATGTCACCCTTTACCTGCGACACATCTGTGTAACAGAAAGTTAAGTATTGTAATTGCTCATTTTGTAATTAAACTCATTAATAGAATTCTTTGAATGTTGTTTAGCGATCCGAGAAAGCAAGTTTCCTAGACACCCTTATTGACGACTAGGCTGGATTTAACTTTTGGTGACGAGAGGTCAACGAACATCAACACGACAACCCACAGCCTGGCTGCCAAGATTTTATCATGGGTTTTTGTGTTTTTCTGACGCCTTAATTCTACCTTGTCTTTTCTTTGCAGGGGTGTTTACATGTTTTAATAGTGTCTCTTATAGTGTTTTTTGCTAATCAGTATTTTCAATTCGGTGTTGCAGAAAATTTCTTTGCTTGTATGCTTATTTTCATTGCTTGCGTGTCTGTTTATTGCATTTTCCTGTTCCGACATGAGCTATCCACCTCTCCCACACCGTGCTCAGTCCCCTCAGGTGCAATGCAGCTAACACAGATGTTTCAGTTTCAGATGCAACGTTTTAGTAGACTGGACTCGCGTTCGGGAGGACGACGGTTCAATCCCGCGTCCGGCCATCCTGATTTAGGTTTCCCGTGATTTTCCTAAATCGCTGCCGGCCACTGTCGCCGAGCGGTTCTGGGCGCTTCAGTCCGGAACCGCGCAGCTGGTACGGTCACAGGTTCGAATCCTGCGTCGGGCATGGATGTGTGTGATGTCCTTAGGTTAGTTAGGTTTAAGTAGTTCTAAGTCTAGGCGACTGATGACCTCAGAAGTTAAGTGCTTAGAGCCATTTGAACCATTTGAACCTAAATCGCTCCAGGCAAATGTCGGCATGGTTCCTTTGAAAGGGCACGGCCGACTTCCTTATCCATCCTTCCCTAATCTGATGAGACCGATGACTTCGCGGTCTGGCCTCCTCCCCCGAGCAACCCAATCGCCCCTCCCTCTCAGATACAACAGACGGTACAGCAGCTCCTGGCGAAACAAGTCACGCGCTACCAACAGAGCAATAAGCAATCACTGTAGGTCCGGCTGCCACATCGCCTTTTCGCCAGTTTAACGACAAACACGAGGAATGGCTCGAGCAGTTACAACAGTTTGTAGCCCACGTAATTACTCACAACGTACCAGGCACTGTGGAACTACATCACCTTTTGTCAATAGTAGGAAGTGCAGTTTTTCGTCTCATTCAGAAATTATTCCCTAACGCTACTCCGAATGAACTTCCCTATGATCAGGTTGTAGATTCTCTAACTATTATGACCAACAAGTGAATGTTGTGGCAGCTAGGTACCAATTCTTTCGTTGCTTTATACTGAGATGTTATGTTGTGTGATGCGATCATCTATAATGTAACTGATGTCAGACTTAGAGAACAGATTTTGAAACAGTCACAATGACGTAATGATGACGTCACAATGATGTAATGATGATGTCACAATGATGTAATTATGACGTCACAGTCACGACCTATCTATGACGTCATCACGTAGTGCAAATACGAGATCAGTACGATTCAAGTGCCGCATTGGCCGATAAATTTTAGCAGCCACCAATTTGTCGGGATGAGTCATCCCTTGCTTGCGACTGGTCCATTAGGCAGAAAGAGCCCATGCGTGCCACGTTGCGTAAACAGTTCTCTAAACAGGCGAACAGAATCAAGTCATCCCCTCGGGCTGCCTGCCCTGACAAGCACGGTGTTACGCTTGTGGCAAGAAAGGTCATGTACAATCTACATGTTTGTAATGGAGAAAACAAGAATTCGGCCCACTCACAGAAATGTAGTCACAGGGCCCATGTATTCAATGCAGTGTACTTACAACCTGCTACGTTCATTGGCAAAACTAGCAAGAGAACAGTTTCTTCAGTGGTACGCCAGTTCAACAAACTTTTTGTTCATTTGCGTATTAGTGGAAAACGTACGAAATTTCAGTTGAGCTTGGCTGCCTCTGTGACATTGCCGAATCGTAACACATATGAACTGTTCCGCTCCCCACGCCTGTCTAAAACTACCACCCACCTGACGGGGTATAATAGACAAGACATTTTTGTTCTCAGAAGATGTACTTCGCCTGATATATATCGCTCGCATACGGGAAATGTAACTTTCATTGTGCTACAGTCACGCGATTGTGAGAACATATTTTGCCACGATTCGTTTGATTAGTTTGGCTTTCAAAAAAACGGTTCAAATGGCTCTGAGCACTATGGGACTCAACTGCTGTGGTCATTAGTCCCCTAGAACTTAGAACTACTTGAACCTAACTAACCTAAGGACATCACACACATCCATGCCCGAGGCAGGATTCGAACCTGCGACCGTAGCAGTCGCACGGTTCCGGACTGCGCGCCTAGAACCGCGAAGTTTGGCTTTAACATTCGGTACAATGTGTTGTCAGTGACTGCATTCAATGCAAAAGACAGTGTAGCTAGCTGGCTGAAAGAATTCCTTGAACTACTTTCTGAACACTAACAATTTTGTTGCAGATATTACTATGAAAGACAATGCTCAGCCGAAATTTTGCCGGAAAGAACTGTTCCCATTGCATTACGGGACAAAGTCGCTGCTGAACTTAAATAACTGCAAGATAGTGGAGCTATTGCGCCCATACAAGCTAGTCGATGGGCAAGTCCACTGGTTTTGTTCCCAAACCTTCAGGTCACATTCTCCTCTTTGTTGACTTTAAGTCTACAGTCAACACAGAAACTGTGATTGATACTTATCCATTGCCACACCAAGAGGATCTCATGGACAGACTGGGTGCTGGTCGCTACTTTTCCAAAAGTGATTTGCGCTATTCATATCTTCAAATACCACTTGATGAAGAATCTCAAACTTTGTGTGTTGTGAAGACTCATTTGAGTTTGTTTACATATTTTCGATTGCTTTTTAGTAATGCTTCCGCACTCGCCATTTTCCAACGGTGTTTGGAACAGCTGACTGCTCAAGTACCAAATAATTCGAATTGTTCAAACTATTTGGGCGATATTGTCGTATCAGGCCGTACACCTGAAGAATACATTGCAAACTTGCGTGCTTTGTTTCGTGTGTTGTTTGATGCAGGGCTAAAGTGTAGACTGGATAAGTGAGATTTCTTAAATCCTGAGTGGCAGTATGTTGGTCATGTCATAAACAGTCAACGAGTACATCCTCTTCAGTCACATTTGTTAGCCATACGAGACCTGCTAGTCCCTCGCAGTGTCACAGAACTGCAGTCAGTATTAGGGAAAATCAACTATTATATTCGGTTCATACCGAATGCTATACAAATCATAGCCCCATTGCCTCGTTTGCACCGCAAGAACGTCCGCTTTGATTGGACAGATGAATGGTAGGAAGCTTTTCAAAAACTGAAAGATGTTTTGCTCAGTGATCGATGCTTGGTTCACTTTGAACCTGACAAAGCACTTGTGTTGCAAGTTGACTCTTCCTCTTACGGAATCGGTGCAGTGCTTCGCACAGAGTTGGTGATAAATACAGACCTATTGCTTTCGCATCAGAACTGTTGTCCAAAGCTCAGTGTAACTATTCACAAATTGAAAAAGAGGCTTTGGCTATTGTTTATGCTGTCACCAAACTCCACCACTAACTGTATGGCAGAAAATTCTACTTAGTGGCGGATCACAAGCCTCTACAATCCTTGTTTCATCCGATGAATCCGTACGTGTGCAAACTACCCTTGCAAAGATGGATTTTTTTTGTGTTCTCAGTACCAGTACGAGATTGTGTATCATCCGCCAGCTCAACATGGTAATGCAGACGCACTTTCAGGTCTTCCGATTCGCCATGATACAAACTAAGACGCTTCTGCTGCACCTTGTTGTCACATCGATGTGCAGGATTCTGAATTGCTTCAATCCTTTCCTTTAAACTATAGGAAAATTTCACAGGCCACTGCAGCTGACTCAGATTTGAACATTTTGCTGAAATGCATTCTCACAATTTGGCCTCGCTAACTGCGTAGTATAATGAACTCTGTAGTGTGCCGATGCTTTGCACGTCGGCATAGCTTCGCTGCACAGCAAGGTGTGATTCTTGTTCAAAATAACTGTGGACTGTCATGTGTGTTGATCCCCAAAGCTTTGCAAAAAGAAGTGTTTCAGTTACTTCACAAATGACACTGGGGGATTATTCGTACGAAATACTTAGCGCGTCAACACTGTACTTGGCAAGATATGGACACCCAAATAGACATCAAAGTGCCATGTATGTGCGGAAAATCAGTCCGCTCCACCACAAAAAGGCTCTGCTTGGCCTGAGTAGCAGTCACCATGGCAACGCGTGTACATTGACTTTGTGGGACCTTTTTGGAATACTCGTTGGTTCATTGTGGTAGACTCTCATAGCAAATTAACTTTCATTGCGCCAATGAACAGCTGCGTCACATAGAACAGTTCAGGCGGTGTCCTCTATTTTCTGCCTCGATGGTTTGCCTTAAGTCATAGTGTATGACAACGGCCCTCAGTTCACGTCAAACGAATTTGAAACATTCTGTGAAGGCAGTGGCATACATCATCTTCTAGTACACCGTTCCATCCACAGTCAAACGGCGAAGCGGAACGTTTTGTCAGAACCTTCAAGCAGCAGATGGCCAAAATTCGCACCGCACACACCAGGAATCAAGCATTGCAACTGTTTCTCGCCTCCTATCGTTCGCATTCGGCGCCGAAGGAAGGCCGCAAGTATCACTTCGCGCAGCATGATATTGTGTTTTTCAGGATTTTTAGCGGCAGTAGACGGTGGGCGCTAGGCGAGATCCTTCGTCGACTTTGCGCAAGTGTGTATCTCATTTCAGGCCCAGACGGATTGCAGAGCCGACATCAGAAACAAATTCACCACTGTCATTCTGTATCTCTTCCCCCGATTCACGGATTCCGAGGCAGCGCGGCCACAGCAACCGTCAGAAGCTGTCATCACGACACCGCGGGACGACCCCATGGAGACGGAGCCTTCGTCTCCTCCGCCTCCTCTCGTCCTACCGATGGAGCTGGACCCGCCCACGCCGCAGCAGCCGCCGCCGTCATCTGGTTATGATCCTCAGGAAGTTGACGCGCACCCTTCTGAGCGTTTTTCGGGGGACACTTCCACCAGAGCGCAGACCGGCTGGCGGGGTACGACTGGAAGTCTGACGTCCCCTGCAGACGCAGCTTCGAGTCCATCGCAGCGTCCACGCTTCTGCCTCCCCTCCCGTTGTCGTGCTCCTTATAAGACTACGGTCAGTCGCTTTCGGGGATGGGGGGGCAGGAATGTTACGGCGTAAAGTCAAGCGCCGGCATGCACCTGCTTGAAGATTCTGACAAAAATTTCGGCTTCGCCGTTTGACTGTCAATGGAAGGGTGCACAAGTTAGATGATGTATACCATTGCATTCACAGAATATTTCAAATTCATTTGTCGTGAACTGAGTGCCCACCGCCGGAACGAGAGAGAAGAGGAGGCTGTGAGGAGAAGTCAGCCAATAGCACGCTGACCGACTCCTCTCCAGGACAACAACGCGACAGCAGCGGCCTCTATGTGAAGAGGACATAAGCCCGCACCCGACTGGTCACACATCAGTCAAACAGCAGCCTCAAGACTAGCGACTAGCATAGAAGCGTCTAAGCTAATTACTTCGCTTGAACCCACTATGTATCAGAATTTGGAATTGTTTTACTTCGTATGTCACCTTTCCTTGCGGCACATCTGTGTAAATATCTCCAACATTTCGCGGCCCGGCCGGCCGGAGTGGCCGTGCGGTTCTAGGCGCTACAGTCTGGCGCCGAGCGACCGCTACGGTCGCAGGTTCGAATCCTGCCTCGGGCATGGATGTGTGTGATGTCCTTAGATTAGTTAGGTTTAATAAGTTCTAGGCGACTGATGACCTCAGATGTTAAGTCCCATAGTGCTCAGAGCCATTTTTTCGCGGCCCTGCCAGCAACTGTGTAAATATTAATTTCAATTTTAATAATTGGCAGCCTCAGTTGCACCGTTTACTTAGAATGTACCTAGGTTTCAGTCGGGATAACCCAACCTTCTTCAGAGTAACAGTAACTACCGTTTGTCCATAGTGGACTTCGTCAAGCTAAAACTACAAATCCATAAATTATCGTTCCAGTACAGCACTCGTGGCTGCCGCATCGAAGTCGCGAAGTGTGGCCGAGGCAGTTCCAGATAAGTTTTATAGCCTGACGATTACTTGTGGATCTGTAGTTTTAGCTTGACGATGTCTACTATGGACACTGTTATTCTGAATAAGGTTGGGTTATCCCGACTGAAACCTACGCAAATTCTAGGTAACGGTGCAACTAGCGCTGTTAATTATTAAACTTAAAATTAATATCTGTGTAACACGATGTTAAGTATTTTAATTGTTCATTTTGTAATAAATCTCTTTAATACGATTTGTTTGAATATTTTCTAGCGACTCGAGAAAGCAGGTCTCTCCGAGACACCCTATACTGACGTCTAGGCTGGATTTAACAAGATCCATCATACTTTTCTTTATATTCTGCATGTAAATTTGGACTGTTCTAAAATAAGATAAGAGTCGACTTTTACGTTAAATTGGTCTAGAATTACTTAGCACCATTATGAATATTTTGTTTTTGTATTTGATACATTTGTTATATTTTTATATACTTATTTATTTTTATATTTTATTGATTAAATATATTTTGCTGTCAAGGACTAGGACTTCAGTCGGGTTCTATTACCTTGTTGTGGATGAAAGTTCAGTTTCCTTAGCATTAAGTATTTTTAATTGTATCTTTCTTCTCATAAGAGTGATAGTCAATATTTTCTATCCCTTGTACTGGATTGTTGTTTAAGACTGAAATCCATTATGTTACTACGATTCTCAATCTGCGTGTCCTTTTAATTTGGTTTCTACCGCTATATACCGCGATCTTCAATTCACGACGGGGTATCTTCACCGTATTCAGTGTGTGGCTAGCGATGTAACGTGTAGTTCTGTTAGACGCGAGCCAATATACACTCCTGGAAATGGAAAAAAGAACACATTGACAGCGGTGTGTCAGACCCACCATACTTGCTCCGGACACTGCGAGAGGGCTGTACAAGCAATGATCACACGCACGGCACAGCGGACACACCAGGAACCGCGGTGTTGGCCGTCGAATGGCGCTAGCTGCCCAGCATTTGTGCACCGCTGCCGTCAGTGTCAGCCAGTTTGCCGTGGCATACGGAGCGCCATCGCAGTCTTTAACACTGGTAGCATGCCGCGACAGCGTGGACGTGAACCGTATGTGCAGTTGACGGACTTTGAGCGAGGGCGTATAGTGGGCATGCGGGAGGCCGGGTGGACGTACCGCCGAATTGCTCAACACGTGGGGCGTGAGGTCTCCACAGTACATCGATGTTGTCGCCAGTGGTCGGCGGAAGGTGCACGTGCCCGTCGACCTGGGACCGGACCACAGCGACGCACGGATGCACGCCAAGACCGTAGGATCCTACGCAGTGCCGTAGGGGACCGCACCGCCACTTCCCAGCAAATTAGGGACACTGTTGCTCCTGGGGTATCGGCGAGGACCATTCGCAACCGTCTCCATGAAGCTGGGCTACGGTCCCGCACACCGTTAGGCCGTCTTCCGCTCACGCCCCAACATCGTGCAGCCCGCCTCCAGTGGTGTCGCGACAGGCGTGAATGGAGGGACGAATGGAGACGTGTCGTCTTCAGCGATGAGAGTCGCTTCTGCCTTGGTGCCAATGATGGTCGTATGCGTGTTTGGCGCCGTGCAGGTGAGCGCCACAATCAGGACTGCATACGACCGAGGCACACAGCGCCAACACCCGGCATCATGGTGTGGGGAGCGATCTCCAACACTGGCCGTACACCACTGGTGATCGTCGAGGGGACACTGAATAGTGCACGGTACATCCAAACCGTCATCGAACCCATCGTTCTACCATTCCTAGACCGGCAAGGGAACTTGCTGTTCCAACAGGACAATGCACGTCCGCATGTATCCCGTGCCACCCAACGTGCTCTAGAAGGTGTAAGTCAACTACCCTGGCCAGCAAGATCTCCGGATCTGTCCCCCATTGAGCATGTTTGGGACTGGATGAAGCGTCGTCTCACGCGGTCTGCACGTCCAGCACGAACGCTGGTCCAACTGAGGCGCCAGGTGGAAATGGCATGGCAAGCCGTTCCACAGGACTACATCCAGCATCTCTACGATCGTCTCCATGGGAGAATAGCAGCCTGCATTGCTGCGAAAGGTGGATATACACTGTACTAGTGCCGACATTGTGCATGCTCTGTTGCCTGTGTCTATGTGCCTGTGGTTCTGTCAGTGTGATCATGTGATGTATCTGACCCCAGGAATGTGTCAATAAAGTTTCCCCTTTCTGGGACAATGAATTCACGGTGTTCTTATTTCAATTTCCAGGAGTATATATATATATATATATATATATATATATATATATATATATATATATATATATATATATATATGATGATATCAAGGTAAATAAATTGTTTGTTCTCTATTAATATCTTTCATTTGCTAACTATCCCTATCAGTAGTTAGTGCCTTCCATAGTTTGAATCTTTTATTTAGCTGGCAGTAGTGGCGCTCGCTGTATTGCAGTAGTGGGAGTAACCAAGATTTTTGTGAGGTAAGTGATTTGTGAAAAGTACAGGTTAATGTTAGTCAGGGCCATTCTTTTGTAGGGAATTTTGAAAGTCAGATTGCGTTGCGCTATAAAAATATTGTGTGTCAGTTAAAGCACAGTCCAGTATTATTGTTCAAAAGGGGACGTTTCATATGTCGACCCTTAGCCTAGGATACCTCACTGGAATCTTCTGTTTTTTTTCTTGTAGTTTGTGTAATTAGTGTAGCTTTTGTTTATTGTTAGCGCGTAATTGTAGAGAAAATCTCCTTTGTAGTTGTAGTCTTTCATTGTTGTACAGTAAAACAGTTGTGGCATGCATGTAGATTTGCACCAAGTATTTCGCAGTTGCAATTAACTAGATATTATTTTCAGTGTTATGTTAATATGTTCTCTTATTTTTGCTCTTCAAATTGTGTTTTTCTGTGTTGTCGTGTGAAATACTGTGACAATAATGGCGTGTGAAAAACGTAACACTAGGCTCCAAAGCAAACTGAGAAATAATAGTGACGACGAGCGTAGCTTGCCAGCACCACTGTGTAATGAATTAACAGACGTTCAAAGTAGTAATTTGGTAACTGTGCATAGGGAAATAGAGCGGGCTGCAAACAATGGCGTAGGCAGTGAAACAATTAGTGAGCAGGGAAGCATTATCGATCGATCGGTCGGCAATAGCTCGGCTCAGGAATCCGAAATGACACGACACGATCTCGCAAATACTGTAGATTCAGGTTTTGGATCCTCACCGTTTTCTCAAATAAGTCAAGACACATTTTCTGCTTGTCAAAATGTGAATGTTCCGGTGCAAATTCACTGCCGAAAAGCACTGAGGAACATGTTCCAGACACCAGTGCATTGTTATTACAATTAATACAACAAATGGGACAAACACAACAATAGCTTCAAAAGTTAGACACAATGGAACAAAATCTTAAAAAGTTAGACACAATGGAACAATACCAGAGACAAACACAGCAACAGTTAGACACAATGGAACAAAATCTTCAAAAGTTAGACGCAATGGAACAAAATCTTAAAAAGTTAGACACAATGGAACAATACCAGAGACAAACACAGCAACAGTTAGACACAATGGAACAAAATCTTCAAAAGTTAGACGCAATCGAACAAAATCTTCAAAAGTTAGACTCATTGGAGCAAACTCTTGAACAAACACGTGAGGATTTAACTACTGAGTTACATCACATTGAATCGAAATGTCAAAAAGTCTGTAATGACGTAAAAACACAAATTTGTGAGCATTTCCAACCTATTTTTTCGCGTCATGAAAATGCACTACAGAATCATGAAGCAGCCATAAAAGAACTGCAAACTACTGTTCATGAAAATCATGAGACCTTGCAAGCTAAATTTGACACAGTTGCATCTACCGATTCGGTTACGCAACTTGCAAAAACTCAGGAAAACTTGAAGGACACAGTAGATTCGATTTCAACACAAATGGACACTCTGAAACTTGGTTCAGAAAAACACACTGAGGAAATGTGTTCACTATCGGAGAAAGTAGCCGAACTTTCGGATCAGGTCACTAACTTATCTACAAAGGTAGATGATGATCTGAATGACACAAGACCTGTAGCCTTCACTGACACAGAAGAGTATGAACAAATTAGAAAATTCAAACAAAATCAAAATCAAATCAATACACAGTACAAAAGAGAAATCCGGGAAGGACAAGATCAGTTGACGCAGGTAATACAAGAATTACATACTTCAGAGGACACTCGCGCTCCAGTACGGGAAGAGGGACATAGAAATACGGAACAACCACAAAATAATAACACAGGACATTTCGGAAATTATGAAAGAAATTGGCAAGGCGCATTGGATTTTGAGATGGAACCGCCGACACGACGTAACAATGACCGATATGCTACTCGCCGACACGATGATTTTGACTATAAGCTGTTCATTACTACACGTAAATTCAAAACGTTTAAGAATTCTGCCAACGACATTCATCCACAAGCGTGGCTCCATCATTTCTCTCATTGTTTTCCTCCCAACTGGTCATTGGAGCACAGGTTAGAATTTATGTGTGGCTACTTGGAGAATGAACCAGCTGTAAGAATGCGATCGGTCATTCACGATTGTCACAGTGAAGGAGAATTTTATCATGCCTTCCTCTCAGCATATTGGTCTCAAGCCACACAAGACCGAGTAAAACATAGCATCATAATGATGAAACGTTTCGAACAATCTGAATTTTCCAGTATTATGAAATATTTTGAAGACATGTTGCATAAGAATCAGTATCTTTCAAACCCATACAGCCCCTCAGAACTCATCCGCATTTGCTTAATAAAATTGCCTGAACATTTACGACATATTATTTTAGCAGGACGTTGCAAAGATGACATTGAAGCTTTTCAGGGTCTGTTACAAGAATTGGAAATTGACACTGACAATCGCGGAACGCGGAAACAGGAACATAACAATTACAGGTCACATCCGCCACAATTCCGCGATGAAAGAAATATTAACTGGACATGTCAAGGCTATTCTTGCAACGTAAATCGTGACCAAAACAGACACCACCCATATGACAACCACTGGCAGAGTAATATTGAAAGTTCGCATTTCCGTAGTAATGAATATGACAGAGACAATCATAGAAACAGACAATATGGTAACCAGAACTATTATTATCAAGGGAGACAGAATAACTTCAGACGCAACAGTTCAGAGCGCAGGTACGATTCAGGAAGAAATTCTCCACCACATGACCGACAAGAAAGAAACTATGTAAACTACCGACATAACGACAGACCTGAATTTCATCAGAACTGGCGGGATTCTAACAGAGCTGGGCCCTCTCGGCAAGGCGAATTTGTAGAAGTTAGGTCTCCTCATCCCAATAACGGCGCGCGCCAATAAAGAGACAGACAATGACTCGCACAGCAGGCAGCCGCGTGCGCCCACTGGCTCCGAGAAAAATAACATAAGACGCTAGCCTTGAGAAAAATTTTAGCATTCTTTACCGATGTATACAACATGATAATTGCTTTGAAGTTGAAACTCTGTGCACTAGGGAGAGTAAAGGTTTACACCACATTTCACATGTAAAACCGTTTATTGAAAGATAATCTGCTTTTTAACTTTGTCATTGCCATAAAACTTTTCACTTCACATTTCTAGTATGCTTTGTCAGACTTAAGAAACTGTTAACATGCAACAATGTTTGAAGTTAAACATCCAGTCAAGAACCAAGAGAACTTATTTAAACAGAAATTACGAATGCATTGTTATAGTGAACAGACGACACAGTGTTGTATTTGTACATTCTTGCTTGTTAGTTGCACGATTACATAACGACTATCAGGCTTACATACTTAGGACACATACTGGTACTGCTAATGAGATTTTAATGCAACATTTTGGTTTACTTGAAAATACATTCTGGATTTAAAGTACTTTCTGTGAGATACCAGATGACACAGTGGTTAGTTTATGTGACAGCTACACGATTTTATCACGACGGTACTAATGAGTGACAATATACAATGTTGCTTTTGCAGTGTTTCTGTTTTATTTCTGCACAGTTTTTCTGTGTTATTCTGTAAAGTAAAACATGTTTTAGTAGTAACTTTTGTGGTATAGCTACAATGAGACAGCCTTTTTCGTAGCACAACAATACGTTACATTATAGTGCTTTCTTTATCATGGTAAGGTACGTAATAACTATGGTATCCATACGCAAAGCATTTCACTTTCGTTTATGATGAGGTAAGTACACTCCTGGAAATTGAAATAAGAACACCGTGAATTCATTGTCCCAGGAAGGGGAAACTTTATTGACACATTCCTGGGGTCAGATATATCACATGATCACACTGACAGAACCACAGGCACATAGACACAGGCAACAGAGCATGCACAATGTCGGCACTAGTACAGTGTATATCCACCTTTCGCAGCAATGCAGGCTGCTATTCTCCCATGGAGACGATCGTAGAGATGCTGGATGTAGTCCTGTGGAACGGCTTGCCATGCCATTTCCACCTGGCGCCTCAGTTGGACCAGCGTTCGTGCTGGACGTGCAGACCGCGTGAGACGACGCTTCATCCAGTCCCAAACATGCTCAATGGGGGACAGATCCGGAGATCTTGCTGGCCAGGGTAGTTGACTTACACCTTCTAGAGCACGTTGGGTGGCACGGGATACATACGGACGTGCATTGTCCTGTTGGAACAGCAAGTTCCCTTGCCGGTCTAGGAATGGTAGAACGATGGGTTCGATGACGGTTGGATGTACCGTGCACTATTCAGTGTCCCCTCGACGATCACCAGTGGTGTACGGCCAGTGTAGGAGATCGCTCCCCACACCATGATGCCGGGTGTTGGCGCTGTGTGCCTCGGTCGTATGCAGTCCTGATTGTGGCGCTCACCTGCACGGCGCCAAACACGCATACGACCATCATTGGCACCAAGGCAGAAGCGACTCTCATCGCTGAAGACGACACGTCTCCATTCGTCCCTCCATTCACGCCTGTCGCGACACCACTGGAGGCGGGCTGCACGATGTTGGGGCGTGAGCGGAAGACGGCCTAGCGGTGTGCGGGACCGTAGCCCAGCTTCATGGAGACGGTTGCGAATGGTCCTCGCCGATACCCCAGGAGCAACAGTGTCCCTAATTTGCTGGGAAGTGGCGGTGCGGTCCCCTACGGCACTGCGTAGGATCCTACGGTCTTGGCGTGCATCCGTGCGTTGCTGCGGTCCGGTCCCAGGTCGACGGGCACGTGCACCTTCCGCCGACCACTGGCGACAACATCGATGTACTGTGGAGCCGGCCTCCCGCATGCCCACTATACGCCCTTGCTTAAAGTCCGTCAGCTGCACATACGGTTCACGTCCACGCTGTCGCGGCATGCTACCAGTGTTAAAGACTGCGATGGAGCTCCGTATACCACGGCAAACTGGCTGACACTGACGGCGGCGGTGCACAAATGCTGCGCAGCTAGCGCCATTCGACGGCCAACACCGCGGTTCCTGGTATGTCCGCTGTGCCGTGCGTGTGATCATTGCTTGTACAGCCCTCTCGCAGTGTCCGGAGCAAGTATGGTGGGTCTGACACACCGGTGTCAATGTGTTCTTTTTTCCATTTCCAGGAGTGTATATTGACTTCAGCAGAACTTTGCTTACAGAGGACGATAAATACGAGACTTCCGCAAAGATTATCTTACAACATGACGCACAGTTTAGCGCTACACTACACGTATTTGAGTGATTAATTTCGCACTTAAAACATTTTTTTAAGATATTTGAAGTGCAATGATACAAGGGTTTTCCGTGATACATTTCATTCCATTGCTGTAATCTGTAACACCTGAGGGTATAATTACATTAATCCTCAGGGGGGTACACACTTACTTTGTGTATCATGTGTTTGGCAAGCACAAGGAGCCCTAGCTAATATGGTATTTGCTTATACAACTTTACACATCGGTACCATATTTCTCCAACACAGTATTACACAGCTATCAGATCATTTAACTGAGAGACAAACTATTTTTACTACGTCAGTGACAGATGTTTACGCAATTACACAGTTGGATACCTTCACATTTATGAAATTGTATTTTGTCTGTACTTTGTAAACTGTTCATATTTTTTTGGAACCATTGTGATACTATGAGAGCTTTGAATGATGTATTTGGTATGAGATCATGATTTTTAAGGTACGTTTGAGGCAGATGACACTTTTGACATGAGCAGAGAATTTTTTTAGGTTTTGAAATTATTGCAGAAAGCTACGACGTTTTTGAGATTTGACTGAGGTGTTATGATGTTATTTTTACGACGACGATGTGTATTATGCTGTTGAGGTATGTTTACGATCAATAAGATGATGCTACCGTATATGAGGAATTTGATTATGCTACGTATTTATTATGATGAATCGTACTTTAAGAGTTATGAAATGTGTGTATATGCGTGAATGTATCACAATGCTGGCAAAAATTTTTTGGACACTGTTATATTTACAGGATTTTTTTTCTACAAATTTGTTACGCAAATTTTCGACCTGTGAAATGTTTATATGAGAATGTAACTGTAGCGGAAACTGCTGTCGTAAATATGTCGGTAAGAAAGGTAAGTGACCGTGACATAATGCGTTGCGAGCGGCCAGGTGTGCCAGTTGCCCGGAGAAAAAGCCATTAGGTGGAGAAAAAAAGAGGCCATTAACCTCGCTTCTGACATTCCTTTGTAGAAAGCATCGCAAAAACGACACGGTCGAACTTGAAAACATATGATTACACTGTGGAGCTCTTAATTTATGATATTTGCTGAAATGCCTAATGAAATGACGAGAAATATTTTTACATCTGCACACCTGATTATGACAAGCGTCTTTCTACGAGAGTTGAGAGAATTTCTACTAACTTATGAAATGTCACATGACTATTGAATGATATTTTTATGCTTTGGTTTGCGTAATTGCTTATTTCATTTGATATCTGGTTTCCAGCTGTCTTGCAGCATTGGTTTTCATAAAATAAAATTAAATGCATTTGCTAATGTGAACACTTTCTGTCAACAGATCTATTAAATAATTACTTTATGACACACATTCTTCGAAAAAGGAGCTCTTGAAATGGAAAGAACAATAAGAAGGGACTAGTAACAGGAACTGCATACATAATTTTCTTTTCAACTACTTGGTAATTTTTTTTTGGTAGAGTAAGTTATTGTGATGCATCACTCTAGTGTTAATATGTGACATAGGTATTAGACATGGCCATTTTTAGTGTAATATTTTTTCTGCTTGAGCTATGTCATGTTTAGAGATAAGGGGTTTTTTTTTTTTTTTTTTTGCTGCTGCTGTTTGCCAGGCATAGTGCTACTGAATTTTAATTTGTGTTACTCTGTTAAGCCAGTTTTACTACTGATTTATTTTTCTTGTTTGCTGCTCATTGCCTTATGTTAGTTATAATTTATGTTGCTTGCTTCGCCATTTGTATTTTTGATCATTGCTGTTTGTGTTAATTCTTTTGTGCTGCTGCATAGCCTCATCCCTTAGTTTAGCATCTGAGCTCAGTAGATTTAAGTTAGCTTAAGAGGGGGTAGACTATATAAGAAACTGACTATGGACAATAGGGAAAAAATGCATTGAGAAGTTATACAAAAAAAGTACAGAAAGCAGGTATAGGTAGGATTTTCTTGGAAATAAATAATGAGGTAAGAAATATGTGAAATAAATACAGAAAGCATGCTTGGATAGGATTTTTTTGGTGGCAGCAAAGGTTGAAATAAGAGGAAAGATCTATGGAATGAAGTTTTGGGTTGGACTGCAGTACCAAATGTTACACTGAAAACAAACCCTGTCCTTTCCTTTTGTGTTATCCCACTATGTGTTTGTGTACCCTTGTGTATTTGTTTTCTTCCTGTCTCTGTGTAGTTTCATAGAATTTTTTCTTCTTCTAATACTAAGCTACATTCACTATGATGAGGAATATTGTTATCCTCAAATATAATTGGCATTAATAATATGTTATTTACCTTGTAAATATGCTTAGACATTATTTATTCTGTTTTGTTTTAATGCTCATGTGTAAAGTTGATGTTTCAAAAGTTATTCTGATCTTTTATGTATTTACTTATGTCATAATTCCTGTAACACTGACGTATATGTTATTTCGATTCTTTTGTAAAGCCTGTATTACAAATGTTCTCTGTATTGTTATGTTCTTTAATGACGTATTTTGTACCTTTGTTATTGTATTCTCATGTTATAAAATTGTAATTGACACCAGTTCATCAAATTATGTAACTTGTAAGTTCCATTTCACTGCACACGTTTATGTTGGTCATAGTATATGGACAATATGTGAGAAGTAGGGACTGTTAGTGTTTGCACGTGTGTTAACAATTCAGCAAGGGACTGGATAACAGCATTGCTGGTTCTGAGGACAATTCCAAAAACTTTGTGAGTGCACAAGTGGTGGTTATGGACTTGCTACATTATCCGTAAGACTCTTCAATGGTGATTGTGCACCTGCACAGTCACAACAGATGGCTGCTGGCCATCTCTACAAGGACTGCAGTGGGTCTGCACCTCTGGTGGCCCACCAGTACTGTAATCTCTACAAGGACTACAGTGGGTCTGCATCTTTGATGACCCACCAGTACCATTATCTCTACAAGGACTACAGTGGGTCTACTGATAATCCATCAATACCATTATTTCTACAAGGACTGCAGTGGGTCTGCACCTCTGGTGGCCCACCAATACCGTAATCTCTACCAGGACTACAGTGGGTCTGCTCTGTGATGACCTACCCACCAGTACTCTTCAAAACTTCGACTGACTCCGCTGTGGGTTTGCTCTGTTGTGGCCCATTACCTGTCAGCATGTCAAGAGTCAGCACTGTCTTTCCGTTGGAAGTACAACGCTACTTCTTCAAGACTGCATGGAAATCCACTACTTCCGTGTGCATTTTCTTTTACTGCTCAGACTTTGAGAAAAACACTGCAATATGATGAATGATCAGGACTGTCTTTATGGACTGTGAGAAAATTTTAGCTTTTGACCAACATTGTATCAATAAGTGTGTGCATTTGATTTCTTTGTTATTGTAATTATGAAAAAATTTTATCAAATAATTATTGGCCACTGCCCAAATCAATTTGTAAAATTTTTGTGGGGAGCATGGGGGCTATGTAAGTAGGCTGTTTATGTTTTCTTATTGGTAACGCCACGTAGCGCTCAATATGAAAATCACTGGCTGTGCTGTGTGCAGTCTGTGGCTGCTTTGCATTGTTGTAATACTCGCCATTGTAGTGTTAGGCAGCTGGCTGTGAACAGCGCGTAGCGTTGGGCAGTTGGAGGTGAGCCGCCAGCAGTGGTGGATGTGGGGAGAGAGATGGCGGAGTTTTGAAATTTGTCATGAACTGCTATATACACTCCTGGAAATTGAAATAAGAACACCGTGAATTCATTGTCCCAGAAAGGGGAAACTTTATTGACACATTCCTGGGGTCAGATACATCACATGATCACACTGACAGAACCACAGGCACACAGACACAGGCAAGAGAGCATGCACAATGTCGGCACTAGTACAGTGTGTATCCACCTTTCGCAGCAATGCAGGCTGCTATTCTCCCATGGAGACGATCGTAGAGATGCTGGATGTAGTCCTGTGGAACGGCTTGCCATGCCATTTCCACCTGGCGCCTCAGTTGGACCAGCGTTCGTGCTGGACGTGCAGACCGCGTGAGACGACGCTTCATCCAGTCCCAAACATGCTCAATGGGGGACAGATCAGGAGATCTTGTTGGCCAGGGTAGTTGACTTACACCTTCTAGAGCACGTTGGGTGGCACGGGATACATGCGGACGTGCATTGTCCTGTTGGAACAGCAAGTTCCCTTGCCGGTCTAGGAATGGTAGAACGATGGGTTCGATGACGGTTTGGATGTACCGTGCACTATTCAGTGTCCCCTCGACGATCACCAGTGGTGTACGGCCAGTGTAGGAGATCGCTCCCCACACCATGATGCCGGGTGTTGGCGCTGTGTGCCTCGGTCGTATGCAGTCCTGATTGTGGCGCTCACCTGCACGGCGCCAAACACGCATACGACCATCATTGGCACCAAGGCAGAAGCGACTCTCATCGCTGAAGACGACACGCCTCCATTCGTCCCTCCATTCACGCCTGTCGCGACACCACTGGAGGCGGGCTGCACGATGTTGGGGCGTGAGCGGAAGACGGCCTAACGGTGTGCGGGACCGTAGCCCAGCTTCATGGAGACGGTTGCGAATGGTCCTCGCCGATACCCCAGGAGCAACAGTGTCCCTAATTTGCTGGGAAGTGGCGGTGCGGTCCCCTACGGCACTGCGTAGGATCCTACGGTCTTGGCGTGCATCCGTGCGTCGCTGCGGTCCGGTCCCAGGTCGACGGGCACGTGCACCTTCCGCCGAGCACTGGCGACAACATCGATGTACTGTGGAGACCTCACGCCCCACGTGTTGAGCAATTCGGCGGTACGTCCACCCGGCCTCCCGCATGCCCACTATACGCCCTCGCTCAAAGTCCGTCAACTGCACATACGGTTCACGTCCACGCTGTCGCGGCATGCTACCAGTGTTAAAGACTGCGATGGAGCTCCGTATGCCACGGCAAACTGGCTGACACTGACGGCGGCGGTGCACAAATGCTGCGCAGCTAGCGCCATTCGACGGCCAACACCGCGGTTCCTGGTGTGTCTGCTGTGCCGTGCGTGTGATCATTGCTTGTACAGCCCTCTCGCAGTGTCCGGAGCAAGTATGGTGGGTCTGACACACCGGTGTCAATGTGTTCTTTTTTCCATTTCCAGGAGTGTATAGATATATGATGATATCAAGGTAAATAAATTGTTTGTTCTCTATTAATATCTTTCATTTGCTAACTATCCCTATCAGTAGTTAGTGCCTTCCATAGTTTGAATCTTTTATTTAGCTGGCAGTAGTTGCGCTTGCTGTATTGCAGTAGTGGGAGTAACCAAGATTTTTGTGAGGTAAGTGATTTGTGAAAAGTACAGGTTAATGTTAGTCAGGGCCATTCTCTTGTAGAGATTATTGAAAGTCAGATTGCGTTGCGCTAAAAATATTGTGCGTCAGTTTAAGCACAGTCGTATAATATTGTTCAAAAGGGGACGTTTCACACTGTCACCCATATTGCGCGGTAACAGTAAACAAGCTGCGCTTCTTTGCACTTTTTCGATGTCCTCCGTCAATTGCACTTGGTGAGGATCCCACACCGTGCAGCAATATTCCAGCAGAGGACGGACAAGTGTGATGTAGGATGTGTCTTTAGTGGGTTTGTCGCATCTTCTAAGTGTTCTGCCAACAAAGCGCAGTCTTTGTTTCGCCTTCCCCACAATATTATCTATGTGGTCTTTCTAATTTAAGTTGCTCGTAATTGTAATACCTAGGTATTTAGTCGAATTGACAGCCCTTATATTTGTGCGATTTATCCTATACCCAAAATTTATCGGATTTCTTTTAGTACCTATGTGGGTGACCTCGCACTTTTCTTTGTTTAGTGCAAGTTGCCACTTTTCGCACCATACAGAAATTCTCTCTAGATCATTTTGTAATTGGTAAGTTACAGCGTCATCTGCAAACAATCTAAGGGGGCTGCTCAGATTATTACGTAGTTCATTTATGTAAATCAGGAAAAGCAGACGGTCTATGACACTGTCTTGCGGAACGCCAGATATCACTTCTGTTCTACTCTATGATTTACAGTCTATCACTAAGAACTGTGACCTCTCTGAGAGGAAATTACTAACCCAGTCACACAACCGAGACGATACACCATATGCACGCAATTTGGGTAGTAGTAGGTTGTGAGGGTCGGTATCAAAAGCCTTCTGGAAATCCAGGGACATGGAATCGATCTGAGATCCCTTGTCGACAGCACTCATTACTTCATGGGAATAAAGAGCTAGCTGTGTTGCACAACAACGATAGTTTTTGAATTCGTGTTGGTTATGAATCAATAAGTCATTTTCTTCAAGGTAATTCATAATGTTCGAGTACAGCATATGCTTCAAAATCCTACTGCAAATTGAGGTCAGTGATATGGGACTGTAATTCAGTGGGTTACTCCTATTTCCTTTCTTGAATATTGGTGTAACCTGTGCTACTCTCCAGTCCTTAGGAACAAGTGAGCGGTTGTATATGATTGCTATGAAAGGCGCTATTGTGTCTGAATACTCTGAAAGGAACCTGATTGGCGTACCATCTGGACCGGAAGACTTGCCTTTCTTAAGTGATCTGAACTGTTTCGCAACACCTAAGATATCTACTTTTATGTCACTCATGCTAACAGCTGTTCTGGTTTCAAATTCTGGAATATTTACTTCGTCTTCTTTCGTGGAGGAGTTACGGAAAACTTTATTTAGTAACTCCGCTTTAGTGACACCATCAACTGTACCGCGCAATGACCGTATTGACTGTTTTTTGCCACCGGTGTACTTTACATAACACAAATCTCTTTGGGTTTTCTACCATATTTTGAGACAATGTTTCATTGTGGAAACTATTAAAAGCATCTCGCATTGACGCCCCACTAAATTTCGAGCTTCCCTGAAATTTAACCAGTCTTGGGGATTTTGCCTTCTTTGAATTTGGCATGCTTTTCTGGTTGCTGCCGGCCGTGGTGGTCTAGCGGTTCTAGGCGCGCAGTCCGGAACCGCGCGACTGCTACGGTCGCAGGTTCGAATCCTGCCTCGGGCATGGATGTGTGTGATGCCCTTAGGTTAGTTAGGTTTAAGTAGTTCTAGGTTCTAGGGGACTGATGACCTCAGATGTTAAGTCCCATAGTGCTCAGAGTCATTTGAACCATTTTTTCTCGTTGCTTCTGCAACAGTGTTCTGACGTGTTTTGTGTACCATGGTGGATCAATTCTGTCTCTTATTAACTTATGAGGTATGAATCAATCTATTGCTGTCGATACTTTATCTTTGAATTTGAGCCATATCTTACATAATTAACTTGGTAGGAATGGGGAGTCTCTCTTAGGAAGGCATCAAGCTAATTTTATCTGCTTTTTTAAATAGATATATTTTGCGTTTATTTTTAGTGGTTTTGGTTGTATGCTTTTGAGCCTCGCTACAATGACCTTTTGTTCACTAATCCCTGTATCCGTCATGACGCTCTCTATTAGATCAGGATTATTTGTGGCTAAGAGGTCAAGTGTGTTTTCGCAACCATTTACAATTCGTGTGGGCGCATGAACTAATTGTTGAAAGTAATTGTCAGAGAAAGCATTTAGTACAATTTCGTACTCACCCGAAACGCCTCCAGGCGGCATCCAACATCGAGATGCCCAGTTGTCATAATGTTTTGGTTGAACAGAGTACAGCATATCAGGCCCCTTTACGTCAGAACGTTATTAATTATTTCGTCTGAAAACAGTTCTAAGTTGTCGCAAAAAAATTATACGTTACTCCTGCTGTGGCCTTTTTTTTCATTTTCTACTTTTCCCGCTTACATTGCTTTTGTTATATACAGGGTGGCCCATTGATAGTGACCGGGCCAAATATCTCATGAAATAAGCATGAAACGAAAAAACTACAAAGAACTAAACTCGTCTAGCTTGAAGAGGGAAACCAGATGGCGCTATGGTTGGCCCGCTAGATGGCGCTGCCATAGGTCAAACGGATATCAACTGCGTTTTTTTTTTAAATAGGAACCCCCATTTTTTGTTACATATTCGTGTAGTACCTAAAAAAATATGAATATTTTAGTTGGACCACTTTTTTCGCTTTGTGATATATGGCGCTGTAATAGTCACAAACGTATAAGTACGTGGTATCACGTAACATTCCGCTAGTGCGGACGGTATTTGGTTCGTGATACATTACCTTTGTTAAAATGGACCGTTTACCAATTGCGGAAAAGGTCGATATCGTGTTCATGTATGGCTATTGTGATCAAAATGCCCAGCGGGCGTGTGCTATTTATGCTGCTCGATATCCTGGACAACATCATCCAAGTGTCCGGACCGTTCGCCGGATAGTTACGTTATTTAAGGAAGCAGGAAGTTTTCAGTCACATGTGAAACGTCATGCACGACCTGCAACTAATGATGGTGCCCAAGTAGGTGTTTTTAGCTGCTGTTACGGCTAATGCGCACATCAGTAGCAGACAAAATTCGCGAGAATCGGGAATCTCAAAAACGTCGGTGTTGAGAATGCTATATCAACATCGATTGCACCCTTACCATATTTATATGCACCAGGAATTGCATGGCGACGACTTTGAACGTCGTGTACAGTTCGCCACTGGGCACAAGAGAAATACGGGAAGATGACAGATTTTTTGCACGCGTTCTATTTAGCGACGAAGCGTCATTCACCAACAGCGGTAACGTAAACCGGCATAATATGCACTATTGGGCAACGGAAAATCCACGATGGCTGCGACAAGTGGAACATCAGTGACCTTGGCGGGTTAATGTTTGGTGCGACATTATGGGAGGAAGAATAATTGGCCCCCATTTTATAGATGGCAATCTAAACTGAGCAATATATGCTGATTTCCTACGTAATGTTCTAGCGATGTTACTACAAGATGTTTCAGTACATGACAGAATGGCAATATACTTCCAACATGATGGATGTCCAGTACATAGCTCTCGTGCGGTTGAAGCGGTATTGAATACCATATTTCATGACAGGGGGATTAGGGGCATTGGTAGTCGAAGCACCATACCACGGCCCGCTCGTTCACCGGATCTGACGTCTCCGGATTTCTTTCTGTGGGGAAAGTTGAAGGGTCGTGATCCACCGACAACGCCTGACAGTATGCGTCAGCGCATTTTCAATGCATGTGCGAACATTACGGAAGGTGAACTACTCGCTGTTGAGAGGAATGTCGTTACACGTATTGCCAAATGCATTGAGGTTGACGGACATCATTTTGAGTATTTATTGCATTAATGTGGTATTTACAGGTAATCACGCTGAAACAGCATGCGTTCTCAGAAATGATACGTCCACAAACGTACATGTATCACATTTGAACAACCGAAATAAAATGATCAAACGTGCCTACGTTCTGTATTTTAATTAAAAAACGTACCTGTTACCAACTGTTCGTCTCAAATTGTGAGCCATCACAGCCATCACAGAGCGAAAAAAGTGGTCCAACTAAAACATTCATATTTCTTTACGTACTACACGAATATGTAATAAAAAATGGGGGTTCCTATTTAAAAAAACGCAGTTGATATCCGTTTCCGTTTGACTTGTGGCAGTGCCATCTAGTGGGCCAACCATAGTGCCATCTGGTTTCCCCCTTCAAGCTAGACAAGTTTTGGTCTTTGTAGTTTTTTCGTTTGATGCTTATTTCGTGAGATATTTGGCCCGGTCACAATCAATGGACCACCCTGTATATCTTTTACACTGTCTGGAGTGTTCGAAAAGTTTCCGTTTGAGGCTGTCGCTGCAACTTATATGCGACGTAACGCGAATCCGATGCGGGTATATATGCACCAACATGTAGACGAGGAGTTCATCTCTGGCGGTACTCCAAAAGGATACCGCCCTACGATTGTGCCATTCCAGCAGTAATCGAAGCGCTAGGTTTTCAGGTGCCAGCCAGCCGAGCAGCAGCGGTCCAGCCAAGCAGCAGCGGTCCAGCCGAGCAGCAGCAGCAGCGGTCCCAGCCAGCAGCAACGGTCCCGGAAAGCGGCAGCAGTCCATCCGGCAGCAGCCAGCCAGCCAGCCCTCCAGCAGCAGCGGTCCAGCCAGCCAGCCCTCCAGCAGCAGCAGCAGCAGCAGCAGCAGCGGCAGTCCAGCCAGCCAGCCAGCCAGCCAGCCAGCCAAGCAGCCAGCCAGCCAGCCAGCCAGCCAGCCCTCCAGCAGCAGCAGCAGCAGCAGTGGCAGTCCAGCCAGCTAGCCAGCCAGCCAGCCAGCCAGGCAGCCCTCCAGCACCAGCAGCAGCAGCAGCCCAGGCCCCGGCCCCGGCCCCATCCGCAGTAGCAGCAGCAGCAGCTGCGGCATTCCTGCCAGCCGTCGTCAGCGTCAGCGCCAGCGCCAGCAGGGTGGGACTCTGGTCTTCGTCCGTCTTCGTCTTCGTCTTCGTCTTCATCGGTCTTCATCTTCATCCATCTTCATCTTCCTTTCCTTTTTCGTCCTGTGCATTTTTGTTTATCCCTGTCATCATGTCAGCCCCCACCACCTCTACCACCACTACCACCACAGCCATAGTTTATACTACCCCCTCTGCCGCCACCACCACCATTACATGGTGTGCCCAGTCACACACCCCTCTTTCCATCCCTCCTCTTCTCACTCTCCCTTTGCCCTCAGTCTTTGTCGCCCCCTCTCCAGCTTCTTCCTCCCGCTCCTCTCCCTCTGATCCTTTCCCCCCACTCCCCCAGCCTGTCACTGCAGCTCCAGCTAGGGTGGTGGCCCATCGGGCCACTGCCCATGCCCAACTCTCCCCATCGCCCTCGCCATCACCGCCAGCACCGTCGCCGTCACCGTCGCCTTCACCGTCACCATCATCTCCGGCGCAGACTGCTGTGTCTACGCCGGGACCTGTCCCTTCCCGCCGCCTCCCTATAGCTCCCATCCCTCATATCACCACCCACCCTTCTGCCGCCGTTAAACGCCCTAGTGGCACCACCACCTCCTCCGCTCCCAAAAAGGCCCCACCCCATCCTCTTCCCCCCCCCCCAGGATGCCATGGATGTCTCCCCGCCTGGCCCTGCTCCCTCCGCCTCCTCCTCCTCCTCCTCCCTCATCTTTATACAAATACCTCTTCTCCTGTCCCGATCCTTCCCTTCTCGAGGTCCAGAATCTCTCCCTCCTCCTCCGCCAACACTTCCCTGGTGCCCCCATCTCCCTACTCACTCCCAGACGGGATTCAGTTCTCATCTCCTCCCCCAGCCCCACCCTCCATACTGACATCCTCTCCCACCTCCCCATCACCCTTTTGGCCCCAACGCCTCCCTCACCCCTGCTCCTACTCCATCTCCTGCCCGCCAACCCCAACCCCCATGTCGCCCGCCGACCCTCACCACCATGATCACTTGGCTCAGTCCGACGATCAAGGAGGAGGAGGTGTTGACGGAGCTCAAGGCACATCCCACACTGGAGGTGCGGGTGGTCCGCCGCATTTTCAACTCGGCCGGCCCCACCTGCCTTATGCAGGTTTTCTCCGAGGATGCCCCCTCCATTGACCATCTCCTGAAGGAGGGTGCCCTCCTCTTCAACCAGCGCTATAAGGTCGACCCCTCCCATTCCCCTCCTCAATCCTTGCGCTGCCAGAGGTGTCTGCACTATAACGCACCCCCAACAGCCGAGTGCCGCGTGGCCCCCATCTTCCCGCATTGTAGGCAATTGCACTTCCTCCGGCAGTGTCCTAAACTTCAATCCCCTCCCTCCTGTAATACCTGCAATCTCCCGCATCCCACCTTCTCCCGACCCCCTCCGGCCACTCCTGAACTCACCGTCCCTGTCCGTCCTCTGGACGCCCCCACCCCTCCTGGCAATTCCCTTCGTCCTCCCCCCACCGCTGAGGACATCATCAGGTTCCTCACCATTGTTCTACAAAACGTCCACCCTTTCCAGCACCCTCACACCCTCCAACAGGTCTCCCTCACTGCCTGTTTCATTTTCCACTTAAAAATGTATGCCACCTACTCCAACAACCAGGCCCATTTCACCTTCTCCCGTCTTGACACCCTTGTCTAATTCCCTGTCATGGCGCGACAACACCGTATCCTTTTCAACAACATCCGCTCCATTCCTGCCAACAAGAACCTCTTCCTGCACACCCTTGCCACCCACCGCATGGATGCCTTCCTCCTCAATGAAACCTTCCTCCAACCCCACCACACTGTCCACACATCACCCTACCTCCTTCACCACTCCAATAATCCCCTCCCGATTGCGCGTGGAGTAGTTGCCATTGGTCACCACCACCAGATCCCAGTTCGGCTCCAACCTCTCCTTCCCGACCCCACCAAACATATGATCCTCATTCTCTACTTCCCCGGCCTTACCGTCACCTGCGCCACCATCTATGTCCGCCCTAACGCCCCTATTCCCTTCGACTTCCTCTCCCACATTGACCGTACCTTCTCCTCCCACGTGATCGCTGCCGACCTCAACATCCATAGTCGTTCTGCCACCCAGTTATGGCGGTGGCATCGGTATCTCTCCTCCCTTCAAGGCGACCTCATCCCCATCCCCCAGCACACCCAGCACACATAATGGTGGATGTCCTGGAGCCTATTGGTAGCGACCATCTCCCTGTCCTCCTCACCCTTTCAGACGGTCGTCGCCCCCGCCCCGACCCTCGTACTGACACTCCCCCAAAGTACATCCATGACTATTCCCGTGCCAACTGGAATGCCTACTGGGATACCCCCTCCACCCAGGTCGATAGCCACCCCTTCACCTACCGCCAACCTGACGATGTAACCCATGCCGCCTCCTTTCTCCAGCAGACCTTGTCTCAGGCTGTCGAGGCCCACGTCCCTACTGTCGCTGTCCACCCCCACCGTCCTACCCTACCCCCACAGGCCGTCCTCCGTGAATCCCGCCGTCTCTACCGTGCCTTTCTCCTTTCTCCACACGCGTGACCCAGACACACTTCGACGCCACTGGCAACTCCAGCGACACATTCGTAATTTGCTCGCGGCTAAGAAACGCCAGGACTGGCGACAGACATGCACCCATTAAAATGCTACCCTACCTATAAACTTGTCCAAGTTCTGGTCAGCCTTCCGTCACCTTACCGGAAATAAACCCTTCCCCTACTATCCTCTTCTCCATGATGATCATCCCTTCCCTGACACCCTCAGTAAGGCCAATCACTTTGCCTCTTACCTCTCTGATGTCTTTTCCATCCACGATGATCCCCAGTTCGATTACTTCCTCTTCCCCGATGTCCGCGATCGAACTGACACCTCTGTCCCTCCCCTCGCACCTGGTTTCCAGTACTTGGACAACATTGCACAAACGGAACTCAATGCCCCTATCACTACACAGGATCTCATTGCTACACTCCACACGAAACGCAACACCGCTCCTGGTCACGATCGTGTCACCCACCGTCACCTTCGTGAAGCTCCTGTCTCTTTCCTCTCCACCCTGGCCAGGCTATACAATGTAGTCCTGTCCACCGGTTACTACCCCGACCGGTGGAAAACCTCCCGTATCCTGATGTTCCTTAAACCTGGTAAACCGCCGTCCGCCGTCTCCTTCTACCGTCCCATCAGCCTTACCTGGTCTTCAGCAAGGTCCTGGAATCTATCCTCACCCTCCGCATCCACCAGCATCTCCGCCAGCACCGCCTCCTTCCCGTTACCCAGTGTGTCTTTCGGCCGTCCTCTTCTGACGACCTTCTCCTTCACCTCACTCATCTCCTTTATGAACAGCTTAATTCCCGTCGCTCAGCAATCTTCCTCCCCCTAGACCTCGAACGTGCTTAAGGCCGCGTATGGCATTCTGGTCTCCTCTTCAAGCTCCAAACCTTCGCCCTTCCCATTAACTACGTCCATCTGATCGGCTCCTTTCTCTCCCACCGTCCTTCCTACGTCACCATCCATAACACGGATTCCTACACCTTTTTTCCCTCCGCCGGTGTGCCCCAAGGCTCCATCCTCTCCCCCCTTCTGTACCTTTTATATATGGCGGACATGCCGCCGCCGTCACCCCCCGTCCACCTTCTCCAGTTTGCTGATGACACCGCCTTCCTTGCCCTTGCCCCCACCCTGCAGCGCTCCCAACACCTTCTCCAATCCCAACTTGATCGGTTCACTGCTTGGTGCAACCAGTGGTTGCTCAAGTTCAATCCCTCCAAAACCCAGGCGATCATTGTAGGCAAAACCACCCCTTCCTTCCGCCTCCTTGATTTCTATCTCACCATCTATGGCCGTCCTATCGCCCTCACCCCCCCCCCCTTACGTACCTTGGCGTCACCCTCAATTGTCGACTCTCCTGGACCCCCCATCTCTGGACAATCCAAGCCAAGGCACGCTCCCGACTCTGTCTCCTCAAGCTCCTTTCTGGCCGTACGTGGGGTCTGGACCCCTCCACCATACTCCACACCTATAAATCCCTCATCCGCCCTATCCTTTGTTACGCCCATCCGGCCTGGATCCCCGCCACCACTACCTTTTATAAATCCCTTCAAATCCTTGAACGCCATGCTCTCCGCCTCGCCTATCGCATCCGTCTCCCCTCCCCCATGCGGATCCGGTACGATCTCATTCCGTTCACCCACCTCCTCCTTTTCCTTGAAAGGATGCGGATCCTGTACACCTCCCGCAAACTCGATCCTCCTCACCCACTTGTCTCGCCCTTCCTCTCCCACCCCTGCCCACTGCCACACCTGTATTCCCACGTCCCACCCGGTCTCCATCTCTCCACCCTCCTTACCCTCTCCCAAGGTGGCTTCCACCAGCTCCCTCTCCCTGATTATGCCCTCCTCCCCTCCATCTACCCCTCCTACCAACTTTGATCCTCCCACCCTCTTCCTGTGTTTGCTCCTTTGGGCACCCTCCCTCCCGTCTCTCCCTCTTCCCTCCCTCCTCCATTTCTCCCCGCTCCTCCCCCGGGCTTCCCCTCTCCTGTCCCTCTCCTCCTCCCCCATCTCAGCCATTGGCATCCTTGTTCTCCCCTCTCCCCCACCTCACCCTTATTCGTCTCTTGGCAGGTCCCCAGACTCGCACACGCTAAGTGGATATTCGCGCGCCGGAGATCATCGCCATCAGTATCTCGTGTGTGCCGTCGTGTTTAGTGTTCAGTGTTCACTGTCACACTCCATCGTTCACCAGTGCCATCGACATCTTCGGTGTTTGTGCTTCGCGTCAACAGTTTGTAGTGTGGATTGTCATCGAGTGTGAACGGCTTCATGTTTTTTATGTTCATGTGTCTACAGTTATTTCCCCGCCGTTTTGTTCCAACTCATGTGTCTTCTCTGTCTTTCTCATTGTACTATCTTTGGCTGAAGAGCGGCGTATTGTGCTGCTGCCAGCCTACCTGTTCTACGGGTTTTAAAATCACAATAAAGAAAAAAAAAGACGAGGAGTTAGTGTGGAGTTCTTTTATTCTCGACATGCGTGCGGTAAATGCAGAAACGTGAATGAGGGCGACCAAATAGGTCCAAACAGTACCAACATGCAGTTAATCGTTTCTTGATTGCCGAAGGAAAAACACCGGCAAATACCCATCGGAGAATCAAGAATTAGTATTGGACAGACAATGTGTCTGTCTCTAACCACCGTTGTGGACTGGTTCGTAAAGGTCCGTGCTGGTCACTATGCAACATAAGACGTCGGTCGATGTGGAAGGCCACGCTCACCCATTACGAACAACAAGGGGGTGACACTCAAGCACACGCTGTACAGTAAACGTAACCCTATCTAGGGTTCAGGACCGTGGAACAGCGGCTGGAATAATAATACAGCACCAACAGCCGTCATTTTGAGATACAAACAAAAAATGAAAAATAAAAATCAGCAGTTGGTACAATACTATTACATAACATGCCGCTTAGTCCCGAGCTCTTGCCAAGCGATTATCACACCTTCCATCGTTTAAAAAAGGCCTTGGAGGGCCGAGTATTCCTGTCAGTCGAGGATGTCTAGATGTGCAGCCTGTAGGGGTCGTTACTGTGAGAGTGACATGCTGGGTCTCGGCAGTGGAAAGTTGTATCTGCCTGCCACAATTACGTGGTCAACACACAAACGATATCCAAACTGGTGTAAGCTTTATATTGCCTTAACCCAACAAATTGCTAATCACAGTAACTGAAAAAGCTCTGTGATCTGAAGACAGTATCGAAAGCAAATGAGATCAGGTATCGTTAGTCATTTGTCACACAAATTAAATAAATTTGTTACGAAACATATACAGGACGGAACACTTTCACAGTAAGTGTTCAATTCAGTTATGCAGAAGAAGTCGGTAGTATTTGTTATTTAGTGAGCGTCGCCGAATCTGAACTGTTGTAGGACAACAAAAAAGTGGCGGAAACAAATCAGTTCTTTTAAGCACTGAATTTATTTTCTCTGAATTGCTTAACAATTAAAACAAATATTTATAAGTGACTGAGACAAAAATGATTGCTTACTTGAAATTCAGTGATAGAGCAATAATCCATGAAAAATCTAACAAATCATGTTCCGCAATAGAGTGCCACTTGATGTGCTCAAGAGTACAATAAATGACTGCTTGAGCGAAGCTCACTAGGTACAGAACTTTCTTTTAACAAGTCGTGGAAACCTCTAATTGAACAAAATATTGCTATAGAACTGCGAATTGCTTTCCAAAATGTGTGCAGTTCACAGACGCAACTTAAAACCGGATCCAAGATTCAAATAAGTAAAGACGTTGAAAAGCAACAAAAGTTGGGGAATTGCTCTAGCAAACTGTGAGCTGCTGAGAGCAAAAGCAGTGACAGCGCCAAAAATGCGACACTTACTCCACACTGAGTAAACTGCGCTAGGACACGACCAGGCCCCTCTTTCTTTCTCGAAGTGCCCTCTTGCTGGCGCATCACTGACTAGACTTCTCGACTCCTTCTGGTTCCTCTCCGCACCCAGAAAAACGCCGCTTGGTGGGGACGATTAACAATTTTCGACACAGTGGTGACGAAGAATTCCTCTCAACATGTTGAAACATAGGGGTTGCCCGCCAAATCTTCTCCACAATCGCGTGCTATATGTCCATTAACTGTCCAGAGCTTGGCACACTGTATCTTTGGTTCAGATATTTATGCTACAGTGGGTATGTCTATGACCCTTCTGATTGGCTGATGTCAGCCAATTGTAAAAGCCGACATTAAATGCAGTCATCACTGCAGAAATGCTCAGGAGAGCTCTGGTTGCCCTGCCACATGTTTCAAGAGCATTGCTTCACGGACAATGGAAACTGGCCAGCGTGCGGCCAATAGGTCTCTGCGAACCACCAGGTCAGCAGTGGAGGGCTCAGCCGCGCCGTATTCATAGTGCTGCCACCAGCCAGGTCCGTCACTGCGCCCTCTCAGGGCTGCCTCAGCGAAGGGAAATTCACGAATATTCCACTAGAAGCCACTACCTCCAGCACAGTTAAGAACATTATACTGCCAATTTTACTTATTATCGCAAACTGACGTGAGGCAATACCGACTCTACTGCTTATCTTAGAAGCTAGATTAAGGAAAGGCAAACTTACATTTCTAGCATTTGTAGACTTAGAGAAAGCTCTTGACAATGTTGACTGGAATACTCTCTATCAAATTCTGAAGGTGGCAGGGGTAAAATACAGGGAGCGAATGGCTATTCACAATTTGTACAGAAACCAGATGGCAGTTGTAAGAGTCGAGGGACATGAAAGGGAAGCAGCTGTTGGGAAGGGATTGAGACAGGGTTGTAGCCTATCCCCGATGTTATTCAGCCTTTATATTGAGCAAGCAGTGAAGGAAACAAAAGAAAAATTTGGTGTAGGTATTAAAATCCATGGAGAAGATATAAAAACTTTGAGGTTCGCCGATGACATTGTAATTCTGTCAGAGACAGCAAAGGACTTGGAAGAGCAGTTGAACGGAATGGATGGTGTCTTGAAGGGAGGATATAAGATGAACATCAACAAAAGCAAAACGAGGATAATGGAATGTAGTCGAATTCAGTCGGGTGATGTTGAGGGTATTAGATTAGGAAATGAGACACTTAAAGTAGTAAAGGACTTTTGCAATTTGGGAGCAAAATAACTGATGATGGTCGAAGTAGAGAGGATCTAAAATGTAGACTGGCAATGGCAAGGAAAGCGTTTCTGAAGAAGAGAAATTTGTTAACATCGAGTATTGATTTAAGTGTTAGGAAGTCGTTACTGAAAGTATTTGTATGGAGTGTAGCCATGTATGGAAGTGAAACATGGACGATAAATAGTTTAGACAAGAAGAGAATAGAAGCTTTCGAAATGTGGTGCTACAGAAGAATGCTGAAGATTAGATGGGTAGATCACATAACTAATGAGGAGGTGTTGAATAGGATTGGGGAGAAGAGGAGTTTGTGTCACAATTTGACTAGAAGAAGGGATCGGTTGGTAGGACATGTTCTGAGACATCAAGGGATCACCAATTTAGTATTGGAGGGCAGCGTGGAGGGTAAAAATCGTAGAGGGAGGCCGAGAGATGAATACACCAAGCAGATTCAGAAGGATGTAGGTTGCAGCAGGTACTGGGAGATGAAGAAGCTTGCACAGGATAGAGTAGCATGGAGAGCTGCATCAAACCAGTCTCAGAACTGAAGACCACAACAACAACAAGATCGCAAATTGACATATGTGATGGTACTGTCACAATGTGCGGCATGTAGTTACGGACTTATTCATGCAACAGGACATGGTGTTTTCCACACGCGTATCTTCAACGTCGTGCATTGGTGGGATGGTTGCCTCCATGCTCATGGCTATTTTGCTTGATTGGCATTCTGATTCTGGACTGTAGAGCCTTCGGAAGGTAACTTTTTGATCGCCCCTTATATGTGTTGTGACAACTTGATGTGTTGTATAGCCGAGGTCTGTGTTAGGTTGGAAGGTGACAATTTGGTTGTGATTTGGTGAATCCAACAAATCTGGATGTAGCGTCTAGATTACTGCGACAGATTCATTCAGGGACGTACATATGTTTCTTTCTTTAGGGAGGGGGAGGGGGTTCACTCTGTTCATGTACAAGATGTTCATTCAGATCAGTATGCCCAGATATTAGCAGCTGAATTGCATAAACTATTACTACATTCAGAGTTGGAACACAGCTTGCATCTACTGAAAATTATAACAGAAGTGAATAGAAATGGCAGCGCTGTAGTAGAAAAATTGTGGCACGTTTGACGTTGAGGTGAATTGCTCTGTACATCGCAAGTATTTAGTGTGTATAAACTGCAAGTTATGCAACAGTCAACATCAAATGCTTTCCTTCCCAGTGGAGTTAATCCGGAAAGAACCACTTTACAAAACACATCATGCATCTGAATAAACGGGCAAATCGTTAGTCCACATGAGACACACTCTTTATGAAAATTGTTTCTGCTATAAGTATTTTATGGCTAAATATAAGAAGCACTGTACGAAGTATTGGCGATATCCATAACAAGTATACAGTTCTACAAATGAATTTGTATCTCTGGGATCACTTCACAAAACCCTGGATCGATTCCTACCAAATGTGTCACATAAGCAGCAAACTATAGAATTATCACCTCTTTGTGGTTTATAACTTCCAACCTCCAATAGGAGCGAAGATAAACCAATTTTTTAACCCGGTTCATATAGACCGCCCAACAGGCGAATTTTGTGGGAAATGTATTGTCCTGCCTTTCAGGGCAGCCTACATGTCAGGAGCAACAAACATCTCTCCAAGTCTCCCCTTTACAATAGGCATGTTATGGACATAGTAGCAGCCTCGTTTATCAACCTCTTATTCAATGTGTGTATGTGCCAATGGGCATGGCTGGGAGAAGGTTAAGATGACTAGAGCAAGGAACAGACAGAAAGAAGGGCAGGAGGGGTGGAGAGAGGGGGCAGGATGACATGAACTGATGTAATGGGGAAGGAAGGGGCACAGGGCAGAGAAACGAGGAGGATATGGGCAGAGAGATGTGGAGAACAAGAGGGATAGAGAGACTGTTGAGAAGAAGGAGACAGACATAATGGGAGGTGGAAGAGATGGACATAGGGGTGAGGACGGAATAAACATTGAGAGGAGGCAGGAGGAGATGGTCAGAGAGAGGGACGAGGGGGAGAAGATGCAGGAGGCAGGTGGAAGTTGTAGTGAAGTATCGTTGAGATATGTAACGTTCCCTGGCAAACTCAACATATACGCCGCTCCGAGCAAGTTGTATATACCGTAATTATTGAACAAAAATATTACTGAATTTTGTGTAAAAGACATTTGTTATTATCGTAATATTTTTTGTAGTAATATTCTCTCTGTATTTAGGATAGTAATTTTTCTATATTTATTATGTGATTGTGAAATGTGTCAGTATCTGCGATAACAGAGATGCGAAATTTAGCCAGAGGACAGTAATATTGTTAAATTACAAAGAAATGTTAATAGTCAGCAGTAGTATAAAAGAACCATGTACAGCGTATTCTTTGGTCTTCTCTGTGTAGAGCTGAATGCGAGAGGAAGCTGTGTCGAGACGATTTATGAATGTGTAGACTTCTTTTGTCTCTGTCTAGACTTAGCCGCCATTAGAGGAGGCGTTACAAATTAATGTGAGTTGAATTATTGTTGGATCTAAATATATCAGAATTTATCTAAAGTGTGTATTATTAATGTAAATTAGCTTGCCCATGTCATCTATAAAATTTCTTTAAAGAATTTTCAGCATTTTTAGCGGTGTTGCTGGGCTGTGCCGCGACCGATCGATTTGCAGCGGCGGCACATTTAAAAAATTGTTCCGCTAAAGGAAAAATCAACCAAACCCGTAAATCGGGAACAGATAGATAAAAATTAACAGTGAATTAAGAAATTGTTCTACTTTTACAGTGATCCTGAGACTGATGAATTTTTAAACTAATTATGCGTTTGTGCATTCGTAGGCGGATAGTTAATGTTAGTTAACATTGAAATTTAACAATTTTGGTTCTTGCAAATAAATGTATAGCGAAGTAGGTTTGATCAGTGATAATTAAATATCGGCTTGGCAATAATTAACCATTTTCTGCTAATAGAGATAATCTTGTGTTCCATAGCTAACGCCAGGATAGAATTAATTAATTATTTAAATATTAAAAAAAAACCACTGCACTTAGAAAATGTGTGCCAAGGCCGGATTATGTAATGGATTTAATTCTCAACTAAATATGCTTAATCAGTTAATATGAGTTCACGTAATTCTTAAATGTACGTAATTCTTTTGAAAGTGAGTTTTTTTTATTACCACACGTAAATAAGAGAGAGGTTCTACAACAAAGTTCGTACTTACAGAAGACAGTTAAAGAGAGGCAAATTAAGTAACTAAAAGCAATAATAATTATTATACTATCTTTAACGAAAATAACAGCGATTTCGTTAAAGATAGAATAGGAAGAGGGGGAAGGAGGAAGCAAACAGAGATAGGGAGAGAGAGGACATGGACAGATGGAGGGGAAGGAAGATATGGTCTGAAGGAGGAGGCAGAGAGCGAGCGAGAGATAGAGAGAGATAGATAGAGAGAGAGAGAGAAGGAGATATACAGATGGAGTTGAGAGGATGAGACAGACAGAGAGATGGAAGGAAGAAGAGGTAGACACAGAGAGGCAGGAGGCGGAGGTGTGTGCAATATTTGCGTTGTGTTGAATGCATATGCAGAGAAAAGACTAGTACATACTCCTAAATACTGGATCGATTTCAAGGGAATTTGATACATATATTATTTGCATTATGATAGTTAGCACTGTGGGGTCAGAACCTTCTAGTTCACATAGGAGTGGAGATATAGGCAAAAGTGGTTTTCACCTCTGAGATACAGGCTGCCCTCCATGACATGTCTGTTGTGCAGGTAGAATTGGCATGTCTGCAGGGGCTATACATGAGGACAGGCATGGCTGAGCAGAGAGGTTGGTGAGGGAGATGAATTTTGAGTGAGTGGGGATGATAAGATGGAGAGAGAGAGGCGAAGACGAGATGGATATAGAGAGAGGGGAGGAGGTGTTTTATGAGGGCAGTACTGGGATGCCTTGCAGGATCTACACATGTGGATGGCACAGCTGAGCAGAAAGAGTGGGGAGAAGATGGATTTTCAGAGAGAGATGGAGGATGAGATGGACAGAGAAAGGGGGAGAAGTAGGCAGGCAGAAAGAGTGAGGAAGGGGATGAGTTGAACAGGGAGAGGGGGGAGGAGATGGTAGGAGAGAGAGGGAAGAGGAGAAGATCAGGGAGAGGGGTAGCTGGAGATGGACAGAGACAGGAGACAAATGTACGGGGATTGGGGCATATGGTTTTGGAGGGTGGATGAGGAGGAGGGGACATAGCTTGTTTAACCGTTCTTGACACAATGTCCACATCGATAGTGTCTGGTAGTTTTCGGACGCTGACCATGGTTCTCGCCCGTCCGTACAAGCTGACACTAAGTGGCAGCGCACCAACCTTTACACAGTGAACAACTTAACCTTGTGCTGTGGTATTTATTTAATTTCATTTCAGAATTCATACCACAAATAAGTACCACACGTGAACATGAACATAACTGTAACGTGCTGTCACGAGACCTTGTTATTTCCCTGCGACATTCCCATCACATCAAGTGGTAATATTGTAAAGCAAACTGAAATTGTCGTCATTCACTACGGAAGATTTCGACCCGCAACATTCCTCTCACCGCGACGGGCAATGGTGCTTACCTCTTCGTTCCCCGTGTGTTCCTCTGACTTAACATAAGAAAAGTTGAAGAAGCTATACTGCTGTTGGCTTATGGCAGAAAAATTAAGATCCACCATACTGGATTTATATGATTTTGCAATATTCAACAGTTTCCTATTTCCTTCATCATGTTACCAATTTTTACGGTTTTCAAGATGAACACCAACTGAAAATACTCTAAAATCTGCATGCTCTATGGCATAATTTTTAGGTGTTACATAGCAGGGAAACTTTTTCCAACCGTTTGGAACGGAGCAGGCTCTGTAGGTATAGTAATGAAGTCAATGCAATTAAGTTGTTAATACGACATTTTCCGCTCGTTCACAATCTTTATTCTATATTTTACAGTACATATGATGTCACATTTCCATTCTTAAAGGTTTTTACCCCAAAGAGTCTACCTTCTGAAGCATTTCATATATACAATCTTTCACAAAAGGCGAGCGCGGAAGTGCGATGTATCGTGGGGTGATATCTCGTGTTCCGTTGTTCACAGAGATGAGACGTAAAGTGCTTTTTTGGATATATCTTGGCCTAGCGACCATTTTTATATAAATCGGAAGGAAAGGCATTCTAGGGCTATCTTACAGGGCCAAATTTTAAGTATTACATACTTCTTCCAGAGCCAGGCAAATTGAGTACATGGCAAGTTCTTTTGCATCACGCGTGACTGTATCCGTACGGGCCTGGTAAGGCCCAACGGTACCAACCGACCGCCGTGTCATCCTCAGTGGGCAGGCGATACTACTGTAGTTGCGGATATAGAGGGTCACGTGGTCAGCACACCGCTATCCCGGCCGTTGCAGTTTTCGTACCAGAGCTACTGTTTCTCAGTCAAGTAGCCCCTCAATTGGCTTCACAAGGACTGAGTGCAGAGTAGATCTGAGACTGCTTATAAAAGCACCATAGGTTCATGGACGGTTCCTGATAAAACTCCGAAAAACCATGAATTTTGTGTACCTGAAGTACCAGTTGAGGAGACGGTCGCTCATATAATTTCTGTTCACGGCAGATCGTCGAAATCTTTACCATATGTTCGTAATATCATATTCTAGGGAACGTCGTACCTTTTTACAGTATCATTAAACGTTACCAAGATGTAGAGGTTCAAAGTTACCGTATTTATGCATAAAAGAGTAAAATCAGATTTTAGCCGCTTTTACACTGTGGACCGCAAATATCTAAATAACTAACAATGGCAAATGGCTACAGTTTTAACTGCACGTTCTAGAAACACCATTTTCCTTTTCTCAAAAATCTGTACCCGTTGTCAGGGTACAAAAGAAAAACGACGATTTTTGGATAGGATAATAGCCAGTTTTGTGGATGGCCACTTCTATAATTTATTTTCATGACAAATCGTCGAAATTTATACCATTTGTTCTTAAGGTAATGTTTTCAGTTAACTTTGAAACTTTTTTCGACATCATCACCCGGTTCCGAGATCCAAAGATTCAACGTATACTTTACACGTAATATCCAGCGTGAGGCATAAATGTAGTTTTAACTCAAGCAGTGAACACATAGGAAGGGCTATAGGATCACCGCAGAGTTGTGAAGTCACCGAACTATATTTTTAATCAGCATTTTTCCACCACTAAATCTTTATGACACGTTCTTACTGTATAATGAACACCTCTCGACTATACAAATATACCAAAAGTGGTACCACAGTGACAGAAAATGGGTTACAAAGGGTCTTCACATGTCTGAAAAGTACTTAAAACGACCGCCGAAAATTATGTAAAGCTTGAGAAAATTCCGTAAAATATTTCTAATAACGATTTTACTTTTTTAAGATATAATTCGTAAGTCGAGCGTTTCCGATGAACTAGGTTCGATGGACAAAGAAATGTAAAGCAAACGGTTTTATGTTAACTTTGAGTTACATGTACTTATTTGTCATTCATGTGTCAAAGTGCATAGATGTATTCAATTATACAAATAAACTGTGGAAACTTTTCTGGTCCTTTGCATTCGTTTCATATAAGTAGAACACCCTGTCGCAGCTGAGAAAAGGAGGAAGCCAGCGAAAACATCCTCTGTCGGAGCACAAGAGAGATGAATATCTTTTTTTTTTTTGCAATACTGACAAGAAAGTGGAGAACCAGCTGCCTCAATCCTCATTTCGCCTTCCTCACCAAAAATATAGCAGGTGAGCCAATTCGCGCTCTTTGGTGTTGAAAGAGAATAGCAGAGAAATTTCCTTGGAAATTTGTGGTAAGTTCCTGTGGGACCAAAGTGCTAAGGTCCTCGGTCCCTAGGCTTACACACTACTCAATCCAACTTAAACTAACTTATGCTAACGACAAGACACACGCCCATGTCTGAGGGAAGACTCGAATCTCCGACGGGGCGAGCCGCGGTTTTCCAAGTCCCCGAATAGCAGAGAGACAGTGACGGTGGAAGAGGCAGAAGAGAGTGCCAATGGGAGAGAAAGAGAGAGGAGCTACTGGTGATGAAAGAGAGAAAATGGTTGTAAAAGAGAAAGAGAGATGAATGAAGACAATAACAGCAGGAGCCAAAGAGAGAGGAGATATAGACGATCAGTGAGAGTATGTTCAGTGGTAGTAAAAGAGGAAGAGAGATGAATGGAATTAGAAGGAGTGGTAGCAAAAGAGAGAGGACAATGAAAAATACAGATGGGGGAGATCATACATAGGATTGGAGGGGGAGGTGGGAAGGACCGGACCACCCCAGATAGAAGAACTTTAACATGTGGATGTAGGGTAGAGCGAATTTAGGAGCGAAGTTTTAACCACGTGGGGAAAAAGTGAGTTGGATACACCACAAGTTTTTAGCTGTCGAGATATAGTGGAGATAGTGGGAGCGGGAAAGAAAGACAAAGGGTAACAGTGCGGGAGAGGAGAAGCGGCAGTTAGATATACTGTAAATCAAAGAGAGAAATAAGAGACGGTGGGAGACATACACAGGCAGTGCCACTGAGAGGGAGATACTGAGTATGAAAGCTTAGTTACAAAGAGGGACCTGGTGAAGGAATTTACGTTGATCAGCTAGGACATTATGAACACCGACCTACTATCGATATAAACACGTCAAGGCTGTTGCAGCGTCCCCTAGCGAGGAATGACTACTAATCAGACACACGCAGAGGACATGCTGTCCGTGCGTAGAATGGAGAAGTGCGTGATCTACCTGAGTTTGACCGAGGGCAGGCTGTGATGGCCCAGAGGCTCGGCACGAGAATTTCGGAAACTGCGCGACTTGCCGGGTGTTCGAGAAGTGCTGCGGTGAGTGTCTTCAACACGTGGTGAAACCAGGGTGAAATCACGTCCAGACGTCGTCGGTTGGGTGGGCACCCCTAATTACCGATGTGGGACGTCGTAGGCTGGGCAGGCAGCTAAACAGGACAGGCGGGGAACTGTGGCGGAACAGATATCAGAATTTAATGCTGGGCGAAGTACGAGTGTGCCTGAACACACGGTGCACCGAACTCTCCTAATGATGGGCCTCAGCAGACGACCCATGCATGCAGGATATCGGCAACTCTGACTGAAATGGACAGTGACCATCGTCACTGTACGTTGGTGCAGCGGTAGAGTGTTGCATGGTATGATGAATCCCGATAACTTCTTCATCATGCCAATAGGTGGGCTTGGAAACGTCGTATTCCAGGAGCAAAGCTCCTTGACATCTGTACTGCGGGACGGAGAAAAGCTGGCGGTAGCTCCATTATGATCTAGGGAACATTCACGTTGGCATACATGCGTCTGATAGAGGCACCACGACGGCCAAGAAGTATCGTACACTGGCTGCGGACCACTAGACCCCTTCACAACGATCTTGTTTCCTGACGGCAATGACATTTTTCAGCAAAATAATGCCTCGTCTCACAAGGTAAGGAGCGTCATGAAGTGGTTCGAGGAACACAGTGGCAAATTCCAATTGATGTGCTGCCCACCCAACTCCCCAGATATTAACCCGATCGAACACATCTGGGAAGTGACTGAACGTGTCGTCAGATCTCATTGTCAACCTCCCCGGAATTTAGGGGAATTAGGTGGCTTGTGTGGGCAGATGTGGGGCACACTCCCTCCAGAGACCTGTCAAGGTCTCATTACTTCCATGCCATTGCACGTCACGGATGTTATTTGTGCCAAAGATGGACATACCCACTATTACGTAGGTGGTCATCAGTGTAGAATGTTGTGTGTTATAAAAACAAGTGTCTTCGGAGATCCAGATGTTTCTTCAGATCATTTCTTGTTAGTCTCAAAATACACTAGTTAAAACATGGAATATATCTTCCAAACAGAAAAAAATAATGCTGATGCAACATTTGAAGTACATTTACTTCAAGAATAGAGTATATAGTTACTATATCAGAAAAGGCTTGAAAAATACATAATTTTAAATATAAAAGCGGACAACATAAACTAGGAATGGAATAATATAAAGGAAGCACTAATTAAAGCAGCAACAGAAGCACTTGGCACAAGAAAGAAAAGTTTCTTCAAAGGGTCCAGTTTAAGATAAGAAACGTACCTACTTAAAAATGTTGTACTCCCCAGACAATCAATATCTGAGACTACATTATAAAAGGAAATTAGCTGTACACGAAGGGAAAGTCAGACATGTTAAAAAACTTAGTTCGGAAAAATATGTTACAGATATTGAACATGATGTAAGAGGAAAATAAGACAAAGCATAGAAAATAACGAAACATTTGACAAAGAAGATAATGACTGAAAATAAACACAATACCTGATCTCATTGGCCACAATACCATGTGCAAGATACACAGGTGGTTGTGTCTGTACCAGTAGGAATGTAGACTTATTAACGTTGGAGGGGTTACAGGATGTCATAACGTCTAGCAAGAACGGAAGACTCCAGGATATGACAAAATCAATATAGAACTGATATAATATGCACAAAATATTGCAAAAATAAGAATACTCGATTTTATGAATATTTCCTGCAAGGTGATTATATACCTGAATAGTGCAATGTAGTCCAGATGTTCCCAACTTGTAAAAAAAGAAACAGACATTAATGTCAGAACTACAGAGGCATTGGCCTTATGAATTCATGTTATAAATTGTATGCTGGAATTTTAACAAAACGACTATCACCATTCACTGAAACTGTACTACCTGACGCCAAAGGTTTTCGAAAAGGCAAATTATGCTCGACCTGTATCTTCACGATTACACAGCTAACAGAAAAACACCATGAATTCAATTTATCAAATTCTCTTGTCTTCATTGACTATGAAAGGCGTTTGATAAAATAAATCGGAACAAAACGTGGGAACTTTCAAGAAACAGAGGGATCCCATCTTATACGAGCCGTGCAGGATGTATATATGAATAACAAAATACAAATTAAAATAGTAGACGTAATACGGCTGAAAAAAAAAGGAATTAGGCAAGGGTGTCCCCTCTCACACACTCTTTTTAATATGAATATCGATGATGTAACCTGAACTTGGCTACAGACAATAAAACATTTTAAAATTAATGTCCAAATGTGTGTGAAATCCTATGGGACTTAACTGCTAAGGTTATCAGTCCCTAAGCTTACACACTACTTAACCTAAACTATCCTAAGGACAAACACACACACACCCATATCCGAGGGAAGACTCGAACCTCCACTGGGGCCAGCCGCACAACCCAGGACTGCAGCGCCTTAGACCGCTCGGCTAATCCCGCGAGGCTTAAAATTAATGATGTGGAAGTTACTACACTACTTTTTGAAGACGACCGAGCAATTAAAGAATGAAAATGGGTTACAAGAAGTTGTCTTTAATTTAACTAAAAAACCCAGAGAATATAATCTCAACATCTGCATCACAAAGACAAGTTCAATGGCATTTTTAGGCCACCTTTTCCGAGTTAAAACTGAAATTGACAAGCACATCATAGAACAAGTTAATACATTTAAATATTTGGCGTGCAGTTTTATACATAGGTAAACAATGAAATACACAAATTAGACCGATTTAACTATTTATGTGGAACTTAACGCAGAACATTGGGAAACAAAGGCCACAGAGGTAAGCTAGTGAAGATTTACAAGGTTGTGGCTATACCGGCACTGCTCTATGTATGTGTAAACTGGTCTCTTAAGAACAGAAATTAAAAGAGAATAGAAGCACGTGCAATGAATTTCCTTAGATACGTGGCTGGGTATACTTTTATGGATAAAAACAGAAATGATGACATCCAAGTTGAGCTGAATGTGCAATACATAAATTGACATAATAAAACAGCAGTGAAGATGGAAAGAACATACAGACCGTACACCAGAAGAAAGTATCATTAATGCTATAAAAATATATAAACCAAGAGGCAAACGATATTCAGGAAGACCAGAGAAGAGATGGCTTGACCAATTTTGAAGGAGACTGAACGGTCCAAAGGGCCTAATCTTTGATACAGATGATGATGATGATGGTGATGATGATGACCATGATGATGTATTAAAAGAACTCGAATATTTTCGCATGCCACTATTTTACGTGGTATCTGCGGAATGAGGATGAGGCTGCTGGTTCTCCACTGTTCTGTCAGACTATTTTATGACAGAAGCATTTTTCAGCTATTTAATGACTCTTCTGAAATATAAATAAAGAAACTTACTATGAAACTTACTTTGAGCTGCAGAGTCTACACAGTCTCGTTCCCAGTTGGTACTGCAGCTCCCTGCTTGTTATCAACATGATGAAAAGTTTTAAGACTTCCACAGATTCTGTTCGTCATTTAACCATCTTGTAAAGGAAGAGACGCTCGGTGATTGGTCATTGACCCTGTGACGGGGCCACTGTGCGTTGTTATTCTACTGGAAATAGGTCCAACTCATATATTAGGTATACTGTTGTAACATCACTTCGAATGCAGGTCTGAGATACTCGAAAATGTAAAGTTTTAAAAGCTTTCAAGTTTTTCGTAATCGCTATATTGTTTAAGCCACGTTTTATCTACTTTATGTTTTGGTGATTTCAGATGCCATGCATCCACTTTGTAGATATCCTTAGAAGTCGATATAAGATGTCGGTGCTAAGTTAAACTTGGACCTCAGCTGAGTGCGAGGTGTGGAGAAAGCAGGAAGGAGAACTTTGTCGTCACGGTGAGGGGAGGGACGTAAGAGGGGGAATGCTATCTGTCTGCTACGCGGTGATGCCACTTTAGGCATGCCTATGCGCCGATAATCAGCGGCTATTGTGTAAATCACACACGGAAGTAACAAGATTCTGCGAAAACTTAGCACAGAGTTTTCAAGTTCTAACACACTCGTTATGCTATTTATTTTTCAGTTGACAGACACAACACGACTTCACCGCGCTATTGCACATCTACATCTACATGGATACTCTGCAAATCACATTTAAGTGCCTGGCAGAGGGTTCATCGAAACACCTTCACAATTCTTTATTATTCCAATCTCGTATAGCGCGCGTAAAGAATGAACACCTATATCTTTCCGTAGGAGCTCTGATGTCCCTTATTTTATCATGGTGATCGGTATCAACAAAATATTTTCGCATTTGGAGGAGAAAGTCGGTGATTGAATTTCGTGAGAAGATTCCGTTGCAACGAAAACCGCCTTTCTTTTAACGATTTCCAGCCCAAATCCTGTATCATTTCTGTGACACTCTCTCCCATATTTCGCGATAACACAAAACGTGCTGCCTTTCTTTGAACTTTTTCGATGTACTCCGTCAGTCCTATCTGGTAAGGATCCCACACCGCGCAGCAGTTGTCTAAAAGAGGACGGACAAGCGTAGTGTAGGCAGTCTCCTTACAAGGGAACCTCCCCATCGCAGCCCCCTCAGATTTAGTTATAAGTTGGCACAGTGGATAGGCCTTGAAAAACTGAACACAGATCAATCGAGAAAACCGGAAGAAGTTGTGTGGAACTATGAAAAAAAATAGTAAAATATACAAACTGAGTAGTCCCTGCGAAGACAGGCATCAAGGACAATGGGTGTCACGGCGCGCTGTGGTCCCGTGGTTAGCGAGAGCAGCTACCAAACGAGAGGTCCTAGGTTCAAGTCTTCCCTCGAGTGAAAAGTTTAAATTTTTATTTTTAGTTTATGTGACAAACTCTTATGTTTTCATCACTTTTTTCGGAGTGATTATCACATACACAAGAAAACCTAAATCGGGCAAGGTAGAAGAATCTTTTTACCCATTCGCTAAGTGTACAAGTTAGGTGGGTCGACAACATATTCCTGTCATGTGACGCACATGCCGTCACCAGTGTCGTATAGAATATATCAGATGTTTTCCTGTGGAGGAATCGGTTGAACTATGACATTGCGATCAAATGTTTTCGGTTCCCATTGGACAGGCACGTCCTTTCGTCTACTAATCGCACGGTTTTGCGGTGCGGTCGCAAAACACAGACACTAAACTTCTTACAGTGAACAGAGACGTCAATGAACGAATGGACAGATCATAACTTTGCGAAAATAAAGAAAGTAAAATTTTCTGTCGAGGCAGGACCTGAACCAAGGACATCTCGTTCCGCAGCTACTCACGCTACCCACGGGACCACGGCGCTCCTTCTGTTACAATCTCCTTGATGTTGCATATGTTGGGCATGGACTACTCAGTTTGTATATTTTACTACTTTTTTTCATAGTTCCACACAACTTCTTCCTGTTTTCTCGATTGATCTGTGTCCAGTTTTCCAAGGCCTGTCCACTGTGCCAACTTATAACTAAATCTGAGGGGGGTGCGATGGGGAGGTTCCCTTGTCAGTAGGTCTGTTACATTTTCTAAGTCTCCTGCCAATGAAACTCAGTCTTTCGTTAGACTTCCCCACAACATTTTCTGTGTGTTCCTTCCAATTTAAATTGTTCGTAATTGTAATACCTAGGTATTTAGTTGAATTTACGGCTTTTAGACTAGACTGATTTATCGTGTAACCGAAGTTTAACGCGTTCCTTTTAGCACTCATGTGGACGACCTCACACTTTTCGTTATTTAAGGTCAACTGCCACTTCTCGCACCATTCCGATATATCTTCTAAATCGTTTTGCAGTTTGTTTTGATCTTCTGATGACTTTATTAGTCGATAAACGACAGCGTCATCTCCAAACAACCGAAGACGGCTGCTCAGATTGTCTCCCAAATCGTTTATATAGATAAGGAACAGCAAAAGGCCTATAACACTACCTTGGGGAACGCCAGAAATCACTTCTGTTTTACTCGATGACTTACCGTCAATTACAACGAACTGTGACCTCTCTGACAGGAAATCACAGATCCAGACACATAACTGAGACGATATTCCATAAGCACACAATTTTACTACGAGCCGCTTGTGTGGTACAGTGTCAAAAGCCTTCTGGAAATTCAGGAATACGGAATCGATCTGAAATCCCTTGTCAATAGCACTCAGCACTTCATGTGAATAAAGAGCTAGTTGTGTTTCACAGGAACGATGTTTTCTAAACCCATGTTGACTGTCAATAGATCGTTTTCTTCGAGGTGATTCATTATGTTCGAACACAACATATGTTCTAAAATCCTGCTGAATATCGATGTTAACGATAAGGGCCTGTAATTTAGTGAACTACTCCTACTACCTTTCTTGAATATTGCTGAGACCTGTGCTACTTTCCAGTCTTTGGGTACAGATCTTTCGTCGAGCGAACGGTTGTATATGATTGTTTAGTATGGAGCTAATGCATCAGCATACTCCGAAGGAACCTAATTGGTATACAGTCTGGACCAGAAGACTTGCTTTTATCGAGTGTTTTAAGTTGCTTCACTACTCCCAGGATATTTACTTCTACGGTACTCACGTCGGCAGCTGTTCTCGATTCGAATTCTGGAATATTTACTTCGTCTTCTCTTGTGAAGGCATTCGGAAGGCTGTATTTAGTAACTTTGCTTTGGCAGCGCTGCCTTCGATAGTATATCCATTGGTATCGCGCATGAAGGCAGTGATTGTTTCTTGCTGCTAACATACTTCACATAAACCAGAATCGCTTTGGATTTTCTGCAAGGTTTCGAGACAAAGTTTCGTTGTGGAAACTATTATAGGCATCTCACATTGAAGTTCACGCTAAATTTCGAGCTTCTGTAAAAGATCGCCAATCTTGGGGATTTTGCGTCTGTTTGAATTTGGTATGTTTGTTTCGTTGTTTCTGCAACAGTGTTCAAAACCTTTTTGTGTACCAAGGAGGATCATCTCCGTCGTTTGTTAATTTATTTGGTATTAATCTCTCAATTACTGCCGATATTATTTCTTTGAATTTAAGCCACATCTGGTCCACACTTATATTATTAATTTGGAATGAGCGGAGATTGTCTCTCAGGAGAGCGTCAAGTGAATTTTTATCAGATTTTTTGAATAGGTATATTTTTCGCTTATTTTTCGAGGATTTGGGGATTACAATATTCAGTCTCGCTACGACAACCCTGTGTTCACTAATCCCTGAATCGATTTTGATGCTCGTTATTAACTCTGGATTATTTGTTGCTAAGAGGTTATGTGTGTTTTCACAACCGTTTACTATTCTCGTGGGCCCATGAACTAAATGCTCGAAATAATTTTCAGAGAATTGTAGTACGACAGCTGTTAGATCACTGAAGCCTGCAGCTGTCGTAAACATAAGACAGTCGACACAATGTGTACCGCCATGTACCGGCTTAAAGTTGGGAGCCTAAGCTCAATTTCGCATCGACCAGTTAAGGCATCGTGCCAGTTCTCGATGCTGCCAAAATTTGCGGTTGAACAGTTCTGTAAGGGTCCAACAGGTAAGATTTAATCTCATATTCATTGCAAATAATAACTGCCATATTTTAACGTGAGCGATTCTACACCCACACCCTCCCATCTACTCACCCACCCAACCACCCATCTGGACACACACACACACACACACACACACACACACACACACACTCTCACACACAAACACACACACACGCACACACGCATGTGAAACTTAAATCTTGGTTGAGCTGATAGACTGGTGTGTAACATAGCCGGAAGTCTATGTTAGCCTGAGCTGATAGTTTCATTTTATATTATTTTCTCTTTACTTGCGTCTAGATTCTTGCGATGTATTGCTAATAACATAAACGTCGGGATGCGACATAAGCACAAAATGAAACTCAGTGTTAAATTATTTATTACGTGTTTTTGTATAGTTGCTTCTGTAAACGATCTGTTTTCATCTGGAAACTCAGTTTTGTTGCACTCTAGGATCCGATATGATAAAGCTGTCTTTGCATTGATTATTTAGTGTACCTCTTGAGATCGAAACGAAAACGTTGTTGCGTGACTTGCTACATAAGTCTGTGGTTCCACCACCATAACTTCACAAGGCCACTCGCGATAGTTGTTACAGACACACACTTCGAGGTTACAGCGTGGTCGGCCTCTCGTAAAGTGTAATCAGCACTCTGTGTGTCTTCTTAGCGACACCAGCGACTCATTAGTAAAGCGGGAATTAAACTATCTACTACGTACTTTAAAGTTTTATTGCGGCTAGTGCATGATTTTGTAATGACCCCAGACTTGGTGCATTCATTTTAATGAATGATGTTTTCATTATCCAGCGTGATTACGAGAAGATTATTGATATGTTGCGTCATTGACAAAACATTTCATCAAAATACAGGACTAATGAGCAATATTCGCGTTTATAAATCTACAAAAAATTGTAGCATTTGTACTCACTGCAAGACGAAAGTACACTACTGGACATTAAAATTGCTACACCAAGAAGAATTGCAGATGATAAATGGGTATTCATTGGACAAATATACAGGGTGATTCAAAAAGAATACAACAACTTTAGGAATTTAAAACTCTGCAACGACAAAAGGCAGAGCTAAGCAATATCTGTCGGCGAATTAAGGGAGCTATAAAGTTTCATTTAGTTGTACATTTGTTCGGTTGAGGCGCTGTTGACTAGGCGTCAGCGTCAGTTGATGCTAAGATGGCGACCGCTCAACAGAAAGCTTTTTGTGTTATAGTGTACGGCAGAAGTGAATCGACGACAGTTGTTCAGCGTGCATTTCGAACGAAGTATGGTGTTAAACCTCCTGATAGGTGGTGTATTAAACGTTGGTATAAACAGTTTACAGAGAATGGGTGTTTGTGCAAAGGGAAAAGTTCTGGACGGCCGAGAGCGAGTGATGAAAATGTAGCACGCATCCAGCAAGCATTTGTTCGCAGCCCAGGAAAATCGACTCGCAGAGCTAGCAGAGAGCTGCAAATTCCACAATCAACTGTATGGAGAGTCCTACGAAAAAGGTTAGTTATGAAACCTGAACGTCAACTACCCGAGGCGATGGATCGGCCGCCAGGCAGCCCGTGACAGAGCACTTCATCACTGGCCTCCAAGAAGCCCTGATCTTACCCCCTGCGATTTTTTCTTATGGGGGTATGTTAAGGATATGGTGTTTCGGCCACCTCTCCCAGCCACCATTGATGATTTGAAACGAGAAATAACAGCAGCTATCCAAACTGTTACGCCTGATATGCTACAGACAGTGTGGAACGAGTTGGAGTATCGTGTGTCTGGAGGGGGCCATATTGAACATCTCTGAAGTTTTTGAGTGAAAAAAAACCTTTTTAAATACTCTTTGTAATGATGCATAACAGAAGGTTATATTATGTTTCTTTCATTAAATACACATTTTTAAAGTTGTGGTATTCTTTTTGAATCACCCTGTATTATACAAGAACTGACTTTTGATTACATTTTCACGCAATTTGGGTGCATAGATCCTGAGAAATCAGTACCCAGAACAACCAACTCTGGCCGTAATAACAGCCTTGATACGCCTGGGCATTGAGTCAAATAGAGCTTGGATGGCGTTTACAGGTACAGATCCCCATGCAGCTTCAACACGATACCACAGTTCATCAAGAGTAGTGACTGGCGTATTGTGACGAGCCAGTTGCTTGGCCACAATTGACCAGACGTTTTTAGTTGATGAGCGATCTGGAGAATGTGCTGGCCAGGGCAGCAGTCGAACATTTCCTGTATCCAGAAAGGCCCGTAGACGACCTGAAAAATGCAGTCGTACTTTATCCTGCTGAAATTTATGGTTTCGCAGGGATCGAATGAAGGGTAGAGCCACGGGTCGTAACACATCTGAAATGTAACGTCCACTGTTCAAAGGGCCCGTCAGTGCGAACAAGCGGCGACCGAGACGTGTAACCAATGGCACCCCATACCATCACGCCGGGTGATACACCGGTATGGCGATACGAATACACGCTTCCTATGTGCATTAACCGCTGTCGCCAAACACGGATGCGACCATCATGATGCTGTAAACAGAACCTGGATTCATCCGAAAAAATGACGTTTTGCCATTCGTGCACCCAGGTTCATCGTTGAGTACATCATCGAAGGCGCTCCTGTCTGTGAAGGAGCGTCAAGGGTAACCGCAGCCATGGTCTCCGAGCTGATAGTCCATGCTGCTGCAAACATCGTCGAACTGTTTGTGCAGATGGTTGTTGTCTTGCAAACGTCCCCATCTGTTGACTCAGGGATCGAGACGTGGCTGCATGATCCGTTACAGCCATGCGGATAAGATGCCTGTCATCTCGACTGCTAGTGATACGAGACCGTTGGGATCCAGCACGTCGCTCCGTATTACCCTCCTGAACCCACCAATTCCATATTCTGCTAACAGTCATAGGATCTCGACAAACGCGAGCATCAATGTCGCGATAAGATAAACTGCAATCGCGATAGGCTACAAAAAAAAAAAAAAAATGACTCTAACCACTATGGGATTTAACATCTAAGGTCATCAGTCCCCTAGACTTAGAACTACTTAAACCTAACTAACCTAAGGACATCACACACTTCCATGCCCGAGGCAGGATTCGAACCTGCGATCGTAGCAGCAGCGCGGATCCAGACTGAGGCGCTTAGAACCGCTCGGCCACATCGGCTGGCGATAGGCTACAATCCGACCTTTATCGAAGTCGGAAACGTGATGGTACGCATTTCCCATCCTTACACGAGGCATCACCACAACGTTTCACCAGGCAACGCCGGTCAACTACTGTTTGTGTATGAGAAATCGGTTGGGAATTTTGTAGGTGTCGTCACCGGCGCGAACCTTGTGTGAATGCTCGGAAAAGCTAATCATTTGCATATCACAGCATCTTCTTCTTGTCGGTTAAATTCGCGTCTGTAGCACGTCATCTTCGTGGTGTAGCAATTTTAATGGCCAGTAGTGTATAATCCTCGCTGATTGTTGCTGTCACTCGCTCCTCGTGTTTCTTCCAACACATTCAGAACAATGTTATTTTGAAGCTTTCAGAAATCTAAAATGTTACGTGTTGCACTAGAGATTTAAAGTAGACAAGGTGACCTCGAAATTGTTCCAAAATTAGGTAAATTCTGCATACCTTCTTTTCTTCATTGATTGGATGCTAGGCACAGTATTCACAATTTTCCGGTTTTCGGTTGAGCCTAAGGTAAAACTGTTTCTCAACTCTCAGTCCTCTTCTCCTAATGAACTGCTAATGATACCGGAACAGCAAGACTCTATGGTCAAACATATTCACAGTCAGTGGAGTCGCATTCATCACTCTGAAAACAGAAATGCTTATGATTACATACGTAATATTTTTTAATTTTTAAATTATTGATTTAAAATGTTAATCTTAAGCAATAGTGATATTCAATAGCCACTGCACGAGCAGAAAGGATCGTTTTCCGTTTTAACTGGCAGCATTGTTCTCAGTCATCCATTGGTTTCGCACAGCTCGCAAATGTTATCTTCATAGTTCGATATTTCTTCACGAGACGGCTCGTATACTGCAGAATTTATGGGAACAGTGAGCGGCCAGATAGCGCGTGCCTTACTTTTTTTCATTTTTATTTTGATTGTTTGATACCGAATGAATGACTACAATCCTTCACACTAGAGTAACTTAATATTTTAAACGTCAGAAGGACTAAATATCTTACGAGGAGCATTCTGCATTTTAAAGCAAACTATATAAATACTTCATTACTGTCAGAAAGCCCTATTTATACGAAAAAAACAATAAATATTTTTACTTCAAATTCTGGAATAGTGTCAAGGAAAGAAAACTCATCGCATTCCTCAAGTCAGAAACCGACAACTGAAGTTAGAATTGTCCCCAAATGTTTCATACACATGCAATACCCCCCAAACCTGCACCTAAATCTATAGTTTTTCTCTGCGAGCATCCGTGCCGTGTGAGGTGGAGGGTACTTTATCACTGTCACCTCCTCCCTCCCTGTTGCAGACCCGAATGGTACGTAGTAAGTACTGTTGTTGGTGTATCTCCAAATGAACTTGAATCTCTCCAACGTTCCCTTCATCATCTTTCTTGAGATACATGTAGGAGGAAGGAATATGCTGACTGACTCCTTAGTAACATACGTTCTTCGAATTTTAACTGTAAACACCATTGTTACGTATTCGTTGCAGCGCCTACCAGTAAAGTTGAATAGGAACCTCCGAGACGCTTCCTGCTCACGAAACAAAGTAATGACGAAACGCACTCCTCCTTTTTGGATCAACTTTACTTGCCTTATCCATAGTCCCTGGTGAGGGTGTCAGGTAGAGAAGCAATATTCATGTATCAGTAGAACGAGGATTCAGTTTTATTTTATTTTATTTTATTTTATTTTGCACGTCTAGTACCGTAGTAGGAGCAAATCTCCAAGGTCATGGAACATGTCAGTACATAATATTACAACATAGAAGTAATAACAGGTAAAATAAAATGTTTATGAACCCAAAAAGAGACAAGTCCTAAGTTTATGTAAACGCAATCAACAATATAAGATAGTAATCAGCTTAATTTTTCAAGGAACTCCTCAACAGAATACAAGGAGTGACCCACGAGGAAACACTTCAGTTTGGATTTGAAAGCACATGGATTAGTGCCAAGATTTTTAATCATTGTGGTAGCTTATTGAAAATGAATGTAGCAGTGTACTGCATGCCTTTCTGCAGAAGAGACAAGGAAATGCGATCCAAATGCAGATTGGATTTCTGCCGAGTATTAACTGAGTGAAAACTGCTACTTCTTGGGAAGGAGCGGATATTGTTAACAAGAAACAACGGTAAAGAATATATATATTGAGATGCCAACGTTAGAAGACCCAGACTAATGAGACAGGGATCGACAAGAGGGTGGTAAACTTACACCACTTACTGCCAGAACCGGCCGGTTCTGAGCAAACAGTATACTGTGAGAATGGGAAAAGATACCCCAAAATATTATACAATACGTCATACGCGAATGAAAATAAGCAAAGTAGACTAATTTTCGTGTCGAACTGTCACTTATTTGAGATACCGTTCAAATTGTAAAAATGGCAGTATTAAGTCTTAGAACAAGATCCCGAACGTAGGCATTCCACGACAGTTTACAATCTATCCGAACACGTAGAAACTTAAACTGTCCAGTTTCACTAATCATGTGCCCATTCTGTGAATGAAAATAAGCAAAGTACACTAATTTTCGTGTCGAACTGTCACTTATTTGAGATACCGTTCAAATTGTAAAAATGGCAGTATTAAGTCTTAGAACAAGATCCCGAACGTAGGCATTCCACGACAGTTTACAATCTATCCGAACACGTAGAAACTTAAACTGTCCAGTTTCACTAATCATGTGCCCATTCTGTGAAATTAAAACGTCGACTTTTGTTGAATTGTGTGTTAGAAACTGTAAAAACTGAGTCTTACTGTGATTTAGCATAGTCTGTTTTCTACAAGCCATGAACTTAAGTTTTGAACTGCACTAGTTGAAACAGTACCAACGCTGCGCACATCCTTCACTGCCAAGCTAGTGTCATCACCAAACAGAAATATTTTAGAGTTACCCGTAATACTAGAGGGTATATCATTAATATAAACAAGGAACAGGAGTGGCCCCAACACTGATCTCTGTGGCATCCCCCCCCCCCCACACACACACACTTGACCGTATCCAACTCAGACCCCACATCACAGCCATTCTCAACACTGTGAATAATGACCTTTTGCTGTGTGTTGCTAAAGTAAGAGGTGAACCAATTGTGAGCTAATCCCCGTACTCTGTAATGGTCCAACTTCTGGAGCAATATTTTGTGATCAAAACAATCAAACGCCTTAGTTAAATCAAAACATACCCTAGCGTTCGAAACCTTTTATTTAACCCATTCAGTATCTCACATGGGAAAGAGAATATGGCATTTCCAGTTGTTAAACGACTTCTAAGGCTGAACTGTGCATTTGATAGGAAATTATGTGAAATAAAATGATCAATTATCCTTACATACATAGCCTTTTCAATAACTTTACCAAACACTGATGGAATAGAAATAGATCTAAAATTATCTGCATTATCCCTTTCTTTCTTTTTATAAATCGGATTTACTACTGAGTACTTGAATCGTTCAGGAAACTGAACATTCTTAAAGGAAAAAGTACAATTATGACTGAGCACAGGGCGAACATGTGCAGCACAGTACTTTAATGTTCTGCTAGGTACTCCATCATGTCCATGAGAGGCCTTAGTCTTCAATGATTTACTCATTGACTCAGTCTACTCCTTCTCAGTATCACAGAGGAGTATTTCAGACATCAATCTCGGAAAGGCATTTTCCAAGAGACTCACATGATTTCCTGCAGAAACTAAGTTTCTGTTTAATTCACCAGCAATGCTCAGAAAGTGATTGTTAAATACTGTACTTTATCTGACTTACCAGTAACAGAAACATTTTTACTATGTACTGACTATATCATTGACCATGTGCTGCTGACCAGACACTTCCCTCGTGACTGACCATATGGTTTTAATTTTATCCTGCGAATTAGCTATTCTTCTTCTTCTTGCGTTACGGCCTCTGTAGGACCATGGGTAGCCCGTTCGTGGACTGCATTTTCCTCTTCTTCTCACAGAACCTCTTCATTATTTCTCTTCTTCTCCCCTGCTCTTCTTCCGAGATCTTCAGTGTCCTTTTCTCCTCTCAGCTCCACTGGTGACATCCTAATCTTTTCCTGAATCCTTCTCTGTCGCTGATCTCCGGTACATTGGTCGGTGTGTATTTGTTCCTCCAATTTTCCTTTCCTTCGACCTTGATCCCCAGTTCCAACCAGTCCTTCCGAAGTCCAACAATGCACTTGGTTCCTGTCCTTCCCATTGTCCTCCCTGTAGTTTCCCACACTCTCTTCGTCATTCTGTCAGTACTAATCCTAATTACATGTCAAGCAAACATTGCAATTTTGAGTCTGATTTCCCCGGAATTTATTCTCATGTTCCAGTACAGTTATTCCCTAGGTCTTCGCATCCATCTCTCTCCACCTCTTTTGGTACCTAGTATTTTTCTCTCTTCTCTCTCTAGTTGTGCTGACCCATTTCTTCCTAGACTCATCGTCTCAGCAGCATATAATACTGCATTCCTCACCATTGCCTTGCAGTGGCTTATCGTACCTCTGTGGATATATTCTTTTTATTGTATATCTCTCTCGTCATACAAAAGGTTGACCTCATCTTTTTTATCCTCTGTTACGTGCCACATACTTTTTGCTTTCCTAATAACATTTTCAAGTAACTCACAGTCCTGTTTGTAACGGGTTACTGTAGCTCGACGGCGACTACTTCTAAAATTTTGACATACACTCCTGGAAATTGAAATAAGAACACCGTGAATTCATTGTCCCAGGAAGAGGAAACTTTATTGACACATTCCTGTGGTCAGATACATCACATGATCACACTGACAGAACCACAGGCACATAGACACAGGCAACAGAGCATGCACAATGTCGGCACTAGAACAGTGTATATCCACCTTTCGCAGCAATGCAGGCTGCTATTCTCCCATGGAGACGATCGTAGAGATGCTGGATGTAGTCCTGTGGAACGGCTTGCCATGCCATTTCCACCTGGCGCCTCAGTTGGACCAGCGTTCGTGCTGGACGTGCAGACCGCGTGAGACGACGCTTCATCCAGTCCCAAACATGCTCAATGGGGGACCGATCCGGAGATCTTGCTGGCCAGGGTAGTTGACTTACACGTTCTAGAGCACGTTGGGTGGCACGGGATACATGCGGACGTGCATTGTCCTGTTGGAACAGCAAGTTCCCTTGCCGGTCTAGGAATGGTAGAACGATGGGTTCGATGACGGTTTGGATGTACCGTGCACTATTCAGTGTCCCCTCGACGATCACCAGTGGTGTACGGCCAGTGTAGGAGATCGCTCCCCACACCATGGTGCCGGGTGTTGGCACTGTGTGCCTCGGTCGTATGCAGTCCTGATTGTGGCGCTCACCTGCACGGCGCCAAACACGCATACGACCATCATTGGCACCAAGGCAGAAGCGACTCTCATCGCTGAAGACGACACGTCTCCATTCGTCCCTCCATTCACGCCTGTCGCGACACCACTGGAGGCGGGCTGCACGATGTTGGGGCGTGAGCGGAAGACGGCCTAACGGTGTGCGGGACCGTAGCCCGGCTTCATGGAGACGGTTGCGAATGGTCCTCGCCGATACCCCAGGAGCAACAGTGTCCCTAATTTGCTGGGAAGTGGCGGTGCGGTCCCCTACGGCACTGCGTAGGATCCTACGGTCTTGGCGTGCATCCGTGCGTCGCTGCGGTCCGGTCTCAGGTCGACGGGCACGTGCACCTTCCGCCGACCACTGGCGACAACATCGATGTACTGTGGAGACCTCACGCCCCACGTGTTGAGCAATTCGGCGGTACGTCCACCCGGCCTCCCGCATGCCCACTATACGCCCTCGCTCAAAGTCCGTCAACTGCACATACGGTTCACGTCCACGCTGTCGCGGCATGCTACCAGTGTTAAAGACTGCGATGGAGCTCCGTATGCCACGGCAAACTGGCTGACACTGACGGCGGCGGTGCACAAATGCTGCGCAGCTAGCGCCATTCGACGGCCAACACCGCGGGTCCTGGTGTGTCCGCTGTCCCGTGCGTGTGATCATTGCTTGTACAGCCCTCTCGCAGTGTCCGGAGCAAGTATGGTGGGTCTGACACACCGGTGTCAATGTGTTCTTTTTTCCATTTCCAGGAGTGTAATTCCTGCTTTCATCGACATGATATCCATATTCCACTAGTCAGGCTGCCTTTTACTGTTAATACCGTGATTAGAACTTTCTAATGGAAAGCAACTTTCAAGGAGTATGAGATATGTGTTAAGACAGGTATTATATTTGTCATCTATGTTATCGGCACTATAAACATTCTGACACTCTTGTCCCTTGACAAGGTTTAAAAAACTCTCTATTGCCGTTGGATTAGCTTTCCTACATAGTTTGTAGTTATATATAATGTTTCTTCGACTTCAACAACCTATTAGTGTTAAAATTTGTGCATCATGTGTAAGACGTCGTGGTCTCCTGTCCTTCATTGCTTACATAATCCGCCCTCACAATCATATTCTGCACATCAAGACGCTTCACTCGAACCCAAACTCAATAAGATAAAGTCAATGTTGTATGAATTCATGTAAATGATACACAAATAGCAAGTGCACACTGGGGTTGAGATACCGAAGCTGGCATACACACACACATTCAAGACACGATGGTCACAAGAGCTTTTAGTTCGGGAGAGGCGGACTGCACGCCGAGAGGCCGGTCCCTTCAGAGGACGATTCAGCCTATCTATGTCGGACGGCGACCGCCCGTGGAGTGGACAGCGTTTGCCCAAGTGAAAGGGGAGAACGACCTCGTGTCCGGTTTAAAAGCAAATTCCGCTACATTGTGTGGGAGCGCCGAGCCTAGTATTCTTTACAAACATAGCACGCAGTTTCAGAGGTTTTCCAGGGAGACAGCAAACGCCAAACGCCGATGCTACAGATTTCTGGATTGGTCGCCTTAAACGAAACGTTATTCTCCCGTTTTAGAGGAGCAATGTTGATTTTCAGACGATATTCCTCACGCCTTGAGCTGAAGGAGTAATGGAAGAGATCGAAAGATATACCCCTTCACGTCTGGCGTGGAGAGGGGCCGTTCCGTTGTCGCTCTTGGAGCGAGAACACGTAACGAGAGCGTGTGCACTCGTATGTGTACTCAAAGAGCGAGGAACAAGTCTCTCCTCAGTACTTCACTGGGAGAGCACCTCTGTCGAGAGCGAATCGGACTGCGACTTTATATTGACTTCTTGCGATTAAGCGTTGTTCACTGTGTTGGCCGACACACTTATTGTGCGGTGTGAACGGACAGAGTTATAGTTAAACGCCTGTGAGCGAATTTTTGAGTGGCATCACGGTGGACTGGTTATCTGACTGGTGTACCATGCCAACAGTTAGACTGGGGGTGAATAGGAGTCCTTGACTTCATCAAGGCATAGGGAGAGTTTGATTGGCAAAGGTCAATCCAGATAGAAAGAGAGTTATCTTATTTGTCAGCAGCGATCGGTGCAGACAGCAGTCATCGCAGCTTACGGTATGGTGCACTACAGCTCTTGCGAGCCCCATATTTCCTCCACAACAATACAATTCACTGCATTTCACATGCGACAGCCTCGACCGTACCTAGCAACATTCTAAAGGATAATTACTCAAGTTGAGTAGGTGCGGCTCTCAGCCATTCTGCCAAGTCAATAACAATCTTAAACTTTGTATAGAAATTTCATTAGCGAATCCTATCCTTAAGAGGTAACTTCACATTCCAAAAAGAACGCGTAAATAACTTGTTCAGTTCATAACTAAAAGTGCCATTGTGATTTCTCAGAATTTTTGCAAAATAAATAATAATTTTCGTTACTTTCATGTTTTTCTTACACTAACTAGCACTACTCCAGTACCCAAGTATCCCACTAGTTATGTAAGAAATTTTGTGACTTTTTGTGTCATTTCCTTACAGCAGACGACTCCAGAAGGTATTTATTGCTGAAAGTTTTTCAGGCATTTCTCTTTAGAACGTTAGGAGTGTCTGTCGGACTTCTGTAGTAGTGTGGTGGCGGAAATTGCATCTTGAAGGAGCCACAGGGTAAAGGGTACATCTCAGATTAATCCGTTGCGCAGAATGGCAGAATAGCACCCACATGCTCACACATGGTCTGAAAGGCCATTCATCCTCATACTAAGAGAATGCCCATCTAGTAATGAAGAATGAATAAAATAATATCTGTGGCTGTGCTACTGTTCCCCTGCATCCTTGTGGGGAAAAAAAAAAAAAAAAAAAAAAAAAAAAAAAAAAAAAAAAACAGTCTGCATCAGGTCGTATGAATTTAGGAGAGCTTCAAACATCCTCCTGTATTTTGCACAGTCACATACAAAATTAATACTGAAATCACCACATACCACGAATCTTTGGTACTTCCTATAAAGTGAACCAAGAACCGTCTCTAGCTTGAGCAGAAATGCTCTGAAGCCAGAGTTAAGGGACCTACAAACAACAACAATTAGAAATTTAGTTTCACTGGATTCAACTGTCCCTGCACAACACTCGTAAGTTGCCTCCTTCTTCGGATGACTGCATTTCGCGATGATTCTTCCAAAAAAATCTTTCGTGCATCTGACTTTCCTACCACTAGTATTATGTGGTGGTTCAACTTTAAATCGTTTCTTAGACGTACTCCTTGATAATTAATGGGTTAGACTGCTTCCAGTGATTTTTCAATAGTTTTGTAATATAACAGAAAAGGGTTCCTTCCGCTTATTTATACAAAATGTGCTGTATTTGTTTACGCTGAGAGCCAGTTGTCATTTTCTTCACCGAGTGTCAATCGCCTGCTGGTCTTCCTATATCGCACAACAGTCTTCTAGGGCTGCGACTTCCCTGTGTGCAACAGCAGCATCCATGATCAGCCTCGTGGGGCTTCTGATATCATCCACTAGGTCATTTATATTTACTGCTGGTCAATAAAACTGCAATAGTACGAAAGCAGCAATAAGGAACCATGGAAGCGGCAGCACGTGTTCTTCATAATAATCTTCTGGTCAATAAAAGTGTAATATTACGAAGGCAGCAATCAGGAAACACGGAAGCGGCAGCAAGTGGTCTACATGTCTGGATATACAGCTGATTAGTGTTTCAGTGCAACCGCAAAAAGTAAGTGGAAGTGCTGCCAGCTATGTTCTGCAAATAAAGAAAGATTATTCATTAAGAAATCACAGTTGATTGCTGATTGTTTCTGAGATCATCGTGTTTTACCTGGTGTAAGAAGAAGAAATGTACACTATTGGCCATTAAAATTGCTACAACACGAAGATGACGTGCTACAGACGCGAATTTTAACCGACAGGAAGATGCTGTGATATGCATATGATTAGCTTTTCAGCGCATTCACACAAGGCTGGCACCGGTGGCAACACCTACAACTTGCTGGCATGAGGAAAATTTCCAACCGATTTCTCATACACAAACAGCAGTTGACCAGCGTTGCCAGGTGAAACGTTGTTGTAATGCCTCGTGTAAGGAGGAGAAATGCGTACCATCACGTTTCCGACTTTGATGAAGGTCGGACTGTAGCCTATCGCGATTGCGGTTTATCGTATCGCGACATTGCTGCTCGCGTTGGTCGAGATCCAATGACTGTTAGCAGAATATGGAATCGGTGGGTTCAGGAGGGTAATACGGAACGCAGTGCTGGATCCCAACAGCCTCGTATGACTAGCAGTCGAGATGACAGGCATCTTATCCGCATGGCTGTAACGGATCGTGCAGCCACGTCTCGATCCTTGAGTCAACAGATGGAGACGTTTTCAAGGCAACAACCATCTGCACGAACAGTTCGACGATGTTTACAGCATCATGGTGGTCGCATCCGTGTTTGGCGACATCGCGGTGAATGCAAGTTGGAAGCGTGTATTCGTCATCGCCATACTGGCGTATCACCCGGCGTGATGGTATGGGGTGCCATTGGTTACACTTCTCGGTCACCTCTTCTTCTCATTGACGGCACTTTGAACAGTGGACGTTACATTTGAGATGTGTTACGATCAGTGGCTCTACCCTTCATTCGATCCCTGCGAAACCCTACATTTCAGCAGGATAATGCACGACCGCATGTTGGAGGTCCTGTATGGGCCTTTCTGGATAGAGAAAATGTTCGACTGCTGCCCTGCCCAGAACATTCTCCAGATCTCTCACCAATTGAAAACGTCAGGTCAATGGTGGCCGAGCAACTGGCTCGTCACAGTACGCCAGTCACCACTCTTGATGAACTGTGGTATCGTGTTGCAGCTTGATGGACTGCTGTACCTGTACACGCCATCCAAGCTCTGTTTGACTAAATGCCCAGGCGTATCAAGGCCGTTATTACGGCCAGAGGTGGTTGTTCTGGATACCGATTTCCCAGGATATATGCACCCAAATTGCGTGAAAATGTAATTACATGTCAGTTCTAGTATAATATATTTGTCCAATGAATACCCGTTTATCATCTGCATTTCATCTTGGTGTAGCAATTTTAATGGCCAGTAGTGTATGTTCTGCAAATAATGAAAGATTATTCATTTAGAAATTACAGTTGATTGCTGATTGTTTGTGAGATTATCGTGTGTTACCTGGTGTAAGAAGAAGAAATGTATTTCAACACGTGCAAATTCGAGAGCCTCTACTTCGTGCCTACAGAGACGGTGGTTTATGGTTCCCCTGTCTGCTGCTCGCGTTGGTCGGAATCCCATGACTGTCACGTGATTATGGAAGCGATGCTTTCAGGAGGCATACACCCAACGCCACGCAGGATGTCAAAGGCCCACCGTGCGTAGGACGCGAGAGAACAGACGTTGTTTGCTTAGCCGAGAAGAGGCGTACAGCCACGTAGCTTATCTTGAGGCAGAAAAATGGGTTTGTCTGCAGCGAGGCAAATATCCACGATGTCTTGAGCACAATGTACCCTTCTATGGCGACAATCACTGCAGCTTCCCCTGTCGCAGCAGCAGAGAGAAGGGCGCCGATACTGGAGTGCCCAATACTGCTGCATCTGCTGATTTCTGTTCGCTTTCGGGAACGTCAGTATACCTGACACAAAACAACATGATGAGCATGAGACAAGTTTGTTTTGTTTCAAGGCAGATCACACTTAGCATTCTTATGAGAAACCATTTCGTTTTGCTGTAGGGCTTCTGTGAAGTTTGGAAAGTAGGAGACGAGGTACTGGCGGAATGAAAGTTATGAGGACGGATCGTGAGTCGTGCTTGGGTAGCTCAGCTGGTAAAGAACTTGCCCACGAAAGGCAAAGGTCCCAAGTTCGAGTCTTGGTCCGGCACACAGTTTTAATCTGCCAGGAAGTTTCAAACATATCGTAGTATTATCAGGTATTGTGCTAAGTAAACAATTGATTAGCAGTGAACAGTGTAGGTAATCTCAGAAAGGTAATTTTTCTGCGTAGAGCATTATTTTATTTTTGTTAACATCTCAAGTCAAGATTTGCACTTCAAGCCACGCAACTTTCGTAATTTACTTCAGTACTGCGTTTCAGTTACATAGTTTTCACTGAGTACATAATTAGATACTCTTGGTATGCAACTACATTAGTTTCCATTATTTCAAATTCAGTACCTCACTAAGCTTAAAGCTTTGTTTCATTACACTGATCCCATGCGCAACACAGGGCCAACTAACAGTCAGTATTGCTCAGCAGCTGAATACGGTATCTAGAGCTCCCGTTACAAGAGAAGAAAGTTTTTGAAAAAATAAAATTGAGTATTTCCATTTATAGAAGACATTTTTATTGAAAGCTTACACAAGCGTCACATGAAAGCATTTCTTGTTATCGGCGCGTTATATATGATTCACATTTAGTTATCACAGTGATCTGCATTTCTTTCTCTTGGAGGCTAGAGGTACAGCATCATCACTACCAGAAATTTTATCGCCTTCTTTTTCTTCTTCATAATATTCACTATCATTATACCGGCTGATTCACCGTTCTGCTGTGTTTGTGTCTTCAGTTTTAAGCGTTCGGTGTATGAAGTCGGCAGTGAGTGACCCTGGCGTTTCAGTGCGGATGGTTTAAAAAGCTTTGCAAGAGCGACCCCTTAAGAAGACGTGGAATTGCAATTACTCACAAGCCCAGTTAGGGGAGTGTTGGTGACGGCGATAGCTGTATCAGCTCAGACAATTAATGCCCAATAATAAGTTTTGTCAGGAGACCGAAAAAAAAATCAGAATGTTTGGTCGAGAACACAAAATAAGCCTTCAACATCTGACAAACAAGTCAAAATGACAGTCCAAAGCAGAAGTCCATGATCTGAACGGAGTGACGCCCAAGACCGATTACTGGAGGCAGAAGAGATTTAAGGCACGCAGGCGCGATCGTAAGTGGCTCTCAAGAGCTGCGGTAGGGCCGCTGTAGGTGGCTAACTGCCGGTGGATGATGCCGCTTGCAGCGCCCCCTCCTGTCATTGAATGGCGCACGTAGCGCTGCTCTGCTGAGCGAACAGTCGATATTCCATTGGCATCCCTGACTCCGATGGATATGCTGTCTGTCTCGCCCCCCCCCGTCCCCCGCCCCCCGCCCCCCGCCCCCCGCCCCCCTGCCGCCATTCAAATTGGGCACCTAGGGGAGGTGAGCACCAACTTATATGTGCTCTTGCGTGGAAGAGTAGTGCTATTGACGGATCCAACGGCGTCTGTACGGAAAGCAACGGATCCAGGGGTGCAATAACGCGCATGGTTATCGACCACGTAGTCACTCGGCTGTGCAATTTAAATCCACCGACTCTGCTCGGTGAAACGTGTTTAGGTCATCCTCATTATGCACAGGCGGCTATTGCACGTGTAAGCTCCTTAAAGGTCCTAAACACGCGCTGTGCCTCTCCATTGGATATAAGGTGAAATGGCGGACTAACAATATTACATGTATGTACAGATACCACTGGTGATATTGCAGCTCTCGAAGAATGAAATTATAATGAATCCAAACCTTTAGCTGCTTAGAGGCGTCGATAAATATCAAAGGGGACAGTTGAAAAATGTGTGCCCCGACCGGGACTCGAAACCGGAACCCTGTCGTCCTTTGGACAAAAAAGCGACTTGAACAGTAAACTGTGACCCAGTGTGAGATCCCATGGCTTTCAGAAACCTGAAATTTTAGAAATCGTGATTTCTGTGATAGTGCTGCGCATCAGAACTATAAACGGAAATTTAAGGAAGGCACTGACCACCAACAGCCACATGTTGTTGAGGAATGGCCCAGCAAGTTCGATCTGTAGATTCTGGATGAGCAGCGTCTAGGCATGGGGGAAACATCTGCTGCGGCTGTTTGTTCCAGGACGCATTCAGAGGAAGTGTGAGTAGTTCATTCAATTTCTGCATCCGCGTGTTTTTCTGGCTGGGTGGTTCATAATTTGGTAATGATACTGGCTTAAGAGTAATGACCATTGCTACAACCTTTGGGTCGTCTTTCCAGGGTCCTAAGCTTTTGGACCAAAAAACGCTATTAAAGGCTGATGGACAGCAATTGAACTCTGCACCATACAGATAAAGTTCCCAGGTTTAGAAATCTTCAAAACGTTCAGTCACGAGCTTTATTGGCGCTCCTGATGCAGGTTACCGAGAGTTTCAATGACGTGAACGTGAGAAATCGATCTGTTTCTAGCTGCACACTGGCACACAGTACGGAAACGCTCTTTCCTAAGGCAGTGGCGACACTAAGCTCTTTCAAATGGACAGTTTCGCCAAGAATAAGTTTGGAATACATCCGTGCATCAAGGCATTTTTCACTGGTTCCTAAGACTGTTTTCTGTTTCCGAAGAAGAAATTGGTGTTGGAGATGGAGAGCGTGTTTGTTGTGGTCAGACTGGCGACTGGAAGCGGTAGGGAGAGGGTGTTGAGAGATAAGGTGCTGAAGCAAGGTAACTTTACTTAAATTTAAACAAAACACTGTACTTGAATAAGTGGAAGTGGGAGCAGAGTTTAAAGAAATAAGAAGTCAGTGGTGGCAGAATTTAAAGTCTGATTAATGCAGTAAACGAATCGGCAGTTGACCACCTGAGTCACAGCTCCACTTAGAGAAAGCCACTGGTGCCTGAATGTAAAAGAATAATGAGCAACTGCTGGCAGCATTTAACAAAAGATACACTGATTTGACAAAAACAGTATTGCCACAAGAGAATCATTGAAAACATTGGCATAAATATTGTTGTGTCTAGACAAGACAGCCTAGACACAATGAGAGGAAGCCGAAAGGCACGCGCTTAAACTCACGCAGGCTGGCGTGAGGTCTGAAACAGGATACGTAATGAATGCTATAAAGAAAAGTACGTAGCTTCTGGAATACTTAACTTTAATCCACATTTGTAGAACATCGCTCTTGATGATACATTAATAGAATCTCAATATCAATTGAATACGGCGCCTTGCTAGGTCGTAGCAAATGTAGCTGAAGGCTATGCTAACTATCGTCTCGGCAAATGAGAGCGTATTTGTCAGTAATCTATCTCAGGCAAAGTCGGCTGTACAACTGGGGCGAGTGCCAGGACGTCTCTCTAGACCTGCCGTGTGGTGGCGCTCGGTCTGCAATTACGGACAGTGGCGACACGCGGGTCCTACGTATACTAATGGACCGCGGCCGATTTAAAGGCTACCACCTAGCAAGTGTGGTGTCTGGCGGTGACACCACAAATATAATTTAGTACAGCACAGGCCATTAAACTGAAGGTTAAATCGTATTCAGAGCGGGTACTCAGCAAAAATATCGGCGCACATACATTTACTACTACAGGCCCTACAATTCTTTCCTTTATATAATGAAAAGCTACCAGTAAACACCTTTGAGTATATAATAGCAAATTCCGTATGTAAGCTTGGGACAGTCAAATGGTTCAAATGGCTCTGAGCACTATGGGACTCAACTGCTGTGGTCATAAGTCCCCTAGAACTTAGAACTACTTAAACCTAACTAACCTAAGGACAGCACACAACACCCAGCCATCACGAGGCAGAGAAAATCCCTGACCCCGCCGGGAATCGAACCCGGGAACCCGGGCGTGGGAAGCGAGAACGCTACCGCACGACCACGAGATGCGGGCGCTTTGGACAGTCAGGTGGCAACAGAAATACAAGCAGAACAGAAATTTGACTTTGTAGTGGTAGGGTAAATGGCTGGCCAGACTATTTTCTTGCTTGTGGACAACGAAGGTTTCAGTAGTAAGTGATCCATCCGTTTCAGCAGAATTGTAACAAGTTGTATGCTGGATCCAGATCCCAGGTCCATCAATACAAAACATGAACAGACAGAATTACAAGGTTTCCTCCCTGTAACACATGAGGCACAGGTAAACAACGAAAGTAAATTTACAAATTGTACACACACAGAACAAATCGACTTGAGATTAAGGGATCACTCGTCCATATACGGTAGAATAAAGAAAAGTAAACAAACCTTTAACTGCAACGTCACAGAGGTGACTCAGTTTACGTACACCTTTGCCATTTTAAACAATGCTCACATTTAACACGACCGAACTTGCCTAGCACCTTCACTGATACCGCAAGAGTAATAACAACCATTTGGTAGGAAATTACTTACAAGTCAACCTGACATCATGACGTAACTACACTCCTGGAAATTGAAATAAGAACACCGTGAATTCATTGTCCCAGGAAGGGGAAACTTTATTGACACATTCCTGGGGTCAGATACATCACATGATCACACTGACAGAACCACAGGCACATAGACACAGGCAACAGAGCGTGCACAATGCACAATGTCGCCACTAGTACAGTGTATATCCACCTTTCGCAGCAATGCAGGCTGCTATTCTCCCATGGAGACGATCGTAGAGATGCTGGATGTAGTCCTGTGGAACGGCTTGCCATGCCATTTCCACCTGGCGCCTCAGTTGGACCAGCGTTCGTGATGGACGTGCAGACCGCGTGAGGCGACGCTTCATCCAGTCCCAAACATGCTCAATGGGGGACAGATCCGGAGATCTTGCTGGCCAGGGTAGTTGACTTACACCTTCTAGAGCACGTTGGGTGGCACGGGATACATGCGGACGTGCATTGTCCTGTTGGAACAGCAAGTTCCCTTGCCGGTCTAGGAATGGTAGAACGATGGGTTCGATGACGGTTTGGATGTACCGTGCACTATTCAGTGTCCCCTCGACGATCACCAGTGGTGTACGGCCAGTGTAGGAGATCGCTCCCCACACCATGATGCCGGGTGTTGGCCCTGTGTGCCTCGGTCGTATGCAGTCCTGATTGTGGCGCTCACCTGCACGGCGCCAAACACGCATACGACCATCATTGGCACCAAGGCAGAAGCGACTCTCATCGCTGAAGACGACACGTCTCCATTCGTCCCTCCATTCACGCCTGTCGCGACACCACTGGAGGCGGGCTGCACGATGTTGGGGCGTGAGCGGAAGACGGCCTAACGGTGTGCGGGACCGTAGCCCAGCTTCATGGAGACGGTTGCGAATGGTCCTCGCCGATACCCCAGGAGCAACAGTGTCGCTAATTTGCTGGGAAGTGGCGGTGCGGTCCCCTACGGCACTGCGTAGGCTCCTACGGTCTTGGCGTGCATCCGTGCGTCGCTGCGGTCCGGTCCCAGGTCGACGGGCACGTGCACCTTCTGCCGACCACTGGCGACAACATCGATGTACTGTGGAGACCTCACGCCCCACGTGTTGAGCAATTCGGCGGTACGTCCACCCGGCCTCCCGCATGCCCACTATACGCCCTCGCTCAAAGTCCGTCAACTGCACATACGGTTCACGTCCACGCTGTCGCGGCATGCTACCAGTGTTAAAGACTGCGATGGAGCTCCGTATGCCACGGCAAACTGGCTGACACTGACGGCGGCGGTGCACAAATGCTGCGCAGCTAGCGCCATTCGACGGCCAACACCGCGGTTCCTGGTGTGTCCGCTGTGCCGTGCGTGTGATTGAGAGGTGGCATGAGCCCCCTCTCATATTTCTATCTTACGATTCTCCTCTCTAAGTGCATGCGGTGGGAAGTCGCTATTCCTTCACACGCGGACTTCCCACGCAGCGTCTCTCGTCACCCGGGTGGTCCGGTGACAGGCGGGTTAAGCCGACGTGTGTGAGGCAGTCGAGTGAATGCTTTGCAGACGCCGACATTGTCAAGAGACACGCCCGCTGGGGTGTGAAGTAGCGGCTGGGCTAGAGGTTCCGTTACTTCGGAGAAACTTAGCGAAAACACTTTCTGGCGGGCTACCAGCGAGGCGTGGGAATGACTTGTGTACCCAGGCAGTTGTGGCGGGAAAATTCCCGCACTTTCTGCAAAATAGTAACGGTGATTGGCTTGCTCAGGGCATAGCACCGTGACGTAGCAAAATCAGCACAGAAATTGGCGCCAAGAATCTCCATTGGTGGAATGGTAGTGCTCCGGCAATGGAGTGGAATTTCCGCCGGTTTTCGGGTTGCTGATTGGTACGTAACCACGGCCACTGTCGTGGGGGCGGGAATGTTGTGTGTTCGGCCTGTTCGGGTGCTCAGGAGGAGTCGGCAGTCGCCTTTCGGTCGAGGACGTCGAAGCAACCAGCCCTCGCCTGCGGTACGCCAGATCGTGTTCTGGCAGTCAAGAAGACAGTTTTGGTAATGTATGTCCGCAGCACCGGCAGATAGGAATTTTCCTAGGTGATAATCAGAGCTCAGCAGAGCGCGCCTGTTCGTCTTTTTCTAACTTTGTTCTGTCTTGAGTAGCAGCAATTACTGTTGGATTAGCTGTGTGACTCTCTTGAGATTTGAGTGACAAGGAATTGGCTCCACATACCACCTCGTCTTAATCCTCACGATCTAGTTTAGGGACAACTTCACCTTTATAGTGTTTGTATGAATCTCCAAATTTGAGCCAATTTGATGTATTATATTTCCTGTGTTTCTTTTACTATTCTGTGTTTAGTCTTAATAAATCATATTGTTATTTTGGACAGAACTTTCATTCTGTTAATCGATAGAGCAACCCTATCATTCCTCACTATGCTAATGAAACCTTTGTTTATTTAACTTATTTATCAAATTAAATTATTGCAGGTGCCAAACTCTCTTCTACTCCACTGGCAGGGTTGATTAGAGTCAGTTCGCGTATTTTTTTTATCCTTGTGCAACAGCAAAAGTTGGAGTTAGAATAGGGGGGCTTAGAGCATGATTTACATATGTGGATTCTAGTAGAATTTAGTGATAAATACACTGCTAGCCCCGGCACCTCGCATGATCATTGCTTGTACAGCCCTCTCGCAGTGTCCGGAGCAAGTATGGTGCGTCTGACACACCGGTGTCAATGTGTTCTTTTTTCCATTTGCAGGAGTGTAGTTTACTGATTCGACTGCGTTTCTGGCAAGATTTTTGAGCAACGATAACGGGAAACACACGTACGGGCCAGTTCACAAAACGGCATAAGAGTTGTAAAACAAAATACTCATCATAATTTCTAAAGCAACAGCAGCCGCAGACGGCTAGCATGCGGGTCCTTTCGCCATACAGCTGTCGCTCAGGAATCAACAGGCAGTAATTCACAGGCAGTACTCACGGCCAGTGATCAGAACTTGACTGACAGGTATCAATCTGTGACATCACAACTGACAAAGGGTTCCTTCCTAAATCCAAGCTCGAGGCACAAGTAACGGCTCAAGTATTCCAGCGGGCGTTGTTCACAGCCCAGACAGCCACAACCGGAACAACAGCAGGGCACGGACTCGCGTTTTGAAGCGTAACAGCTTCACAAGCCTCGCATCGCACCGCCTGTAAACAAACTGGTAGCGCAGGTTAGCTGTGCGGTCAAGGCGTCTTGTCCCGGTCCGCGCGGCTCCTCCCGTCGGAGGTTCAAGTTCTCCCTAGGGCATGGGTGTGTGTGTGTCGTCCTTTGCGTGAGTTAGTTTAATTTAGATTAAGTAGTGTGTAAGCCTAGGGACCGATGACCTCAACAGTTTGGTCCCATAAGACAGTGCCACTAATTTCCAATTTCCTGTAAACACAGTGCCGTAACTCGCGGCTGCTGACCACCGCTGCGACCTGTCTCAACATGCGGCCTGCCCTCTGATGGTAGCTTCAGCGCTTGTTCCACTGGCACGACGAGCGGTGCTGCCAACCTTAAGGCACCAATCGACAGAGAGCGAAAAGAAAAGGTACCCCAAACGGCACAGCAATCTGTCGTTTCTTTTAGCAGCTGTAAAGCTGCCGCTCTGTGGCGTCGTGACTCGGCCGTTATAACAGACATAAAATATGGGCAGAAGATCAGGGCAAAAACAACGATCATTTCTGCTTGAGTGAGGTTATTTTTGAAGAGGAAGATGGTAAAATTCCCACCCTTCAGAATATTTCCCTGTGGGTGGAAATGCTTGTGAGCCGGTAGGCTCAGAAGCGGCTGCAAGAAGTTTTTGGATCCGGTGATGGTGTTCGGCGTCCTTCTCTTCCAGCTGCTGTTACCACTCTGGCTGCTGGGTTTACATCACTGCTGAAGCTGCTGCAACCGTTGTTGCAAACCGTGACGTAGTTTCATAATAATATACACGTCGTAAGTGAGAGAGTACTCATTACCAATCTATAACAATGCAGGCGGAATTTATTGAACTTAATAAAAGCACAATAGCAAAACAATGGAGTAGCCCAGCTAAGGGAGTGAACGAAATTATACTTTTTCGTTAACCATATACAGTAACAAAGAAGGTCGTCAACGATTGCAAACAATTTCAAATCGTAATCGAAAGCAGGAGCTGGCACACGCGGCATGACAACGTCAAGATCGATGGGTGAAGGGAGATGTAACAAAATTTTTTTACCAGGTTCTAGCTAAAATGTTCGATTAACATACTCGTAGATTATGAGCGCACATTAACTTCAGTGAAATGACTGGAGTGAGCATTTATCTTGTTGGTTTCGACAGCTTTCCTGTACCAATTCAATGTTAACTGGATGCATAATATTAATTACCTCACTGCTGAAATCTCAGGAGTCAGTGTGAAATGCCGATGATATTAAATAATTTACACCAACATAAAGTTTGCGTTTTGTTTTAATGTTTACATTGTTACAGAAAAAATGGCTCTAAGCACTATGGTACTTAACATCCGAGGTCATCAGTCCCCTAGACTTAGAACTACTTAAATCTAACTAACCTAACTAACCTAAGGACATCACACACATCCATGCCCGAGGCAGGATTCGAACCGGCGACCGTAGCAGCCGCGTGGTTTCGGACTGAAGCGCCTAAAGCCACTCGGCCTCAGAGGCCGGCACAAAATAATTAATATCTCATTAATTACAACAGAAATTTTGATGCTAACATATTTTGGAGTACTTTACATAATGCGAAAATAGATTTTGAGATTCAAATTTTACATAATAATGTCGTTTTGATCAAATACTTGAAATAATACTTCGTTTATGAGAGGAAGTTCTACAATTCGTAATTAGAGAATTAATTACAATAAATCTGATTTGAGTTTTTATAGAAACATACTCTCTTCAAACTGAACGTAATTTTCGATGCATCAGTATACCAAAACAATAATTTTCCCGTTTTATGAAGTAATCGAATTCTGACAGTTAATTTCCCCTTTACTGACTGAACTGATTTTAACACTAAAGTTTCTACGTGACTGCTGTCCAGTAGTTTCACAAATGAAATATTTTGTTTTTCTGTAAATGTCACAAAACTGATGATTACAGTAAGATGCTTTTCCACTGCTAATTGTATTTAAACGAGCTGCAGTTGACTAAACGAGTGTGTTACATTTTTTATATCTCGTGTACAATACTACTTGATACAATATAGAGCAACTTGTGGTGTCACCGCTAGACACCACACTTGCTAGGTGGTAACTTAAATCGGCCGCGGTCCTGTAGTACATGTCGGACCCGCGTGTCGCCACTGTGGGATCGCAAACCTAGCGCCACCACAAGGCAGGTCTCGAGAGACTGAGGAGACCTCGTCCCCAGTTGTACGGACAACATAGCTAGCAATTGGACGTGCTAAGCCTTGCTCTCATTTGCCGAGAGAGAGACAGTAGAATAGCCCTCTGCTAAGTTAAATGGCGACCACCTAGCAAGGCGCCATTTGTATCAGTGCCAATAGCTTACGAGTATGCAGGAGAGATGTATTCCAACAAGAGAATAAAGTTAAGTATTAAAAAAGCTACGTATTTTTCTTTAGTGCATTTATAAGTCTCATGTTGCAGACTTCACGCCCGTCTGCGTTAGCCTTGCGTGCCCTATCGGCTACAGCATTGTGTCTGGGCTGTATGGTCTAGACACAACACAACTAATGTTGTATTCTACCGTTTCCTATACTGTGAAATGTGTATCGTATAATGAGTAAAAGAGTGGTACCGAATACTTCATATAAGGGTCTCCACAGTATGTCTTCTCACACATGTGAGACTAAACAGAAACACGCACGACCAGATCTGGCTGTCGAAGGCTGCGACAGCGCAGACGGAGGCGACTGGTTGCTTGTTTCTGGTGTCTGATTCCGGAGAGAGGCGATGTGTCATTTCCAGCGCCTCGCGTCTGTTGTTTCGCAGTGGGTGCAGCGTTGCTCTATTGAGAAGACTCTCGATATTCCATCGCCATCGCTGGATCCGCTAGTTACAGCAGTGATTAAAGAAAGAAGCCGACTTGGCGAGAGTTAATATAAGCCAGTTAAATAAATTTCTTCCAAGGAAACTAGGACTATCGTGTTTTTGTGTATCCTTTGACCCGTTGATATTGAACTGTTATGCTCTTGTATCTGTACAGAGATCTATATCAGAAGTTGCAAGGAAGCGGCTGGAGACACCGTCCTCACTGTTAGTGATGTACACAGTGCGATGAAAAGTATCCGAACGCCCCTGTGTAATGCGGAATCGACCACGAGGTGACACAAGACACGGACCTGGCAGTATAAAAGGAGGCTGGGAAAACTGGGTTGTCAGTAGACAAGCACTAACAGCAGAAAGCGTCGGTGCGGACAGCTCAGTGACTTCGAACCTGGACCAGTCCTCTAATGTCACCTGACCAAGAAGTCCACGGGGGACATTTAAACGCTTCTAAAACTGTCCAAATTGACGGTTGGTCATTTGACTGAGAAGTGGAAAACCGAAGTAACAATCGTTGCTCCATCAAGACCAGGCAGACATCAAATACTGCGGACCAGGATCGTCGAACAATGAGGAAAGCGATTGTATATATTACACGAAATCAGCGAACAGTTCTCAAGTGCCACTAGCGACCCACCTGGCACAGTAACTGTCCATAGAGAGTTACAAAGAATTGGGGGCAATTGTCGAACAGCTCGTTATAAACCACACATTTGTGAATTCAAATCTTAGGCACACATGAAGTGGTGGAAAGAGCCACGTCTCTGAACAGTAAATGACTAGAAACGTGTGATTTGGAGTGATGAATCAACCCATACGCTGTAGCAATCCGATGGAAGTGTTTGGGTTTAGCGAGTGCCTGGCGGATGTGACATCATGTGTAGTGCCAACAGTGAAGTAAGGACGAGGTGTGGGGGTGCTTTTCGAGTTTAGGGTGTGGTCCCCTTATTGTATTTAAGAAAACACTAAATGCGGAAGGATATGAAGGCATTTTAACAGCATTCCGTAAGGCATGCAGCGATTGCAGTGGAGGAAGAGTTCAGAAACGATGGACAAATGGAAATGAGCGTACGGCATTGTGGGTCGGGAGTCCCCCATTCGGAGAAGTTAAGCCGCCGAGGGCAAGTACTTACTGCATTCGACGCCACATTGGGTGACTTGCGAAGCAGAGAGGGGAATGAAATGATGCTGAGGGCAACACAAAATAATGTTTCACGGCTCTGAGCACTATGGGACTTAACATCTGAGGTCATCAGTCCCCTAGAACTTAGAACTACTTAAACCTAACTAACCTAAGGATATCACACACATCCATGCCCTAGACAGGATTCGAACCTGCGACCGTAGCGGTCGCGCGGTTCCAGGCTGAAGCGCCTAGAACGGCTCGGCCACACCGGCCGGCGAGGACAACACAACACCCAGTCCCTGAACAGAGAAAGTCTCTTGCCCCAGCCGGGAAGCAAACCCGGGCCCCTTAGCGTGGCATTCCGCCGCGCTGACCACTCAGCTAACTTCAGAGACAATGATTCTTTGTGTCAACATGACAATGCGCCCGTCATAAAGCGGCACCTTTGAGGAAGAATAACATTCCTGAAATGGACTGGGATGCGCAGAGTCCCGACCTGAAGCTAGTGGAACATCTTTGGGATGAGTCAGAACGTCGACTTCGTTCCAGATTCCAATTTCCGACACCACTAACTGTTCAGGTATCGGCTGTTTCTCTACAGACATTCAGACGCCTGATTACAAGTTTCCCCAACAGAGTTCAAGCCATTATAGAGACGAAGTACAGACACTCGCCATATTTAGGCGTCATTAATAGGTTTCCTGATCAGGTAATCTACGGCTTCCGTTCCAGCTGTCTGATCTTAGAATCCCGCGCCCTGGTTCCCGGGTTCGATTCCCGGCGGGGTCAGGGATTTTTCTCTGCCTCGAGATGACTGGGTGTTGTGTGATGTGCTTAGGTTAGTTAGATTTAAGTAGTTCTAAGTTCTAGGGGACTGATGACCATGAATGTTAAGTCCCGTAGTGCTCAGAGCCATTTGAACCATTTTTTGATCTTAGAATCTACGTGATCTCACTCATGTAGCTACGGGGCTGTTTCTGGAGCAATGACTAGTTTAACCCAGGTTCACGGGTCAAAGCGAGGCTGGCGACCCATACTCAGACTAGTTTTAATAGAGGAGCAATATAGCAGATTGAACCGGATCCGTCAATAACCGTATCTCGTTATCCAAGTGAGCGCGGATTCCGGTTGCAGTCGCGACTGACACTTCTCGTGTCGTCACGTCGCTGCTCTGTTATTGAAGAGGACGAACACTCCAAACTTTGTGAAATGTTCTTTAATAAATGAGTCAAACAAGTTTCATATATACCTATGTATCAACTTCGTTAACAAAGTGGAATCCGACTTTGGAGAGGTAAAGTGTGCGGCAGAAGCCCGAGACTGGGTGCTGGTCTGCCTTTCTCAGCCGCAGCGTTAGGAGAATGAGTGTGGGAGTTGCCGCACTGTCACCCCAGCTTCCTATTAGCCCTGAGAAAGAACCCCAATACTCATCCGGTAGCAGGCTGAGTAGACCTAGGGCCGTGCTGGAGCAACTGAGATGAGGAAATGTCCCTGTTTCTGTTCAGGATAGAACCCGGAACCTAGCAACGGAGATTTTTCTCCGCTGTAGATTAGTACAGTATCTTATCGTTCATGGAATACGAATTTAACATTGATTTAACATAACTTACATTTCTATGATTTTTCTTAGATATCCATAGATATCCATGTCTACACAAATTCTGTGTTGCAACATAAACACAAACGAACCCAATTAAATACATAAATACACATTATTTTGTATTTATTAGTACCTGTAAATATTACTTGCTGTCCCCGACTAAAATAAACATTTATCTCTCTCATTTTATCCAGGAGGAAGAGACAGTGGAGAACGGGAGCT